>NC_048298.1:42768197-43405327 GCF_013100865.1 Trachemys scripta elegans
GGGGGGGGGGGGGGGGGGGGGGGGGGGGGGGGGGGGGGGGGGGGGAGGGGGGGGGGGGGGGGGGGGGGGGGGGGCGGAGTTGGGGCGGGGGCGGGGAAGGGGCAGGGCCTGTGGAGTGTTCTCTTTTTAAAATATTTTAATATGGTAACCCTAAATAATACCATGCTTCTTGCAGTTTTCCTTCTCTATATATGGTATACAGTCAGCAACATCTACTGAGGATGCAAATTAAAAACTTGCAGCACCTTCCTGAAGGCGCTCTCCACCTTGAAAGGGGAGGCCCTTGGTTTCCAAAAGGCCTAGACTTGCAGTAAAGTATCCCATCTATTCCTAGACTGCAATACAAAAGATAACTTTTAGATAGCAATGTGCCCAATTCACCAATGCCCTGCACTTGCATAACCCTTTACACCTGCATAAAGTGAGCATAGAGCCATTCTGCACTCACTTTGCACAGGCATAAGTGTGAAGCATCAGACCCCTGAACCTTTGCTACTGCTTCTCATCAGGTGAAACTGTGGAAGTATCTGAGGATAGCTTAATGAGCAGCCACAGTAGCTGTCATTTAAACATCTGGGGTTTGTATATTTGTTCAGGTTATGTTTCCAGTGCAGTCAGTGGTAGACTTCTCTTTGGCCCTGCCACAGTGTTTACTTATTGTTGGGGCAGCTCCTTAGGGACCAACTGGTGATTAGATCTTCACCAGTCTGACACCTCTGCCTTTGGTTGCTCATGCTGCAATCTCTTTCTCTGGAGCCAGGTTACTCTCCTCATGACTCAGGGGTGCTCCCTCTTCATGCCCTCCAACCAGCCCACTGTAGTTTTCCCCTTCCAGGAAAAGTCTCTCTGGACAAAATGTCTCAGAGAATCTTCCAATCCACTGCCCAGACTGTGCCACTTCCCCCATGGCTGGTAGGGGAATGTAGGCCTGCCCTCTACGCCAGGTTTCTATTCCAAGGACCCTATGTCTAGGGAGCTACACAATCTCAGATCAAGTTGCTGTTCCGGGCTCTTTCATACCCTTCTTCCCTCACTTCTAGCCCCCCCATCTGTGATACCACTGAAGCCTTCTTTGATTCCTGTGGCTACTTCACCTCCTCAGGTTCTTGCCAGAGTCAATATTCCAAGGTACGATCCCAGGGTTTACTCTCCACTTGGGAGGGCTCCTCCTTGTCTCTTATCAATACCCTTCCTTTCTAGGGAATGACTATAGGGTTCTTTCCTACAGCCTACTCTTATTCCCCCTCCTTCCTTTTTTTTTTATGCCTAGCCCAGCTCCTCTCTCAGGTGGGCTTCATCAGCCATTAGGCCTCATCTGCCCTGACTCTTCTCCGGGTGCAGCCTGTCACAAGGTTAATTGGCCCTTTTTATGTAGTCAAGCCTTGTAGGGGGTACACACCCCATCACAGGCCCCATTAGAGCTGAGATTTAACTCATTACATGTTGTCTTTTTCTCTGTAGTCTTTCATTAGCAGTTGTATAATCAGCAGCAGAAGTTTCTATCTTTGAATAATACATTTTGAAGTTCATTTCCTCCTCCTAGTAAAATAAATGTAGTAAATGTCTTTTCTTATCTTTTTTTGTCTGAAAACTTTATTTTATTGTTCTCTTTCTTATTCTGTTCTATTGTATTCAGATTTTTATACTGCATTTATCACTATAGTATCTGAACATCTTTATAAGTGTTTAGTGAACAATTCTTGGGTATCCCAAATATTTCTTATATAATAAATTTTCATTTCTGAAATATGAAAATTAATATATAAAATGTTGAAAATACTCTATTGACATCAATGGAAAATTTATCTGCATTCAGGCTGCTGTATTGGGCACAGAACCTTACCGTTTTGACAAGTACCATTTTTTTTTTAGACTGATACTCCATTGTGGAGTTAAAAAATACACTTACACTTATGGGCCAAGTCAATGGGAGTTTTGCCTGAGTAATGACTGCATGATTTGGTCCCTTTCTTAAATAAATTTTGTCCCATTTCTAAGTTGCTACTTTCCTCTTTCACCACAAATGAAATGAATCTTCTGCATTCAGACTTACTTGGCATTCAGTAAGTGAGCCAACTCACCCAAAATAATTTCCTCTGCATTGTTTGAGGATTTCAGATGGGTTTACTGCTGACTGTAAGGGGGAATTTAATTTCTGAATCTTGAAGATCTTCCTTTCTATTAATTAGAGATGGGTGGAGGAGATGGTGTTAGGCTCTTTGAAACCAGATCTGGGCTAGTTTTAGACTAGGGTTCATGTTCAGATTCAATAATTATGAAATCTTGTGACATTTAAGTCAATCTTGCAAGAACATCTATTCTTGTGAGATTTTTGCCACTCTGGGCCACAATGTCACAAAAACAGCTTTTCACCTGAGATTTCAACTGCATCCAAGGCAGAACCAGAAAAGAAAGAGCACCTTAGGTTTTGGATCTGACTCAGAACCAAAACCATACAAGCAAATTCAGATCTGGGGAGTAGAATCCAAATTCTTACCCACTGAAATTTGAAAAGGTTCAGAATTAGGGTTTCCTTTTTGGCCCATATCTAACTTAAATACATAACAAATATAATAATAATAATAATCATTTCAGATATCCTTTACTCCCTTCCCTAACAATAGGCACACATAGCCTGCAATCTGCATAGGGTATCTCAGGGACACACACAACTTTAAGCAACTTGTTCTCATTTGAACTCATGGCAGGGCATAAATTAAGCCGCTGTCTTTGCACGATGGAGCCCTCTAGTACCTGCCTCGCCTGGCAATGGGCCGCATTGTGTTTTTATTGTGTTTGCATGGAGTGGTGACAGTGGTTCTGAGTTCCCAACTCTTTAAGAATTGAATTCACCATCAAAATGATTTTTTCTGCACAGCAGCAGAAGCCATGGTGCGCGGGGCCAGAGGCTAACAAGTTTCCTCACCCCAGCAGGGTCACAGGGACGCTGAGCTAAGCGTGACCCCGGGGGTGGAAGAGAGGGAAGCTCAGCTGAGTGGCCTCTAGGACCCAACAAGCGCCCGGAGCAGGCTCTGGAGCATGCGTGGCAGTGTGTGTGCAGCTGGCGGCGGCTGCTGCCTTGTCCTGCAGAGCCGCGGAGGGCTGAGAAAGGGGGAGGGAGTGGAAGAGACTTTCCAGTAAGTGCCCAGCACTTTCCCTGCTCGCAGGCAGTGTGTCGCGCTCCCCAGAGATGAAGGTCTTGACTTGGTGCCGCCCTCCCCGGCCCCGCTGAGTGCCAGCCAGCGAGTGGGGCGCACAGGGCTGCTCCCAGCCCACGCGGTAAGTGACTCTCCGCCTCTCCTCCCCACGGCGAGCGCCTCTTTCCCTGGGAGGGGACTGAGGACGCTTCCGAGCCGCGCGCTAAACTCCTAGCTGGAGCCAGCCTGCGCTCCCGAGCCCCTGCCTCTCCGCCTGCAGCCCCGAGCGGGCACCGGGGCAGGGGAGCTGGGGGCGGCCGCTCTGGGACGAGGCAAGCGGTGCGCGCTGAGCAGCATCTCCGGAGGGGGCGGGGAGGGTGACTGACTCCGTGTCCGCGCTCTGCCCCTACCCCGGCGGCGCGGCCCCGACTGCCTGCAGGGCACCGCTCGCTGGGGCTGCCAGCCCTCGGCCGGGGCGCTCCGCCTCGTCTCCCCCGCAGGGACTGGCCGAGCGGGGCTGGGCGGGACAGAGGCAGACCGGGGACTTACCTGGAACTTTGGCTACCTCCCTTCGGGGCCGTCTCCAGCCCTGACAACCGGCAGCGAGCGAGCGAGGGACCTCTCCCTCCGCTCCTCTCCCCCCACCAATTCTTCCGAGGCTGGCCCGGGGGGCAGCGCGAGCCGGCCGCGCACCTGGGCGTGCCCGCTCCGCTGCCCCTCCGGCTGCCTGTGCTCGGCCGCCGACGGACCGCGGTGCTCTTCTCTCCCTTCTCCTGCAGGTGGCTGGCGGCCTCGCCTCGGGTGGGAGGATGTGGTGAGAGGATGGGGCGTTCTGCCGCCGGCGGCTCACCATGGCCAGGGAGGACTCGGTGAAGTGCCTGCGCTGCCTGCTCTACGCCCTCAATCTGCTCTTTTGGGTGAGTCGGGATGAGCCGGCCCCGGCACAGCCAAGCAGGTGGCAACGTCCCGGCTAGAGTTACAGCCCCAGCCAGCCGCTAGTGCGCCAGGGGGCACAGCCGAGCACGTATTAACGGAGCGGCAGCACGCCTCCATTCAGAGCAGGGTACAAGTTGCCCTTCTGGGCTCCTCTGGTCTAGCCACCAGCCGGTCACCTCTGATCGGGGAAGCAGGGTGATTAAAGACCCTGGAAACTAGTTGCAAATAAAATTGGACTTGATTTTAACCTGGGGATATAAATAAGTGCGTGTGTGTGCATATGTGTTTATAGGCAGAGAAGGGAAATATCTGGTGATGGGCTAATGCTGGATTTCATGAATTTCGTAACATCACATGAATGAATTGACTCCTGGTTGTCCCAAACACATCCGCATTATTTACTCTATGAGGGTTTGATCCAAAGTCCTGCGAGTCCTTCCCTTATCTTCAATGGGCTATGGCTCAGACAATCTATAGTGTATTACCTTATCACATAAGGGGTGGGGTGATTTTTTTGTTGTTGCTTTTGTTTTGTTTACAGATTTTTAGTCTAAGCTCTATTTATAGAGGCATCATGGTTTCTGAAACTCCCCCCCACACGGGGGTGTGATCAGCACTGGCCCCAGAAGCTTTTGCTGCCCATAGTGCATGATGTAGATCAGGGGTCAGCAACCTTTCAGAAGTGGTGTGCCGAGTCTTCATTTATTCACTCTACGCGTGCCAGTCATACATTTTAATGTTTTTAGAAGGTCTCTTTCTATAAGTCTATAATATATAACTAAACTATTGTTATATGTAAAGTAAATAAGGTTTTTTAAATGTTTAAGAAGCTTCATTTAAAATTAAATTAAAATGCAAAGCCCCCCAGACTGGTGGCCGGGACCCAGGCAGTGTGAGTGCCACTGAAAATCAGCTCACGTGCCGCCTACCCCTGATGTAGATTCCTCAGTCTTCAGTCACTCTCTCAGATTGAAATGCGCCTCATCCCCATAATTGGGCTTTACATGGATTAAGTATAGAAGGGTTAAAGGCAAAATACACCCATTGGATCTACATAAACAGTGTTTGTGTTACTGGCTCATCCCAGCCTCATTCATGCCCACTGTGCTGGCCTATGAGGAGTTGGTGTGGAGATTCACCAGGCATGCAGGAAGTGTGCACAAGCTAAATGACATAATTTAGAGCTGTCCTGAGATGGCTGACAGTTCAGCTGGGAGCCATTCTGGGTTTGGAGTGGGATAGGAAATTGTTAAGTAGTATTTGGTGCAAAGTGGTACATTCTTTGACATGATGGAGTGCTCTCAGGGTGCCTGAGCGTGATGCTAGCCAAACACTATCAATTGGTATTGGTTTTGTTTGATAATGAGTTTGCACCATTTTCGTAAGTGTTCATTCCCACTTTATTTTATGGGCTGTGTGTTTAAAAAATAAACCCATGTAACTCGATGAGGAAACTTTCTTTTTTTAAGCACATGCAATTACTTCTGGCACCCTACTCCTATCCTCTCATATCATGAACACATTGCACAGAATAATCTATGAGTGAGAATTTATAACAAAAATCCTCATGGTCAAGAGGCAGGATAGTCTTGTGGTTAAGGCATAGGACTTGGGAGAACTATATTCAAGCCCAGCTCTGGCATAGACTTCCCATGTGACACTGGGGAAGTCACTTAAATCTTGGCACTTCATTTCTGCTTCCTCACAACAATGTTGTGAGAATAAGTTTAATGTTTGAGAGATGCTCAGATACTGTGGTGTTGAGGGCCATATACCATAGACACCTAAATAGGTGCTTGTGGACATGTCTCTCACTAACTATTAGAAGTTAGTAAGAAATTTCCCAAATGTACAGGTTATTACATTACTGGGTTTCTTTCACTTCTTTGGTACTGGACACTGTAGTGGACTGGTTGAACCATTGGGCTAATTCCTATGTTACATTGAATTTTTTGGGTGTGCATACTGTTTGATGCATTTGAGAGATTCCGGTTTCACTGAGCTTTATTTATTTATTTTAAATAGTGAGATTTCTGGAGCACTGTGCTGTTGAGCTTGCTACAATACTATGTGTTATTTCCTTTAAGGTCCTAGAAAGTAGTAGTTTGGAAGTGAAATATAAGAAACCCCCCTTCTGTATTCAGCATCACACTTGAGTAGATGGACAGCTCTTAGACACATGTATTGGATGTGGCCCCATTCTGCCATTCACTCACTGCTCATACACCTCACTCTACAGCTACTGGTTCATCCCCTAACTTATGAATCCCCCCACTCGCTGAGTCCCCATTCACACCTCAATTTATCTCTTCTCACCAACTTAATCCACTCTCGTCTCTTCTCCCCTCCCCAAATGCATCCATTCTCTTCCCAGTCCTACCAAATCTATTACCTCAGCAACAATTTTTGAAAGCTGCAGCAGCCAACTAGGTACCTCCCATACTTCACGTTTGACTGTGAATCTTTTCCTGATGGTGGATGTCTTGCCTCTCATGCTGACTGCTGCATTCATAATGCCTCTGCCTCAGTCCTGGGCTTCTTCGCTTGCTTATGAAATCCTGCTGGTATCCATAGAGGCGGCTAACAAGCTTGGTGTCATTTGTTCTGGTCCATGGGCCTGGAAAGCTGACAAGGGACATTAAGTGGAGGCTGGCGCTGTTCAAAGGAGAAGGCCACCGGATGGCTGAGCCCAAGTGTTCTGAGGAGAGGAAGCAGGCCTGGGGGGATTGGCTGTCACAGTGTTGCTGCTGACCCAACAGCTGAAGTCCTGTTATCACCTCAGAATCTCTGCTTTCATTTTTACCACCACCACAAAAAAAAAAGAAAAAAAAATTTCTAGCCCTTTTATCTGCAGCTTGAAAATGTCAACCCTCAAGTCTCCAACACCAGAAGTCAAAAAGAACAATGAAAAGAAAGCAGCACTCTTCTTAAATTTTGTGACTGGAAAGTCAATCTCATGAATTGAGAGAGGGCTGACTCCTGATTTTTGAATGCTTGGGTTTGGTCAGACTGGAAGCTAGAAGATTCATTGGGAGCCAGTGCAGCTCTTTTCACTGCAGGTTTTTTACTGGATCTGCTGCTGAACTGAGGCAGTACACTACAGGTCTGGCAGTGTAACAGCAGTCCTATTTTATACTCCATTGGTGTGTTAAGATTTTCTTCAGAACATTAACGGCTAGAATTATTTTTTTTAAACAAGGTTAGTTTATTTGGGAACGGATGGTGTAAGCTAGACTTGACTGGGAAATCTTTCTGCTCACCCTAGGGATGTGGGATTTTCCAAGACTGCTATGGTATAACAATGAGCTTTAGAAACTAACTGCCCAGCCTGATCTTCAGAACAAGAATCCTTCCCACTGTTAACAATAACGTGTGTTACCAAAGCTTGCTGAACTAGGCCTGGGCACTGCACTCAAGCAGTCACATGATAAAATAATAGCATGTGAATGTGTAATCAAATAATAGACGTTGCCAGCATCAGCAGATGAGTTGCAGGAGTGTACCACAGATGATTCAGAGACTGAAGCAGTTTTCTACAACAAATCATGTGTACCATATATAAAATTAAAATAGTTAGAACTAAAATAAAAAAATTGTCCAGCCCATTCGGTGTTGGTGATTCTTCATGTATAAAGAAGCGGATGAGTACAACTGTTCATCAACTCAAAGCAAAAAGAAGATGAAAGTCAGAGTTGTATGGCTGGAGGCAGGCGTAGATGTAAATGGGCTGTAGGTGTGCATTAAAATTATACTCACACTTCCTTTTTTTGTGGACAGCCATGCTCTGCTCCCCTCTCTGCCCTGACCACATTTACATTTGATAACTAAAGTCAATTTTAACGAAATGTCTTTTGAAAGCAAATTGCTTGCTGATGTTTGGTACAGTGCATGTAGTGGATATTGTTACAGTACTGTTCTATGAGTCTCCCTGTGCCCTTGTCTTTAAGGGTTTGAACACACACACATTGAAGTCAATGTTCACTTGAATAAAGATGGAGCGGGGGATCTCTTGTCTGTGGAGGGTCTTTTTTTGCTGGTTGGTCACAGTTATAATAAACACCAGCTCAGAGTAAGCACGGGATGGCAGGAAGCTTAGACAAGATCAGCTTATTGTAAATGTGCAGGGCACACATTACTTTGGAGCTGTTAATACAGTAGCAGTTCTGTACTGGCAGACACAATAGAGGTGCCATAAAGATAATTTTCTGCCATCTGTATAGCTCTAATGTTTTGCAGAAACCTTAAGCTCTGGGATATACAGGTCTGAATTCCTCCAAGCAATCCTAAAGGGACTTTTCACTCTGGCTGCTTTGGAACTGGTGTCCCTTACAAATGCTGATGCTGCCACCAAATAGCTTCATGACTAATGGTCTAGGACAGTGGTTCTCAATCAGGAGTCTGGGGCCACGAGCAGGTTTCAGGGGGTCCTCCAAAATAAACCAGAGAGCAGGGCCGGCGTTAGACTCGCTGGGGCCCAGGGCAGAAAACTGAAGCCTGAGCCCCACCACCCAGGGCTGAAGCTGAAGCCCAAGTAACTTAGCTTTGCAAGGCCCCCTGTGGTGTGGGGCCCCAGGCAGTTGCCCTGCTTGCTACCCCCTAATGCTGGCCCTGGCTTTTAATCTGCTGGATATGCAGAAAAAACAGTTGTTGTGGCACAGGTGGGCCTTGGAGATTTATAGAATATTTGCGTGGGGGCTCTGAAAGAAAAAGGTTGAGAACCCCTGGACTAGGAGAAGCCTGTCCTTAATGTGCCCAGCCATAAGGTCCATCAAGGTTTGCTTGAAATAACTAGGTAATACAGCAATTATATTTTTTTAAATCATGATTTGAGGGACTTAGCCAGGATTTAGTGATATTCTCTCTCTGTTTCACTGAGTTGCTGTTTGGCTGCAGGCTGGTGATGGGACTACCTTGTATCTATTTGAGCAGGCAGATTACACTATGGAGATAGGTATTTTTTCTCCTATAGGAAGATGATAGCATCATTATTCCTGAACTCTACTTTTGAGACATCATCAAATGGACGTGAGATTGCCTACATCCTCCATGCTAGGTGCAGGCTGATGGCCTGGGTCTGGGAGGAGCAAACACAAAAATGTTGTTATGCTATGTGCCATCCATGCAGCCATACCAGCATGTGTAGCATGGAATTCTACGACATTGCCATCAGCAGCTATATCTTCTCACAGGGAAGACCATGTGCATGTGGAGCTCTTTAAGAAGATGTCATGCCTGGTAGATCTGGCTAAAGTAACCACAGGTCTTATTGGGAAACTGCAAATGTGGAAAGTTGCTTTTAGACACGGTCATTTTCACATTTTGGCTGCTGTCAGGGACCTCAAATGCAGGGGGAGAGAAAGGAGCTTGTCAGCTACTTTGCTATGATCACTTGTAGCTTTTCCGTAGTGTACAGTTTAATGCTTTGTGCTTGAAAAAAGACCAGGAACTAAAGCCAATAAAAGAACTGTGTTGAGGAATTCTGATAGAGGCAGCTGTTTCTGCCACTGCTGACCTACTGGCCATAACACTTAAGCAGTCTGTAAATGGCCTATTGCTCCACAAGTCTGTAGTGAGGTATACCATCCAGCTCTCTCAGCTGACCAAAAGAATGATTGATTTTTTTTTTGCCTTTGCTGCTTCAGAAAGTTCTGAGGCAGTCTTAGTAAGGGAGGAGGATGGGAATGATGTTGCACTTGCTAACATGTAGCTGCAGCCTCCCTCAGATTCTGAAAGGCCTTTCCTTTTATATGTGAGATGGGAGTAAATCTACTGCCAGTACCTTAGTTACTGTAGCACTAAACAGTAACGTGGTGGTAGGCCTGATGATACTTGCTGTCCCATTTAATAACTTTTACTCAGGGTCAGCTGGGTCATAACTCATTAATCTGGTTGTAGGAGCTTAGTAGAAGCAATTGGGGTGCTGTTACAGCTGCTTCTCTGCCTGCTCAATAACAGTCTTCAGGCAGGTCTATACTTAAAACACTGCAGCGGCACTGCTGCACTGATATAGTGCTTCAGTGAAGACCTCTGTGAGAGGTAATAGCTATGTTGACAAGAGAAGCCCTCCCGTTGACATAGTGCTTTCTACACGGGGTGTTAGGTCAGTGTCGTGGTGTGCAACTCACCGCTGCGGTGCCTCCTGCTGTTCCTCTTAGGGAATTAGCATCTCCAGCCTCCAGAGCACCCTCTGCAGGCCAGTGTCCCACTACCACTGGCCCCCATGTCCCTCCCAGGACCCAGTGCCCCTTGTCTTTGGGGTGCTGCCCCTGGCAATACCCCCACAGTCTCTGGGTCTCCCCACCCAGGGGAACCCCCACCCACTATCCCCACCTTGCCTCAGTCTTGGGCTATTGGCAATCACCATCTAGCCCCCACTCACTGGGGCACACTGCAATGTAAAGGCCACTCATCATAGGCAAGGGGGGTTTGGACCTGCTGCCTCTGCCTAAACATGGGCTGCCTCCTCCAATCCCAGTACCTAATTGGCCTTCCACTAGGCCGCAGCCTGGGGGGTTTC
Organism: Trachemys scripta elegans; assembly: GCF_013100865.1. Classification (NCBI taxonomy): domain Eukaryota; kingdom Metazoa; phylum Chordata; order Testudines; family Emydidae; genus Trachemys; species Trachemys scripta. The sequence continues at coordinate 42,778,788 of NC_048298.1, forward strand.
CAGGCCAGAGCTCCCCAGCTCCATTGGCTTTCCCCCAGCCCTGCTCCACCTCAGGTACCTTCTCTCAGCTCCCTGCAGCCAGGTCCCTCTCCTCTCAAAGCTACAGAGAGTCTGTGTCTGGCTTCTGGGCCCAGCCCTCTTATAAGGGCCAGCTGGGCCCTCATTAAGCCAGCCTCGGCCTGATGGGGCATGGCCCCCAGCTGAGGCTGCTTTCCCCAATCAGCCACGCTTTTCCTTCCCTGCCACAGCCCTCTCCTTGGGTTGTTTTAAGCTTTTTAAGGCAGGAGCGGGTGACCACCCCGCTACAGTCCGTATAACTGTGTTGCTCAGGGATCAATGCCATGAAGTCAACATTGTCTGTCTTTGAATCTAAGATTATTCACTGTTCTCCCATGTAACATGACTCCTCCCATTTCATCTCTCAGTGCTACAGCCATAACTGCTTCCAGTACCAAGGTGAACAAATCTGGTGACAACATGCATCCTTGTCTGATGCCTTCAGTTGTCCTGAACCATTCCATCTGCTTCTTGTCTACACTCTGCCCTCATCGATTTGCTGTAGTTGTGTTCTATCAGCTTGATCAGTTTCTTGAGAATCCCATACATTCTCAAAACTTGCCATAACCCTTCCTGCCAACTGCTATCACAAGCCCGTTTGAAGTCTATAAAGTTGTAGTAGCAGATTCAGTTGTGTTCTGTGCACTTCTCCAATATCAGTCTTATCACATGTAGGTGATCCGTTGTACTTCATCCTGTTCTAAATTTGGCTTGTTCCTCTGCAAGTGCCACTTCCATGTACCTCTTCATTTCTCCTCTAACATGTCTTGCTGAACGCTTTCCCCAGCATGCTCAATAAGCTGATTCCTCTGTAGTTCTTGCATTCACTCTGATCTCCTTTTCAATACTATACTATTATTGCTTTCCCTCAGTCTCTTGACACTTGTTTTTGTCTGTAAATCTAGTTGAATAGCCTGTGCATTGTCTGTACCATGTGTTCCTTGCTTGCCTGTAGCCACGTTTTAGTTATGTTGTCACTGCCCAGCATCTCTTTCAAACTTCCTATCAAGGTCTTTAGTACTTGTAAGAATTCCAATATCTGCTCTCCCTTGTTTGTACTGGGAAGCTTCTCCAAGACCGTTTCATGTACGGTGTTCTGCACATTGTACAGCTCTTCAAAATATTCTATCTATCACTTATTCTTTGCTTGTTTGTCCACAGTTATTTGCCTATGATTTTCTTTTACTGCTGCATCTTCAACTTGTATGTCCCACCCAGTTCCTTTATCTTGCAGTATAATCCCTGTGTCATTTCTCTTTGCGTATTCTTTTGTTTCTTTATATTTTTCACTTATCCAGACGTTAGTGTCTCTTCATATCCTGTTTTATCTCTCTGGTCAACCTAGGTTATCTACCTTGGTTTCTTTGTTGTGGCCTTGTAGCCCAACACTTGTTCAGTTGCTTTTGTAATTTTATCTTTTACACTATTCCAGGTCTCGTCAGTGTTCATTTTTTCTTTCACCAGAGACATGATATTTTTTCCTCACAACTTTATTGTATTTTTTCCTGCTATCTGGCTCATTCAATTTGTCCACGTTGTTGTGTCAGTTTCAGTATTAACTGCACCTTTGACCCTCCCTCACCTCCTCCCACCCCAGTCTTCCTTGAGGTCATCCTCTTAAGGTTTCTGGCTCCCAGCAGTCACCTCTTTTGGGCGGAGACCCACATCTCTCTCCTTCCAGACTGGAAGTTTAGCCTTACAGTCCCTCTGCATCTCACTGTGGTTTCCCCAGTAGGTCTGACTGGGGTCCAGCACCTCTGGTTGAAATCTCCACAGGGGCTATAACAGTGTACGCCACTCGCCAACCATCCGTCACAAAGTAAGGTACATTTATTCTTAAGGTGAAAAGCATAGCAGAAAAAACATATAAAAATAATCTACAGTCATGCTAAAAAGCTTACCAGATATTACCTCCAACTCCAACATAAGGCTCTGGTAGGCATCAGTCTTTCAAACCCCATCAACGGCATTTGCCCCCTGGGTTATAAGGTTGTCAGTTTTTAGATCAGGAACCAGAAACCCTGACTGGGCAGTTCAGCTGTTTCCTTTTGATAGCTTGTGCCTTTGATTGCTAGTCTCCAGGAGCAGGTAATCATTAGTCAATGGCTCTCTCCTCAGTGTATAGCTTCAAAATCTGGATTTTTGCATAATCCAGAGTTATGGAATTTGCATTAACCACTTCCCAGGGATTACCCCACGTAACACTTATTGCCCCAAAAGTCCATGTCTGTCATATCTGATGCCTGTCATGCCAGGCATATCTCAGTATAGTCTTTTGAACCGCTTACACATCCTAGGACTTTCATCTGTTACAGTGGGAACTCCTGGAGTAGACCACGGAGTGGAAGAATACAGAAGCAGTTACCCTGAAACTGTGACACACAAATCTTTGTTCTCGGCACTCAGCTGCAACCTCATTGATGCCTTTACTAATCCAATATCAGCTGCAAGTGACCTACATGATAACACGTGATTTTCATCTGCGATTCACAAGTACAAAGTCCATCATGTTCTTCGTTTGCCCATCTGGTGATATCCAAGTCCATTTCTTCTATGGCTTTCTTTGGTGAAATAACATATTTATTATCACCAAGTTGTTGCTTAGGCAGAAATTTAGTAACCTTTCTCCTCTTCTGTTTTCTTCACCGAGTCTGAATCTGCCATCGAATCAGAATTCCAATCCGATACTACTTTTGCATTAAAATCTCCCATCACCAATAATATGTCATGAAATTTCTTGTATTGTTTTCTGTAGATTATTATAAAATCAGTCAATTTCTTCCTTGAGTGCTGCTGAGGCTGGTGCACATACGTGTACTATTGTAATTGCGGATTGGTGCTTAAGCTAAAGACAAGCCAGACTCTTATGGCATTTAACCTGATATCTCCTTGCATATTTAAGGCGAGATTCAAAATAAAATCCAGTGAAGTTACCATAATAAATATACATGTAGTATCTTGTAACTTTGGTTTCTGTCTTTTATACTTACACTGATTTTGCTATCATAACAATCCAGTTTATCCTCTTTCCATTAGAGTCAAATCCTGAGAGAAGCTGTTTCCACTGCTCTCTAGCATCAAATGACGTCATAGGGAGTTGGAGCACCTATGGATTCAGTCCTTTGGCTTTAGATAAGGACTATTCTCTTGAAGAGACTTTTCTCAGCTCCCATATATGAAGAGAATATTCCAGCAGAGCTGTAGGAAGGGAACATCTTTCTACAGAACTCAGGGTTATTCAGTGGACTTCATCCTGTAGAGCAGGAAATCACTGCAAGCCAGGATTTTAAAGGGACAGGAGTGTATTATTTAATATTATTTAATACTTGTGCTAATGTTTTCCCAGTTAAGAAGGAATCTTTAGGTTATATCAGTTATCTAATATTTTTAGATTGTTGTAGTGCATAAAGGCCTCTGTCAGGTTCAGGGCTCTGATTAGGGGGTGTACAATCACATACTGTAGAAAGATAGTCCTGGATCTCTTTTTGGGGGTGTGTGTGTGAAGGGGCATTTGGATTTATATGGGGGAGAGGCAGGGGCTGTCAGAGTAAGAGGTGAGTGGGTAAAGGGAGAAGGGAACTGAGGAGGAAGGGGAGACTACTGAGCTTGATGCTCTGGGTTGGTGTCTCTGCCTTCATTTTGGAAATGAGAGGAGACAGGAATGCTCTGACAGCGTGATCCCAATATACTGTGTCTCGCTGAAGGTAGAATAGATGACACTCATAACGTAAATGTGTGTATCACCTCATCCCAAATCTCTTTATGCGTTATATATGTCTAGCACCATGGAATTACAGCAATTGACCAACATCTCAGCCTCTGCAAAATGGTGTTGATGGGGAGAGGAAATTTTGACAATGACACTGGGGAGAAGTTCCTGTTAGCAAAGGCGCTAGGCTTCTTACTGGCCATGGACAGCCAAGGGAAGTATAGCTTTTAAGGCCTGATTTGGAAAATCCACACTGCATGTAATTCAGTGCATCCACCTTGAGGATGAAGGCGTGAGCCAGCTCTGTCTATATTTGGACTGATGGCTCCAGGGAGAGTAAATATTTCAAACTAGATGTTTAGAACACTAAGCCATGATGTCCAACAGCTTGAATGGTCCATTGCTCTTGTGAGTACTTTCTCTCATTTTCTTTTTAAATTGACATCTCTCTTTACAGAAAATGTTTTTGCCAATACTCCCCAATCCCTTCTCTGTTGCTATAGCCTGAGAATTTCCCATTGACTCAAGGCTCTGTGAAAGGCAGCAGACATAGGCTATAAAGAAGAATACCTGTATTTCTCCTATGTAGCTTTCACTCCTCCAAGCTCCAGTCATGGCCGGCTCCAGGCACCAGCCCAGCAAGCAGGTGCTTGGGGCGGCCAATGGAGAGGGGTGGCACATCTGGCTCGTCGGCGGCAGGTCCCTCACTCCCTCTTGGAGCGAAGGACCAGCCGCTGAATTGCCGCCAAAGACTGAAGCAGCGGCGGTAGAGCTGCCGCTGAAATGCCGCAGATCGCGATCGCAGCTTTTTTTTCTTTTTGCTGCTTGGGGCGGCAAAAACCCAGGAGCCGGCGCTGGCTCCAATAATATATCTCTGTGTAAATATTTATTATTATTATTTAAAAGAATTGCACAGCATTTCTTATTAACCCTCACAAGTAGTATATGCACCTATTGATAACCCCATTTTACAGGTGAGAAACGGGGAGGTTAACTGATGTTCTGAAGGTCACAGCAAATTGTCATGTCTAAGTCTGTTGGCTCACAGGTAAGGCCTAACCCCCACAGCTGCCCAGAAAGTTATTCACTATTTCCTTTTTATCTATAAAATCGGCCTAATAATATTTTGCCCATTATCTGTAGTTCTAATGGCACTAGACAAAGGTCTCTGGGCACACAGTAGTAGTTTAGACAGCATAACAAAATACATTGTCAATTGGAAGCAATTTTTCTGATAAGTGGCTTTGTCTAGGGCATAAGACATGAGTCTTTCACATCAGAAATCTGTGCTTTGCTACAAAGTTCCTATGTGACCTCGAGCAAGTCACTTAACCTCTCTGGATCTCCGTTACGTCTGTTGTATAATGGAAATAATATTTTCTTGCTTCCTGGAGGAGCAGTATGAGGCTTTATTTAATAAGAGGTAGAGGTGTTGAGAGTAGTCATGGAGGAGATGGGTACAAAACTGAGGACTCAGTCCTCTCTCTACATTCTCTTATGCTAAAGGACAATAGTGTTGGAATGTAGGGGGCAAACTGGTCCCTGAATATTTCAGGAAAATAAGAAACTTTAAATAGCTAAATTAGCTACAGCTATGCTGTGCATCTGAACTGTGAGTTTAATGGTGAAAGCCTATTCCAGAATGTTCTCTGTGTGCACTAAGCGATTTTTCATCAGGTTGCAGCTTAGTCAAACCCAAGCCAATTTTCATTGGACCACTCAAGGATTTCTTAGTGAGGGTTATTTGTATACTAAAATTAAGGCCCAGATTCTGATACCTTTACTCAGGCTGAATGGTATCTTACTGTGCAAGTAAACCCATTGAAGTTACAGTAATTTTTTTTGTGTGGAGTAAAATGCTACGCAGCATGAGTAAGGGCACTAAAATTGTTACCCTCATCCATTTGTTTTGATGCAAGAGGTTGGTTTTTTTTTTTTTTAAACATATTGTTTTTTTAATAATGTAGAAAATTGTTTCCTGCCTTCTCCACATACTTCCAAGTGGCTTAAATGTTTTTGCTCAAATTTTCAAAATAAAATAATAATTAATAAGAAAATCTCCTTCAAGCAGATGGCAAATTTCAGCCCAACAAGTAATTTTTAGGTTGTGACCAAAAAAGTTGCTAAGAATGGAAACGTATGCAACCTTAGTTACAAGGGTCAGTGCTCTTCCCCCTCTCTTTATATAAACGTATGTACATAGCTTAACTGAAAATATCAAATTTATTTTTCCAAATTAGCCATGACCTTTCAGACATCATAAGAAGCAGAGCCATGAGCGAAGTTCTGCAGGCATGCTTAATGGATAAAAATGCCTTTTGATATTTTCTTTTAAGCCATGTAATATCCAATTTATATAAAGCCTTTTAACAATAATTTAAGATGTAACCTGTACATGGCCATTCCTAGCTCTCTGAATATGTTCTTGTACATCCAGTTTCTTAGTTGTTTGAATGGGATACAGTCAAACTTCAAAATGAATAAAACTAGTTTGAAAGTTAAATGTCAATATGTGATAAACATTTATTTTAATGATCATATTTGAAAACATTATTTATTATCTTTATTTAATCAAGATGAAAATAAATTTAATATGACAGTCAATTTTATAAACTCAGTTTCATGTTGATGAATATATAATGTATTGTGAATTCTACAGTCATTTGTAACAAACAGATATTAAAAAGCTTACTGTTATGCTTACGACACAGAGTGGGGTCCACAGAGAAATGGTCGATAAAAACTTATTGATGCACTGATATTATTACTAATGTGGTGGAAATTATTTTTGATGTTTTCCCCCCACCCCTCCCATTATACTGTGCCCTTTGATAGTCAAATTCTATCTGGTATAGCTTCCTTGCTGGTTGATATTTCAGTGCTAAATTAGTAATGTAAACAATTGGCTGAAATAGGATCTGCCAATTTTAGTTCCTTTTGGCCTCCCTCCAGAAACAAAACAAAACCTATCAGGTTGTCTCTTACGACTTCTCCTTGGAAATTGGATTGCAGCAGGCTATTGGGATATGACTGCCATTGCTTGCCCCATAAGGCTTATTTGCACCCCAAGTTTTTTTTTTTTTTTTTTTTTTTGGTGGCTGCTGTGGCTCCATCCCGAGGAGATTGCGAACACGTGAGGCCAGATCTTCAACTGGTTTCAATTGTTGTAACTCCACTGATGCCAGGTTATACCAACTCAGGATCTGGCCCAGGGTTTGGTGCTAAGTGCTCTCAGTTCCACTGACTTAAGCTGGGAACTTTGCAGGATCAGGCCTATGCTGAACAACAGCCTCCTACTTCCAAGTTAGAATGTTATGGAGTGTCTCTCTCTCTGACTATGCCTACACTGCAAATTAGAGGTGTGATTACCCTGCCTGTGTACGCGTACTTGCGCTAGCTCTCGTTGAGCTAGCATGAGTGTAAGTAGCAGTGCAGCTGAGGCAGCACGGGTGGCTGAGCCTTGCCGTATACATACCCTCTGATTTCAGGTGCGTTTGTACTCGGCAAGGCTCAGCTGTGCCTCTGCTATATGGACTTGAACTAGCTGTGCATGAAGAAGGGGATCACACCCCTAGCTAGTAGAGTAGGCATAGCCTGTGTGTATAAAATAGTGGGAAACTATTTACATTTTTTCTATGGTGCATAGATTTAAAATTTGCATGTTATATTGAAGAGATGGAGGAACCATGACTAGAAGAATTTTTTTTTTTGAAATACTAAATTAAAATGACTTCTGTGTAACAGTAGAGTGCACCATATTCAAGTCCATAGATACAGACAAAGATAGTTGATCTGGAAATCTTCAGAATTCAGGAGGAGGAGGAGGTGCTGAGGAGAACAAATTACATTATAAGCACAGATGCTGTGTGGGTTGATGGTTTTTTTTCCTAGAGTCAAAAAGCCAAAAGTTCACATTATATTTATATACATAATCTAGCTGCCAGATGGCTTCCACTTATAATCCCCTGTTTCCCTCCCTCCCCTTCACTTTTTTTGTAGGGAAATAGACAGGGTTTTGTTTCTGAATGGGAATCACTATGCAAAGTATTGTGTACTCATAGCTTTGCCATCCATAATTATTGACATTAAAGTGTTTTGTGTTTTTTAAGGGCAATGGTCTTTTTAGTGAATCTTTGAGACCTATCCAAAAATATTCTTTGTGGGTGGCTAGAGAGGGAGAAGAAATTAGTACAGTTCTAGGCTTGACATTGTCTGTGCCCTCTTGCAATTCCTTTCTGCAAAAAATCTGGAGATATGTAAATTGAGTTTGTTTGTTTGGAAATGAAATATACAAGGAATATTTTATTCTGTATAGGTGAACATGCTGATTCAAGGACCGTCATTGTCATAATTCTAGATTTTTATCACAGAATTATGATCAGAGTTTTCCATCAGTATATTTGGTATTGGACTTTGGAGTGTGAAACTGAAGCTAGAAGAATTCCCTCCATGATATCTGTTCTTTATATGGGGAATGTGTCTGTGTCAGTATTTCATCATTACAGGAATGAGAGAAGAGGATCTGCCCAATTCTTAATATAATGTCAATCTGACACGGCAATTTAGAGTGGGCCTGCCAAAAAAAAAAAAAAAAAGGCATTTCCTCTGTGTGTAATATCCACTGTCTGATGCAAATTTAAGAAGAGGAATTTCTTATATTTAGTGTATGTCATGCAAAAGGTATGTCAGCTTTGCCATTAAAGATACACATTAAAGGAGAGCAGCAAAGTACAAGCGTACAATAGTCTTGTGGCTCATGGGATTATGAATGAGATCTGAAACCTTTCATATGTAGGTTGTTCTTATGAGTCTGGTTAGTATTAGCAGTGATAAAGTTATTGGTATAGGTTATCAGTTGTAAGTAAAAGGAATTGGTAGTTTTCTTCCAATGCATAGTAAACAAATGTCCACATGGTATAAAACCAAACACTTCCCTTAGTCTAGTGCTGAAGAAAGCACTGCATTGTTTAGCAAATGGGAATTCCTTTCTGTTGCTGTTTCCTCTGCAGTACCTGTTTAACTTCATCTGGAGGTTGTTGAGGAGTAAGGATTTGATGGTTTTCTCCACTTCTATTGAGCACTTTTGTAGGCCTTTCCAATAATACAGAATGAGCCAAATGCATCCCACTCTCAGTAGTTCTACTATACTTTAAACCAGATAGTAATATTTACAAACACTTTATCAAATTTATCAAAAGGGGTTTAAAACTATTTTCATTTGCCTGTTGATCATGTCATAGGAAAATGGTTCATTCATAACGTCAGAAATGCAAGGGACCCTTTTATTTTATTTTTTTTGTACAAGCGTACAATAGTCTTGTGGCTTTTGTAAACACTTTTAGTCAAATGCTAGAAACAAGAGGTCTGTTGCTTGTTCAACATTTTATGTCACTTGTCTCTTTTTTCCCAGGCAGGATTTCCTGGAGTTTGGCTTAGAAATGATCCCAATTCTTTTCTTCTTTTTACTTTGTTAATAGCTTCCTGAATGGCAGGTCTAAACAGTAGAAGAAAATGCTCTCTACTCTCCATTTCCCCAACCAAAATAGATCCTCCACCGAGCTTTAAGAAAATGTGCAGTGACATGCAGTAGAATTTTAACATGCACTGACTTTTAGGAATATGCACACTGCATACAGAACACCTGAGGTTCCTGCTGATGTTGCTTAGAACCAGGACTGCATTCTCTATTAGGTGCAGTGATTTTGAAAAGAAGAGATGAAGTAACCACTGGGACTTCACATGAAATTTTAAAGGCAGAAATAGCCGGCTATACGTGTGCTGCAGGCAAAGAATCCCAAGAATGTAATAAAGACCCAGAGAAACCATGAAAATGCATTAGTTTTGTACCAGTTGACTAGTTCCTCATAAGTATTTTTGTTCACTGTCAGGGCACACATGATGCCAGCACTGAACTAGATAAGGGAAAATCTGGGACTCCTCAAAAGGAGACACTATTACTAGTGAGAGCATCATAGATACACCACTCAGTAGAAGCATTGCTGGGTCTGGCACTCCCTTCCTGAACCCACGTGTAGGGAAAGGCGGGGTGGAGGGCCATGGCAGCCCACTGGCTAGTATGCATACTTTAGAGATTTCCTAGCAGAAACCCACCTGCTAGGAGCAGAGCATGCTGTGGGGCAATTACTGCTCCATGGCTCTTCCTTTGACAGTCTCCCTCTTAATGTGTGGCACCCCAACTGCACAAAGTTGCCATGGGGGCTTGCAGGGGATCAATGGTGATTGGAGAGCTATTCAGAATTAATTATTTGCATTACAGTATTGGGTTAATGGCTGTATCTGAGATCTGTTGTGGTTGGTGCTGTTGATACAGAGTAAGCAGCAGAGAGCTATAAAGCTCACAATCTAAACAAAGGATTGTTATCCCCATGTGACAGATGGGGAAACAGGCAAGGAGATTAAGTGACTTGTCCAAGGCCACACAGTGAGTTTGTGTCAGAGTGAGAAATTGAAACCAAGTCTTATGAGTTTAACTGCAAAGTGATCACCGTCCTTCTCTAATAAAATAATCTTAATAAGTTGATTTGATTAATACTTGTGTCCTCTCTGGGATCATGCCTCACAAGTTGCTGGCTTCATATGTTTCATGATAACCACTGGAGTTTTGATGGGAAATCTTTCAAAGAGTTATTGATGCTAGAAACAGTAGTAACTCCCCTCCATGGCTTCTGCCCTCCTTAGGGTCTACTACTGGGGAGAACTGGGTTTTGTGTGTGTGTGTGTGTGTGTGTGTGTGTGTGTGTCAGCCAATGTTAGAATTACACCTTTTTACAGAAGAGCAAAGAGCAGGCCTTCCTAGATATCAGTTATACAAACTGGAAGGGAGATGATAATGGAAACTGCCTCTCTAAATACTTAGATAACCAGCTCCAAACTCGTGTAAGCACAGCATGGGGAAAATATTGTTCGAATAAATGATACGGTAGATATTTTTGACAATTAACCCTGCATGAATTTTTAAATGCTTGATAAATAACACCATTTTTTCTTTTAGTTGATGTCCATCAGTGTGTTGGGTGTTTCTGCTTGGATGAGGGACTACCTGAATAATGTCCTCACTTTAACTGCAGAAACAAGGTAAACTTTTTTTCTTAAACCTAATTATCCATGTACCTGAATGATGGTGCTACAGTTTATCAAATCTAGCAGGGTTTCCTAATTAAATTTTCTATGGGAAAGGAACCCTTCAGTTAATACACATTGTAGCACACAATGTGATATTTTTTGAATCACTGGAATCAGAGATGGTGTCAAAGGGCACATCTGCCTGTAGTGCCCCCTTCTGGCCAAATTCTCTGGCATCCTGTCTCCATTTCCCCTTCATAGGTTCTCAGGCATGATCCACAGCGGCTTATGAATAACAAACCACACCCCAAGAAGCGAGTTTATTAACATGAAATGAAACCCAAAGCAAAGTCTCTTTGATCTCTTTCCCCTCATCTCCCACTGAGCACAGCCGCCTCCTTCCTTAGGTCTGGCTGGCTCTAAGCCATACACTGGGCTCAGTTATCAGCTCTTCCTAGGATCTGCAGCTTAACTCTGCTCCCCAGCTTCCTCTTTCTGTTTCCCTCTTTATAAAGCCAACATGACTTCCCTTAATGCCCAACGGGGCAGCAGGTAACCAGTCACATATGCACTGGACCCTGCTCCTTCTTTAAGGGGCTAGTCCCCCTCTCTCTCCCAAGCCTTCCTATGCCCAAAGCATTCATCTTTTGGTCAAATTGTCCAAACAAGCAGGCACTACTTTTTCTGCAGATATCAGAAAGTCTGGAAAATCTTTGTTGATGCCCTTAGTTTTTCTGCTCACAAACAATATAACCAAAGGTTGTCTAGAGCTATGCCCAATACACTTTATACGACTCATGTAGTTGCCAAGAATTCTTGGCATCTCATAATTTATAACATGCCAGACATTCTGAATGTCCAGTCTTTGGGCTATCTGTGGAATAGTCAAGAAAGTCAGGCTGTTACCCTGGTTACTTTTATGTAATGCTGTTTCATGACCTTTTTGGGAGGAGCATCCCTGAATGTACACACCATGTGCCTCTTTCACCTTTGGGAAAGTCCATAATAATATCGAGCTTCCTCTTGGGGTTTCCAGTAACTAGTGTTTTGACAGCCTTACCTTAGGCTTTTAGGATTCTTCTTAACTGAACCCACTTCTGTTCTTCCTCCACCCACATTGTTTTGTTAATGTTTTATGTTTTCCCCAGTCAAGTCATTGGTTTCCTTTCCCCATCTCCTCTTCCTCAAGGATTTGCTCTTTCATTTCCAGAGCGGGTCAACTTGGACCTTCAGTCAACAGATGGACCTCCTGGCTGAATCCTCCTTCTTTTCCCTGTCCTTTGAGGCCATTCCTCTCATCTTCTATCTATCTCAGCTTAGTGCTGACACTCATCTTCTGGTGCATTTCCTCCTACAGTTTGCTGACTTTCTAATCCAGCTCTGTTCGCTCTCTTTCATCTCCCATAAATTTTACCGGCAGCTTTTGGAGCTGGACTTCTACTTTCCTCTGCTTGTGCTCTGAGTCCCCTTTGTCCTTCAGAAGCATTTTCACCTCTTTGGACAGTTCCACATGCTTGCTCTCCAGAACCTACTTTGCCTCCTCATGGTTCATTTTCACCTGCTCAGTTTGTTTCAGATGCTCTACGAGCTCCTTCACAGCTTGTGAATGTTTCTACTTCAGCTTCTGGATTTGTGCCTCCTGGGTCTTCACCTCATCATCTAGGGCAGTGGTTCTCAAAGCCGGTCCGTCACTTGTTCAGGGAAAGCCCCTGGCACGCCGGGCTGGTTTGTTTACCTGCTGCTTCCGCAGGTTTGGCCGATCGCGGCTCCCACTGGCCGCGGTTCGCCGCTCCAGGCCAATGGGGGCTGCGGGAAGCGGCACGGGCCGAGGGATGTGCTGGCCGCCCTTTCCGCAGCCCCCATTGGCCTGTAGCGGCGAACCGCGGCCAGTGGACGTGGACGCGGCAAGTAAACAAACCGGCCCTGCTTGCCCGGGGCTTTCCCTGAACAAACGGCGGACTGGCTTTGAGAACCACTGATCTAGGGTCATCTTCAGAAAAGTCACTTCCGGTTCCTGCTTTGACCTGAGTTCCCGATGTGCAGTTGTGCAGTTTGTTGTGTCTTTTGTCTCTGTTTTCAGTGCCTCCAGCTCACCCAGAAGCAGGACCTGAGGGAATTCTGTTTTATTTCTGGCTACTTGCTCTGACTCAAGGTCTCCCTGAAGTTCAGTGACCTGAGATTCCAGCTTGTGGATTTCCTGCTGGCCTATGTTCTTCTGGGCTGCTCCTTCTGCCACCTTAGTCAAGGCTCCTTTTAGTTCCTCTTCTTTCTCAGCCAGTTGTCTCTTGAGTTCTGTGATCAGAGGCTGCAGCTCAGCACTCCGGTTATGCAGCTTGGTGGAGTTCCCCTCAAGCTTTCCACAAGTTATCTCCAACTCTGGCATCTGCTTTTTTCCATGAAGTAGGCACTCTACCAGAGTTATGACCATGGCTTTGTGCCCATTCTTGAGTTTAGTGAGACTCTTAGACTTCTCCTTGGTGTCTATTGTAGCCTTCTCCAACTATAGCTTCTATCTGGCACTTTCTTCTGTGTTTGTACCACAGGGTATCCAAGCCCCATTATACCCAAGCACAGTGTTTTGGACTGGCTCTTGGTGTGCTGCTTCTTGAAGTAGGAATCTCAAATCCAAAGCATTGATGCCTTTAGCTTGTAAAAGCTTTCTCACCTTTTTAAGGACTGCCTCTAGTTGCTTGGTTCACTCCATTGCTTAGCCAACCTATCCATAGCTTGGGAACACCTCTGTCTTATTTCCTGGATCTGAGCCTCACGAACCTTCATCCTGTCATCCAGTTTCTGCCAGAGAGCCTTCATCTGGCTCTATAGTTTGTAGAGGTAATTGGTGCTTGTATCAGGGATCTGGTTAACAGCATTTTCCTAAACTTTCAGATCCTTGGCAACAAATTCCACACTTTCTTTGACAACCCCAGTCAGGGAATTCTGCTGTCGCTCAGAGCATCTCACTGGGATTTTCTGCAGAATCATTTGAGGCCCCTGCATCTGGTTTGGTTCCTGGACAGTTGGCTGAACTTTTGGGCCATTCCTCCAGCAGCTTCCTCAGCTGCTTCCTTCCTGTGCATTTTGAGCAGCATTCCTCTGCAGCTTCATTCTATCCCCAACCTTCCTCTTCCTGTTTCCTCTTTATAAGGCCCATGTGCCTTCCCTTAAGCCAAATTGGGCAGCAGGCAATCAGCCACAGGTGCACTGGACCCTGCTCCTTCTTAAAGGGGCCAGTCACCTTGTGACAGATGGGAAAAGACCTGTTAAGTAATTCCCCCCTTACCTAGTTCCTTTTTTGATCTCTCTGCATCTCTTTATTGCTGTTTTGGGCTACCTACTCTGCAAGTATATTAAACTAGAGTATATTTTGACTGCTTCACTCAGTCTTAGTGAATTCAGAATTATTATTATTAATAATAATAACACAAAGTATTAATAATATATTTTATTACTGTAGCACCTGGACGTCCCAGTCAGGAATCAGGACCCAAGAGCTAGGTGCTGTACAAACACAGAACAAAAAATCTCTACCCCAAAGAGCAGCAATCTAAATATCCAATCTTCCATAACTTGGAAGAAACATAGGACTTTAAAAACTCCATTTAAATGATTTCCATGATCCCAGACTGCTAACACATTTTAAATTATGTAGCAAATAGTTAATGCTATTTGCTTTTTAGACTGTAATATTATTATTTTACGTTTAGGTGCTTTGATTTTGGGGTAGTACTTTATTATTTTAATTCTGGGTTGTATTTGTTTTCAGAGTGGAGGAGGCTGTCATTTTGACTTATTTTCCTGTGGTCCATCCAGTCATGATTGCAGTCTGCTGTTTCCTTATCATTGTGGGGATGTTGGGGTACTGTGGAACAGTGAAAAGAAGCCTCTTGCTTCTTGTATGGGTATGTTTTCACCTTCAAAAACAATTAACTTCTATTTCATTTAAACAAGGAAGAAAAATGTTTGCAATCCCTGCCCCATATGAACATCCTATCTTGTGATTATTTTTTTATCTTGTTTAGTTATGTCAGTGTTGTATTATAATTGCAAAACGCACTGTAGGAAAAAATTCATTATACCAGGGCTTTTTTTCACTACCGGGGAGATTGACGCTGCTGCAATCGATGCAGCGCGTGTCAATTTAGCGGGTCTAGTGAAGACTTGCTAAATCAACGGCAGAGCGCTCTCCAGTCGACTCCAGTACTCCAGCTCTCCAAGAAGAATAAGGTAAGTCAACTGGAGAACGTCTCCTGTTGACACAGCGCAGTGAAGACATTGGGGTAAATCGACCTAAGGTACGTAGCTGGAGTAGCGTAACTTAGGTCGATTTACCCCCGTAGTGAAGACAAGCCCCCAGGGTACACAAAGTTATTATTGAAAGGCAAGCAATGTGAATTGCAAAAACCTAGTTGATGTCAGTAGTGGAGGAATCATTCAGAACAATTCTAGTACTAATCAGTGCAGGAAAATGAGTCCGTGTGATCTGAAACAAACCCTTTTATTATAGGCCTGACTTTTAGTAACTAACTTTTTAATTAACCTGGCTTCTACTTCTATACCCACAATCAGTTGTAGGCACAAATAACAGCATTTATGTGTCTAACTAGCTGATTTTCGACTGTGAGGTTTGAATTCTGTTATTTGCATCTGGAATTTTGCAGTTGGTCGGGGGGTAATTAAAAACTCAATTTCAAGTTGCCAACTTTCTCCTTCCCTGGGAGGCTATAAAACTTCAAGCCAGCAACAGACTTGGAGAGTGAAATTCTCCCTTGCGCAAGGCTGTATGCACAACTTAAGCCTGATTAGGGCCTGACCCTACAAGGTGCTGAGTGTCTTCAACTCCACCTGGAATGCAGTGGTGGTGAAGATTGGGCTTTAATCCTTTAACGTGGGGATTAAATGGAACCCAAGCAGTCCACAGCCTTGTATGGGGACTATTGTACTGGAATGAGACAGATTCATAAATCTTTTGGTGATCACTGTAATTCCAGCAGGAGTAAGTGTAACACCGACAGTACCCTGGTCGTCGCCAGGATCGAACCTGGGACCTCTGGAGCATAAAGCATGAGCTAAAACTAACTGGCTGAGAGCAGACTCATTTTATCTCTCTCTGTAAGTGGTCTTGGTGCCGCTAGATGGGACAGAACACTACACCCAAGAGGTGTGTGGGTTACATAAGCAAAGAAGTAAAATCCTTTAGCATGTAGGAACTACCCAGGAGCAGCCATATAGTAATGGAGCTGGTGACTCCAGGGCATGTCAGGTGTCCCTGGAAGTTTCTAAAGCTGCATTTTATGCATATGTCTATTCCAGCCTAATTTTCTCAATTTTTGTGAAAAATGAGGAAGAAAAGCTGAAAGAATGTGTGATTTACCCTACATCATTTTTATCCACTTTATTTAATAGAAGATACAGTTATAGTATGTGATACAGTCAAAAAAGAGTTATGAGGGCTTCATATCAGAGAGGCTTGTTTAAGAGGGCTGACTTTGACCGTTATTTGGCATTATCATTGAAAGTTCTGTAGCACTAATTATTATTGTGTTCTGCTAGTTGCAACAGTAGCAAGCACTATTTGTCCTCTGGTGTATTTCTTAAAACCTTAATATTGGGATTATTGTTTCATGATTCCATATTTTAAGAGAAATGCTCATTTTAGCCTACAGTACTAGAATAGGAATACATTTAAAAAAAAAAATACTATTTCCAGGCTTGGTCTTGCACCATCGAAGTCAATGGGAGCAGGTTCCAAGACCTACATTACAGATTTACTAGTTCTGGCAGGAAAATGATAAAAAGAGATTTCTGTAATTCCTGACTGTATAATTATTTTGTGAATTATATTATTTACATGGGGAGACAGTCTTTTGTAACTTTTTCTAGGCCGAGCTAACTCTCAAACATTAGTTATTGCATTAGGTGAATTTTTAACATAAAGGGGTAAAGCATTTTTATTTTATGTAAAGAGAAAAGTTGTTGACATCGTGAGACCCTTTAGGTTTTTATTACATTGTCAAACTATACTTTTGCCAGAGTTTTTAAGATTTTTTTTTTTTATAAAACACTTTTATTGTATGAAAAAAATCACTAATTGCTATGATTTTAAGACAAGAATGAAGGTAAATACACTATGAAGCCCTGTTAATTATGTCCTAACAATACATTTTATATTTGGCTGAAAATTTGAAAAAAATCCTTTTCATTTTTTCAGAATTAAAAAAAAAAAAAATTGGCAACCTAGGAGGTGCAGCATTTTATTTAAAATGCCAACTGAGAAGAAGAAATGGTTATAGTTTTTAATACAATCTGGAAATAAATTAATTTAATGTGTATTAAGCAGTCAAATCACATTAAATCAAAACAAAACATTCCTACAGCTTAACGTGCAATATTTCACTCTCGAGAGCCTGAGAACTGGCTCTTGCTGACCAGACTGATAAGCAAAAAATAAATGATATCTTCTTAAGTATGCCACACTCTTTGACTAATTGGTAAATAAGCAGAGTGCTGTTGTACTGCAGAGATGTGCAGCCATAAGTCAATACTCCATTCATCAAACTAATCAGAAAAGTGATGCATCAACAGAACAAGCTTTTGCAAAACCAGTTTCACTGAAAGATAAGGAAAGAAACCAGGTGTAAAATATTAACAGCCTTCTCTGTCATGCTTTTATTTTTCCTTTTGAGATACACAAACAGTTAAAATGACTAACCCCAAAATGTCTGGAACCAAAGACTGAAATTCTTAGGCACCGTGTTTAATTGAATGTTTTAAAAAATATAACATTTAAGAGTCTTAATACTTAGATTCCCCAAACATGAATAGAATAATACAACTGAATAAGTAAAACTTTTTAATGAAGAGCCAATCTAGCAATCATTAGTAAATTTGTACCACTCTGAGCAAATTGCAGTCATTTGTTCTTCAAATTCAATTTGTAGTTAAATATTTGAAAGCTTTTCAGCTTAAAATGAGCTATACACATAAACTGAACTGACATGTTTATCCTGCTTAATAACAACAGAATGTAACCACAAGATCATAATTTATCATCTTCTGTAGCTTACATATGATCACTTGGCAGTGACCTAAACTGGGAAAACTTTAATTTGGTTAAAATGGAGTTCGGTCTGTTTATGTAGATTTGATCTATTAAGAGTTTGTATGTTTACAAATACATATGGCAATCTCTGCTCTCTCTGTGTATATACTATATACATTTGCTTACAGTCTCTAGTATCTCTTGTTGATCTGACTGTTATGTAGATGTAATTTTTATTTTTTAATTTAAATTGTGTTTAGTATTTATATTCATGAAAATTAGTAGACTGTGTGACTGAAGATGTCTGTAATAAAGACACCATGTGCATTATGAGCAGCTGTAATGTGAATTTCTTTGCTCTCTGTTAAAAATGACCAAAGCCCTGAAGTGGAGATGAATACTTTAAGGAATCAGGCTTTCTATAACCTCTCTTGAGGATTTCTCCAAATCAGAGATTGCCTGTTGTGATAGTATCTGTGTGGTTTTTGTAGAATGGCCAGTTTACTACTAGGCAGTGAGATGAGACTACTAAGTTAATTTCAGTTAGGTTTGATTGCTGCCCATAAGATGAAACAGCTTGTTATTTACTATATAGCATTCAGCTGATGCAGTTTAACAGCACTAGTCCTATAATGGAAGCCTTGGCACAATGAAAGAACAACCTATGAATTTAAATCAGTGCCATTCTAAAATTAAACAGATATTATTACTAAGCAAGTAAGTCCAGTCATTCACTATTTAGTGCAATACAACTTTGTTGTATAGCCTGTTTCCTTTGTAATTTCAGTAAAGGAGCGAATATAAGAAGTAAAGACAAATGAGAAACAATGTTAACAATTTAGGGCCCCAATCCTGAAGGATACAGTGTGACTTCAACTTTTATTGGTGCCCATGGGAATTGAAGCACTGATCACTTACTAGAGTAGCCCCTAGGAGAGCAGACTAGTTTCTTGCGTAATGTAGAATGAAAGATGCTGGGATTTAAAGATTTAGGTCTGAATTACACTCTTGCTGGATCTGGTTGTGAAAAAACACTTGAAAGGCATATGATTTAAAAAAATACTCAAGTTGATAAATTCATTTGAGGAGACTATCAGGATGCTACAGTATGTGTAAGGCACATAGATTTCACTAATTTTTCAACCTTACAGGTCTTCTAAACTAACTTGCATCTCATGTAAGAATTACTTTTGTGTTTAGGTTTCAGAGTAGCAGCCGTGTTAGTCTGTATCCGCAAAAAGAAGAACAGGAGTACTTGTGGCACCTTAGAGACTAACAAATTTATTAGAGCATAAGCTTTCGTGGACTACAGCCCACTTCTTCGGATGCATATAGACTCCAACGAGAGACTGCTGAGCTAGAATTGATATGTAAACTAGACACAATCAACTCCGGTTTGAATAAGGACTGGGAATGGCTGAGCCATTACAAACATTGAATCTATCTCCCCTTGTAAGTATTCTCACACTTCTTAACTGTCTGTACTGGGCTAGCTTGATTATCACT
Source organism: Trachemys scripta elegans (assembly GCF_013100865.1). Lineage (NCBI taxonomy): Eukaryota > Metazoa > Chordata > Testudines > Emydidae > Trachemys > Trachemys scripta. The sequence continues at coordinate 42,798,182 of NC_048298.1, forward strand.
TCAAAAGTTTTTTTTCTCTTAATTAATTGGCCTCTCAGAGTTGGTAAGACAACTCCCACCTGTTTATGCTCTCTGTATATGTGTATATATATCTCCTCAATATATGTTCCATTCTATATGCATCCGAAGAAGTGGGCTGTAGTCCACGAAAGCTTATGCTCTAATAAATCTGTTAGTCTCTAAGGTGCCACAAGTACTCCTGTTCTTCTTTTTGTGTTTAGGTTAAAAATGAAAATCTTCTATTTCTCTTCCATATGACCTACACTGAGAAGGAGATTTTCAAAGGCACAAAAAGCATTTAGGTGCCTAACTCCCCATGGCTTTCACCTAACTGCCCTTCGTGCCTGGAAAATTGCCCTCTGAAATGATGGAGCCTGAATTGTGGGTTTTTTAATTTTTTTTTTTAAAGGGGAGGAGGGATAAAGAAAGGGGAATACTGCATATAAGCTACTAGATTTATAAGTGGGAAAACAGACAAATTTAATTAATGCATCTGACACTTATGCAAGGTCATATCAATTTGGATAGCAGTGGCACAATCTTTACATATAAAAATTAAAATATTTTTTATTTTTCAGTTAAAACAGTATAAATGGGTTTCCCCTTAATATCAAGCATGCAGGTCATCTTTTATATTTTTTTTCTTGAGTACAGGGAATATATTTTTCAGTATAATGACTCGTTCCATTTCCTATTGTTTCGCAGGATGGTCCTATGGGTAGGGAGCTAGCCTAGGGCTCTGGATATCTGGTTCAGTCCTCTGTCCTTTTTTGTTGTTCTTCTCTAGACTCTCTCCAATTTGTCCTTCCCTAATTGAAATACTTTGCATTTATCAGTATTGAATTTAATCTTGTTGATTTCAGACCCCAATTCTCCATTTTGTCAAGGTTGTTTTGAATTCTAATCCTGTCCTCCAGAGTACTTGCAGTTCCTCCCAGCTTGGTGTCATTTGCAAATTTTATAAGCTTACTCTCTACTCCATTATCCAAGTCATTAATGAAAATATTGAATAGTATCAGACCCAGGATTGACTCCTGTGGGACCCCACTAGATATGCCCTCCCAGTTTAACAGCAAACCATTGATAACTACTCTTTGAGCTCAGTATAGTCTTTTTATCTAGACTACTTTTCCCTAGTTTGTTTATGAGAATGTCATGTGGGACTGTGTCAAAAGCCTTACTAAATTAATAAAAGGAAAAGCTGTTGGAAACATTTTGATAAATATTAGGGTTAATCTGTTTGCTGATAGCATTTGTCACAAACATGGTGGGAAACTGTTTATCCTCCAAACAATATTTATTAAAACATTCTCTATGCAGACAAAACACTTGTTTAACAGTATGTTTTTCACTCAGTTATGATAGAACCAGGATATAATCTGTTTTGCCCCGATCCACACCAGCCAGACCAAGTTGTGTAAGAACTGGGTTCAACCACAAATGAGTTTAACCATTGTTAAACTAAGTTGTTGTGTAGATGCAGCCAAATGTGCCATGATAGCAGATAAGCTCAAAGGATTTATATTTCTCAGTAGAATTGTATTCTATATTGGTTTTTATACCATACTTATCACTGTAGTATCTGAGCCCTTAGCAGCTTAAGAGAAACTGTAGCCATGACCTGACAAACACAACCGGAGTATGAACCAGTGTTTTATGTTGCTTACTTTGGAACAGATTCTTTTACATCCATACAATTCCATTTAAATCAGTTGGGATGCCTCGGTGTTACAGAGGATTGAATTTGGCTGTTTATTACGATGTAAGAAGTCCACTATAACGACAAATGTGGCTTTCTCTAGATGGAAATCTTGTTCTCTATAGAATACTAGTTAGAGAAATCTATAGCAACACCTGGCTCTTTGCAGCTCTCCTTGCTCCTGCCAGCATGGGTTAGTGAGAGAGTCAGCCTCTTGATAATTGAACTTGAGTCTGTCTTGTGGCAGCAGGTATTGCTGTGGTAATAGAGGAATCCATTGTGACCCAAGTACAGTACTAACAAAATCACAGCTGCTCCATTACCTTGTACAAATATTTGGCACAGGAATTTTGTTATTTACAAACTCTGAGGATTTCATTATTATTAACCAACCAGTGAAAGAGAAAAAATAAATAACTGACAGAGGTACTTAGCATTGGGTCTGTAGAGTTTAGCATTAGACAGGACAGAGACTGGAGTTCATCATTTTCTGATACCATGGCTTTCATCAGCTTGTTGTTTGTTAAAACTCATGGTGCCTAAGGTGTAGCTGGGGAAGTAAGGGGCACACAATTTTGTGAATGTCTCTCAAAATGTATTCTCCAGTGTTTTAAACTATAAAATTACTTTTGTGGTTAATGCATTGTACATTTCTCATGCTAGTTGGCCTATCTTTTTGAAAGATGGATTTAAGTGTTTTTGAATGTTGTAGTATAATGTTTATGGGAAGCCAGATCTGCCCCTAAATTTAAATTCAGATTAAAATAAGAATTATTTGTATTTGAGAATATATATATGTAGGTTTTACTGGTTTTGGATTTTTTAAGTCTGACTTTTCTTTTACTAATATTTTCCTTAAAAGTTTGCAACATAGTTTTCATTTTAAACCCCTGTTGTTAGATACTTGTTACTTTCTGAAACAATTCTTTTTGGGCTAACATTTTCCATCTCTAAGATGAAGTTTTTGAGGTGATGTTTGAGTGAATAGAGTTTAGATATTTTTGTATTGGAATAGGGTGGAGAGTTAATCTATTTCCTGTTCTGACCAGCGTTTTTCATTCAAATAACTCACATGGGTGGACTTTGACAAGTTAAACAGCAACATTAAAGTGACCTCATTGCACAACCTCACCACAGAGTAAAGCTCATCTGTCCAGGAGATCGAGCTTTCTCAGGGGCTGTCCTGAGACTGTGGGATGAATTACCACGGGAGCTAAGGACCATCACAAACGCCACTACCTTCTGCTCTAAGTGCAAGGCACATTCCATGTCCTTGCCTTCATAAACACATAATAACGTGTGTGTGTGTGCGTGCGCATGCACATTCATGTATCACAAATGGTAGAAAGTGTTGAGCATCTGGGAGCTACTGGGAATCACAGCAACTGCAAATGGAACCATCCAAAGAGAACTGCATCTGGATCATAGAATTTCAGGGTTAGAAGGGACCTCAGGAGGTTATCTAGTCCAACCCCCTGCTCAAAGCAGGACCAATCTCCAACTAAATCATCCCAGCCAGGGCTTTGTCAAGCCTGACCTTAAAAAACCTCTAAGGAAGGAGATTCCACCACTCCCCTAGGTAACCCATTCCAGTACTTCACCACTCTCCTAGTGAAAAAGTTTTTCCTAATATCCAACCTAAACCCCCCCAACTGCAACTTGAGACCATTGCTCCTTGTTCTGTCATCTGCTACCACTGAGAACAGTCTAGTTCCATCCTCTTTGGAACCCCCTTTCAGGTAGTTGAAAGCAGCTATCAAATTCCCCCCTCGTTCTTCTCTTCTGCAGACTAAACAATCCCAGTTCCCTCAGCCTCTCCTCATAAGTTATGTGCTCCAGACCCCTAATCATTTTTGTTGCCCTCCGCTGGACTCTTTCCAATTTTTCCACATCCTTCTTGTAGTGTGGGGCCCAAAACATCAGGGGGCAGCCACAAAGACTTCATTGCCAGAACCATGTGAGAAAGTTGGCTAAACCAGATGGAGACATCTGGGTGCCAGCAACGGAAATATCTGGGTTAGGTTAGTTTAAAGATATGAAGGACAGTAGATACAGTGGGACTCAATTCTGAAAGGGTGCTCAGCACCTCCCTCTCAATACCCATTGAAGCTGGGGACTGAGGATGCTCAGCATCCTGTAGCACTGTATGGAGAGGTAGGGATTGCTTTTCTGCACAGAGCTCTGACTGTGCAGTGCTGTTGACATAACTCCTGCCCCTCGGTCAGTAAGAATAAGCAGCTAACATAAGGAGCTGTGTATTCTAGTGGCACATCTCCCACCCCCTCCAGAGGGGCAGGCGTGCAGCTAGCGGGAGTGCCCAAATCCTCCTGCAAGTGATCGGGATCTATGCAAGTGCATATGCTCTATTCGTCCCACCTCTTGCAACTAACATCAGTCTTGAGCACTCTGTTACACAGTGCCTGGGAAGAACAGATGCTCTAGTTCAGGACCCTATTGCCCAGACTGTCAGAGAGGGAAGAGCTGTCCAGCAACCACTCATAGCCAAATGGCTAAGCAGGAAAATGGCTCCTAACTATGGCAGCAGAGATGACAGTGTGATATGGCCACCAGTATAGTGGCAGTTATTGTACATCACACTGGACTTTTCAGCACATCTGTGCAGTAGCAACCAGCCACACACCTGTCTGTTGGTATTGGAAATGGCTGCACTTTCCACCTTGTTTTTCTATCAACAATGTATAATATGGTTCTAGCTTTGGACACTTTGAGTCACTGTGACAACTATTTGTAAACTGTGGCCTTGGACCCATAAAAGCCAGGTGAGTGGGGATATTTTGTCTGCCCTATGTGATATGCTTATCGTCCCCTGTAACAGTAGATTTAGAAGGACTCAGGGTCTAGGTCTGTGTCTAGCCTGGTAATTAGAGCGGAGCGAATAACTGATTAATTTTTTTGGTTTGCTGAAAATTAAAAAGATATATATTTTGGGTTGACCTGAAAACAAAAATGTCCAAAGTTTTTGGTGCATCAAAAAGTCTTAAGAAAAGGTTTTAAGTCAAATGACACATTTAGTTCAACCTCAAGCAAAACGTTTTGTTTAGACTTTTGAGCATTTTTAAACTTTTTAATTTTTTTAAATAAAACTGAAGGACATTTTAGAATCAAAGTTGTTTCAAATTGAAAATTTGAAATATTTTGATTTTTGGAAAATTCTTTGTTTTTTTTTTCTGACCGAAACAATTTTTGATAAAACCAACATGAACTGAGTTGAATGTTTCCGTATCACTGAATCGGTATTTTGTGCCAAAAAAGTTTCGGTCAAAAAATGTCACCCAGCTCTATTGTTAGTACAACTCTAAGGCTGGAGTGAAGCTAGCTCCACTGCTCTAACTATGCATTCCTTTTGGCAAGTATGGAATGTGGAGTGATATCCCCTCAGGCTGGCCACACCCTTTTTCCTGCCTAGCCTTGCCTTTTCCACCAGTTGCACAGAAAGACACACCTTTGAGCACACAGGGACTCAGAGCTGGTTCTGCAACCCTGTGCTGATTGTGGAACAGCATTTAGTTCACTTCTTTCTGGGAGACTTGCCTGGAATCAAGGAACATTTCAAGAACCTTTGAGGTGCATGGGCAAAGGGCACCCTATATCAATACTGAATTGGGCTGTTAATCAGGGGAAAGAGGCTTTTGTTGCTCAAAGAAGCATTTTGTATGAATTGCCTTTGTATGAAAAAGGAAAAACCTATTGAAAAGAATAATTTGATTCATTGGATTGTGCAAAAAAAAGATTATTAGTTTTTAATAAGATCCTATGATACTGAAAGGGAAAGAGACATTATTCTGTAATTTCCTCAGGGCAGGGGGACTGTGTTCAACTATGTTTTGTTGAATTCTTAAACATGATCTTGCAGGGACACTTGTGCCTTCATGAAGCTCCATTGACTTGTACAGTACAGCCTTAGCTAGTGAATAACAATAATTGTTTGAAGGCATTAATCTAATTCCTAAGTGTTTATTAATTTCTTCCTTACCATAAAGGAGAGATGGTAAAGTAAATGTTGGTAACAGCACAAACTGATGTCTCATAGGAGAATATGAATGGGGGGGAGCTTTTACTGTTTATAATGAATTTTGTGTTGGTTTAATTAGAAAAAGACACTCATAATGGCAAAAGGACTAATCAGAAAAATAACTTGGACAAATATATCTGAAAATTAAAAACACAGGGATACTGATCTCACTACAGAAAAGTAGTTCTGGATTATAAGAAAATGAACGGTAATAGTGTAATGGAGTTGTAAAAAATTAAAAAAAAAATACAACTATAACTCTTGTGTAGAGTCAGGTTGTTTTGAAAAGGACAAGCTTTAAATGATTATTTGTGCATACTGATAGAACTTGGTAAACTGAGACATCTAAACTCTGCAGCTATCAGATAATTTGGCTGTGGAGACTATTAATTTTGAAGGACAGGATGGCACTCAGTGGTCTACGTTGTGAATTAGTAAAAACAACGAGGAGTCCTTGTGGCACCTTAGGCCTGGTCTACACTCGGGGGAGAGGGGGATCGATCTAAGATACGCAACTTCAGCTACGAGAATAGCGTAGCTGAAGTCGACATATCTTAGATCGACTTAGAATCACTTACTTCACGTCTTCGCGGCGCGGGATGGATGGCCGCCACTCCCCCATTGACTCCGCTTCCGCTTCTCGCTGTGGTGGAGTTCCAGAGTTGACGGCAGAGCGATCGGGGATCAATTTATTGCGTAAACGCGATAAATCAATCCCCGATAGATTGATCACTACCCACCGATCCGGCGGGTAGTATAGACGTACCCTTAGAGACTAACAAATTTATTTGGGCATAAGCTTTCGTGGGCTAAAACCCATTTCATCAGATGCATGGAGTGAAAAATACAGTAAGCAGAATATATATTCTAGCACATGAAAAGCTGAGAGTTGCCTTACCAAATGGGGGTCAGTGCTAACTCCCATCTTTTCATGTGCTATAATATATATTCTGCTTACTGTATTTTTCACTCCATGCATCTGATGAAGTGGGTTTTAGCCCACGAAAGCTTATGCCCAAATAAATTTGTTAGTCTCTAAGGTGCCACAAGGACTCCTCGTTGTTTTTGCTGATAGAGACTAACACGGCTACCACTCCTAAACCTGTGAATTAGTAGTTTCAGTCCACTTCCTTGTTGATGTGTGTCCACATCACCCATGCAAAACATTGCCATTGTCACCCAGTGTTTGAATAAGAATGATAAATTAACTATTAATCCCCTCAAAACTGGGTTGAGGACATAGCTGGGGCAGCATGGGAGAAGCTTTCACTGCAGGAATAGATAAACAAAGGACTTCAGTTTCCTTAGCTATTAGTCTGACTCCTTTTACAAGTAATAAATCAATGTCTGAAAATTGTACCTGGGTGAATCCTTTTCAATAGCCTCCATGGCTAATTAGTTCCAAACTATAACAAAGTAACAGTGACTGCAAGGTTTTTTACTAGACTTTTCATGGAAGGGGCCTGGTTCCCATTGGTAATCAAACATATTTTGTTGGTAGTCAAATGACGCAGACAGATGTCTGGATGGCTTGCAGAACGAGGCTGACGCTTTCAGGCTGTTAGCCATAGGGAAATACTACACATATCCTCATAGAATGTTTTGGCATCTGTTTCACATACCATGTACACCAGTCTTTGAAAGTTTCCCTTAAGGTTTCATTCTGCAGCTGCTTACCCTTGGAATCTCCTCTCAGCCCTTGTCCTCCTTTCTCAGCTCTTTCTTGTCATTGCTTCCATGTGGAACACATTGCCCAAAAAGGTGCTGTAAACAAGGCAGAGACTTTGAGGAGGTCAGCTATGCTTATTAGCTCCTTCAGTCTTTCTAGTGTTAGGGTTGCAGTTTTTCTGAAGCCTGAAAAACCTGGTGTCTCTCTTCTGGTGGAAAAAACCACTTGGGAAAATAAAAAAAAATAGTAAAAACAGCAGATTTTATTAAATGAAACACAAAACACAGTGTGATTCACTAATAAACATACTTATCCCTCAAATAAAAAGGCACATATTACCCCCAAATGGAAAGCTTTTTCAAGATACCACCTGTTCTCCCCTCTCTTCAACACCCACTGACAGCTGACTCCATTCATTAGCACACTCCCTCTTCAATCACCCGTGACTCCATCCATTCCCCATTACCTCTAGGAATCTAGATAGTACTCTAATTTTCTTATAGTTTGCTAATGGACAGGTTTCATGTGATGGGATGCACTAATCATTTGTGTAGGAGGCCAGATTAGAAGCCTTGTGATTCTGTCTTGCAAGGCAGGAGTTAAGATTGCAGATGGGGTGAGATTCTGACCTGCACCTATAAGAGGCACAGAACAGAACTTGCCGCCCAGGTATAAGGGGAGAAGGGTAAGTGAATTTAAGCCACCTTTGTATGACCATTTAATCTTGGGCTGTTCTGTGGCTCCTGGTGTGATTTAGACAGCCCTGGGGGGCTGTATAAGGAGGTGTGTTCACCATACAGCTAGCCCTCACTCTTACCCAGGTGTTTTCTTTAATGCCTCCTCTTTTCACGCACAAAATTCTGTCACCCAAGTTGGGAAGTGCATTCAACCTGTCTAGCTGGCATGACTGGGGCTATAGTCTAGAGCCCAGGTTCTGTTTTCACTTTGGCTGGTAACATGCCCACTTAGCAGTGAGGACACAGGGTAAGTCACTGGAGTGCTGATAATCCTCCAAGTAAACGGCTCAGCTTACTGCAGCAGAAAGAACCATGGGATATAGCGACACACATGGGGAATGTCCCGGAGGACATGGTGGTGAGCAGTGTGGCTGCTAACACCCAGGCTAGGCTATCCCCATTGTTCAGACTGAGGCACCAGTCACTCAGGCTAACTCCACAGTGAAGACATACCCTAAATCATGGCAGTCTCTATGGGTTTCTCTTCCCATTCCCAGCCCAACCTGGCACCACTCTTCCTCCGTGGTTTGTGAGTGGGGGTCCTCAGAAGTCAGTCTGATGGCTGTCTTACTCAGTACCTGTGCTGGGGAACTTGTCCCCTGGCAGAAGAGAAGGATTTGAGAAGCTGTTTACATGTCTCTGGCCCTTTTACTGAGGGAGACTACCCCATGACACTTCCCTTTAAACTCTTTAGTTTTTTTATTCGCAGGTTGAAATTAGATCTTAATATTTCTATATCAACAATATTTCAAATATGTTATATTTGTGTAAATGGTTCAGAGACATGGTTCAAAATAAGAAAAATAATTGGTAGCAATTCAACAAAAACCCATTCAGTTGTTGTGTGTTTTTTTTTTTTTAAATAAAATGAAATCTCTTTCTCCCCCCGCACCATCTCCCTCCACAATCCTGCCTGACATATTTCAGAAATGGAGAGAGGAGTTTAGTCACCAGGGTTTCTACCTGTTGCTACAAAAGCATAAACAAAAATCCTGGTATTGATGATCCTGTTCATTACGAGCATCATGGGGAATGTCCAAGACAAGTAGAAATCTGTAGGAGTATGAAGGATATATTCTGTGATGCCTCCTCTGAATAAAACATTTTTATTGTGTTTCTTATTTTGTATCAATACTTTATATCCTCCTCTGCAATTGCGCTCAATTACAGCATGAAAAAGCCCTCTCTCTGTAAGACCAAAAGCAGTGGGAGAATGATTTTATATTGCGAGGTACTTCAAGTGTGACACATTCAACATTAGTTACTGGCTGAGCAAAATGGGAAGAGCTGGCACAAGCACCTTTAAAGTGATACAAAATGTCTGAGATTCGGTGCAGGGGACAGTGATTTTTGCTTGCCAGCGCTATTCTTGCATTTGCAACCAAATGATTATTATGACTAAGAAAACACCTGTTCCCACAATGTATTCCATGCTTGTTGCTTATTAATTTAGGTTAGTAAAAGGAAGCAAAAATCATGGCACATCACAGCTAATGAGAAATTAGTTGCATTGCCCTGTTTTTAACATTACATGGAGGCAAAAGGGAAAAACAGGAAGGCATATGTTTGGGGCCATGGTGAGTTGTGTTTAAGAATAACACCAGAAAGGTTTTTCTAGCAGTAGTTTTCAGTTAACTGCAGTGACCATTATGTGTGCACAGTGAAAATTTGTGATCTTTACACTGATTCCTATTCTCCTCCCTGATACTCCACCAGCCTTCTAGCAAAAACAAAACAAATTTACTACCACCTTTCATGTTGTACTTATGTTTTCTCTCTTTTTCTATTATTTATTTCCTTTTTCTCCTCATCTATGTCCCAGTTTCATTGTCGTCTCTCCAGTCCATATTTTTCTCTGGCCTGTTATATATTATACTGGCCAGTTTCTCTGCTCTGCTCAGCTTTTGCTTCTAACTCTCTGATTCTGTGCTCTGGCCCTGGTAAAGTTTAGGGCACCTGGAGGGCTGCTGTAACTTGCACTAGCTGAATATGGTCTCCTATGGACTTGGGATAGCTGAAGTGCATTGTGCTCTGGACACTTTCCTGATACACCACCTGCACCAGAGATTGTGGGGAGGGAGGTGTAGCAGTTGGCTATGCTGATTTTTACTAGGGCTGTCGATTTAATTGCAGTTAACTCTCGCGATTAACTCAAAATTAATCACGATTAAAAGAATTAATCATGATTAATTGCAGTTTTAATCACACTGTTAAACAATAGAATACCATTTGAAATTTAAATATTTTTGGATATTTTCCTACATTTTCAAATATATTGATTTAAGTTACAGCACAGAATACAAAGTGTACAGTGCTCACTTTATATTATTATTTTTTATTACAAATATTTGCACTGTAAAAATGATAAAACATAGTATTCATCTCATTCAAGTACTGTAGTGCAATCTCTTTATTGTGAAAGTGCAACTTAGATTTTTTTTCCTTACGTAACTGTACTCAAAAACAAAACAATGTAAAACTTTAGAGCCTACAAATCCATTAAATTCTACTTCTTGTTCAGCCAATCGCTAAGACAATTATGTTTGTTTACTTTTACGGGAGATAATGCTGCCCGCTTCTTATTTACAATGTCACCTGAAAGTGAGAACAGGCATTCGCATGATACTTTTGTATCTGGCAATGTAAGGTATTTATGTGCCAAATATGCTAAACATTTGTATGTGAGATTTCTAAAGATAGATACAGCACTCGACCCAAGGTTTAAGAATCTGAAGTGCCTTTCGATATCTGAGAGTGACGAGGTGCGGAGCATGCTTTCAGAAGTCTTAGAAGAGCAACACTCCGATGCAGAAACAACAGAACTGGAACCACCAAAAAAGAAAATCAACCTTGTGCTGGTGGCATCTGACTCAGATGATGAAAATGAACATGCATCGTCCGCACTGCTTGGGATCGTTATCGAGTAGAACCCATCATCAGCATGGACGTATGTCCTCTGGAATAGTGGTTGAAGCATGAAGGGACATATGAATCTTTTTAGCGCCTCTGGCACGTAAAAATCTTGCGACGCTGGCTACAACAGTGCCATCTGAACACCTGTTCTCACCTTCAGGTGACATTGCAAATAAGAAGCGGGCAGCATTATCTCCTGCAACTTTAAACAAACTTGTTTGTCTGAGTGATTGGCTGAACAAGAACTAGGACTGAGTGGACTTGTGGGCTCTAAAGTTTTACAATGTTTTATTTTTGAATGCAGTTATTTTTTTGTACATAATTCTAAATTTGTACGTTCAACTTTCACAATAAAGAGATTGCACTGCAGTACTTGTATTAGGTGAATTGAAAAATACTACTGTTTTTTACAGTGCAAATATTTGTAATAAAAAATAAATATAAAATGAGCACTCTACATTTTGTATTCTCTGTTGTAATTGAAATCAATATATTTGAAAATGTAGAAAACATCCAAAATATTTAAAAAAATGGTATTCTATTATTGTTTAACAGTGTGATTAATTGCCATTAATTTTTTTAATTGCTTCACAGCCCTAATTTTTTACATCTGCTGGAGATTCCCCACCTTGGGGGGGGGGGGGGGTATCCCCAGCAGGGTAGTTACAGGAAATTTCTGTTGCTTTTGTGCCTCCAGAAGATTTGTCCTAATGTCTCCTCCTTTTGTATCTCTCCCCATCTCTGTTAGTCTGGAGCTCCCAATGATGACTTTCTCTTTCCCCGCAGCTGCAATACTCCTTTTCTCTTCATCGCGCCCCTCCCCCCCCGCACCCCAACTTGCTTTGTGCACTGAAAGTGAGCAGAAAGGAATCTCTTCAGAACTCTTGAGTCTTCAGTTCTTTCCCTCTGTATGTATCCTCCCATCCCCAGGGCTGCAATACTGAAAAGGCAGGATTCTTTAAAGCTCCACAGGGCACTTTCACGGCAGCTGCCTATCCTGAGTGGATGGGGAGGAGTTGAGTGCACACATCCATCCAACTACATGTGCTGTGTCCAGGTATTGTCAGGGCTTCCTTCTGTTGAGAGGCAGTTTCTCTGCTTAGCTGCTGCATCTGCCTGTGGCCAGTCTGCATTAACAGCTCAGGACAGGAGTAACAGAAGAACAAAGTACTGCTGCTTGTTAGCATTTATGCAGTACTTCATGGGGGCTGAGGTTTAGGCACTCATGCCTGGTACAGCAGCACACATTGTATCCCTTTCTTTGTCGTATTACCTTAAACAGAGTACTTTCTTCCAATATTTTAGTCTTTCAGCTTCTGTCAAGAAAACAGAGCTTTTTCCCCCTCAGATCTGATGATGGAAACCTCATGGAGTTACAAACACAGCTCTTGGGCCAGTTTCAAGGTTACAAACCATGTGAACTTTATGGAGATTTCACACAACTCTAATAGGGAGAAAACTGGTTACCAACCATATAGGAGAGAGAAATGTCAGTTTTTGGGATACCTCCTAGTTCAGAGGTTTCTGATTCTGTGAGTATTGGATGCTTTGAACTATTGATTATTGATATAGAGGATGGTCTTTGCAGAAGAGCAGAAAAAACCTTGGAAGGAACCAAACATTATAGAGAGCAATGTAGGAACTAGAATTGTGGGAATATCATATGCAAGAGTTTGAGAGTGGCATAGAAAGAGCATGATCTTTTCTATCGGGGAATAAGAGCTTTTTTCCCCCCAGAACTCAGCCACTCAACCCACAATAGCAGGAAAGAATTAATTAAACCTTTGTTGTGGAAACCAGATTCTTGTGACTGACAAAAGCAAGAGTTTTTGCTTCTTGTGAGAAGCTGAATTTATTTTGGAATTCAGACTCTTCTGGGAATTTGTTTGGGAACGAAGAGGTCAGAATTGTGGCCAGCAACGCTCTGTGTGGCTTGGAAGATGAAAATTATGGGAAGTAAATTTAAATAATAATTACAGGAGTTTTTCACACAACTTCTGTATGAATTTTTTGTTTTGGAACTCACTGAATTCAGGGAGAATTATAAGATTCCCCCAAAATAGGAGGAAGAAATTGAAGCACATCTGTGGTTGTAGAGATACTTTAATATCATTGCAGTAGTTAATTTATTGCAGTATAGTTATTTTGCAAATTAAGTCTGCACATATTGTGTCTCTTCTTTTCTTCTCTCACCTTTGTGACCAGAGGACTTTTCTTAAGAGAGAGTCAAAAGGATTGATTCTGAAAGATGCTGAGTGCCTGTAGTAAATCTTAATCCAAATGTGTCATTTCTAACTTCCATTTACTTTCTTTAGTGGCTTCTGATACTTTCTTTAATGGAATTTGGCATGTCATGGTGTAAATCCTCTCCACCACCTGTCCTAAATCATGAGAATGAGCTACAGGTCCAACACCACTGGTTTAGCACCCACTTTCCTACTGGCTATGAGACAACTTGAGAAGTTCATATAGTTTATACTTGGTCGTCATTTTTAATTGTATTTATTTTCTTGGCTTTATGTCTGCACAACAGAGAACATGGCTCACAACTGAAGTTTATAACATTGTGCAGAGAAGGTAAGAAGAAATGGTTCCCTGCAAAGAGTGCTTACAATACAAGCAGATCAGATATGAAAACGAGCAGGAAATGGGAGATTGCGAGATGATTGAGTGGTGGCGTTTGGCATGTGTCTTATTAGTTCCACAGTGTTTTTATTCTATATCTTAGAGCTTATCTACACATGGAGTTGTTGCTGATTAACTCCATGTGTAGACTCACTTACTCTAGAACAAGAGTGTCTTGTTTCTGTTTAGTTTACCCCACTTTCAAAGTGGGCAGTCAAAGCATTCTTATTCTGGAATAAGCTTGGCATGTTTAGCCTAGGAAAATGAAGGCTGAGAAGGGATAGGATTTCTCTCTTTAAATACATTAAGGGGTAAACAGCAGGGAGGGAGAAGAGCAATTTAAGCTAAAGGACAATGTTGGTGGAAGAACAAATGGGTATAAAGTGGGTTTCCCTAGCGTAAAGAAGGACAGATAGGTATGAATAAACTTAGGTTGGCAATTAGAAGACAGTTTCTAACAATCAGAAGAGTGAGATTCTGGAACAGCCTTCCAATCACTCCAGAGTAGTGGAGACAAACAACCTAATTAGCTTTAAGATGGAGCTTGATATATTTATGAATGGATTATATGACAGGGTTGTCTGTGCTAGCAGGGGACTGGACTTGATGACCCAGCAGGTCCCTTCCACTCCTAATGTCCTGTAAAAGTGTCCAGACATGGAGTTAATCAGGAACTGTTAATCAAGAACAACTCTGCATGTAGACAAACCCTTATTGGGTCTGTGTTTCTCTGAGAAGAAAATAGAACCTGAAGACCTATTGGAAAGAAGCAGGAGGAATTGGTGTGGTGTGGGCATGGTTTTCTAGGTCATTGTGTCACAAAGCAGTGGATTTTTAACTCCACCCTAGAAAATAGGCAGGTGGGAATGGCCCTTGGGAGTCAAGGATCTAAGGAGCTAGGAGGGAAGAAGTGGGGAAGGGAAGTCCTAAGAACAGGCAAGCTCCGGGGGAAAACTTAGTGGGAGGTTTCTGTTGTGTTAATTGTTTTTGAGTTCCAAATAAAGCCAACTCTTAGAAAGGGTGTGAGTTTGGAAATGGAGTCTTTCTGCTCTATGGCGGACAGGGAGGGACTCAGCCCATCTACATGGAAGGAAGTGGTACCACACAAGAGTGGACGAAAGGTACACTTCAAATAAAAGCAAACTGAACTAACTTTTAGATTTACAGCAATTGTATATCATGCAGAGTCTTGCCTTCTGAGCAGCTTCATCCCACAAGTTCAGTGGTTTATTTGATATTGTATACAGTTTTTCTTAATATTTTATTAACTACATAGACCTATAGAATTTCCTTCTTGCTACAAACATTTTGAAGATTTTTTCCATCTATCATGTTCATGTTGTTAGCTCTACTTGGGTTTTGATTGCAACTCCTGTAGTTATTCTAAATAAGGAACAGTGGAAAATGATGAGTTTTGGTGTATGTGTGGGGAACAAAAATATTAGCCTCTTTGGAATTGTTTCTGTATAAAATGTCATGATAGTCTTGTTCCATGAGGTAACTTGGAAATTAATTCATATCCCCGTGGCAACGCTTGACATATTTCATATTAAGTCAATTAGAAATAAACCACATTTATTTCACCTTGTCACATTATTTAAACATGTTTATAGCAAAAGGTAAACTTCAGGGCTTATTTAATGAATCATCATGCCTTAATACTTTGGTTTTCACTGTCTTAGTTATATGAAAAATTAATGTTGTTTTGAAATGTTTTAAAATTACTTGATAGCTTTTTTCACAGTGTTAATTTCATCGTAAAAATATAACTCAGATTTTTCTGTGTTCCACAGTATTTTGGAAGTTTGCTTGTGATATTCTGTGTTGAACTGGCCTGCGGTGTTTGGACCTATGAGCAGGAAATTACGGTGAGTCAGAAAAGGAGGATACATTATTAAATAGAAGAAAACAAAGATTTTCATTAGCTAGCTATTCTCCAACTGCTGTAGTGTGCATCTTTGGTTATGGCTTTCTGTCAGTCTAGTATTAACTTCAGGCATTTCAGTTTGTGTTAATATAGGGAATTCTGGGAAACCAGTTCTTTCTAAAAGGGTCCAGTCTGAAATTTTCTCCCTGTGAGGATCAGATCCTTAGGGCCTGTTTTATTTATTGCTTAGACACGTTCCCATCGAAGTCAAGTGGGAGTTTTGATTCCGTAAGGATTGCAGGCTTAGGTTCTGTATTTTGAGGGGATTTGGGAGAGGGTTGGTCCAAGACTCTTTCACTTTGGCTAAATCTTGCTGTGCTGTATTGTAAATAGACAGTGCATTCATTCCATAAATGACTTACTGCTTGCTAAGGTTGTTAGTAATGTCTCCTTAAACTATAAATGCCTGTGTTTTAACGTGAAACATGTCTCAGCTATAAAACAGATTTCTTAAACTTCTAAGGAGGTTTTATCTCCAACTAGTATTTATAACTGCACCAGCCTTTAATTTTCAAACTGGAGACTTGTATCCATTATGAAGGGAAATGGCTAAGTACTGAACAGAAAACAAACTATCATATTATCCTGCTTGCTCCTATATCGTCTTGTCTCATTTTCAGTTTGATACCTATTTATGAGCAGAGTGACAAATTTCCTCCAAGCTGCCAAGATATGCTCATGACACTGGTCTTGTCAACAGCAGTCAGTGTGTAGCAATTATACTGCAGTAAAAAGGGAGGGAGCTCATTTGGTATTTGTACAGTACTGGAACCAAAGGAATTTCTGGCAGATCTGCACTCTGAAATTATGTGGCAGCATTTTGTATCAGAACTCATTCCCTTGCTATACAGATTCCAGAGCGGTGTTTTATGCTCCTAATATAACATCATTTAAATATATCACTTTGCTTAAATGTCAGGTTGCATTGATATCATACATTTTTTAAATTGGGAAGGTAGATCATAGGTATGACTCATCCCCTGGCCACAGCCACCATCCTCAGGGGTTTTGCCAGGGGCGACAGTTACAACTAACATCCATAGCTCTATAGGAGTCTTATCAGTAGAAGCTGCCTCTAGGAGGCATTGAACTGAGCATCCTTCAAGTTCACCAGCTACACCCTCCACCCCAGCCAAAATCATCCATATTTCAGGATACCTTAGATGGGCTAGGCCCCCTGCTGGATCTGGGTTGTGGGCACTTTGGCCCATTGTGACCTCATACCTCCAGACAGATATTCTACTAGTGGGACCCATAACCCTGGAATACACTAGTAGAAGCTACCATAGGTTATGGCATCAGTGACTTAAAAAACAAAAATAAGAAGTGATAGATCCATCAACCTCTAGGGAATTTTGTCCATCTGCCTTGTCCCATTGCCTAACCAGGCCAGAACCAGTCCAAAGATTCACCACCCCCAAGTTCTTCCACATCTGCCAGGGAAATTCAGTAATGTGGACTGTTAGCATATGAATAAATAGAACTAAATATCTAATCTGAGTGTTGAATGTTCAAACTGGTTAAAGGGAAGACTACAACAAGTCATACTGAAAGGTGAACTGTCAAGCTGGAGGGAGGTTATTAGTGGAGCTCCTCAGGGATCGGTCTTCGGACCAGTCTTATTTAACATTTTTATTACTGACCTTGGCACAAAAAGTGGAAGTGTGCTAATAAAATTTTAGATGGCACAAAGTTGGGAGGGATTGACAATACAGAGGAGGACCAGAATATCATACAAGAAGATCTGGATGACCTTGAAAACTGGAGTATTAGAAATAGGATGAAATTCAACAGTGCAAAGTGCAAGGTCATGCATTTAGGGACTAACAAGAATTTCTGTTATAAGCTGGGGACGTATCAGTTGGCAGTGACAGAGGAGGAGAAAGACCGGAGTGTATTGATTGATCATAAGATGACTGTGAGCCACCAATGTGTTGCAGTTGTGAAAAAGGCTAATGCTGTCCTAGGATGCATCAAGTGGGGTATTTCCAGTAGAGACTGGAAAATGTTAGTACCATTATATTGGTGAGATCTCATCTGGAATACTGTGTGCAGCTCTGGTCTCCCATGTTTAAGAAAGATGAATTCAAACTGAAATAGGTCCAGAGAAGGGATACTAGGATGATATGAGAGGAGACTCAGAGTTTGGCTTGTTTAGCCTCACCAAAAGAAGGCTGATGGGAGATATGATTGCTCTCCATAAATACATCAGAGGCATAAATATGAGGAAGGGAGAGGAGTTATTTAAGTTAAGCACCAATGTGGACACAAAAACAAATGGATATAAACTGGCCAGCAACAAGTTTAGGCATGAAATTAGACAAAGGTTTCTGACCATCAGAGGAGTAAAGTTCTGGAATAGGTTTCCAAGGGGAACAGTGGGGGCAAAAAAACCTAACTGGCTTCAAGACTGAGTTTGATCAGTTTATGGAGGGGATGGTATGATGAGACTGCCTGAATCCGTGTTTTCTTTGGGTATAAACTTTGACAACCCAGTGATGGGTGAAATGGCAGCTGTTGCCAGCTTAGGTCCATTGCCAAGAGCACCACAATCCTCCAGCACTGGCAGGAATAACCAGTGGCAAGAATCAGTGAGTCTGGCACAGCGTGAGCATGATGTACAGAGGATAGTCCAAATGATTTATCCCAATCCTGAACATGCTGTATTAGGAGAAGAGCGCATGGAGAGGCTGGTATCATTTGCTCGGAGAGTGGAAGGGGAGTCATATGAACAAGCAAACAGCAGGGAGGAATACCACCATCTACTAACTGAGAAGATCCATGAAATCCTCAGACACATACTGGAAGTACAAGAGAACAGGCTGCTGGGGCAGCAAGGACTTGGTGTACCGCCAGCTCCACAGCAGCAAGGACCTGGCATGGGTCAGCTGTAACCAAGACTATCTGCTAGCTTTGTGGACAGCTGAATGGCAGATCCCAACCTCCAGGAAGAACTGTCTGTAATATCCTCATCCACGCTGCCTCCTCTGGACAAGGTTAACAAATGACTACAATTGCTTAGTGTACACTTGGCATTATGTATTCAGATTTTTAAATCAAAGTAAGAGTTTAACATACTCTACTTCCCTACAAGCTTATTTTAATAAAACTCTTATTAAATCTCAAAAAAAAAAAAAAGGCATGTAGCCGATCTGCAACTGCTAGCAGCAAATATCTCCAATGGCTGGTGGTTGGACATTAGTTGGGGAGGGCTCTGAATTACTAAGAATTCTTTCACAGGTGTCTGGCTGGTGGGTCTTGCTGACATGCACAGGGTCTAACTGATCACCATATGTGGGGTTGGGAAAGAATTTCCCCTCGGGTCAGATTAGAATTTCCCCTCCGTTTTTTTTTTTTTTGCCTTCCTTTGCAGCATTGGGCATGGGTCACTTGCAGGTTTAAACTAGTGTAAATTGTGGATTTTCTGTAACTTGAAGTCTTTAAACCATGATCTGAGGACTTCAGTAACTCAGCCAGAGATTAGGGGTCTATTACAGGAGTGGGTGGGTGAGGTTCTGTGGCCTGCGACGTGCAGGAGGTCAGACTAGATGATCATGATGGTCCCTTCTGACCTTAAAATCTGTGAATCTTGATCTCTCTCCCCCTCCCTCCCCCCCCCGTGCTCTTACCATTTTGTTTCTTTTTCTTCATGGTTACTCTCTTATTGCTCTCTTTTCTTCTCTCCCCATATGCCCCATTGTTTGTTCCTCTGTCTTCAGTTGTTGTGATCCTCCTGCCCCGATTTGCCCTCATCCTACTACTGCTCATGCTGTGGGTTGGGCCAGGAACACAAGTCTTCCAGGCCCTCTACTCCCAAGCCCTGCTACTGACTGTCAGGCTCTGAGACCAAGCCCACTGAAGCAAAGCACTTCAGAACCCAGAATGCTCTTCAGCATGGTTTTACAATACCTACAGGTCACTTCCAGGAGCTGGCCAATCCAAAGAATGCAGAGCATGCAGGCCCTTCGTCTTCCACACTGGGCAGCGAAGAGACTCCCTAGAACTCCTTGGGGGAGCCCTGCTGCCAGGTTGGATTCAGTTTATAATGAAATCATAGGAGGCCTTGGTGAGGTTCGAGAATTAGTTTGCATTAGTATAGGGGTGTGTGTGATGCTCTTAAAAAGTGTCAGTGAGGCATAACCCCAATACTATCCCAGTTTGAGTCCTGTTTGGCATATATATTAGTCTGCCAAAAGCATCCCTGTATAAATAGTTTTGCTTCCAGCTTATGATAGCTCTCAGAATGAAAAGTGCCTTATGACTAATTTCTTCCATCCACAAGATTGAAAAGCCAGAGCAGGTTCTCCGTTTACTTGAACTTCAGTCAAGGCTTGATACTTACTAGAAAAATAGTAACATATTAATGCAAGCGAAAATTAAACAGCAGACAAGACCATAGAGAACTTTCATGCTCAAAAATCAAACCATAAACTTGAATTCTAGTTTACCTACACCATACAGGAAAGTGCCTCTAAAGGAATGAAGCCACGCAAATGATTTTCATGAACAGATGGTATATGTACTACTAAGTAAATTGGTTATTCAGGATTTAGTTAGTAGATATGTTCAAATGCATAGTTTGGCCTCTGGAATGTCAAGGTGACAAAGGTATAGATTCTAAAATCCCTTCTTAGCTCAGTCATAACTGCCTTGTAAGTTGGTTTTGTTTTACTTTTTAATTTCCTTCTCTCACTTTTTTGCATTAATTTGTGTCTGCTTTTAATTGTCTTCAAAAAAGTTGGATGCCTTGTATTATGTGCATAACCTTGGACTAGATTCAACTAAAATAAGATAATAAAAAAATCTCTAAGAAGCGTGATCTGAACTGCAGTGGTATCAAGTGTTATCCAAAGAAAGCAAAGACCTGATTTATAATTTAATATAAAGAAAAATGTGTTGAGTGCAAAAGTGAATTAATTTATACTAGTGACCAGCATAAATGTTTGAAGTATGAGTTGCATCTCTGGGACATTCCTGCTTTTGTAAGTAAGAGTGCTTGTTTTAGCACTCTGCTGCTAAGATGTATTTTTAATTTGGACATTTGCAAACCTCTTGAGATCATAGCCTCTGAGAACAACAACAACAACAAAAAACAGCTAATAGAATCCCCAGTGTGTCAAAGGTATTGTTGTTTCTGAGACATCATTTTATTTGTGAAATGACATGTGAAGACAATGCTAATTTCCTAATAGATGGAAATTGCAGTTATAACTAATCCAGATATAACAAATATTATTTAACAAAACACCCTATTTTTGGACTGAGGTCGTTCAGGCAATGAGAATCTCTTGTTTTATGTTTGTACAGTACCAAGCACAATGAGGATCTCCTTTGGGAGCTACTATGATATAAGTAATAAATGATAATTTAGGCCATGTAAAATTTCACAGAAAACTGTTACTGGAAGCATTAATTGAAAAAAGATAACTAAGTCCTAGCAGTTACCATTAATGGCTTTAGAATAGCTGGATATTTTTTCACAAAATATGTGAAAATAAAGCTCACTTTGAAACTGTGAGTTGTTTAAATGCAACCATTAAATCTAATGTGAGCAAGCTAAAAATAACATGAACAGTATGTGTATCTGAAGGACTACACTAAAGTACTCAACTCCTTTGTTAGGTTGGTGTACAATAAAAGTGGTCCAGCTGAAACAAAAGTCAATTTCTAATCTTAACGCTGACTACTTTTATATCAACTATAACAACCTTTGCTTCCTTTGTTATTCTCACAATGTTCCTGGTGCCTGGGGTCTTAAATAAAAGAGAAAGCAAGACATGCAATTAAAATACTCCAATTAAAAAAAAATTAAATGCTTTCCCAATAACTTGTTTGAAAAGAAAACATTTCAAAAAAATGGGAAAAAAAAGGCTTACTGAACAAAAGTTACTCTTGAATTTCTTGAAGCAGTATACACTCAAACTTGTACACGCTGGACTTGATTCAAAACTCTTTGATGTCAATGGAAGGAGAATGACCATATTGGGTCAGACCAATAGTCCATCTAGCCCAGTAGCCTGTCTTCTGACAATGGCTGGTGCTAGATGCTTTAAAGGGAATGAACAGAACAGGGCAATTTATTGAGTGATCCATTTCCTGCCATCCAGTCCTAGTTTCCAACAGTCAGAGTTTTAGTGACACCCAGAGAGCATGGGGTTGCATCCTTGATGATCTTGGCTAGTAGTCATTGATAGACCTATCCTCCATGAACTTACCTAACTCTTTTTTGAACCCTGTTATACTTTTGGCCTTCACAACATCGAGTTCCATAGGTTGTCTGTGCATTGTGTGAAGAAGTACTTCCTTACGTTTGTTTTAATCTGCTGCCTTTTGACTTCATTGGGCTTCACTGACTTCACTGGACTTTTGTGAGATACATGTTGATAATCATTTAATTGAAATTTACACATAACCCTTGGAAATGCTCTAAAATATATTATTTTTATTTATTGATATCTAGATCCCCTATTGCCATACACGTATTTCTAAACAAGCAAGTGACGAAAACAATATTTTTCTCACTATTTCTATTAATACAACTAAAGCTGTATGTTTAAAATCAAAACATTTATTTTCCTTTTTTTTTTTAACTGAGATGGCACATCCAAAGTAACTTGCATTTAGAACCTCAGGATAGACGAAAACTTTGGTTCTGTAGGTACAAGATGATTGATTTATTAGAGAACTCTCAATCTCTCTGTTATTTGAAACACTTTGTCTCTTCTTTTCAGGTCCCAGTACAATGGTCAGATATGGTCACTTTAAAAGCCAGGATGACCAACTATGGCTTACCTAGATACCAGTGGCTTACTCATGCTTGGAATTTCTTTCAGAGGGAGGTAAGAAGATAATCAGTTCATGAAATGTAATGGTGTGTGTGCACGAAGTGCTCCTTATCTGTTTGATGGAAAAAGGTTTAATTATAAATAAAAAGGCGAGACTTTTTCTGCAGGCTAACTGAGGACTTATATTTTGGTGTAGTCCTTGAAAACTATTGGCATACAACCTCTCAAATTCTTGTAAATTCTAGACAAATACACTGGAATTGTGTATTTTCATAATTTCACCTCCCTTCTTCTTGTAACTTACATTATTTATATATAATTCCAAGGATGCACTATAGCTGCATTCGTTCTCTATACAGATCATATTTCATTAAATGGACCGACAAAGACTTACAACAGTGGTTTTCACCCTGTAGTCCTTGGACCCCCTGGGGTCTGCAGACTATGTCTAAGGGGTCCACGAAAGGTTATTGTTACCATACATCAATGGTTTTCAACCTGTGGTCTGCAGTTCCCTGGGGGTCCACAGACTGTCTAAGATTTCCAATAGGGTCTACTTCCATATGAAATTTTTTAGGGGTCCACAAATGAAAAAAAGGTTGAAAACCACTGACTTACAACAGGGGTTCTCAAACTTCATTGCATCGCGACCTCTTTCAACAATAAAAATTACAACATGACCCCAAGATGGGGGACCGAAGCCTGAACCAACTGGAGCCCCCAGAGGAGGGGGCAAAGCTGAAGCCCCAAGGCTTCAGTCCCAAGCAGGGGCCTGTAATCTGAGTCCCGATGCCCAGGGCTAAAGCCCTCAGGCTTCGTCCCCAGGCGGTGGTGCTCGCGCTTCAGCTTCAGTCCCAGGCCCCAGCAAGTCTAAGCCATCCCTGGCAACCCCATTAACATGGGGTGGTGACTCACTTTGGGTTCCCGACCCACAGTTTGAGGACCGCTGACTTACAATATAAAAAACCACCTCCAGTACTGTGAGTGCAGTTGCATTGATTTAGAAATGTAGCTACCTGATTGCACCTGCAGATCAGATAGGTGTCTAAAAATGGTACAACTGCAGGCTCCTTTAATTGTGGATGCAATATTTGAGGCCTAATTAAAAATCTGTGCCAGTGTGTGTTTTAAAACTTTTACTGCATGTATATGCCACTAGTAATACAAAAATAAGAACATTCCTGAATTTAAATAATACCTTCAGTTCACTACTTCTCCTCTGCCAAAGATGGGAGCACCTAGGCCTATTTCAGTGAAGAATAGAAGTATGAAGAATTAAAAGTTGATTCACTGCATATACAGTAAAGTGAACATCCTATGTGGTATTTTAGTATTATTGTCCTCCCCTCTTACTGCATGCTTTGATTTGTAGCATCCTTTCTATGGATTTGCCATCTTTAAGACATTATATTGGTTGGAAAGGAGTATGAAAGCCTGTTTCTAAGCAGTTGCCAATAATGTCTCTTGGGTTGCAGTTCCATTAAAGTGTTCAGTTTTAAGTCCTGTCACCAGGGGGAAAAAACATGGCTTGAACATTGACATATTTGCTCTATAGCCTTCTGAAATACAGAACTGTATTCATTTTAAAGAATGAACTATTATGTCACAGAAACAGGGACATGTACAAGGTAAAAACCATTAGCTCCAGATACATGTTCACATGCAGGAAAAGAACTCTTTAAATGCTTGTCATTTGTGTTGCCTTTGTTAAAATGCTGAAATCTATCATTGTTGCAGATTTCCTGTTTATTTAAATATTTCCTGACTACACTTGATTAGTCTGTATTTGTGTTAGAACGTGAAAGAAAGAATAAATAAAGGATTAGAAGAGTTTAAGATATTTTCTGCTAAAGCTTTTCAAATGCTACTAGAAACACAGTAGTTCTTCATGTTTAGGTAGATTGAGAGAATCTGTCTATAGTCTCTACCTGAAACAATATAAACAATTCTTGATTTCCATGCACACTGCTTTATGATATCTTGGTTTAAATGTATGTGCTAGATAAAAAAGATGTCTTTATGTATTGGTTATCACAGTGTCACAGCAATGACCCTGTAAGTCCTAAATGACTCTTCCTCTGGAAAGGCTGATTTTTAAATAAATGAAAAATCAACTTCCCTGCCAAAGAACAAACCCTGACTCTCTGGGGGAAAAAGAAAAGAAAAGCCCTTTATAATAGAAATTTCTTGTGTTTAGTCCATAGCCAGAGGAAATGATTTCTGGAAAGTTTGAGGTTAATTGGACAAACTGTTTCAGCAGTACAGCACACTGCCTCGCTAACTGATGCGTTCTCATATTTTGAGCATTTTGCGCCAGATTTTTAAAGGAAGGAAATCAATGGACTTTAAGGGCCTAAATATCTTTAAAAATCTGGGCCTATGTTAATTCTTTTTGTCTGCTCTCAACTCAGGTATTGGATGTACTTATTTTCTGCATGAATGAACACTGGTGTATTGGGCCTTTTTTACGAAGTTGGAGTGCAAACTTCTTAGTTCATAAAGGATCAGTTTTTTATCAGCAGTGAGCTCTGTCTTCTGTATTTTAAAACTTCTTGGGAGAGATGTGAAATCTGTTTTTCTTAACCACCCCATTATATTTTTTAAGAGCAAATTGCTGATCCAATAACCAGAAAGGGTGACCTTGTTGCTAGGAAGGTAGAGAGAGGGAGAATTGGGGCTGGGAAGAGGACAGTGGGGAAGCAGAAGAATGAAAGTGAAAACAGATGGGGAAAAAAGCCCAAAGAAGGTAACATGAGGAGCCAAAGCTTGAAGTCTTCAGTCAGGCAAAACTCCCCAGCAATTCAGTAAGTCTTTGGCCTGAATGAAAAGGTAGGTTGAAAACCAAGTAAGAATTTAGTATTGGGACTCTGATGAGATGCAGAAGATAGAGGGGAAGAGAAAATTTAAAATTAACAGGAAAAGAGAGGTGGGTGGCAGCCATGCCAAGGTATGGTGGGAGGAAATGTGTGAGTTGGTGTCCAGGCAATGGACAGAGAACAGGGGATTGCACCAAGGAAATTTGGAGCCATTGCATCAGCCCTCTTTGTTGTGAATGCAGACTAGAAAATGAAATCCCATTACTATGTTATAAGCTTGTTACTGTGATTTTTATGATCTGTTATGGCATGTCTTGTGATCAGAGTTCCTACTATTATGATTCTTATATAGATTATAGTCTCCTGTGATACTTTATTTCCCCTCAAATTTCCTTCCTCCTGTTTTCCTTTTCCATTTCAGTATTTTTCTTAGCTTTTTTATTGTCTTCACTTTTTTCTCATTTTCTTTCCTTTCCCTTATTTTTGTCCCTTTCCCTGCTCTGACACATCTCTTCCTGTGCATTCCTCCCGCTCCCCCCCTCGCCCCCCAGATTTGCCTCCAATCTGCTCTAGCTTTATAGGGATTCTCCATTCCACTAGTGTCTCCTCCTATTAAACTTCTCTTGGCTACCCCCATAATGAGGACAGCAGCATTGCAGGCTTGGGCAATTTCTGTGAAGTACTAAGTAGGGCAGTGGTTTTCAACATATGCTCCACGAAAGGTGGTTGTTACCATAGAACAGTGGTTTTCAACCTATGGTTCGTGGACCACTGGGGGTCCATGGACTATGTCTAAGATTTCCAAAGGGGTCCGCACCTCCATTTAAAATTTTTTTAGGGGTCCGCAAATGAAAAAAGGCTGAAAACCACTGACCTAGGGGATTGGTGGGGAGGGAAAGGACAGATCACATATCAATGTAATTGGCTGATTTTTGGCTTGGTTATGTCCAGGCACAGCAGAGGCATCCATAAAATGAGGCTTTGTACAGGAGCTGCCGGAAACAATATCTGAAAACAATAGCCTGCATATGTCTGTCTCTATATAGATGTTTTAAAAGTTTGTTCAGTTTTTAGCTTTTATGACCAGGGAGCATCACACTGCAGTCACTGATCTTGGCTAACTTTTCCTTTGCAGTTTAAGTGCTGTGGAGTGGTGTACTTCACTGATTGGCTGGAAATGACAGAGATGGACTGGCCTCCTGACTCTTGTTGTGTTAGAGAGTTCCCGGGATGCTCCAAGCAGGCACATCACGAGGACCTTAGTGATCTTTATCAAGAGGTAGGGTGGAAAAAATAGCATTACACTTAAATATTTCAGAAGGGTGTGTACTTACATGTTCCTGTGACTTCCAAACTCATAACATGTAAGTCTGAAAAATGTTTGGTGTTCGTGCTGAGTTCTTTGGAATATTCCCTTCTTTTTTGGCAAGGATCTCTCACCATAGGGAGAGATGACTTCCCAAAGCTTGTCTCTTCCCTCTCCCCTGTCCTCAAACATTCACCCCATTCCCACTTCTGTATATTTTGGAAACTCCTCCTACTCTGAAGGTGCGCATTCCAAATATATGAGCATATATTGACAAATGGATTTCAAAAGATGGATCTGTTGTCATGCTTCTCATGAAAGGCTGTGGTAAGCAGAAAGATCTGTTGGTGGGTGGAAATGGAGGGGGAGATTTTATATAGTGGGCCATATTCATTCCTGGTATAACTCAATTGAAGCTACAAGGGTGGTACCATCATCTTAAAGATTAAGAATTTGGCCTCCTCTTTTTGGTTACTGAGGTAATAGAGACGTCTTCCATTGTTAAATGGGGTTATGCCCATAGCAGATATACAGAATCAGTGGATTTGTGGCCTGCCTTCAATTGAAGCTTTCAAAAATCTGTTCACCTAGAAATGAGATAAGGCATTAGCAATGCAGTTAGTACCTTGCACACGTCTAAGCCCTGAAATAGCTATTTTACATTGAATAATATAGTCACATGAGTCTTCCAGTTTTGACAAGCTGATTACTGAACCTCCAAATGGCTGTGGACATAGAAGACCACACACTAATTCATAAATTCCATTTCTCCAACTCACCAGGATGGAGAGAGATTTTAGGATTGTGAAGGTCCTCAGATACTACGATAATGATGACCACATAAGTACCTACACAGGAAGATGCCTCTGGCAAGTCCTTTGAAAATCCAAGAGCTCTGTTGATGCCTCAGTCAGCAGGGATCATGCACACAGACAAATAACACAGAATATACATGGAGACATTATGCCAAAGCAATAGTTTCCCATGGTCTACACTATTATTGCTGAGTTGTATATAATATTTTTTTTAAAAAGAATAAAAAATTGATAATGAGAGGGAATACATTTGAGCCTCAAGAGATTGATAGCATCACTTGAACAAACAATCAGTGTGTGCAGGATCAAAATATGTTAAAACTAAGAAAACACTTTCATTATTGATGCTCTTATCTCTTCTCATGCAGACTTGCTCTTGAGCCTGCCTCATCAAAGTATGCTGTTTTTGCAGGCATTATCACTTACGCTGGCAGAAAGCTGAACATCATTAGTTGTGCTCTCAATAGTACTATGATTGATGTCTCCAAGATGGAACAGGAACATAGTATACAGTATTGAAATGTGAAAAAGGACTTTGAGAGGAGAGCAAATGTTCATTTGCCTCCGTGTGTATGTTAGGTATGTGAAATAAGTTTGAGTTTGTGGTAATCAGGAATAGCATTTGATCTTATTTCAAAACTTAAATCACTTGAATTTCTTAGACAGTATCCTGGAACAGTTGTAGTTTCTACTTGAACATAACAATCATATTCTGTGTGAAAAACAACCAAATATTAAAAGCATGTACAAGTTTTATTTTGTTGATAACTTAGTATTTTTCATTGCTTAAAAATAAAACAAAAAACCTAAGAGTCAGAATAGATTTTAACTTTACACTTAAGACATAACATTATAGCAATAACTTTGCAATTCACTACTCAGGAATTTATGGTGATGTTGCATTCTTTTGACACTTTACTTCTGTTTGCTCACTTTGGACCTTTGGAGAGTTTGAGCAAGAATTATGCATATTAAAATAATATTATAAATGTTGCATGAAACAGATCTGCCTTTGCATTTTTATAAGGTTTAACCAAGGCTAATATTAATAATATTATGTAGCAAGACTAGTCATCTTTCAAGAGGTCTTTTACTATTTCTGTGAGTGGAAGAGGGGGGAAAACAAACCCTGTAAAGTGAATATATTTATTGGCCAGGACATTGAAGTTAAAGCACTTTTAAATCTGAATAAATGAGTAGTTAAATGTGTTCTCCTTTGGAAGAGGTGTGAAATCAGATTCTTTCCACTTTGAGGATGATGAAGAAACATTTGCCAAGCACTTTTTAAAATCATGGTTTTTAAAAACCCCATTATATACAACAGACTTTTTAGAAATTTAAAAGCGCAATTTTGCTATTTGGCAAACACTTTATCTCTGCTGTCAATCATCTTCCCCCAATGTGCATGTTGTGCTTCAGTGGGTCTGAAACTATATGGTCTCTGTTTTGGCTACTTCCTTCTCTTTAGCATCATCATCAATAATATTAATACTCTTCTGAAACTAGGATTGATTAGTTAACTTAGGTTTCCTTTGTTGACTGTAGCAGAGCAGGCTACAAACCATTGTCTGGCCTACATAAAGTTTTGCCTCTTTTTGTTTGTTGTTTAATTTAGTGACATTGGTGAACTGAAAATATCTAGCATTAAATTTTCCATTCCTCTCAAGCTACACTCAGTTCAGAAATGGGAATGGTGTAGGATGTTCAAGTGTAACTGATGTAAGTTAGAGTAGCTTCAGGAAGCTCATGTCACTTGGAAAAGACTGCATTAGCAAGGAGGAGCTTTCTCCACTCACTGGGGAAAAAGTCTCTGTATGCTTTTCAATGAGTCCTTCTGATATCAAAGGTTTTGAACAAAGCTCATGAGCCAAAAATTATATTGATTCTAAGAATGTCATCCTAGCCCAGATAGGTATAGCCCAGACTTGGCTTTCCTGCTGATCCCATCAGGCTGAAAATCTGGCTTCAGACCATCACTCAGAATCAGGGCATATTACCCCATCCCAGTTTATTACAGCTTGGCTCCTTACAAGGTTGAGCCTTTAATTATGGTGTCTCTAAGTAGATAGCTGGCTCTTGTCCTTCAGGCATCTTAGAAGCAATTTACCAGAAGGACTTTCTTCTCTGAGTGGAAACGGTTTATCATGTGGTGGAATCAGATCTCAATGGACCTCTTTATCTGCCTGGTACAAAAATTGTTTGAGTACCACCTTCTTGTTTTATTTGAGTAGGTTTATTTAATTACAATATGTTTTGGCCTTTTGGTTCATTTGGAGCTTAACACTTTTAATGCAACCCTGATGAAATCTCCTTTTGAACCATTCAGTTCCTAGAAGCTGAGTTCCTAAGACATGGAAGGTCATTTTCCTGGAGACAGTGAGTTCAGTTCATGAATTCCTCGGTGGAAGGCCAGAAGGAAACATAAGAGTCATTTAGTCCAACCTCCTCCATAGCACAAGGCAAAGAATGCCATTTGACATCATGCACAGTAACTGATGGTCGAACTAGATGTATCTTTTAGAAAGACACCCAGTCTTGATTTAAAAAATCAATACATCACTATTATGTAGAGATTTTCAACTGTGGATCTCACATCATTTTATAAAGGAAAGCTATGTATCATTATCTCCATTTTACTCACTGGGAAAATACAGCACAGAAAGGTGAAATGTCTTGTCCAAGTCATATAGCAGGTCAGTGACAGAAACAGGATACAACCCAGGTCTCCTGACTCTTAACCCATTCTCCTGTACACTGGAATACGTTGCCTCATAAAATGAGAGTGCTTGAGGCCCAAGAGCCTTATCCACCTTGTTATACCCAATTAAGAAGAATCAGGTGGTGCTAAGGATTCATCCAGGACTCCTCTCTGAGGTGGGGTCAGAAATCAACATCCATGGCCTATTGTTCTGCCAACATTCTTTCCACTCCCACGTCCTCATTCCAGTGAGTCCTTTCTCCCTGTGCTTGATGTCCACAGTCTTTTTTGTTTCAGTTGGAGCAGACTAACATCCTTAGATAGGGCAACTAATTTTCTATTGCAATGACCTTTGTGATCTGAACCTTACAGGACATGCCAAGGCAAGACTGCTTGGCTTGTGGATGTCTCCATCACAGACATCTGAAAGGCAGCTACATGGTTCTCCCTCCACCCCCATTCCCAAAGCGTTATTGGATTAATTCATCTTCCAGGAAGGAATCCTATTTTGGATTCTTTGCTGCAGAATTGGTTCCAAGTTAAGGCAGGCTATGCTTCTTCTCTTCCACCACAAAAAATATTTTTGCTTCATGTTAAGTGGCACCATATTTTCAGTTGGCAAAAACATTTTCCCCATGAGTTTGATCCTCTAGTTTTGGGTTCATTCAGCAGGCCTGTACTTTAACACCTGATGCTGTGTTTTGAGAGGTAACTTAATAGTCTTTTTTATGATGGAAAAAAGTCTGTGTTTGGCTTGATGTTGGGCATTGACATAGCTGCTGCTCAACACAGCTGTGCTATAATTTTCTTTTGAGATATCTCCTGAGCGTCTTATTCTCGAAGAGTCAGTTACCTGTAATGCTGGTGTACAGAAGATATCGTCTTGCCGGAATCCTGCTCCCCCACCCATTGCGCTGCAGATTTTGGAAGTAAACTTTTTCAGAGTTGTTTTTCCTCTTACCCTTTTTTTGCCTTCTGAGCTATTATTTTTTGCATATGTTGATCTTTGTGAATTGGTTTTCTTTTCGGGAGCTTCACTTCCTGTGCAATTGAAAGAATAGACTGGAACATTTGAAGATCAGCAGTAATCAGAGGGTGATGTAAGACCACAGTAGTGGGCTTGGTGTGCGCGCTACCTGCCTTCAATAGATTAAAAAAATATAGGAGAATTCAGCTGTTCTAAAGATAAGAAGCTAAGGCCTAGGCATAAGAATCCTGAAAGATGTTATCTTCAGAGAAGCAAAATTACAGGTAAGTATCCTTCCCTTTTATAATCTGTTGAACTCTGATTACATATAGGAAGCAGATCTGTTAACTAAGTTGGTGTCATTTGTACGTAGTCACTTTCAGTGTAGAACTAAACTTTTCTAATCTGATTTTCATTTACACTACAGCCACTTTTCAACACTGAGTTTTAAAGTGGGTGTAAAAGTATTTTTTGCCTACTTTAAGGCCCCTTTACACTGCCAGCAGTGTAAAATGGCCATAGTATAAATGAGAATAAGGCCCTAAATCTATAACTTTGCAAGCTTGAGAAAGTAATACTATACTGAATGATCATTACAAATTGTTATAGTTGGTATTGAGTTGTCACTAATGTAAGAGCTGTTCTTGACATAGATTTTTACTTCAGCCTAGGAGAGTATATTTATATGTCCTTTAATTACAGTTTACCAACTCTGAGTATATAGAATACGCATAAATAAAATGTATAAATTGAGGATAATGGGAATGGCTGGATAGTTCTAGTTTTGGAAACTGATTTTGAATGTGAACCAGAGCAGAAATGTAAGAGCATCATTAAGTGGAAGGAGGCAGCCTAGAGAGATCTGGTATAATTTGTCTTAGTTACATGTCTGTACTGCAGGAGCTGTAGGGATTAATGCTGTTGCTCTCTGATGCTGATGTTTCCTCTAGGCAGCAGATGAACTGAATTTGAGTACTGCTGTGGGTAAGCATTTTTTAACTGTGACCAGCATGAACTTTAGTTCCTCATAAGTTATCAGAAAATATTAAATGCAGCTAGTTTCTTCACAGTTAGAAACAAATTTGTAGCAGCATAATTGAAACAATGTATTTTGCTTAGGAAAACATGCCCAAGTGACTTTCTTGTTCTGTATCAGTTTGAATTAAAGGTCTTTTGCTGCAAAGATTTTTGTTTTAAAATTTCGTAGAAGCCCAAATTTGCTTTTTGTTCTGCTCTGAGTCTCACCTGTGTTAGAGCACTGACAGAATGAAACTGTTGAAAGTCTGTCTTGTATTACTGTGATTAATACTGGAAAGATGTCAAAGTCCTTTAATGTATTCTGGCATAATGTTTTCAGAATATGTGGGAATAGTTCATTCATTTCAGATCTAAGTAAGGGACCTGTTGACTTCAGTGGGAGTCTGCATGTGAAGCACTTGTAGAATCAGGCTGTTAGTCATGTAAACCGGCATCTATGATTGTGGCATTTGAAATAAATATTGGTTTCTGGAAGCATTTAAGATGACTGGAATACTAACGTGGTCATGCTCAGTGTTAAAAACCTGTTATTTTGGCCAGTTACTTATTTGTCATAAGACTATGTGGAATAGATTAGTAGGGTCATAATCACAGAAACAACATTTTGAAAATAACATGACCAACCCGATGGCTTATTGAAGTGTCCTATTGGTACTAGTGACTGTGTGCTTATGTCACACTATCCTGTGCAGACCTGTGTCTCTGTGAATTTCCCCTCGCTTGCCCTGTGTAGAAGACCCACCTTTAAATCTCTGTAGAGTTCAGGGGTGGGATAGAGCTGGGTTGGGCGGAAGGAGCTGAAGTGCCACTCTCCACAGCATTTTCCCCTGGGGTTGATTTTAATGTGGAAATCTGGGCGGGGATGAAATATAATTTGCAGTTGTATTACCTCCTACTGGTTCCCCATGTACAGTTATTACTGAGCGGCTGCAGAGGGGCCCTGGCTGTGGCTCTTCCTGGACACATCCTGCTAGGGTGAAAGGGCCTCCCTTTCCCACAAATCCATGAGATGCATGGCCAGGACAGGGGACTGGACGCCTGGGCATAAAAATCTGTGTCCCCCTGTAGCGGGGTGGTTACCCCGCTCCTGCCCCGAAGGGCTTAAAACAGCCAGGGAGAGGGCTGTGGCAGGGAAAAGCTAGGCTGATTGGGGAAGTAGCTATCCACAGCTGGGCTATGCCCCAATCAGGCCTGGCTGGTCCCTATAAAAGGCTGTGAGCCAGAGGCCCAAAAGAAGTCTCCCTCTGCCTGTAGAGGGAGAAGGGCCTGGCTGCAGGAAGCTAGAGACAGGGTACCTGAGTGGAGCAGGGCCGGGGAAAGGCAGAGGAGCTGGGGAGCTCCAGCCTGGAAAGCCCCAGGCTGTGGCCTAGCATTGGGCTAAAAGGTACTGGTGGCTGCAGAGGGCAGCCCAGGGGTAGGCCAAGGCAACAGGTCCAAACCCAACCTTACCAGTGATGAGTAGGCGGATACTGCAGTCTGCCCCAGGGTGTGGGGCTAGACAATGACGGGCAGTAGCCTTATACTGAGGTGAGGTGGGAACAGTGGGTGGGGGTTCCCCGGGTAGGGGAGACCCTAAAACTGAGGGGTTACTGCCAGGGGGCAGCACCCCAGGTAAAAGGGCACCGGGATCCAGGGAGGGACACAGGGGCCAGAGGACAGGCAGATCACTGGCCTGCAGAGGGTGCTCCGACAGCTGGAACGAGCTAATTCCCAGAAGTCACCAGCAGGAGGCACCGCAGGGGTGAGTCCACTCCTCTACACCCCGCCTCCCCAAAACTTCTCTTTCTCAAGAGAGACTGGTTCAAGGAAGACTGTGCAAGGCTCCTTAGATGTTTTTTTCCTGCAGGGAGAAGACAGTCAGCCTTGGATATTTTGGTTTGGGTGTTTTCCTGTAAAATTATTGTCTGCATCAGAAGTTATCAAACTGTGGTCCAAGGAGCACTTGGTGATGGTGTGCAGAGAGCTGGGTGGTCACGTGGTCCTCACTCTGCCTTGATTTTACATTTTAAAAAGAGCTGAAATGCAGTACTTTCTTAATAGTACTTTTCCATGTCAGGAATGGCTGTAGCTGCATGCTGGGATATTATGTGATCATGAATGGGAGGAGAGGAGCTGCGTGGAGTGATCACCTTAATAGGATGCTAAGGGCTTGTCTTCAGTATAGCTAAATTGACGCTGCTGCAATCGACACTGCAGCCTCGATTTAGCAGGTCTGGTGAAGATGCAATAACTCGATGGAAGAGCGCTTGCCCATCGATATAGCCCAGCGTAGACACCGCTGTAAGTTGATTTAAGCTATGTCGACTTCTTTTACGCAACTTGCGTAACTTAACTAGCGTAACTTAGATAGATTTACTTTGTTAGTGCAGACAAGGCCTTAGATTGCAGTTCTTTTTGACAGGGGCCATCTTTTGTTCTATGTTTGAACAGTACCTTCCACAATGGGCTCCTGGTCATGACTGGGGCTATTGGGTGTTATGGTAATAGATATAATAAATAAGAAGGTGATGTGGCCTTCAGTATAAAATGTTAAAATAATTCTGATTGGCAGAACAGCACTGAGGCATTCAGACCAGTTTGCTGAGGAAGAAGAGTGATTTTTGGGGAGGATGAATGACAATACTGTCTGTGTGTAGGGAAGCTACATTGTTATGGACTGGTAAACTTCATCAGTGCAATTTTTCACAATATTGTTCTCGTTGCTGTTTTTTAGTTACAGTACTGATAGTTTGTGTTAAACGTTCTATTACCCAAGAACAAAATGTTTTCAAATAGGTTGAATATGTTACTATACTGTATGTAGCAATAAGATGCTCAGCCCAATATAAGATACAGGAATAAAAACAGTCCATGACCTAAAGGTTTCACAATTTAAAAATCACAAAGAAGCTGTATGTACAAATGAGCCCAAAGTCTGGTTAGTTTTAGAGTATAGCCCTGGTGAGTTGCCCTAAGTATAAAACATACATGGGTGGGGTTTTTGCAATGAATAGAGGCTGTTAGTTGAAGAACGAGGAGCTGGAATAGTAAAAATGTACTTTGTGAGTAAGGAAAACTACTTGTATCTAATACTTTGGAGAAACTGATCAAGAATCCTTCTGTAAAGGTTGCCTTCCTTCAGTTGTTTCCACAGTCAGAAAGACCATTTGGCTTTGTACTGTCACTGGAAAGCATTACTGTAACTAATTTTATCCACTGTCTAGGCTTTTTCTACAGAAGTCAAGAGCTCAGAATTAGAAGATGATACATAGTGTATGTAGCTAAAACCCTTGAGTCTGGGAAAAGCCATGATGAGGTTATACAGTTTGAAAAATCTTTGCTTAGGATATTGGTTTAATTTCTATTGATGGTGTTATAAAAATATGTTCTGTTTGGAAAAATCAAAAAGGAGTTAAAAAAGTTGATCTCATGATTAAAAAGCTTAATAGCAACAGCTTAAAAAAAGCTTTATAGCAACAGGCTTAAAAAGTCTGCAGTTTAGAAAAAAGATGAGTAAGAAAAGATTTGATGGAACTGTCTTAAATATTGGAAAAAATAATTACTTGAGTTTTTTTCAAAGTAAACAAGGTTGATAGGATCACAGATTAGATGAGCAGAGGTCATGAGTGGAGAGAAATATGGAACAAACAGATCTCTGGGAGGTTTGAATTAGATCCTTGAAAGGATTTTGAGACAATATTGTGGAAAGGGAAAAGAAGCAAGCAAAGCAGTTTTACAAAGCATGGTTTTAAGAATGGAAATGTGACCCTTGATGGGTCAAAAGGCCAATAGTAGATACTATATCTGTTTAAAAATAAGCATTGGGAACTCTGAGGTAGATCCAAATAATGTTGACTGACTTTTTTGTTATCTGTTTTATTCTATAGGGTTGTGGTAAAAAAATGTACACTTTCTTGAGAGGAACGAAACAATTGCAAGTGCTGCGATTTCTAGGAATCTCTATTGGAGTTACACAGATTCTGGCTATGATCCTCACTATTACTTTGCTGTGGGCTCTATATTATGACAGAAGGGATCCTGGGACAGATCAAATGATGTCCTTGAAGAATGACACCTCACAACACCTGTCATGTCATTCAGTAGAGCTGCTGAAACCCAGCCTGACAAGGATCTTGGAACATACCTCCATGGCAAACAGCTTTAACACACACTTTGAAATGGAGGAATTGTAGGTGATACAAATGAATGTGTGAAGTCACAGAGTTATGGGGCTTTTGTTTTGTTTTTCCCCTGTTCTGTCTTCTGCATTTTTAAGTATACCATTCTGTTTCAGAAAATGGCTAATGAACAGAAATGGAGATACCTCCATGGAAGGACAGTTGATCAAAGATCTGTCTCTCAGCTTCTTAGAGCTATGAAACAATTGTTTTGCATAGAAAGCACCATTTACTGGATGCAGTAATATTTATCCATCAGATGTACAGCATATAAGACACTGATATCTACACAAGTAGATAGACACTACTAATGACACTTTAAAAAAAGAAAGCATCATATAAAGTAGAAAGATAACTGTCTTCCATAGAAATGCCTTTATTTGAGAGGCAAACAAAATGGACTTTTGAACACATTTCTACTAAATCATTGGGAAAATGTTCAGGGATACATGTGGATATAAATGGTTTTTTTTTGTGTGTGTATATATAGTAGAGCTACAATTCAAGTAAATGCTTGGGTTTAAAAATTGCAACATCTGTAAAAAGAGTAAATTTTTTTCTTTTTCTTTTTTTTTAACAGCACCTTTATTTTAGCTGTTTCATTTAAAGATAATCTAAAAACCTCTATTTTTATCCTAAGATGATTGTTTAATTTTTAAATTAAAACACATTAAACAGAGGTTTTAAAAACCATGAATATGATCAGTATACTTTATTATTCTAAATGTGACCTAATTTTAGAAAGTGTTTGTTTTTCAAAACAGTATGTTCTTTGGACTGGATTTATTTAGTATAAATAAAATATATTTTCTTTCCAAACTAGGGATCAGTATAAGATTAGCAAATCTTTACAGATAGACTCTTCTTTCTCCTACTCCTCCTTTCTCCCCTCCAGATAAAAATGAAAGACTATAAGGAAAACAATGATCTACTGGTTTATGGTTTTGGATGCAATTGCAATAAATGTAATGTAAGAGTAAAGGAGAAATTTCACTCCAGCCTTTTCTTCATTGAAAGTTCTCTGTTGACTCAAATTGCCAAATGGCAACAGAGTTACAATCTATTTATTGAGGTGGGAAAAGTGCATTTTACTGTATTTTTATGTAAATGTTTATTTCATAGGATTATTTTTTACAGTCAAGCTCTTGAAAATTGTGTTTATTCCAATACCAGTGCTTTGTGACAGGTGGGGTTTTTACACAGTATTGAAATTTTAAAGTTTTTTTCCACTTGTTTTGAACTGTGTAGAAAAACAATAAGGTGCCCTATGGCAGCTAATAAAATCACTACTGTCCAGAATGTTGTGATGGCTTCTTTGTTTATGTATCCGAAGAAGTGGGCTGTAGTCCACGAAAGCTTATGCTCTAATAAATTTATTAGTCTCTAAGGTGCCACAAGTACTCCTGTTCTTTTTGCGGATACAGACTAACACGGCTGCTACTCTGAAACCTTTGTTTTTAAAGTTAAAGAGAGTGGGTGCTTTTATCCTAGTAATTTAACTTTAAAAAGCTCCATGTTAAATGTCCTTACTCCTGTCAGTTTGTCACTATTGTGTATTTAATGTTAAACACACAAATGTTAAATGTAGACATTAGCTGTGAATTTCATTGTTTTTTGACCTTTTCATAAAAGTTTCAAGTGAATGGGAAGCTAGGGAGCCAGTTCAAAGTTTAACCTTTCTTCAATGATCTGTGTGTGTGCTTAAATCCTCTGCAGGCATCCCTCTCTGAGGTGAAGCTCCTGCTATGGGCTGTCCCAAGCCAAATTACAGTGTAGCTTTTGGACTCTACCTTCAGAGTGATCATGTTTATATCAGGAGATAATGCTGGGGGGAAATAAGTGGGTTTTGGAATGCCACTGTGATGCAAGGAAGTTATTGAGTCCACTCCCCCCAGTCCCACCACATCAGTCAAGGTTTCTTCTGCAGCAGCCCACCATTACTAAGGGCCATGGAAGACTGCTCTGCAGCTCCTGGCAAGGGGATGACTGAGATCAAAGTTGTGCAAGAAATGATGCTTTCTTAAGAGCAGTTTTCCCTTTTCCTCAGTTTTGTATTCTCTATTTCCCTTGCCCCATTCCCTCTGTCATTTCCTGTTACGTTTCTCCCCCTCCCCCCACCAGTTTAGAACCTGATCCTGCAAACACTTTCTATTAGGCTTAGTCCCGCTGAAGTTAATGCTTCTCCTTCCCAGGTATGTTATGAGGATTTATTTATTAATGTTTGAGACACTCAGATGGACACCTTAGGGAAGTCTGTAAGTAGAATAAATACATGCTTTTGAATAGGTGAGAAATCCACATAAAGAACACCCTTTAGTTCAGAGTGTCTGTCTAACTTTCCTAATGATCTCATATACACATTGAACAGGGGCTGGTGTAAGAAAAGCACCCAGTGGCACCCCACACAAGTAGATCTGCAGGGCTGAAGAACTACTGCCAGAAAATGCCCTCTGGGTTGTTTCTGACAGAAAAGAATGAAGCCATCAAAGGGTGGTGCCTTATATTCTTGCTATGGCTCTTGGGTGATTGTGATTGTATCTAAGGATACGTCTACACTTACCGGAGGGTCCGGCAGCAGGCAATCGATGTTCTGGGATCGATTTATCGCGTCTAAACCAGTATCCCATATCGATCCCGGAAGTGCTCGCCGTCGACACCGAAACTCCAGCTCGGCCCGAGGAGTACGCGGCATCGACGGGGGAGCCTCCCTGCTGCGTCTGGACCTGCGGTAAGTTCGGACTAAGGTACTTCGAATTCGAATTTGCGTACCCTAGTCCGAAGAGGGGGGTTAGTGGGGACCAGGCCTAAGAGTACCACTACATTGCTGCAGCTGGCCCAGGCCAGCTGATTTGGGTTCCCAGGGCTCGGGCTGTGGTGCTAAAAATTGCAGTGTAGACATTTTGGGCTCAGGCTGGAGCCTGGGGTCTGAAATACCATGATGGGGTTGGGTCTGAGAGTCTGGGCTCCAGCTCAAGCCCAAACATCTATACTGCTTTTTTTTTTAACCCTGCAGCCTGAGCCCTGTGAGCCCAAGTCAATTGACCAAAGCTCTGAGGCTTGGTGCTGTGGGGTTTTTATTGTAGTGTGCATGTACCCTAAGGCAGCTGGTAGAGCTAATATTGGCATGCACACCTCATCTTAATTCATTGTGGGTAGATCATTGCCAATAGAACAAGAGAGGTCTCTGTGCCATAACCAGATTTGGCCCTGATCAGTAAGGATTCTGTTTGTCAGTTGGCTGTGTCAGTTTGTCTGTTGTTCTGTTTCAGTCGGCTTTGGTATCTGTGGAAAAAGTAGTATGTGAAGTCTGTATCATAATGCAAACACACACATGGATCAGAGTAAGGTTGATCAGGCAACCTTAATTCTGGGCAATGCCTAACTTCTGACTTTGCAGCCTTAATGTTCTTTTAACACAGTGTTTTGTGTGTAATAAATACATATGCTGGAGGAGAGACCTGTTTTCAGGGGAAGGGTTCAGAGGAGTTTACTGGGGTGACAGCTGCTCTCTCCTCTTTTTTCAGTGAGGGTCACAGTCTTGGGAGTCCTTTTGGACCACCAGCTTCTCCATCCCAAAGCAGCAACAGTAGCCGGGGGGATTAGGCATGCAATATCTTTCTTCTCAGGTGTGTACTTTTCTATAATTATCCATGTGCATAGTCTCCAAATTGTGCAGTGGCAGGTGGGCTACCCTCAGCAGCTCCTCAGAAGCATCAATTAGTGCATATAATGGTCATCTGCTCCAGGATCTTTCCATGTGTAGGACATTACACCTGTGCTTTATAGACTTCACTGATTCCTTATCCTAATTACAGGGGGAGGGTGTTGATCTATATCAAAACCCTCCATCAATTAAATCCATGCTAATGGAGGGACCACCTCTCTCCCTGTACACCATTGCCAATGGAGATGAGCTGTCAGTCCCCATATTGGGATTTGCTGATATTTGCTATATTTGAAAGTGGCTGTGATGGACGCTACCCAGTGGTGGGAGTAGCAGTGATAGAGGGAAGTGGGGAGGGGCATCTGGCCATCTATGCCCTCCCTGGCCTGCTCACTTATCAGAGCATCAGGGAACCCACTCAGAGACACCGGGCCCTTCCCATGGCATTGCACAGCCATGCAGCCACTACTGGCCCCAGCATCAGGCTCCCAAGAATGAAGCTTTAACATCCCAGCCCTCCTGGAAGCCGAACAGCGGCAAGGATGGGGGGGAAGGAGGTGCACACACTTTAAGTGACTCCTGAAGTCAGAGCCAGCATTTTGACCTTTATACCTTCAGTTTTTGGACTCTTGGCAAATACTGACTGGTAATATTCTTCCTCCCACACTCAGCCAACCCTTCCTTCTTCTGCGTGCCAACCTCTTGTCTTTCCTGCATTCTGTTGTCTACATCTCCCCAGTGCCGCACTACTCCCCAAAGTTCCACAGTCCCTATGTATGCAAGCAACACACACAAATACCTCCATGGGAAGTCAGTGAACATGTGACATGTTCACATGTGACAGTAAGTAGTGCATAAATGTCTGAAAGATGCAGTGATGACCTTAAATTGTAGAGATGCTTCAAGTGGGACACTGAAGAAACCACTCACATGGGTAAATTTACACAGGAGCAGGCCCTGTATTTGTACAGCAGGTAGCATAATGGGAACCTTTATCGCAATTGTAATATCTGGGTTCTACTGGAATATAAATAGTGATAAAGGCAGGGTATTTTCATGAGGCAGCCCTTGACTCCGGAATTTACTTTCCCCAGGGCTCTGCCAAAGCCTTAGTCTTTGGCCATATGTATTGGTCAAGGTTTATGTATTTTAGTCTTTTTGCTGGAGGGAGGATAATTATAAACTCTGCCTACAGTAAACATAGCTAACTAATTTTGTAAAGTGCCACATACATTTTAGGTAATAAGCAGTAACAACAACAGAGGCCCTTGGTCATAGGTCACTATACAATTAAATATCAGAGGGGTAGCCGTCTTAGTCTGAATCTGTAAAAAGCAACAGGTCCTGTGGCACCTTTAAGACTAACAGAAATATTGGGAGCATAAGCTTTCGTGGGTAAGAACCTCACCTGAAGAAGTTCTGTTGCTTTAGACAATTAAATGTCTTATATAGACCAGAATCCTGGTATCACTTTTGATGTTTTGACCATTGGAATATTAAAATGTATGTGAAGTGCTGTTGATGAAATGAGATATTTAATATAGCACTACAAATCTTGCTTCTGATTGAGTGAGTTTCTTTAGAGGATTTGGAATGTCTTAAATACTTCAGACATTTCACACCCATCTATTCACTTTGGACACAATAGATTTGACAAAGACGGGTGCTTTAGAAATAGACAGATAAATAACCAAGATAGACAGACAGATGGTAACTAAGTAAGCTAGATAGGTAACCAAGTATATCTTTTAATCTATATCAATTCTAGATACGTAGGCACTTGTATCACCCACTCCCCTCTCTGGTCTACTCATGTTCAATGACTACATTTAAAGATCTAGTGTCAGTTCCCTTCAGTAGTTGCATTTGGTTGCTGCTTCAGGAGAAATTATTCAAAATATACTGCTATTGGCAATCTGATAAGTTGTATGAGTAGAGGTTTGCTTCAGTAACTATGGTTGCTGTATACAAAATGTGTATTATTCGAGGGAAATAGGTGTATGTGTTCTGAAAAATAGTCTACATGCCATGGAAAAACAAATAAATACTGACCCCAAGATCCATATTTTTGCTATTTACTCATCTCCCCCCCAACTCACCAACCTACAAGATTCTTCCCCTCCCATACATATGTCCTTTTCATTGTGTTATATGTGGGAAAGTCATCAGGAATTTAATGTTTCTGTGGAAATGACTCTACAAATGCATAGAATCTAAGAGAGTACTATGCTTTCAATAGGGGTTTTTTAAATAGCAGGACAATCGGTCTATTCAATTCTATGGGATGGTTAAATTCTAAGGGCTTTTCTTTAGGGGAGCAGTCTAGAAGAGACTGTTAAATCCTTGGAACCAGTAAAATGGCATGCACATCAATACTACCATATAAATGGTTAATAAGAGGGAATTATTTACATTTGGTTATTTTCTTTTAGAAGAGAACTGTACAATCTGCCATCTGCTATTACATTAAAAAAAGAATTTGACCATCTTAGCAAGGAGATTGTAAGAATAGAACTTGATGCCAGCACTGAAATAATGTGGTATCCGGGCAGGTTCAGCAGAATTGTTCTTGCCGAGATGTTTTAAAAAATTGTCGTTTTAAAAATAGGTAAGAGAGAGCTCACCTTGTTGGCAGTAATTTAATGGTCCCAATTCTATGGCCCACCTGACTATCTGACATTCCACATGGCCGTGTCAGCAGCCAAGGAATACATTGCCCACATACCTCTTTCCACCTGGCCACTCCTCTGTGCTGTTTGCTGGCAAAGGGGTGGCAAGGGAGTCCCTCTGTGTAGCTCTTTGTACCGAAGAATCAGTGGGCCCATTGTCTCTATAGTGGTGTAAATTTGTGTACACCTTGCATATAGGTTTGTTGCACACATGTTGGCTGTTCCTTGAATCTGGACAGGAAAATGTGCTCCATGAATAATAAGTCACTGAAAAACCAGGTTGTCCCGTTCAAGCATGCAGATCTTTTATTTAAATATTCCTCTGCTGTCTATTCATTCAGCATAACACATGTATTATGCTGTCTTCTGAAATACGTTAAATGAATTTCAAACAAAATTGTCAAAAACAACAACCTTGGATTCTTTGTATGATACACAGAAATAATTACATTTCAATTACAGCACAGATGCATTTTACACAGTCATCAACAGTCATTCACTACCAAAACAGCATTTAAATCACCTAGAACACCAAAAGAATGTTTATTTTCCAAATTCAAAATAAATTAATCATTTTGCATATGTGATATATGGAAATAGACAAGAATGGCATTCTGAAAAATCTTGCCAAATTATTTCTTAACCTGTACTTTAAAAAAGAAGATAAAACTTGTAATCGGGGAGTAACCGCTATGCAAATATTGCTGTATTGCAGTTTCTTTAGTCCATATGAAAAATAAAATTAAGAGGCCAAATTCTTAAACCCTGTGTGATCTCAGTGGAGTCAATGGGATTGCACAAGGCATAACTCAGTTCAGGGCTTGTCCCAAATGGTTTTCAGCAACTGCCATCTTATATTGTAATTAATTAAGAAGCACCATGTGAGAAAGAAGAAGCTGTAATAGATTGTTAATATCAGCAGTTTTCATATCAGTAACTGTTTCAGCAAATGCTAGGAACAAAGCCAGTCTTTTTTCCACGAGAAATTATGAGTAGACGTAGGAAGCAAGTAAAAACTAATGTAGTGAACCCAGCTTTACAACACTGTAAGAGAAAGGAGATCAAAATAATTGATTTCAATGGAATTACTTGATATGTTCACTGTTAGTCAGTGAAAAATCAGTTTGTTGGTTCCTTAAAAGAAATTCAAGTTTTGATTCCATTTATATAAACAGTAGAAACTTGCTAATTTACAGAAATGAATGGGAACTGCATAGCAAA
Organism: Trachemys scripta elegans; assembly: GCF_013100865.1. Classification (NCBI taxonomy): domain Eukaryota; kingdom Metazoa; phylum Chordata; order Testudines; family Emydidae; genus Trachemys; species Trachemys scripta. The sequence continues at coordinate 42,841,921 of NC_048298.1, forward strand.
TTAACCAAGTTTGTGAATAAGTGAACAAACATTAAGAAAACAAGGATCACCCATTGCAAAATATACTCTCTTCTTTTGTCAGGTGTAATTTAGTTTTAATTTATGACAATATCATAGTAGTGAATATTCTGTAGCATACTTTGTAAAAATAAAATCTCAGCCTTCATTACAGCATCTGTTTTTAAATCTTTGCTTATAGATAAGGCGAGACCACCAACTAGTTGCGTGGAGTAAAAAGGGTGTAAATTAGCAAAGTTCTACTTTCATAGTGTATTTCCTCTTAATATAAATGTTAAGTTCAGTCAAGGGAGTAGTTAGTAATTGGTACCATAAAGTATGAAACATACAACATTCAAACTATTTAAATAACTATGTTTTTCACTTGTGGTAATGTCTTCTAATGCATAGAGCTTTTTGATTGGCATATATATATATTTATATGGAGCCATGCGGTAATTTCTGCTGATACAGTATTTTTGCTATAAACACCTACTTTTTCATGTGCACAGCATTTTCAAGATGACAAACCTCTTAACGTTCTTGTCTTCTAGTAAATAAAACTGCAGTTAGCAGAAATCTTTTGGTAAGAAAATGTAGATTTCCATAAGACAATGAAGCAAAAAGGCATTTTTAAATAGTAAAGTCTTAATGTCCATTTATGGCCGTGATCCTACAGCTAAATTCCCATTGGAGTCAATCATAATTTTGCAGAAAATCTCAAATCTCTAGTTTATCAGTGTTTCTTGGGTACAGTCTTACAAGATATGAAGCCCCAAATAAATTTTTGGATGCTGGTTTACAGATAACTACAAGGAGAGTTTTAGCAAACTGTTTTCACTAAATGTCTTCCAATGCTCAACATAGACAATATTCTGGATACTGCAGAAAAACAAAGAGGTTTAGGGCTCAGTGTTAGTTTGTCACAAAACCCCTTAATTTCATTTCAAATGGGATTGACACTGTAACACTACACTAGAAGACTGGTTCAGGAAATACAAAGGTAGGCAAATGTTTGCAGAACAAAAGATTAAGCCACTTCATGAAGAGTCTTGGAATCCCAAAGAAGAAAGCAACATTAGATCAGATAAATGTGCTGCATCATGAAAATAGAGATTACAGTGGACAAAAAGAAGTATGACTGAAAAGTACATTTGTGAGACAAAGTTTTGATTATATGGTTATTTAAAACTTCTCCACATTAGAGAAAATATTTTCTATCCACGGGGTTCATGGTGTAGATGAAGTTGTGCAAAATATTTAAACAAATTAATCCTGATTCCTGATACAACAGATATACAATGAATTATTGCAGTTGTAGCAGTACCAAGGAAGCAAGATAAAACAATAATAAATATTGAACTAACTGAACACCTTGAGTTCGCTAATGAGTATTTGAGTAAGAAATACTGCATTTTCCAAAGGTAAGTTATTTGTACAACTACCATGGAACACTGACAATCAGCAGTAAGTGCACAGAAATGCCCCTTTCTACAGTAATATTTTATCATGCCTAATCTGAAAAACAACATAAGTAAACTGAGATCACAGCTCCAAAGAATTTCAGCATGCACTATGGTTGTATTTCTGCCAGTCAGTACAAACATATTTCCTATGAGCATTTTGTTTTCCCCCCTTTTTCTTCTTCTTTTTTTAACAATAGGGAGTTTGTCAACAAGTTCATGGTTTATCAACAGGAAAAAATGACGTTATCAAAATGTTTTTCATTGTTGTTTTGCATTCAGCCGGAACATAATGTCCAAACGTGGAGTATTTTTTGTTTGTTTTGTTTATTTATTTTTTTTAAAAAGTTCCCATGGTAATAAGAAGCATCAATGGGGGACATTTCATTGTGCTCATATAGTAAGTCAAAATGGTCACAGAAGATTGCGCTGTATAACCGTTCAGACGCTGTGTAGAAACTCTGTTTGGTTGCCTGCTTCACGCAGTACAACACTGAAACCCAAAATGTTTTAATTCTTCTGACCCCCTCAATCTGTGGCTGAGGTAACACTGACCAAGGGGGTATTGTCTTTTCCAGCTCTCTCCTTCTCCAGAACTCTTCTCATTGCTAGAGCTCAGCTGGCAAGTGGTCTTTATTCTAATTGTTTTATAAAGCAGATACTCTGACAATATTTGCACCTGTATATGGGGGAGATTCTGGCCTATTATCCCCTTCAGGTGTGGTCACTGGGGGTGTTGGGATGCTGATTATTGCTGTTGTGACGTAAGGCTGCTCACAGTTTAGTTTAACACACTCTTCCATTTTGGCATTTAAACTGGATCGGCTAAAGGGGGAAAAAATCAATGATGTAAATGTTTACATTGTTATAAACTTCTCTGCTTATTCAATACCATTATCCCAGCCAACTAGCTTAAAGTCTGTTTTGTTATCAGGTAGGAGAAACACAGATACACTGCAAACATGGCCTCTGCTCCTTTGGTCATTGGAGGTGCAGCATGTAGCCGAGGAAGAAAGATATGTGACTCCTATTAATACTTAGCTCTCTTGATGTTTTTCACAGAAATACAGGACGGAAAGGGACTTCCTGGGTTATTGAGTTCAGTCCCTGGCTATCACAGACAACCCCATCATATAAACCTGTTCATAAATTTATCTCCACATGTACAATTATCCAGACACTTTCTTTTTGGTTATTGTAGGTCCATTGTATTATTTTCTTATTTGCAGTTTTGCCAACATTAGGTGGTTCAGTCAGACACAACAAACCAGGAATTGATCTTAACAATCATGAGGTTTTATTCTGAGTTTTAGCTCTCTGTAGCAAAGGCCCCCTTTTTGTGGGTGCATTTCAGGAAAATCTTGAAATGTACACAAGGAGGCGAGAGATGGGCTGAGTAAATTACAGGATGAATAAAGATTCAACTGCTGAGGAACTCTTGTCTTCTATAATTTACCCAAACTCCTAGTCTTCCACAACAGTCTGTGACAGAGAGCAGGAGACCTGGCTGCAGAGAATCCAGGGCTGAAAGTGGCAGTAGGACATGATCATAGATCAGTGTGAAGGATGGTGGTTTTGTGGAGCAGTGTTTAAATGGAATGTAAGTGTAGGAAAGTGAGAGGAAGACCTGCACCCTAGTTTTAGGGAGGCAGGACACTTTGGACAGGGCATTAAGAGGGCCAGCGCCCAAAGAAGCAAAATGAAGCTGACCTGAATTCTAGTTACAAGGCAGTCATTCTTTCCTTACACAAATTCTACCCCTTTAAACAAGGGAGGGAGCAGGGCTGGCCTTACCTTGAGGCAAACTGAGGCAGCCACCTCAGGTGCCAGACTGTTTGTGTGTGTGGGGGGAACGCCACTAGGACCCAGAGTGTAGAAAATTGTGTCTGCTACTGGTGAATATGTATTCTCTCTGCTCTAGATGCACAGAGATGGTGGAGTGCTGTGCTGGAGGAAGGAGGGCACAAGAGACATAATAGGCAGGCAGGAGAAAAGGTGAGAGGGAATAACAGAAAGCAGCAGGAGCTGCAGAGAGAGAAAGAGGAGGAGGAGCCTCTTATGTCCCTTTCTAATACCCCCAGGAGCCTGGACCGATTAACACCAGCTTCTCAGGGAGCTTCCTGTTTCCTGCTGCTTCCCTGAATCCACTTGAGGAGAACAGGCAGTCAACTGAAGTAGTAGGAGCCAGTTAGGTCCTTAAGACTCTGATATCTTCCCTCACTCAGGCCCTGCTACCAGCCTGCTTATTTGTCCCCTTCAACTGAGTGTTGAGAGCCACTATAGCTGGCACAGAACAGCAGTCATGAGTGAAAGAAGAAAACACCCTTCTGGGGCAGCATTCAGAAAAAGAAAGAAAGCAAAGGAAGCTTTTCTATCTAAGCAGGAAGGAGCTCTCCTGAGATACATAGACACAAATGTTCACGGTGAGACTTCCGGCCCCAGTGAGGATGTGAGTGGTGAGGAGATGCCTGATCTTCCAGTTAGTCAGAGTTCAGGTGACCTGCCAGCTACTGCAGCATCCATATCTCCATCTCAAATGGATGTAACCAAGCACATTCCTGAAGAAAAGTATAGATCAGAGAAGAGTGTGGTGGAGGCAAAAGAAACAGCTGCTGCTGAGTTTAGTTCCTTAAGTCTAGATGATCCAGGACTGTGGACCCACTTGAGCAGTAATCTGAGGAACTTCCTTGTACTGCATGGATCACAGCAAGTGAAAAACTTCAAGTTCCCCAAAGACAATGAAAATAGAAGTTTCCAACACATTACTGGCATGAAATCCCCAACGGTGACAAAGTGGAGAGGTCATGGCTTACGTACTCAAAAACCCAGAATGCTGCATACTGTTTTGTTCCAGCCACATTGGGTTCTACAGGAACAAAGGACTGGAAAAATCTGGCTAGAAATCTGGCATGCCATGAGAAGACAGCAAATCATTGACATTGATGATACTACAGGAGCAATAAATTCTAGAAAATGCTCTCTGACAGTTACCATTGCAGGGACATTTTCACTAGGTTCTGTGTTGTTACAAAATGCACCATTAAAGTAATTTGTTCCATATGGCTGATGTCAGGTGTGCAGTCTAGAATAACAGAGTAATATCTTGCTGATTTCAGATCTGACACAATCTTCTGTTTGACTTTTGTTGCCAGTAACTGTATGATTTAATTTTGAGTTGTTTTTCCAAGGTAGTGGTGTGTGTACATTTCTTGGGTGGTGACTCTTCTTAGATGCTCCTGGAGTACAGCATCAAACTCAGCCATCAGCTCTACAATTTTAAGGAAGTTTCCATTGTTTGGCACATACAGCTGATTTGAATTGCCACACTGTGCTAGGTTTTGGGTAGCAAGCATTCTCACAATGGCAATGAGCCTTTGCAGAACATTTTGCCAGTAAAGAGAGACTGATGCAATCTTCTCTTGATGCCGATCATCTATGGTGGCCTTTAACCTTAGTCTCCTCTCAAGCTCTTTCCACCTATGGAATGCTCTCTGTTGATTTGCTGCCTTCTCATGACATGCCAGATTTCTAGCCAGATTTTTCCAGTCCTTTGTTCCTGTAGAACCCAATGTGGCTTCTTAAAAAGCTGGAAGATACAGGAATTGCGATAGCCAACATGAGAGGAAAGAACAGAGGAGTGCAGACACGGATCTGAGAGTTAAACCCTGGAGCTTTTTTTGTCCCATGCAGTTCTTATTCATTGAACTTGGTGGTCAGTGATACAGCATCAGCTTCTAGTGAGGCTTCTGAATTTTGTAATGTAATTCAAAGCATCTATGTATTTTTCTCTGTCAACTCATCGATGGCAAATTTTGAAGCAACATCTGGGAACATCCTCTCTGACACTGAAATCACTGAGTGCCACATGATGGGAAAGTCAAGTGGAGGTGATAAAGCCTATCAAACATCAAATTGGGAAGATAGATGATGCCATAGTTGCCATTATGGAGGATAATGCTACGACAGGAACTGTTCATGGGAGAACAGTGGCAGAGGGAAATGGAATCACCAGAAACATACCCAACTTCAAATTTTTGTGTGGCTTAGTGTTGTGGCATGACGTACTGAAATAAATGTTGTAAGCAAGAGACTCCAAGGTGTTGACCTTGATATATCTGGAGCAATGGAACAACTGGACAAAGCAAAGTCATACCTACAGTCTTACTGGTCAGATGAGGGATTTCGAAACGTTCTGAAGAGTGCACAGAAGTTGGCAGAGGAACTTCACACTAAAGCTATTTTCCCACCCATTCAAGAATACAAGAGTCACCGAAGAAGAAGACATTTTGATTACGAGGCACGGGATAATCCCATAAGAGACCCCAAACAACAATTCAAAGCTGAATTCTTTAACCGGGTGCTAGATTGTGCAATACAGTCAGTTGAAGAACGTTTCATGCAGCTCAAAGAACACAGCAGTATATTTGGGATGTTGTGAGGAGTTTTGGAATATCATACTATACCTGAAGAAGACCTACACCAGCATTGCAGGGCACTAGAGACAGTGTTGATACATGCTGACATGTACGATATTGATGCGAGTGATTTAGGTGATGAACTGAAAGCCTTTTCAAGATACATTTCAGCAGGATCAATTCCAAAGGCTGTTCTGGAATATATGTGCACAAATAAAATGACCATCCTCTTTCCAAATGCTTTTCTTGCTCTGCGCATACTACGAACACTTCCTGAAACAGTTGCCAGTGTGGAACGCAGCTTCTCCAAGCTGAAGTTAATAAAAACACATCTACACTCCACAATGACACAGGAGAGGCTGGTCGGCCTTGCAACCATCTCAATAGAGCATGAGCTGGCCCAGACTGTGGATCTTCAGGAAGCAGTTCAAATCTTTGCAACCAAGAAGGCACAGAAAGCACCACTTTGATTATCAAACAGATAAAAATGCCAGTGTTTACTATGCAGACAAGAAAAGTTACATTTGCTGTTCAGGCATTTGAAAGTTAAGTGTTACTTAAAATTTTTGAACAAGGCATTTTAAGTTGTTAGTTCTCCTTTATTGGGGTAGGTAGCAGAGCAGTACCATGAGAGGAGTAGAACAGGAAGAAGGCAGAATTGAGACCTTTCAAAGTTTTGGCCCAAGCAAGGGGGCATGGGGGCCCATTGGATCTCCCCGCCTCAGGTGCCAAAATGTTGTGGGCCGGCCTTGGGTCACGGTAACTGAAAGTGAACAGGAGGAATCCAGGTAGGTCCCCCATTACCATAGAAATCCTCCATCCTTCACTGACACCCTTCCCGACTTGCCTTCCTATGCTGACAAAAGAACAGTAGCTTTGTGCCCCCCAAACCTTTACAAACGAGACCCACATTAGGTGTTACCAATAGCGTTACTCTTGCTAGGTGCACTGATCTACCTGCAAGGCCTTGACACCACATTGCCGTTTCATAAAAGACAGACATCTGCAATTTCAAATGTAGTCCTAAAAATAGCCTCGCCTGACTCCCAACCCTATCCACTGGCCTATGCTCACTCCCTACGTATGTCTACACTGTAGTTAGACACCCGTGGCTGGCTCATGCCAACTGACACAGGCTGTGGGGCTGTTTCATTGCAGTGTAGATTTCTGGGCTCTGCTGGGGCCCAGACTTGAGGACCCTGTGAGGATCCCACAGCTCAGGTAGCAATCTGAGCCTGGAAGTCTACACCGCAACAAAAGAGCCCAACAGCCCGAGCCCCGTGAGCTTGAGTCAGGTGGCAGGGGCCAGCTACAGGTTTTTCTTTGCAGTGTAGATGGCTGATCCAGTTTGTCACACCAACCCACGGGTGCTGGAAAGACTCCAAAAGTGTAGGGACCAAGCCCTCCCACCCCCCACCAGCCCATCCCTCCTGGAGCCCCTGGCTCCCCCTCTCCTAATCTTACACTCCCTGCTGGCCCGACCAAGGCCCCTGGATGAAGGTGCCATCTCACTGCCTGGATCCAGCCAGTCCCTGGCACCAAGAGGAGCTGCAGTTTTGGCAGGTGAGGGCCCAGCTACTGGCACAACATCGAGTTGGCTGGCCAGCTGGGTCAGGCTGCAGCATGCATCCTCTCAACCAGGTCTTGAAAAGTAAGGGAGGGCAATAGCCCTTTGCACCCTTCCCCCAACCGTCTCTGGTGCCTATGCCCCAACCACTGCCACCTATTATTGCTTTAAGAGGTACAACCAGCAATGCTTTCGTGCTGATGGGCACAATTGTGACTCACCAGCTCTGTGTCTAAGGAAGAGTGGTGAGGGTGGAAGGAAACCAGGTTCAGGTAGGGCAGACGAAAGCAAGTTTTCTGCCCTGTCTGGGCGGAGTAGGAGAAGGTGACATTCATTAGCTCAGATGGTGCTTCAACATGGTAGCCTGCAACTGGTCACTTGACTGGAACAATATGGGCCAACTAACAATAGCTAGCTCACAAATATGAATGGTAAGATAGATGATGGGGAAGGACTGGGATGAAGGAATCTGTCCACCTCAGGGACTTCATGCAGAGCAGCTGCAAAGCCACCATTCTTCTTCGAGTGATTGTTCACATCCATTACACATTAGGTGTGCGCGTGCCGCATGCACGGACGTCGGAAACTTTTTCCCTTAGCGGCTCCCGTCGGGTCAGCAGGCCCCCCCCCTCCTGCCAGAGCGGCGCCCCGCTCTAGGGTATATATATCCCTGAAGACCCGACCCCTTCAGTTCCTTCTTACCGTCCGTGGCGGCATTGGAACAACTCTGTCTCTCGTCTGAGAGTGTCCCTTGGCATACGTTCACAGCCCACTACGCGATCCACCATCAGACCAGAGAGGACACAGTGGTTGGACGGGCTGTGCTACAGTCAGTTGTACCTTGACTCCTACCCACCTCCAATGGTAAGCTTGGGAGTCACCTAATGTGTAATAGATGTGAACAATCACTCGAAGAAGAAAGAACGGTTACTTACCTTCTGTAACTGTTGTTCTTCGAGATGTGTTGTTCACGTCCATTACACTTCCCACTCTCCTTCCCCTCTGTTGGAGTCTCCGGCAAGAAGGAACTGAAGGGGTCGGGTCTGCAGGGATATATATACCCTAGAGCGGGGTGCCGCTCTGGCGGGGGGGCCCTGCCGACCCGATGGGAGCCGCTAAGGGAAAAAGTTTCCGACATCCGTGCACGCAGCGCGCGCACACCTAATGAGTAATGGACGTGAACAAAACATCTCGAAGAACAACAGTTACAGAAGGTAAGTAACCGTTCTTTACAGCCCCATGGGATGTAACAACAGCTAGGGTCCTGCACACTTTCTAGCTTAGTGCGCACTAGCTGTGTAGTAGTTGCTCCATTGGGCATGCCTTTAGCCTTCCTCTCCTGTGCTCCATACCCAGCTTTTCCAATCTGCACTGTACTCCCCACCGTAAGCTTTGTGCAAGCCCCTGCTTCCTTCCTTCCCCTTCTTCCCCACTAGAAAGTAACAGTTCCAGTGCATTTAGAGCTTTCTTTGTCCACCAAGGAGGTCGGGGTGGGGTGGAGGTATATCTGGGCCACAATAGAGGGAAAGTGACACCTGGCAAGGTTAAGTGACTTATCTAAAGTTACACAGCAAGTCAGTAACAGAGCAGTCTCTTACTCTTTGCTCCAGACTTTGTGAGCTACTGAACTATCTGTAATCACATGAGCAGTGACTCACAGTATTTTGTATTCACAATTATCAGTTTAGCCATGCACCTGAGGGTGGGTTCATGTGCACACTGGGGGGACAAGCAGTAAGAGACAGTTAAAATCTAAATTCATTGGATTGTGAGATTTACTCCTATCTGTATATGTGTACTGTTGTTTTTAATTCTTCTGTGTTTGTGCTGTGAGGGAAGGGTGTGCTGGAAAGTCACCCAGCAGAAGACATGAAATTATTCATGAAATACCTAGGCTGTGGATGCTGGTTCCACATACGATTGCCAGCCCTACGGGAATTAAAGATTAATCTTTAATTAAATATTAGGTCGTGATTAAACCTCCAGGAATATGTCCTCTTCCACCACCCTTGACTAATGGCAGAAAAAATTACCTCAGCTGCAAGTCAAGGAGCTTCTGGGTTGCTCATGGCAATGAATTTCTTACCTGCCAGCTATTCAAAATTTCACTTAAGATCAATCTCTATAGCAATCTGTGCTGAAAATGATGCTTTTTAAATGAAGGTATATTTCAGTTCAACATACAAACACTTTTAAGTCTAGCATGACTTTCCTGGTGTTTTCAAAGACTGTATCCATACACATAAATATCAAAACCAAGTACTTTATACATGAGGGTGCAGAGAAGATAAGGAAATTCTTACTCCCTAGCCTCTGGAGCTACATTTTTTTCTAATTTTTCCAACCCCTAGCCAGGGTTTATAGTTTTCTCATTCATTATATATTTTTAGAGAGGAAGGATGGTCTGAAGACTAGGGAACTGGACTGGGATTCAGGAGATCTCGTTTCAAGTCTCAGCTTTGTCACAAACTTTCTGTGTGAACTTCACAATGTCACAATCTTCTTGTGACTCTGTACTGCATCTAAGAATAGGAATAATAATAATCTCCCCTTTTTCAGTCTTGTACAATTGAATTGTACACTCTTCCAGGTAGAGACTGTCTCTTATGTGTTTGTACAAGAGCTGGAACACCTGGGTCCCAATTTCAGCTGGGATCTCTAGGTGCTATTGCAATACAAATAATAAATATTACAATATTTGTTCTGTGGCTTGCATAAGCATTTGCTAAACAAAGACTAAATCCCAATAGCAGTTGGAGGTGCAAAGCCTCTCAGGCTCTGGGCCCATATTATTTACCTTGATCTGCCATTTCAAGACTTGTGTGGCTTAGGAACCCCTACCCAATAAGACTCAAGAAAATAAATGCTCGTTTGAATGGGCAGCCACTTGCCCATTAATACTAAGGAATGCGGCTTACTTATTTTGAATTTGCATCAAATAACACCTTCCCACTTAGACTACAATCTAGACCTTTTCCTTACTGAGCAAAGGTTTGCCATAGCATTGCATCTCAGATTGCTGATAAAACTAAAATAAATACCTGTTAGATAGAGATGTTCTCTCCACACATCTGATCTGAATGGTACTAAGTTCTTGTATGCTGCCTGGGCGGCTGCCAGTTATATTGGTGTTTGGAATGCGGAAAGTCTTTTTATGTCGTCGTGAGCAACAAGTGCTGGTAACGCCTTGTTGGGAAGAGAGAGAGGGGCTGTCGCTTGAGGATCGATTGACTGTGGATACCTCCATGCAGCTGTCTTCATAGACATGTTCATCCACAAACTCGTGATTCTGGTCCAGAGCAATCAAAAACATGGTAAAAGCACACACACAAAAAGATAGGATTATAATTGAAAACATTCATGATGCTGATTGTCAAAATCCACTGTATTAGGGCCTGCTTAATGGCTTAATTTTACACAACCAGAGACTGGGAAAATGACAAGGATTGCAATTTTCAGCCCATATCAGGATGGGTTGAAGATATTAAAAGTGTCAATACAGAGTCAAAATTACCAAACTGTTAACTTCAGTTTTCAAAAAGTTAATGCAAAATTTTTTGTAGGATGGCAAAACATTACTCAGATATTCTTACTGGGGCGATTGTGTAATCTATAAAAAAATTTCGAAACATTTTCCAGGCTTTTTCAATTCGGTTTATATAAATGCTCTAAATGGGAGTAACAGCATCCATGATTATGTTTAAATATAGTAAAATAATACTGACTTTAATTTTTGACTCAGTCTGTAAAATGTCATCTTAAAATAAAGGTGTGAAATCATGACTTGAAACAATACATTGCACGATCCAGGAATAAGCCTGTATTTATCAAAAAGTAAAATGCAACCTTAACTGTAGTGTCCATTGGAAAGAAGCTAAAATAAATACCAAACATTCTCTACAGAGGTTACTATTACTAGTTATAATAGCTTAATATATCTAAATTAGTTCATAAGACAAAGCCTTTAATTCAGTGAAATAGTATTTATTCACGGGATCTTTGCTTAATCCCAACATAGACAGAAATCCTAAGGCACATCATAGTGGGAGGCCTATGGAAATTCCAAGTACAGCAATAGCCATTGTACTTCGACTCTTCGTATGTGATTATGAAGCTCGACTCACAAAATTGTGACTGCCACAGTTTACCTGTACACCAAGAAGGGTAAACTTGTGGCATGGTTTTACACTGTAAGAATATATGCCATAGAATTACGGTAGAATCCCAAGACGAAATGGACAGCAGGATGCTGATGCTTATAATCCCATTATTTTGGATTGTTTGAGACAACTTCTGTTTCCACATTCCCAACTGCAGATGCTTTGACACTGAGTTGGGAAACACTGGTTTACGCTCCATATAATCCCATTTACTTCAATTGGGTTGGTTCTCTGTATTTTCATTTACTAGGGGCTAGCCTACACTGGAATTGCTCCAGTGGCATAGTTGTACCAATGTAGCTGTGCTGCTGTAGCGCTGCTAGGGCAGATACTCTATGCTGCTGGGAGAGAGCTCTTCCATCGCGATAATTGCTCCATCTCCCCGAGCAGCGGTAGCTATGTCATCAGGAGAGCATCTCCTGCTGATAAAGCGCTGTCCATACCGGTGCTTAGGTCGATGTAATTTGTGTCACTTGCGGGGAGGCTTTTCCACACCCCGAGCAACTTAAGTTATACCAAAGTAAGCACTAGTGTGTACAAGCTCCAGGATAAAGAAAACGATTTCCTTCCCTAAAGGAGGATCTACTAACATGGATTGTCATTCAGATGCCAATAGGTACTCTGTGAATATATTCATGTTGTCCAAAAGAAACATAGCCTAAGTAGAAGAAAGTAAGTACATATTCATCAGCAATGTGAGCACCAGCACAGTAATTTCCTAAGGCAGCTGAATGTTTGATACAACTGGAAATAACTTGTTCAGCATTCCATTGCTATTTGCTCTCCCTCATACCCTCCCTGACCCATATAATAGTCAGGTGTCATCTTGTGTGGAAGGAAATGGTGTAGAAGAATAATGATTTCAAGTGACACAAGGAGAAAGAACTGCTTGTGTAACTTCCTTGAAAATTGACTTTACACAGTTAATGTTCATAAACAAGACTTCAAATGCAATTAGAGTCTGGATATGGGATACAGAGAGAGAAATTACTTAATAACTGTCTTCAGGTTATAGGGGCTTCCAGTATGTTTGCCAAGATCTTTGGTAGTTTTCCAATAGAAAACAGTTTTGTGCTTCCTAAAGCTATTATGGAGCTATCAAACAGAATTCAATTAGCATAGTCTATTAAAGAGTGATGCTGAGTGAACTTTTAATATAGACAGGAGATATTTTGAAATTATACAACGGCTCAAACTAATATATTGAATTATACATGTCAAGTTTCCAGCATATGGGATATATTAATTTACGGTCATACAATGAACTTTGACATATTGGATTTAAAATATGCATTTAGGAATTCAAGCCTAAAATAATTAAAATTTAAGAAGTCCAGATTTCTTCTGTGAGCTGTAAATTAACTGTTAAATATTAGCTGAAAAGATATCCTGTAAAAAATACCTCTCAGAATACAAGTGTTGCCATTACAGAAGTAATTTCAAAGAAGAAAGCTACAGGCCATAACTTGCCATCCACTGCACTTCTCAGAGAAGATGAAAAGAGATGAAAGGCTCAATGGCCTAAAAATGTTGGAAAGAGGGTAGAGGAGCCAAAGTGGCCTCTGTTGGATGCTGAAGAAGTCCTTCTGCATAAACCCCCTTGTAGCTAGTATCCACTGTCTTCAAAGAAGGAAGGGAGGCGTAGAAGGTGTGTGGCTAGTTTTATCTCCACCCTGAATAAACAAACACTCCTTACCCCATAAGATGAATATTCCCAAACTTGCATTTTCTCACTTAACTTTTGGGAAGGCATGATCTGGCCATCTGACTTTATCAATTGATCAGTTACAAATAGAATACATACCCCTGCTCCTAAGCAATTACCTGCATGTGTTGTGGGTGTGCACATATCTGGGAGGTAGGACTCAACAGCCAAGAAAATTGTTGTATGCATGTTATTGTAGCCATGTTGGTCCCAGGATATTAGTGAGAGAAGGTGGGTGATTGGACCCACTTATGTGGGTGAGACAAGCTTTCGAGTTTACACAGAGCTCTTCTTCAGGTCTGTGGGGAAAAAAATCAGTGTTACTGCTAAATACAAGGTTTGAACAGATTGTTGAGCATATCTTTTCAAACCTTGTATTTAGCAGTGACACTGAGTTAGTTTCCCAGTTCTGAAGAAAAGCTTTGTGTAAGGTCGAAAGCTTGTCTGTCTCACCAACAGAAGTTGGTCCAATAAAAGATATTACCTCACCCACCTTATCTCTCAAGAAAATTGTTGAAAAGCAAATGAATATCATGTATATTCCATAAAATAAGATCAGGCTTTTACTATACATTTTTTGAAGAGCCATTGTTAAAAAAGAAAAAAAAAAGGATCAAGTTTTCCATTATTAATAATTTGGGGAGATGGGAAAAGCTTCTGGGCCTGATTCAAGTCCCATCCAAGTGAATGGGAGTCTTTCTATTCAGTTTTCTGAGAGTTGGACCAGGCCTGTTGCTAAGGTGAAAGTTTGTGAATTCATTTGTAAAGTTCAAGCGGAAAGCAATGTCCAAAGCAGAAGTCTATGACTGAGGGCAAGTCTACACTACAGCGCTACGTCGGTGTAGCTGCACTGATGAATGCTATGCTACTGTAGCCCCTCAGGTGAAGATATGCTGTGCCGACAGGAGAGTGCTTTCCCGTCAGCATAATTACTACACCTTGGTGAGAAGCGTACGCTATATTGGCAGGAGAGCATCTCCTGCCAACATAGCGCCAGTGTGGACAGCGTGAAACTTGCATCGCTTGGGGGAGGGGAGGCTTTTTCACACCCCATAGGGATGTAACTTAGATCGACTTAGGGTGTAGTATAGACATGCCCATAGTTCTACTATGGTATGACTCAAAAGTGTTCCAAAAAGGATAAAACTGTAGAAGGGGAGATAGGTTTTCAGGCGAGTCCTTTGTAATATACATTTAAAGCCAGACAGTTTGTGCTATACTGTACTTTAAATCAGAAATGAATATTAAAAAAGACAGCATGTAAAAAGCATAAGCACCTGAGAGATGACACATAAGTAACTAAATGACAAACAACAACTGGACCATGTTAATTACAAGGCAATTGAATAAACAGGCTGTGAAAATAAAAATATGAAGTTATACACGTACATAAGTTGTATTTTAATTTAATAACGTGTGTAATGGAGAAATTGTTATTATGCTCTCACTTGAACAGGAGCAATAAAAAAAGCTTCTGCGTATACTTTCTGTTTTGAATACAGCAGATGCAGTGCATAAAAGTCCAACATTAAACAATAAAACCAAAACAAAACGTCAAAACTTTGTGCTATATGTGCATACCTCACAGAGAAGTTATACAATGACTAGAAAATGCTACTTGGCAATTTTTCATCTTGAAACTCAGCCACATATGTTGTAACATATTACATTTTTGGGGGGAAAATGGACCCCAAAATTTTTTTGGAAACCTTTGATTCATGAAAATCAAATGCATGATTCTCTAACCTTGTGATTCCATGAATATGATGAGCATTGAGCAATGGATGAGGGAAATTTAACATAGTTTGCTAAATTTCCAAATGATGAGACATGATGCCTGTGCACATATAGACAATCTCTGATTTTTTTCTGCTGTAATGCACCTTCATACATTTAGCTTGTAACATGTCAACCACAGAGATGGACACCAGCCACAAAATTCAGATCCCAATTCTGATTTCTAGCCCTTAAAATTTGAGTGTTTGAATCTGGAATTTGGGCCCATCTCTGGTCAACATGATCTAAACTCTTTGTCAGGAAATGGCAAAGTATTGTACATACTGATGGTCACTACCAGATAATTTGTTAGGTGCATCTACATTTGATAAAATCAGAGCTAAATTTGTAAATTGTACCTTAAATGGTGTTGAACAGCTTATTGATAAGATGGGATCATCCACAACATAAGATAAACCCTACATGGCAATATGGTGACAGGAGAGAAAATACAAGGACAAATATAGATTATTTTACCATTTCCCAATGTGAAATTATTACATTTACATAGGTTACACTCAATGTAATTATTCTTCATGTCCTTAGGTTCCTTAGGAAATAAACAGGAAATGATGTAAAAACAATAATGATCAGGATAACAGAAATGCCTCTGAGGGTCCTGTGGCACCTTTAAGACTAACAGAAGTATTGGGAGCATAAGCTTTCGTGGGTAAGAACCTCACTTCTTCAGATTCAGGCTTGCATCTGAAGAAGTGAGGTTCTTACCCACGAAAGCTTATGCTCCCAATACTTCTGTTAGTCTTAAAGGTGCCACAGGACCCTCAGAGGCATTTCTGTTATCCTGATCATTATTGTTTTTACATCATTTCCTGTTTATTTCCTAAGGAACCTAAGGACATGAAGAATAATTACATTGAGTGTAACCTATGTAAATGTAATAATTTCACATTGGGAAATGGTAAAATAATCTATATTTGTCCTTGTATTTTCTCTNATAAACAGGAAATGATGTAAAAACAATAATGATCAGGATAACAGAAATGCCTCTGAGGGTCCTGTGGCACCTTTAAGACTAACAGAAGTATTGGGAGCATAAGCTTTCGTGGGTAAGAACCTCACTTCTTCAGATGCAAGCCTGAATCTGAAGAAGTGAGGTTCTTACCCACGAAAGCTTATGCTCCCAATACTTCTGTTAGTCTTAAAGGTACCACAGGACCCTCTTTTGCTTTTTACAGATTCAGGCTAACACGTCTACCCCTCTGATACTTGACAGAAATGCCTCTGTGACATTTCTGACCAGAAATATTTTATCTGTGAATGAGACATATGGCTTGTTAATATTCAAAGTCAATATGGATCATCAGGCAACACACCTTTAAGATAAACAAGGAAATGGTATGGCTAGCATCATATCCAACCGTGTTGGACTTTCCTATCTTCTATGGATCAGGTATTCACTTTGCAGTTGGGTGAACCTGAGGTGATCTCTCAGTGTGAGATCAAGTGAGACTCCAACCCACAACCTTCAGGATTGCAGTCAAGCGCCTTAACCACTTGGTGCCCACACCTCATTCTTATTAATATTACTGAAGTGTAATTATGTTTTAATTTAACATTCATGATGGCTGTATAGTTATCCAGATATTAAGCAGTACACACATGCGCTCAATCATCTGGTTTTGACTGCTTGGAAGTTTTTAACCAAAGCAGGTGTGTTTTGGTGGTTGTGAATTATATCAGTTATTCCTGTAAGGGGCTGTCAGAGCTGAGGCTAAACCAGAGGTGGGCAAACTACGGCCCGCGGGCCACATCCAGCCCGCGGGACCCTCCTGCCCGGCCCCTGAGCTCCTGGCCCGGGAGGCTTGCCCCCGGCCCCTCCCCTGCTGTTCCCCCCCCCACAGCCTCAGTTCACTGCGCCGCCAGCGCAATGCTCTGGGCGGCAGGGCTGTGAGCTCTTGCCGAGTAGCGCAGCTGCAGAGCCGCAGCCTGACCTGGTGCTCTGTGCTGCGCGGTAGCGTGGCTGGCTCCAGCTGTGCAGCACGGATACCTGCCCTGGTGCTCTGGGCAGTGCGGCTGTAGCATTGCCAGCCACCGTTGCTCCAAGCAGCGCGGTAAGGGGGCAAGGAGCAGGGGAGGTTGGATAGAGGGCAGGGGAGTTCGGGGTGGTCGTCAGGAGGCAGGGGTGTGGATAGGGGTTGGGGGGTCAGAGGGAAAACAGGGGGGTTGAATGGGTGCAGGGGTCCCAGGAGGCAGTCAGGAAGGAGAGGGGGGGTTGGATGGGGCAGCAGGGGGCAGTCAGGGGCAGGAGTTCTGGGGGCAGTCAGGGAGAAGGGGTGGTTGGATGGGGCAGGAGTCCAGGGGGCAGTCAGAAATTTGAGGGGAGGGGTTGATGGGGCGGTGGGGGGCAGTCCGGGGCATGGGTCCAGGGGTAATCAGGGAACAGGGAGGGGGTGGATGGGGCAGGGGTCCTGGGGGGCCGTCAGGGGACAGGGAACAGGGGGTTGGATGGGGTAGAAGGCCGTCAGGGGGTGAGAAGCGGAAGGGAGGTCAGATAGGGGGCAGGGGCCGGGCCACACCTGGCTGTTTGGGGAGACACAGACTCCCCTAACCGGCCCTCCATACCATTTTGGAAACCGATGTGACTCTCAGGCCAAAAAGTTTGCCCGCCCCTGGGCTAAACGATTCAGTAGCACTGCACCTGCATCTCAATTCAGAGGATGAAGTTGCAGATTAAGATGGTGAGTACTCTCAACTTGCACTCACTTAAATTGGAGTTGAGTGCTCACATCACAGGAGGTGCTCAGCAACTCATAAGATTGAACCTAAAGACCCAGAACTTCAATCCTTGCTAAGGAGAAAGCTTGCATTGCCTGAATTGGGAATTTTGCATGAGTAAGGACTGGAGGATGGAATCCCTAGAAACTTTACTGTAGCACAGTGTATAAACATGCAAATCATAAACTAACCCTTTCTCTGTATAAATATATATAAATCCAGATCCTTAGCTGGAGTCTATTGGGGTGTCCCATTAAGGTTAATGTCCTTATGTCAGTTGAGGATCTGACCTACGATCTTTAAATGTTACTATGTACATTGCATGAAAATAAACTAGAAAATTTCTAAATCAGCCCAATCTATAAAATAGCCTTTGGTCCTGGGTAAGGACTGTAACATGAGGAATTAGGAGAAATAAGCTACTACAAAACCAAAATTAGGTTTACAGGAAGACACTGATTCCATTTTCTTACCGTGGTTTTTTCCAGACAGTGAAGCAGGTGGTGGTGCTGTGTTTCAAAGGAAGAGCCAGATTTGCTAAGAAAGTTCTGTTCTTCCTCCTTGTTGGACTGTAAATACATAGAATTCTCTATTATTTTCATTTTTGAACAAAAGTCTCTTAGCCAAATATTAGATGAAAACAGACTTGGGATGTATACTGCAGTATATCTGCAGTGCTTTATCAGGGCAAAACTACATGATATAAAATAAATCAGTCTGCGCATGATGTCTTTTTTGTTTATTAATCAAAATATTTTCTCTGCTTTCCTTGCAACCCTTCTTGAATG
Source organism: Trachemys scripta elegans (assembly GCF_013100865.1). NCBI lineage: Eukaryota > Metazoa > Chordata > Testudines > Emydidae > Trachemys > Trachemys scripta. The sequence goes on from NC_048298.1 coordinate 42,860,528, forward strand.
TCTCAAACCTCAGCATTTCCACAGAATCATACAAATGTAGGGCTAGAAGGGGCCTCAAGAGGTCATCAAGTCCAGGTCTGGGCTGCGGTAGGACCAAGTAAACCTAGATTATCCCTGACAGGTGTTTGTCCAATTTGTTCTTAAAAACCTCCAGTGCCAGGGAGTCCACAACCATCCTTGAAAGCCTATTCCAGACCTTAACTCCCCTTAGAAAGTTTTTCCTACTGTCTAACTTAAATCTCCTTTGGTGCAGATTAAGCCCATTACTTCTGTGTTCTATCTTCAGTGAACGTGGAGAACAATTATTCACTGTCCTCTTTATAACAGCCCTTAACATATTTGAAGCTTGTTATCAGGTTCCCCTTCAGTCTTCTATTCTCAAGACTAAACATTCCCAGTTTTTAAAACCTTTCCACGTAGCTCAGGCTTGCTAAGCTTTTTGTCATTTTTGTTGCTCTTCTCTAGACTCTCCAATTTATCCACATCATTGATAAAGTGTGGTGCCCGGAACTGGATGGCCTTTTGCGTATAGTTAGAACAATGCAACTTACAGATGTAATCATCATGTTAAGGTGCTGAGTGTAAAATCAGCACACACTTCAATGGTCATAAATCTAACTGATGGTAAAAGATTTTCCCCTGTGTATGGGCCTTTTTTAAAAAAGAAATTGCATATAGTTGTCTTATTTCCTCTTGAGATTGTTTAATAATGCTGAAGAATTTGTGGTATTACCCTTTATACAAAAAAATCATGTCACTGACTAATCCCAAACCACTGAGTTCAGAAAGTGTACAGCAGATGTTACAGACACAGAATGAAGAATTATGTAGAAAACGTTTCCTGATTTATTAAATGCTTTTATCATTATTCATTAGAGGGCACTAAACTAAATTGGGATGAAAATGAGACTATATCAAATGTCGAAATTAGAGATGGGCATAAAACGTCCTCTAGGTCCCAACACTCCAAACTTTGGGATGTATAAAATCCAGATTTATATTTAGTTGCTTGAGCACATTTGTAGTTAAAATTTTATTTCTCAGACCATCAAGATCAGATCTAGATCAACATTTTTCCAAAATTTGAGGGTGCCCAAATGCAGGGTCTTGGTTTGGCTCAGAGAGATAGTGATAACTATGGACTTTTTATTTGAACCAAACTTCAGTTTGGGATGTATTTGAATCCAGAGTTTGTGAACCATCCCATCCTCTGTTATTTTATACACTGTCATCCAGTCCTGTAATCTTGCTTAAACAATAATAGTTCAATTTGTCCTTCTTTAACCTACTTCTATTGATAGTATTACTTATAGAGTCAGATTGACTAGTCCTGATGATAAATAGAATAAATGGCAGCTGTGCTATTATTAAGTAGCTATTCTGGAGCTGAATTACATAAATATATTACCTGGTGAAGCTGGTTACTCAGTAAGCCATTTCGTTTGCTCTGCATGTAAGCATTAGCCGTCCCACTCTTTGCTGCTCGAATTCTAGCAAGTCTGGCTTTCTGTGCAAAGAAGGAGACAAAAAGAAATGGTGGCACTTCTACTTGTATCCATTAGTCTGTTTATAGAAAGCAGCTAATTGGAATCTGCTGTTTCTGAATATCCATGTCATAATCGCTAAAGTGATGGTCATTCAGGCAACAAATCAAAAGAGTGTTTTCCCGGTTAAACTGCAAATTAGCTAGCAGCTTTTGTTTCTTTCAATGAATCAGCCAATTGGAACAATGATTTGGATAAATGATTATACATATTCTCATAATATTAGGCAAGTTATATTTTCCTTTTTCTGTGGCAGTGATCATGTCACTTCTATATCTGTCTTGCAGGTCAGGAATGTTGCTTCCATCTCAACCTATGTCATTTCTAATCCTTCACTTAAAAGTTCCTCAAAAGAAAGATCAATGGTCCAAGAGAACATAACATTTCAACTCTCTATAAGCCACGAAGAACCTCCATAGTTCCTCAGATCATTCTAATTTTCAGAGAAACATATGTATAACCATGAGAGAGAAAGGTGTCAGTACACAGAAAAGCTAAATTCCTGAGTTCCTGATAGCCCTTTCTAAAGCCTTCTACTTGCTGCAAGGAGTTTGTTACATCTTGTTTATGCCTACCTGTATAAAGGTACTTAATACGAATCACCACTTGTCCCAGTCTGAGCATTCTCTTGAAATTGTAAACAACAAATTGTTGAGAGAGGATGGGCCAGATTAGCTCTTGTTTGTGTAGTGTGGCAAAGCACCTCCTTCACCTCACCAGGCTCAGCAATTCTCTCTCTGGGAGGGCGGGGAGTGGAGGGCACACCTGGAGTAAATCTGTCCCAATCTGGAGAGTATTTATTCTTCAGTATTTACAAGGTAAAAAGTAGGCCAAGAAGTACTTTTCAGCCACACAAAAAGAGAATACCTTTCCCTGGGTGGGTATTGCCTCATTATGCTGGCCTCTGGATGCCAGTCCTTACCCAAACAGTCTGTTAGCATGGTTGCTTCCCCTATAGGGAAGAGGGCCGCCTTACACCTAGGAGACGCCATTTCTCCCTGCCACAGCTTATATTCCATCTCTCCTCATTCTCTCTCACCAGAAAAAGGGTTTTTTAAAGATCCTTAATTGGACTCGGGAGTCCCTTGTTGACCTGAGATAAGCTGTTTTCAGCTCCTGGGGACAGGGTCTTGACCATTCTAGGGCTGATATGCCTGTCTTCTACCATTCTCTTGTGGGTGTGGAGCTGCTGTTGCTGGGGCCAGAGCACCCTCTTTAGCTTTTGTCTGGGCCAGACCCCCGCTCCCCGCTACCTCACCAGCTGGTTGCAGCTATTCCCTGGGGAGTCCTGCTGGCCTGCTCCCCAGGGGAGAGTGAGGGACCCTGCTACCATCTGTGGGGGCTCTCTCGGCTGGCTGTTTGCTGCTGTGGAACTTGCTGCTGGTGTGAGGAAGAGGAAGAGGAGTTGCAGTGCGTGGTACACCTGGAGCTACTGCAGGACATTGTGGAGGGTTTTTTTCACAAGACTGAGTGACTTTAACATCTTTACTCCTGCGGTGGTGATTCTTGTTGTTGTTCGGAAGGTGAGGGGGGAGAGACATTGAGCCCTCCCCCTAGTCCATCTACCACCCTCACCACCACCGCTGCCACCCCCCTCCATTACCCCTTCTCACCATTTTGACTGCTCTCCACTCCTGGATTTTGCCGCTTGCCTGGCCTTTATCCACCTGGCTTTTGCAGCATCGAGCAAGGGCTTTTAAACCGCAAGCGCACATGCCTTTCCCATCCCCTTGGACTTGCCCTCCCTTCCTCTGCTGCTCTCAGCAGGTGGGCTTCACCCACCCTTTGTTTTGCCCACAGGCCTCCCCCCAGCAGTTTGCCCCCTTTCCCTGTGTTGCCTGTCCTGCCAGCCCCTTGCTGCCTATTTTTGCCTCCCGGCCCAGGTCCCAGTCCTCTGGCACTTTCTGTTTGTTTGCCTGCCCCGCTCCAGTCCCTTGGTGTTTGCTAGGTTTGCCTGCCCTGCTCTGGCCCTTGCTGCTGGTCCCAGTGGGTTTCCTACCCTGGCCCCAGTCTGCTTCCAGCCTGTCCCCCCCTCCCTTGTCCAGCCCCTTCACTCCATGCGCCTATGTCCCTGCCATGTGCTTGTGCCCCTTCCCATTTTCTGTTGAGCCCCTTTGTTCACTGCACCCCCTTATGATATTGTGATCACTCCCCTCCCCAGTGCAGCCAGAGGAGCCGGTATTTCCACCATGCATCAGTGATCGCACCCCCCCCCTTCCTGCCTTGATTGTCCCTGAGCCCCCCCTCTCCTTGGCGCCCTCCTCCCCTGCCTGCAGCCTACCGGGGAGGAGCGGTTGGCTTTACCTCTTCCCGTTTCCCTCTCTTTTTTCCCCCTTCTCTTCAGTGCTCATCCCTGTCCCCTCTGCGAATGGTGGGGGAAACGGCAGGTGGGCCCCCCCCCAGGGTTGCCCCTGCTGCCTCCCCTCCACCTGCTCTCCCATCTGTCCCTCTCAACCACTGCTGCCAGACTGCTTGCCATTGCCCCCGCTGGGGTACCGGCGGCAGGCATGGGTATGGATTCTGTTGCTACCATGCCTCCTATCTCCTCTGTTCTTGGGGAGCCCCCCCCCCCTCGACTGACAGAAAGGGCAGAGGAAGAAAAAGGTCAAAAGCCCCACTCGGCACCCCAAGCCCCTCCGTAGTAGGGGCTGCACCCTCCACTGTGGCCCTGCCGTTGGCCATGGCCCCCCACCCTATCCCTTGCCATTCCTTCAACCAGCTCTGGGGGCGTCCCTCCCCCCATCCCCCAGAGCGTATGCCCAGGTGGTGGCAGTCCCTCTGCCCGCCACTTTGTCATCTACCCCTGCCACTGCCTCCAGTTCCATTCCTGGCAGCCGGGGCCCCTTTCCCACCCTGACCAGGAAGCATGGCATCTGCTGCCTCCTGTTTCCCACCTCGCCCCATGTCGAGACCTATGTGCGGGCATTGGTGAGGGTGGTGGGGCCTACAGCCCTGGAAGCAGCCTCTAAAATGTATGGGAAGGTGGTCGTCTTCCTGGCATCTGAGACCACTGCTCAGGAAGTGGTGGAGAAGGGCCTGGCCATAGGGGCATGTACGTCCCCCTAGAGCCTTTGGAAGACCTGGGGGTACGGGTGGTTTTTACCTTTGTCCCACCCTTCTTTCTCAATGCTGCCATTTTGCCTTTCCTTTCTTCCCTGGGGAAGCCCCTGTTGGTGATCAGCCCTCTCCTGCTAGGCTGCAAGGACCCCGCCCTCTGTCACGTCCTCTCATTCCACCAGCAGGCATAGGCACTGACTCCGTGGGTGCTCTGGGGCTGGGGGGGAAAAATTGGTGAGTTCTCTGCACCCACTGCCAGCTCCCCGCCCCACCCCAGCTCACCTCCGCCTCCACTCCGCTTCCACCTCCTCCGCAAGCATGCCCCATGCCCGCTTTTCCCCCGTCTCTCCCAACTCTTGAACTGCAAAACAGTTGTTTTGCACAGCAAGTGCTGGGAGGGAGGAGGGGGAACGCAAAGCACTCAGGGGATGAGGCGGGGCTGGGGCGGGGATTTGGGGAGGGGTCCAATAGGGGCATGGAGGGGGCGGAGTTGGGGTGGGGACTTTGGGAGAAGGGGTTGGAATAGGGGCAGGGCAGTGGTGGAGTTGGGGTAGGGCCGGGGGCATGAGCACCTTCCGGCGCCATGAGAGGTTGGCGCCTATGCTGGCAGGTGCAGATTCAACTGCTGCCGCCGGCGTGTGACGGGTCCTTTTTGGTGTCCCCCCGGTGTCCTGGTAGCGGGTGTACTACTTTTCAGAGAAGGCCCTGGGGTTACCTCTGCTGGGCGACAGGACACGTCTGCCCTGGCCCGGCACCGTGGGACTCCTGGGACCCCCGAGTCCCGGGAGGGCACCAGCCCTGTCACCACCAGCGACCCTGGTTATCTGGCACCAGTAGTCATCCCTCCTTCTCCCCTGCCTGCCACTGCCTCCATTCGGGCCACGGGGGTAGTTCCCCGTTGCACCCAGACGAGCAGGCGGGCCCCACCTCCATCATATGTAGTTCAGCAGGGTCTGCGGAGGAGAGGACAGCAAAGCCACATCCGGGCATGGAAGAGGGCCCGCCCCAGGGGGAGCTTTCCCTTCCCTGCTCTGCCCCCCCCATTACCTCTCCGACCTCCAGTACCATCGTCCTTGCCCCCTGGCCCCACCCCTGCTTGCCAGCCCTCCGCTAATATCTTGGAGGGCTGGGTCCTTGTCCAGGGGAAGTGGGGCAAGCAGAAGATACAGGCTCAGTACCTCCCCCTTGATGCGGAGGGGCGCTGCTGCTGTAGAGCCTTCCATCGCGCCCCCGATAAGGCGCAACAACTAGAGGCAGCTGGGAAAGTCGTGGCAGCAATGGGGGGCAGAATCTCCCCACTTCTGGAGTCCCTTCTTGTGGGGGCCTCAGATGGAGCCCCCCATATCCCCATATCATCTGCGCTCTCCAGTGGCACCGAGGTGAGTGCTGACTTGGTCGCTGGCGGGGAGGACCCCGGGATAGCGGGTGGGGACTTCTGCTCCATTTTTGAGGCGATTGAGGCCCTGGGTCTGACCCCAATGACCAGCGGGCCTCGATCCAGGCAGTGGTTCCTTTACGCTGCCCCCTCTTCTCCTTTCTCCCCTCCCCCTGACTGCTGCCACCGCTCTTACTTCGGGGGTGCCCCTGGGTTCGTCCACCGGCCCGGCCATGGACGGCACTCTGCTCATGGCTGCCAAGCCCACTGAGGCAACGGCCGGTGCTGAGCGGCCAGGCCTCGAGCCACTGGGTGCACCTCCTACCGATGCAGAGCAGCTGCCTTCCCTTCCGGTCGGGTGCCCGACTGCAGATACCCCGCTCCCTGATGCGTGGCTGCGGGTGCTAAGTCTGTTATGGCGCCCGAACCTGGCATCACTGAGGGCCCTCTTCCCATTCCCTTGACCCACAGGCCCGGTCAAGAGGTGCCGCATCCCAGCAGCTTGGCTGCCAGGACCCCCAATCTCAACTCTGCCCCGGCCCCTGCCCGATCCTGGTCCCGTTCCCGTCCCTGATGCCATTCCTGCTTCCTCCCCTTCCACCCATGTTATTGCCACCCCCAGGGTCATCTTGTTTCCCTTTCTGCTCGATAGCCCTCAGGGGCCGGTTTTCGTGTTCCCCTCACCAGACCCCTTAGGGGTGCTATTTTTCCTCCATTCCCCCCTCCCATTCCGGGGTCTGAGATGGACTGTGTGGCACCAGCAGAACAGGCACCATGCTGAGGGTTTGCTTCCGGCCTGCCTGTCGCAGTAGGCCATGGGGATCTGGCCGGAGGACGCCCAGAGTTCTGCGACCCCAGCCCCTGATGTGCTGTGAGAAAAGCTGCGCGTCTTTCTCCTGGACACTTGTGGTTCCCGGAATAAGGTGCAGCTCGCTCTCCCGCACTGGGGGTGGGGGAGGGATTTCCATCATGTCCTCCAGGCCATAAGCGCCATTTGCGGGAGGGTAAAGGGACTGGGAGGCAGGATGCTATGGCCTACCAGCAGGCCCGCAGCTTTCATGACTCTCCGATGGCTTTCAGGGTTGGTCACAGACTGTTGCAGGGTCCAACGGAGGCCGTTAGCATTCCTTCCCATGAGGATCCTCCTCAGCCCTCATTATGGCACCAATCACCTTCGTCATACTAAACACCTGGGGCTGTAGGATAGGTCTCCGCAGCTGCCAGGTACTCTTCTTCTTCCTTCGGGACGGGGGGGTACTCTGTGGTTTTCCTGCAGGAGACCCATATGGCTCCAGCCATTGAAAAGCTCGCTGGTGGCTGGAATGGGGGGACGGTGTATTTTAGCCACCTCACAGTTTGTACTGCTGGAATGGCCACCCTGTTTTCCCCCGACCTATGGCTCGAGGTGCTGGGGGTTGCTGAGGTTGTGCCGGGCCGCCTACTGCACCTCCGGGCCCGCGTGGAGGGGCTGACATTCAACCTTGTCAATGTCTACACCCTGACATTGGGCCCAGAGCAGGTGAGTTTTTTTCAGCAGGCTTCCGCCTTCCTCAGCTCCTTGGATCCTCGTGAGTGCCTGGTCCTGGGCGGAGATTTCAACACCGCCCTCGAAGAGCGGGACCGATCGGGGCCGAGCAGTGCCTGGCCACCGCGGACGTCCTCCAGGAGATCGTAGGCCATTGCTCCCTGGTGGAAGTCTGGCACAACCACCACTCGGCCGATGAGTTTACCTTTACTTATGACTGGGTGGAAGCAGATCAGGCGCATCACTCCTGGTTGCATCGCATTTATTTATCTCACCATCACCTCTTGCAGGTCCACTCCTCCAGCATCCAGTCAGCCCCGTGCTCTCTGACCACCATTTGGTGGCTGTGACAGCCTCTCTGACTTTGAAGAGGCTGGGTCCGGCCTATTGGCACTTTAACAATAGCCTGCTGGAGGATGTGGGCTTCGTGGCGTCCTTCCGGGAGTTTTGGCTGTCCTGATGATACATGCCTTTCCCTCGGTGCAGTGGTCGTGGGGAAGGTGCATGTCTGGCTCTTCTGTTGTGAATACACTTGGAGCGCCAGCTGGCAGAGGGATGTGGTGATAGAGCAGCTGGAGCAGGAGGTTTTGGAGCTGGAGAGGTGTCTAGCCACCAGCCCTGGGGATCCATCCCTCGGTGGAGTATGCCGGGAGAAGCTCCGAGCCCTTGAGGACCATCGGGCTGGGGCGCGTTTGTTCGATCCTGTATCCATCTCCTTCAGGTGGACTGTGGCTCCTACTTCTTCTACTCCCGGAAGAAAAAGATGGGAGCTAAGAAGCACATGACCTGCCTTTTGGCAGAGGACGATGCCCCCCTCATAGATCTGGAGGAGATGCATGGAAGGGCTAGGACCTTCTACGCCACTCTTTTCTCCCTGATCCGACCAACGGTGAAGCCTGCAGAGTGCTTTGGGACAGACTCCCAATTGTCAGTGCATGCGACCAGGACCAGCTGGAGCTACCTCTCACTCTGGCCAAGTTCTCAGAAGCCCTCCATCTCATGCCCACTAATAATTCTCTGGGCATGGACGGGCTGACCGTGGAGTCTTCGCTTTGTTGGCTTCCTGGAAAGTTTGGAGTCCTCAGTACAATTCCTGCAGGAATTTTTATGACTGGTTCCCTGTATATCAAAGTGAGCTTGACTTTGTCCTTATGCTCAATCCAAAGATTTCTGGTTCCTAAAGCCATGTGCAGAACAATGATTTAGCAAACTTGAACTTCGTTAGCAGACTATAAGCTCAAGTGAAGAGCTTTGAGCTACTGCCGTAGAAGAGAGAGTTGGATGTTTTGTTTTGAGGTAATATGACTTTTTCCATTCTCAATAATTACTAGGTTGAAGTTTTCAGAAAATAGGGGGATAGTTCTTCTCCAACTCCTATGGCATCACAGAATAAACCCATTTGTTTACTGTTGCACTCCTACTAGTATAATATGATCCTGGAATAGTGCGCATGAGGAGAGACAACAGGGTCACTGCATTAGTCAAATATCTTCTCCAGTCATGATCTGGATCAGCTCTGAGGAATGAAATTATTCTTCTTTTTCTGTCTCATTCTTCCAAAGGGAGAAACAGTCTTCTCAGCAGCCAGCGAAGGAATCCGAGAAATATAGTGGAAATCAACTATGGAGACAATTCTGCTTGCAGCATGTGACACATGGTTACAGGTATGATGCTGGTAAACCAAGTGCCAGCTGTGGCCAAGGCCATAGGCATTAGATAAGAACTGAAACTCATAGCTGAAAACCAAACCAGCTCACCTGTTTTAGTTCTGTTCAAAAGAGGTATTAGTCTTATAAGAATGTATTTAGTGTTTAAACTATATGAAATGCTTGTAAATTGGTGCATCCATTAATCTTACTTGTAATGTCTGTATTCTATGATACAAGGTAAAATATAAGCTTGTTTTATAATTGTAAAAATCCTGCTCTGAACTTGAGAACTCAGACGGGAAGACTTGCTCTCCCTGGCCATCTGGGAGGACTATCAAAAATTAAGTGGGCCATTGCAGGACAAAAGCTTTATTGATTGCCCCTTTCACCCATGGAGAAGTACAGAAGGCTTCATCCCATCGGTTTGAATGGTGGAAGAGGGAAATACAAATAGCTAACATGAAGATTTATCATCTTTGTTATTTGGATTCTTACAAGGGCTGGCACTGAGAAACAGGAAGCAGAGATCCCCAGGGTCAACCTGGGTTAAGTCCTAAAAAGACATTCAATGCTGATCTGTCGTCTTTTGAATTACAGACTGCATATATGATTGCTTGCTTTAACCTGTAAATAACTCTTATTTCTTTTTCCTAGTTAGTAAACATTTAGTTAATTACAGGATTGGCTACAGGCATTATCTTTGATATAAGATCTAAGGTACAAATTGATCTAGGGTGAGTGACTGGTCTCTTGGGACTGGAAGAACCTGAATATTTTGTGATTTTTGGTGTAAGTGATCATTTATCACTAAGTCCAGCTTGCATGGGTGGCAAGACAGACTGGAGATCCCAAGACTGCACAGCAAATCTGTGACAGAGCCAGGAACCAGATATCCTGACTTTCATTCTAATGTTTTAACTTCTAGAAAATGCTCCTCGCAGGGGGCCTGATCACAAGCCCACTGAAGGGAACAGAAGTCCATTCATTTCATTCAATGAGCTTTGGATCAGACCCTAAAAGATAACTAGTTCACTGCTCCTGGTGGCTTCACACCCTCCCCACAACTGAAATAATAAAGACTTAGGCCAGCCAAAGGATTGTAAGCACTATACATTATGCAATAAATTCTCATGGAGGAGGCTGGATAATTTCATTGTCTAAGTTAAGGCTGCAAAACTATCGGAATGGAAGATATGTTTATTCAAGATCAGTTCTATAAATTGCTGGTTGCTAGTATAGATAAAAACCAAAATAAAATCTGAGTTCCACTCTGAAACGTGATGCTCTAAATTCTTCCACACTTTTGTGTCTTTGTAAAAATAAGAGAAAGTGTCTTTGTTATTGAAACAAAAACAAAAAACCTTACATCCAAGGACAGGAAAATTACATACATTTGTTATGATAGGTTTTTTTTTTAATAAGATGCATTCAAAGGTGTTTATGGGTATATGGACTATGGCAGGGGAATGCCCACTTTCGGTAGCTCTGAATTCTGTCAAATATTGGGTGTCATTGGTGGTTGATGGGAACTTTATGGCTTGAACTCCTATGTGCTAAGATAATACAAATAAAATAATGAATGTCATAGCTTCTAGACTTGTCAAGTCTATTACAACGTTCTTTGAGGGAATTGCTTGTATAAATCATTCAGTCAGATCCCATGTAAAACCACCTTTTAAAAATTCAGATCTTTTGGTTCAAACCTTTGAGGGAAGATAGCAGGCTCAAAATGTTAAACACTAATCCTTCATCTGTGTTCCCTCTCTTTGTCAGGGCAATGGCCTTCCATCTGCCACACTCAATCTTCCTGGGAGATGTGAAACAAAATAGATATAGTTTGCCAACCAATATCTGAGAAGATTTCTAAGTGGTGTTGGGTTGGTAAGTGTAAGCTTGAGAGAGAAGAGTTTGAGCACGGCAGTTCACAGCATGTCTTCTGCATGAAGAAGGAACTGAGAAGAGTAAGAGGTGACTGCCACCCAAATGAGTGGTTCACAAAAATGGGATCATACACTTCCATCTACTATAGAGTGTGGATGGTAAAAAAATATGTCTGCAATGCTACTCAATTCACAGAAAGGAGAGAACACAGTGGCTCCTCTGTATTTTTCCCTTGTCCCTCCAACACTGAGAGAGTATTAGTGCTGGCACTCTATGAAATAGAGAATCCCTGGTGCTAGGTTTTAGGCTGAAGGAACAGGGGGACATCTTTGTTTCATAACATGTTCCCTTCATTTCCAGGTGGATTTCCAAGCAAATTCGTGTCCAATAAACACTGCTGGTTGTTCTAGTAATTAATCCTGCTGCTTCTTTTTAAAATTGTCACAGCACCAATGATCATATAATATGCTGCCAAAAAGGAACTGTTCTGAGATGTTTATATTTGGCTGCTTTTGACAGAGTGCATTGATGCAACTTAACAGAAGTATAATATAAGTTTAGTCCCTGAGAGGTGCCAGGTGGAGAATGTATGGTTTCTGTACGTCACAAGAGGAAGAGAAGACAACATTTTTTCATTAGTGCCTGTCACCAGAATGTTTTGTCAGATACTCCTTTTTTCAGCCAACACAAACCTCGTCCAACTCTCCTTTTGAGCAGCAGTGCCTGGAAAAAGAGAGACGACTAAACTCTTCCACAGGAAACCATCCTCCTTACTGTGAAACTTTCCATTTCTTCCCTTAGTCCCCAGGACACTGACGTTTTGTAAATGCGGTCGAAGTGCTCTGTGAATTTTTGCAATCTTTGGGGAAAGTACAAAATATCTGAACTAGGAAGGCTCTTTTAGCTGCTTTGGTAAAATTCCACCATAGTCTTCGGTCTTAAACTTGCCAACAAATGGACCATCAGCTCACATTCTTATGGGTGTCCAACTTCTTTCTCCTTGATGATAAAGGTTCCATACATCTCTTTTGAGCTCTTTGCTTTTCTTCTGTCTTTTGAATTTATGTTTATAGATTAGTCCCCCGAATTTCATAAATGTTTAGATGTAGCACCAGCTCAAAACATAATAATATTAATGTTATTCCATGGTAGGAACTCTGCAACATGGAAGCTTCTTATGCCTCACTGGAAATTAGCTCTATCAGATTTACCAACAGATACATTTGGTCCATTTTAATGATCTTTTTCAATAGCACAAAATGCAACATTAATAGTGTTGTGTCCATTCTGCTGGCCACCAAGATAGTTACTTCTCTTCCTATTGCTTCGGAAACAGTACAAATTCTCTAGTTAGTGTTTAGTCGGTACCTTCATGATCTTCTAACGTAAAGATAAGAACAATACCTTAATGCAGTGATACTCAAGTTGAGGCTTGCGAGCTACAAGTGGCTCTTTAATGTGTCTCCTGCGGCTGTCTGCAGCACATGATATTAAAACACTGTGATTTAATTATTAACCAATCAGGATACTTTTATTATGTTATTAGTATCGATTGTAAACAGTAAATGAAACAATGAATTCACACTACTGTGGCTCTTTGGGGTAACGTTGATCGCTAATTTGGCTCCTGAACCATTGAGGGGTGAGTATCACTGCCTTAATATGTCGTGTGGATTCAAGAACAATGGACTAAATGACCTGAATTCTCAGTTCCACTGAGGGCCCTTTACACCATTCTGGTAGTGTAAAGGGGCCTTACAGTGGGTGTAAGTGTAATTTACACTTATATCTAACAGAGCTCAGGCCAATATTTCTTGCTTTGCTTTATTGTTTTCAAATAACTGCACATAATTTACTTTAGCTTGGTGAAGAGAATTTAAATGACACCAACACTTTACAGAGTTAGTTGTACTTCAGTAATATGTAAAGTTATTCATAACTTGACAGATATATATGTTATGTATACAGTCAGTAAGTAAAATAAAAGATCAGCAAACCTTCAGGATAAAAGTTGCTGTATAAAAGTGTAAAAGCCTTATCAGATCATGATCAGATGAAAGACCATATACTTAATTTATGGTACCAGTTAATTCTTTGGACGTTATTAAGGAATCATGAAAAGCTCTTCTGTGGAGAAAGTGATCATTGAGATTGGCAATTAAGGACTCCTCAAGGTATCTAGGGTCCAGTGTTGATAGACTCTGAAGGAGCTACTCTTATGGCTTGTCTACACTTACCAGAAGATTGATGCTGCGGCAATCGATGCATCGGCGATCGATTTAGTGGGTCTAGTGAAGACCTGCTAAATCAACCACCAATCGCTCTCCCATCGACTCCTGTACTCCACCTGATCGAGAAGATTAAGGGGAGTTGATGGGATAGCGTCTCCTGTCAACGTCGCGTAGTGTGGACCCCGCGGTAAGTAGATCTAAGCTACGTTGATTTGAGTTACGCTATTCACGTAACCCAAATTGCATAACTTAGATTGACTTTTTCCTCTGGTGTAGACAAGGCCTCAGATTTCTTGGCTGAGAGGACATAGTACATTCATGGATAGCTATACAAAAGGTGAAGCAAAAGAGGGGATGGAAAACGAGGAGAGCATTTAGGAAGAAACATTGGGTCCACAGAAAAGAGAAGCATATAGTATTATTATAAATGACTGTTAACATTCAACCCATGATACCCTGAAAATACAGAAGAGGAAAACCTGTGCCTCACAGAAAATGTCCTTTAAGTAATAAAGTCTACAGATCAGGTAAAATGGGTACTTCAGCCTGCTTCCAGCTTGGGGGAAGAACCATACCTGTCAGTCACTGGCAGCAGGGGAATGCCCTGTCTTCTGAAATTCCCTTCAGTTGAGGTAAATTTCACAGCCAGTATAATTCAAATCTACTTTCCTAAATTACGTATTGCGGTAAATATATTCTGAAGAAAAAGCACAACAATTTCTTCTACAGCAGAACATGGTAAATTCTGCCTACCAAACCCAAGTCTTCAGATGTTAATTTCCGTCTGTATTCTGGATGATACATTGGTCTCTAGGGTGGGTCATATCTGTGGACCTTATTACTTGAAGAAAGGAAATTTTCATATGAGCACGGATACATTTTACTGTTCTTATTCATGCTAAGGTCCACAGATCTCGCTACAATTGGATTTTAATAGCAGTGTGCATTCAGGGTGGGAAGCAGGATCATTCTTTTAAAGTAGATATCAAAAGTGAAATTGATTATATATAAATATCTCTTCTACCTTTTCTCTCTTAAATGTGGAGAAGACTGCTGTCAAAAGTAAAGAAATAGCATTGGCTACGATTGGATGACCAATACGCAGAATTTGGTGAATTTATGTATTGATGGCCATGTAGCCGTCTAATATATCTAAATGCAGGAGAGGATGACTACTCTACCCTGAGCCTAGCAGTTCTTCTAAGGACTGGACTTTGATGCTTAACCAAAGGAGGAACATTTCTTGAATTTACTTAGAGAATGAATGCTACGATAGGTATGAGAGGACTACCTTTCTAAATTAAAAGTACAATACTGTATCTTATTGGAGAAAGTTCCCATTTAAAATAGGCTCATCTGATTGGAGAACATAGCCATTGAGAGACCTACTCTAATGGATATGAAGTATAATGACACCTCCTGCAGGGGTTCAGTCTGGGTAGTGTTATAAGGAGAAGAATGAGGTTCCAAGGTTATGCTTTTACACTCCAAATAAAAAAATAGTAAAAGGACCAAAAAAGTGCCACCATGGCTAAACAGCAGACTAAAAGAGGTGATTAGAGGCAAAAAGGCATCTTATAAAAATTGGAAGTCAAATCCTACTGAGGAAAATAGAAAGGAGCATAAACTTAGGCAAGTCAAGTGTAAAAGAATAATAAGGCAGTCCAAAAAGGAATTTGAAGAGCAACTAGCAAAAGACACAAAAACTAACAGCAAAAACATTTTTAAGTACATCAGAAACAGGAAGCCTGCCACACAGTCAGTTGGGTCACTGGATGATCAAGGTGTTAAAGGAGCAGTCATGGAAGACAAGGCTGTTGCAGAGTATCTAAATGAATTCTTTGCATCTGTCTTCACTGCAGAGCATGTGAGGGAGATTCCCAAACCAGAGCCATACTTTTTAAATGACAAATCTGAGGAACTGCCCCAGATTGAGGTGTCAGTAGAGGAGGTTTTAGAACAAATTGATAAACAGTAATAAGTCACCAGAATAAGATGGTAGTCACCCAAGAGTTCTGAAGGAACTCAAATATGAAATTGCAGAACTACTAATGTGGTATATAACCTATCGCTATCCAGATGACTGGAGGATAGCTAATGTAATGTTGATTTTTAAAAAAGGCTAAAGAGGCAATCCTGGCAATTACAGGCTGGCAAACCTAACTTCAGAACCAGGCAAATAGGTTGAACCTATAGTAAAGAACAGAATTATCAGACACATAGATGAAGATGATGTGTTTGGAAAGAGTCAACATGGATTTTTTAAAAGAAAATCATAACTCACCAATGTATTAGAATTCTTTGAGGGGGTCAACAAGCATGCGGACAAAGGTGATCCAGTTGATATAGTGTACTGTGACTGCCACAAAGCCTTTGACAATCTCCCTCAGCAAAGATTCTTAAGCAAATTCCTCTCATGGATCAGTTAAAAGATAGGAAACAAAGAGTAGGAATAAATGGTCAGTTTTCACAATGTAAAGTCATAAATAGTGGGGTTCCTCCAAGACTCTGTACTGGGACCTGTGCTGTTCAAAATATTCATAAATAATTTGGAAAAGTTTGCAGATGATACTAAATTACTCAAGATAGTTAAATCCAAAACTGACTGTGAAGAATTACAAAGGGATCTCACAAAACCGGGTGACTGGAGAACAAAATGGTAGATGAAATTCAATGCTGGTAAATGCAAAGTAATGCACATTGGAAAACATAATCCCAACTATACATACAAAACGTTGGGGTCTAAATTAGCTGTTATCACTCAAGAAAGAGATCTTGGAGTCATTGTGGATAAATATCTGAAAACAGCTGCTCTGAAAAAAGCAGCAGCAGTCAAAACATTTAAGAGAATATTAGGAACCATTAGGAAAGGGATAGATAATAAGACAGAAAATATCATAGTGCCAGTATATAAATACATGGCATGCCCACACCTTGAATACTGCATGCAGTTGTGGTCGCCCCACCTCAAAAAAGATATATTAGAAATGGAAAAGATACAGAGAAGGGCAACAAAATGATTAGGAATATGGAACAGCTTTTATACGAGGAGAGATTAAAAAGTCTGGGATTGTTCAGTGTAGAAAAGAGATGACTAAGGGGGGATATGATAGAGAGCTATAAATCATGAATGCTGTGGAGAAAGCGAATGGGTAAGCGTTATTTACCCGTTCACATAACACAAGAACCAGGGGTCACCCAACAAAATTATTAGGCAACTGGTTTAAAACAAGTACTTCTTCACACAACACCTAGTCAACCTGTGGAACTCATTGCCAGGAGATGTGAAAGCCAAAAGTATAACTGGGTTCAACAAAGAGTTAGATAAGTTCATGGAGGATAGATCCATCAATGGGTATTAGCCAAGATGGTCAGAAACAAAGCCCTAAACCTCTGACTGCCAGAAGCTGGGAATGGAGAATGGGGATGAATCAACTGATAATTGCCCTATTCTGTTCATTCTCTCTGAAGCATCTGGCACTGGCCACATTGGAAGACATGACACTGGACTCGATGGATCAGTGTTCTTATGCTCTATGACCTTGCAGCATTGGAGTAAGGTTGATGCTCTAAAAAAAGTGTTTAGGGTTGATAATTGTACAAAACTTCTTTTTCTTGAACATGCTGACAACATATTACAGAGACTTTACATTTTAACTTGGACATTTATACACCCACAGTAAAATCCTCCTGGAAGAACTCAAGGCTATGTTTCACTTATTTAACAGGGTAGTATGTTTCACTTATTTAACAGGGTAGTTAAACTATTGTCTTTGTATCAGCTAGTAGAATATGTTCTATTTGTTGACTTCTCTTCTGAGGTCCATGAGAGCAATAATCACTTTATCCAAGTATTCATTTTAAACCTGTCTGATTCCAGATGCAGGACTGGTCTTGCAATTGCAGACCTCTTCTGTGAGACAGAGACATCCAAAGATGCAACACTAAGTTGATCAGGCCAGAGAGCCATAGTCGCTACAGCAAGAAAGGCATAAACATTGTCACTGTCACTCTCCCATTCCTATCTTTTCTATTGTCCTAGGGAACAGTGTAATAGCTGGTAAGACACATATCAGTGACCTTGCCCAGCTTTGCAAGATACCATTCACCAACTCGCATCCTGTGTCCTCACACAGAGAGGTCATAGGGTACTTTACTGTTTCAAGATGCAAAGGTGTTGATCAGCAGCCTACCAAAATGTCTTATGGTGAGTGAGATATTTCTGCTAACGTTCTTCTGAGACGAGACCTGGGGTACCTGATAGTACCCATCCTTAGCTCAGGTCTACGATTGACATCCCTGACAATCCCATGTGTGTTTGTTTGTCCTGAATCCAAGACATTCCAGGAACCACATTATACAGTGCTTTTCTGTCATCTTTCTCTCTGTACAGAAACCGGATCAGAAAAATTGTGTGGCAAAAGATAAGCAATTTCCTTCTTCCCTAAAGCCAATATTATTGGCTGATCCCGGCGAGAGACCCTGGAAGCACAGGATGAACAGTAATGATTGAAGTTGGGAAAAGAAAAATGCTGCCATCCCTCTGCAAAATATAGGAATTGTCTAAGGAGGGTTAAAATGGGAATGCTTTGAAGACAAGTCTCTTTTAGGAACTTAGTGAAATTAGGAATTTACTAAATTGAGTTTGTCAGCCTTTAAATTCCAGGGCTTGACACCTTTTGTCTCCTTGTCAGTTTCTTAAAGACAGCCTGGTGCAGGATTGTTACTTTTCTGCTATCCTTTTCTACTTCCCTTCCCTCTCTGTTCTCCCTCTTTTATAGCTGGCTTCATTTTCTTTATTGGTCACAGCTGTGGTTGCTTGTCTCCAAGACTGGCAGTTCTGGGAGTGGTGCAGGGGTGTGGTCAGCATGATTACTGGTAAGCAGGGAAGGATCTCCTCTCCCTTCAGCCTCAACTCTGTATGAGGTTTGTAATGCTCATTACAATCACTAAGATAGCTGGGAACTGATTTGTCTCAGCATCTAATCCCAAATACCAATACCCTACGTACCTGTGTGAAACAGATGTGAATCCTACTCCCCACCCCAGTGTTAGCATTGCTTGTGAAAGCCTAGAGGGGCATTTAGGGTGTCCGATGACAATCCCTATTTGTTAATTTATTTAGCGGTGGTAGTCTGATGTCACCTGAGGGTTTCTGTAGTCTTTTCTATGAGTATGGTAGGAGCCAGAACTATAAGGTGACTGTTCTGATGACACTGAATTGCCTCGTCTTTCCATAAAGTTTTCCATTGCATCACCAAGACAGCTGGGAATGGATTTGTTTCAGCACCTGATCCCAAAGACCAAAGCCCCATGTACCCGTGTGAAACACATCACAGAGTTTCCATGATCAAGGGAGGGAGCGGAGAGAATGCCTGCCTGGGTTTGGATGCCTGTAAAGGGCCTATATAGTGAGAGGCTACTTATTCAAGTAAAACTGGACACAGAGATTTCTCTGAAAATATTCAAGAGACTAGTGATACTTCTGTCCTCCAAGAGGCTAGGCTTATTTGTCTCCCCTCCCACACATGGGCTCTTTCTGGATATCCCAAGGAAGGTACTGGCCTGGAGCTTAAGGATGGGCTCCACAGAAGCTCCACTCCTCTCTGTTGAATGGAATTCATATGAGCCAGATAGGCCTGTGTTTCCCCTGGAGGTCTCAGTCATGTTGTGTCCAGAGCCCTCCATCTGCGACCCATTGGGAAAAAGAGGGGGAGGAGGTGGCTGAGCCCTGCAGTCAGAGGTGTAGCTAGTGGCAGTGCTTAAACTGTGCCAGGGCTTAGCCCTGGCACCTCTAGGCTTGCAGTTCATATTCCCAGCACCTTTGGGCTTGCTGCATCAGTTATGAAAGTAAAAAAAATTGCTTGAGCCTCATCACGTGAGCCCCAGCACCTCTTTTATTACAAATTAAGCACTGGCAGGTGGTGCGGGCTATGGAGACTCAGACACGATCTTCCATCTGGTGCTCTGCCCTTCTGGCTTCACTCCCTCCTGGGAGATGTCTGCTTGCCCCGGGGCCAGTTCTTGTCCAATCCTGCCAGGGGAGGGAGCTAAGGTATCCCCACTGAGCCTGGGCTGCATCTTATTCAGCACAGCCAGCCTCTCCAGTCCTGCCTGGTTCCTATTCTACCCAGGAAAGGGTGTGGGGAGGTGATCTGGCCCAGACAGGACTATGAGGGAACTGCATTCTTCCCACAGAGCTGGCTGAATTCTTTAACGAGACACTCAATAATGTGGGGGAGCATGAGACACAGACCCTTCCTTTTGCCTCTGCCTTTTCTTGGCTTAGCTCTGTCCTTGAAGCTGGCAGGAGCACCAGCTTCAGTAAATGCCCCAGAAAGGGAAGGAGAGCTGACAGGACAATGTCCCCAAAAGCAAATGCAGCCTTGGGACATGACTGGGAATCAGACAGAACCAAATTGTTAGTCTAAAAAATTAAAATAAATTTAGAATTTTCCTGAGAAATCTGCAGGGAGGTCTGGCTGAGCCACTGGGCAGTGTGGAGGCAGAGAAACCTGGAGGGAACATCAGGAAGCAAGGTACTTCCCTACTCCCAGTGACTGACAGGGCTGGTTCTGTCTCCAAGCTGCAAGCAGGCTAAAGTACCCATTGTAGTGGATCTGTGGACATTAACAAGAAGAAGAAAGGAGCAATTTTTGCATAAAAAAATGTGAAATGTACTTTTAAATTAGTAAATTTGCCTTAGGGCCCCTGCTATCATTAATGTATAGCAGCCCTCCTAGTAATAAATTATGTTCCCTTGGATGACACACAGCATATAAAAAAGCCATCTGTTTATCTACTTCGCACCAAATCAAGAGTGTGGGATGGAAGTGAGAGCGCACCTTTTGTGCCCTGCGCTTGTCTGCTCGTTGATTCTGGTGGTAGATACGACTGAAGTTGGAGACAATTACAGGAACTGGCAGAGCAATGACTAAGACCCCACTCAGGGAACAAATTGAACCAAAAATCTTCCCAGCTATTGTCTTCGGCACCATGTCACCATACCTGGGTTAAAGAAAACAAAATCTATTTAAAAACATTAACTACTCTTAAGTATCAGATTTAAAGTCAAACTAGCTAGAAACTATTTTTACTATAATTTTCAAAGAACATTTCATACACATATACATTTGTCTGTATGTCTATGTGCTGTATGTATGTAAATCATTTCCATTTTAATTTAGTGCTTAAGTTGACACAGTTCCTAGATCTGGATCTAAATATTTTTTCATTCCTTCAAACCTCCTGGCAATCCACAGACTTGCTGGGACTTGCAGACACCTCTTTTTGATGCTAGATACTGGTTTTCTAGTAAAGGAGGAATACAGCAACATTAAGAATTATCTAGAGGAACTTCAACTGACAGCTTATAGAGAGGATTCTGTTCTCTACACCCAGTAGTTTGTTGTATTGTAGCGCAAAATGTGTAACTGAGTGTTACTGAGTTCAAGAATAAGCTAAATATCCTTAAATTACATTTGCTGTTTAATTTGGTTGGGTTATTAATTACTATTAAACATTTACATAGGACTGTAAATTTGCATAGCATGTTACACAACATAGGTAAGACACACTCCCAATCCCAAAGATCTTACAGTCTACATAGGACAAGACCAAACACAAAGCAAGCTGTAGGATAACATTGCAGCAGAGGCAATGTTTGGGAGTTGCTCTGATAAGAATAAAACATGTTTTACACAGGGATTTGAGGGATAAGAGAGAAGTGGGTGAAAACAGGGAGACTCTTCTAGGCACTTGGCAGGTCCAAACCCAAGAATGAGAGAAGGAGATGAAGGGACGAGTAACACAGAGATGGGGGCACGGCATAGGGAGCAGGACGGGATATCAGTAGAAATGAGAGCAGAGGTATGTGTCAGGGCAAGATTCAGTAGCCTTTAAGGTGAGGAGAAGCGGCTTGATTTTATAGGATAAGAAATGAAGTGCTAATGGAGGGAATCAAGTAAGCAGGTGATATTATAGCCCGGAACAACCTATGTAATGATGGTAATGACCATACTTATTTTATCTAAAAAGAACTGTCTAGTGGCTTTACAAGACCTGGCCAGAACAACATATAAAACGGTATGTTACACTGATAGATACTAAAACACCTACTGTAGTTTTAGTTTTGTTAATCACATTTGTTAAAAACTAGTGACACCAATACTGATCCTGCAAAAATGGGTAGAAAGAGTAGCATAGGATGGGTTCTATCTTTTAAAGACTAAATGCGGATGGTGTGAGGAGCAGGATACTTTAGGACTGGAAAGAGACCAGAAAGAGACCCATACTTTCCATTAGGTTAGCAGCGGTATCTCACAATACAGGTGTCCCCAGCACCTACCTTACATTTTTTGGGGGGGGTATAATCTTTATATTTCCCCCCAGTACAACACAACACACATCAGATAGCCTATATATTTACATATTTAGAAAGACTTATTTATACTTATGCATGATCTAAAATTTCAAGATGGTGCTTAAAGTTAGGTTTCTAAATCCATGTTAGGCACCTAAATAAACAGCCTGATTTTCAAAAGTGCAAAGCAACTAAAAGCTCCCATTGTCACTAATGGAACATTGTGGACAGTTAGAAGGCAGTTCTGGCTCCGTTTTTGTTTGCATTTGTTGCAGAATAAAACACTCTGTTGGTAATATAATTGTATGTTTGTGCAAGTCTACTGCAGTTTGATGTTAATGGTAGCAAGGACTCTAGGCCAGTCAGCTTCCAATATTTCAGCAGCCATGTATATATTCCAAGGCTGTGACACAGGATGATATTTTTCCATAATATTCCAAAGAGTTATATAAAACTTGGAAATAAAATGTTTAGGATTGTTTGTATAGTGAAGATGTTTCTCTGTGTCTGTTGTGTTAAATGACAGTAAAGAGCTGGATTTAGCTTCAGCTATGAAGTATCCCAGTTCTGACTACCTTTCCTATTTCTACTTGAATAAGGAAAAACAATAAAACATTTTCCAACTATAATCTTATTTGGCCCTTAGTTAGTGTTAATAATATCCTCCACCTTATTGATAGCTGTAATTTGTGCATGGCAGTAATTTGTCTAATTTAAGTTTTCTCCTGCTGATAAACACTGTGCTGAAGATGTTAAAGTGTACTTATGTTCAGAAGAGTGACTATGTAGAAATGACAGCTTCTTAATCAACCCTGTGGGTAGTCAGAATCATAGCTGCTCAGTTTTGTGACAAAACTAAAGGTTTTCCTACATTTATTCGGTTTAGGTCTACTATCCTATGGGACCTGGTTTCTATTCTGGTACATGCCACAACAAAATAGTTAACTAAGTTCCAGCTGGAGGGCCAAATTTTACATTCAGTTATACCTGTAATAACCACACCACAATGTCTTTGTTCCTAATGCTGGTCTCAAGCCCAGATAAAGTGGGAGGGTTGGGCAATGGCTTGGCAAACCATCCCTGTAAAACATCTCTAGCTTTGACATGCAGAAGAAAACACACAATGTTAGCAATTTCATCTGCTTTATCTGCTTCAGCAGTTTCATCTACTACTCACAATGGAACCAAGCTTCAGGATTCATCTAAATCTTCTACTGCATGCAGAGGACTCACACTATATGATGATGATTCTTCCATAAACAGAAATGGGAGGAAAGCACCTGACATAAAGATGGTATGTCCCCTTCTGAAGCAACATCAGTATCTGAGGATGGACCATGAAATGGCTGATCATTAACAGCGGTCGGAAAGAGGACTCTCCTGGCTGAAGAACTGGAAAGGTTGACTGTTGTATGTGGCATGCAGGAGACATGGTGGAATTTAAACACTGACTGCACAACTCTGACTTGTAGCAGTCAGACCTTTCAATTGTTGCATGCCTAATGACACATCTGTAGGGCACACTAGTGTTGCTTTGATTTTGTCCCTGTGGCGCAATCTGCACAACTGACTTGACAGGCTTATTGTCCATGCCTGATAGCCATCATTTTGAGTTTGAAGGTAGGATGTATGGTAGTCATTAGTGGATATGCTCAACATGACACAAGGCCTGATGCTGAAAAAGATGCTTTTTATACCATGTTAGAGAATGTTGTATCTAGTATGTACCCTGACTTCATATGGTCATCTTAGAAGATATGAGCATGAGAATTGGCCATGATAGAACTGGATTTGAACTAGTACTGGGACCACACAGTTTACCGGAGGAGAGATCAGATAATTGTTTTCATCTATTAGAATTTGCTTCCCCACATGAACTATTTTTAATGCCTACCTGGTTTCAGCACAAGAACTGCTATACGTTTACTTTTCAATATCCATTGGGTGACAATACAACCTTGGATCACGTTCTAGTTTGGAAACAGTATGTATGTGTATTTAGGAGTGCTGATCTTGCTCTGGAATCTGATAATCAACTCCTAACAGCGATGATGATGTTCCATTTAATAAAGTTCCAAAGACTGGTACCTACTGCATTGAAACATTTAAATGTTGATAAGCTTCATGATGAAGCAATTGCTAATAATTACATGGGTAGCAATTTCCAACAAATATTCTATATTGGATTACCAGCTGTCTAACGCCCAGGAAGAATGGGCTTTATTTTGGGATTCTATCACAGAGATTGCTGGAGAACAACTGGGACTAAAGAGAATGAAAAAGCAATATTGGATTACAAATGACACCATCAAAGTATGAGTGAGAAAAAAAGAGGGATGGTGCAGAATGGATGCACTGGAAGGTCAGAATCAAGTCAGTGAATGGAAGAGGAAATGGGCAATAGAGGAAAAGCAATGTCTTGAATGAGCAGTCATGAGGGCCTGTGAGAATGATCATAATCAACGGTGGAATGGTATGGCACAGTGTATTCAGAAAGCCTCTGAAAGACATATCCAGAAATGTGTATTTGAGACTTTGAAGTTCCTAAATTTCACATTCAGTGTGGTTTCTATACAGCTCAATTTACAATCCTTGGTATATATGTTCTGTGGAACCTTACTGAAAAATGACTAGAGCAAGAGAAGGAAGTTATCACCACATTTACAGATTACCAACCGCTTTTGACTCAGTGGATACTGCTATGCCAGTATGGTGTGCCTGAGGACTTAATGTGCCTAGTGGAGGAATTGTACCACGGTACATTTAGCCATATGAAGATAAATGATTGTTAATTGCAGGCTGGTTTTCAGTAGACTTGGGAGTATGCCAGGGATGCATTCTATCACCTACATTATTTAATGTTCTAATAGACTATTTGATGACAAAGCTGATTGAGGCCAAAGTAGGAGGTGGGAAATTTAAAGATTCATCGTTAGAGGATCTCGAGTATGTGGATGATATTGTCTTACTTGGGCTGACTACTGACCAACTACAGCTAATGCTGGAAGAGCTGCTAAAAACTGCAGAATCTATGGGACTTTGATTAACCAAAGCTAAGCATGCCTCCTATAAAATGGAAATGACCTGCTGATGCTGCATGTATATGGCAATTACACTGAATGGGTGGATAGTTTTATCTGTCTGGTAGTCAGTTGACAGCAGAAGGTTCTATATCTGAAGAAGTCACACATCGGACCAGTCTTGCATGAATGGCATTTCAATATCTTCAAAGGACTTTATTTGGGTGGCGTGATGGTGTGTGATAACTAAGATACAAGTATTCAATGCGGTAGTAATAACAACTTTTACATGGAGCAGAAACAGCTGAGGAAAGGAAACTAAACAGTTCTCAGTATTGAAAGTTACGGTGTATTCTTAACATCCATTGGTTTGATTTTGTCACAAATGAGGAGATATGTAGAAGTTCCTGGCAAGTTGCAGTCTTGTACCAGATGAGAAGAGGATGACTGCAATCGTGGGGTTATGTGCAAGGTGCAGAAGAAGGTTTGTAGAGCTGAGGTTGAAGGAAGTAGAACATGAAGCTGATCACAGATGAGGTTGGAAAATGCAATTCTGAGGGATTTAAGAAGCCTCAATCCTCCCATACTGACTTTTGCCAAAGGAAGAAGACTTGCAAGGGACTGTTCAAGAGGGAAGTCCATTCTATACACACCTGTGGCTAGATTATAGCTCTGTGAATCTGCTGCTATATCTGTAATACATCACTGACTTCAGACAATGGAGTTGCACAGTGTATAAATGAGGGCATAATTTGGCCCAAAGAAACTTTCTTTTTTACTAGTGATGATGCATGAACCAGAGAAAGCACAGCTTGATTTTTCAAATGTCAGGGTTTGTAATGTTGCAAGATCAGCAAAGTGGGGCAGTGCCAGAGGGCTATTTAGCTACTGAGGTTCTTTGTGTGTCATGGATTCTTCACACAAGTCATTTAAAACATGCTACTGTTTTCGGGGCAATCAACGTGCTATCTTCTGGGCAACAGCAACAAATTCGCAAAGACCTGGGAATTGCGACCTGGAATATAGGTTCATTATGGATAGGTTAGGAGAGGAGGTTGAGGCAATGACTAGAATGAAAATCTGTATACTATGTCTGCAGGAAATGAGGTGGCATGGAGGCAAAAGTCAAATCTTGAAAGATGGATTTCAACTTTTTTGGTCTGGAGGAAAAAAAATGAATGGGGGTAGCCATCATCATAAGGCCAGAGATTGCTCAGGGGGTAGAAAGAAAAGACCAATTGATAGCAGTAGAATTGATGATAGAGAGTAAGATTATATGTGTGATGTCAGCATATGCTCCACAGCAAGGCAGACTTATGGAAGACAAGGAGAGCTTTAGAAATGAGCAAGCAGAAGTGGTGGTTATGGTTGAGAGTAACACCTTGTTACCTGTCAGTGGTGATTTAAACTGCCTCGTTGCTGAAGGGAGCCCAGTAGAAGGAGTGGTGGGTTAATTTGGCTTTGGTAAAATAAATGCAAAAGAAGAGAAGTAGGTTGAGTGGTGTTTTTTAATGGCTTTTCAGTGGCGAATACATAGCTTGAAAAAAGAGACTCCCACCTAGTGACATACTACAGTGGAAAAACTAAAGCCCAGGTGTACTATATTTTGATAAGAAGAGAACATATGAAAATGGTGAAAGATGTAAAGGTTATACCGAGTGAATATGTGTCAGAACAATGCAACCTGAGAAATCAGGAGAGAAGATGAAATTGAAGAAGAAATGGGAAGTGGGGGAGGTCAAGAGAAAGGAACAGTTCTGCCAAAAAAATAAAGGAAGGCTTTCATGCTTTGCCAGCAACAATGAAGTCAGTGGAGGAAGAATGAAGGAAATTAAAAGACTGTTTCATTAAGTCAATGGAGGTAACATGTGGCAGAACAAGTGATAAGCTGGGTGCTTTCAGAGAACAAGCTGATGGTGGAAGTTGGATGTACAAGTGAAATTAAAAAGAAATGATTATTCAAAGAGTTTGAGGAAGCAGGTTGTGATAATGAGATATGGAAGAAATTAGGGGAAAGATGAATTTAGGACTCTCCTGCTGATAATAGCTCATCTTAATTAATTAGCCTCTTACATTTGGTATAGCTACTTCCACTTTTTCATGTTCTCTCTATGTATAAATATCTTCTTACTATATGTTCCATTCTGTGCATCTGATGAAGTGGGCTGTGAGTTCAATCCTTGAGGGGGCCACTTAGGGATCTGGGGCAAAATCAGTACGTGGTCCTGCTAGTGAAGGCAGGGGGCTGGACTCAATGACCTTTCAAGGTCCCTTCCAGTTCTAGGAGATAGGATATCTCCATAAGAAAAAGCTTATGCTCAAATAAATTTGTTAGTCTCTAAGGTGCCGCAAGTACTCCTGTTCTTTTTAGGACTCTCAATCATAGATAGGCTGGAGAGCACACCTTTGAGGTGGGCTGGACATGTGAAAAGAATGGGAGAATGGAAGAACAGCCAGTAAAGAAATCTTTGGAGGAAGATGACAGCAAGAAAGGATGTTGACGACTGAGGATATGATGGAAAGCTCTGTCAAGAGGAGTCTGAAGAGAAAAGGACTGAAACTTCAAGACCTAGAAACCCGTGCAAGGGACCAGAAGAAGAAGTGAAGAATTGTGGGCACCTCGCAGAGGCAATGTGTGGGGAGGCATGTGGGGTCACGTGTCCCCTCAGATTTGCTCCTTGGCATGGACTGAGCATGCTCAGTAACACTGCTGAAGTTGGCTGCCCTCACTCTGCCCCCCAGCCCACTATCTGTAGTCATGGGTTGTCTCTGCAAGCCCAAGTTAAGTGAAGAGAAGGGAGGCTGAGTTTTGTAAAACTTGTATTATAAAGTGGGAAAACTATCTTGTTACTTGACAACTGAGCAAATTTGATCTTGAAGTCACTGCAATACAACAAAATGGAAGCCCTTTTTTTCAAAATAGGTAGTAGCTAAAACCTTAATGTCTGGTTCTCTCTCATCTTATTGTTATACAAATTATAATAGTGAGTGCATTTTCCTTCTCCACATTTTTTTAGTTGCAATTTTTGCAAGTCTCTTTATTAAAATTGCATATAATGCATATGAACCTATTATTGTGGAACATATCTTAGTCAATGCTTTGGTCCTCATTATTTGTTTTAACTTTCTACCTAATTTTGTAACATAACAAAAGGACATCATAAGATTGTATTCTTTAGCTGACTGAACAAAAATAGTACCACTGATTCCTGTATTATTCACATGTGTTCTGCTTTATTATCGAGGAAAGTGAAGTGAAAAGGATATGACAAATTAGATGTGCACTTGTGGTGTGTCAGTTAAGCTATATCATACCAGAAGTCAAAACTGCATTATCAAATGAATAACTCTTGGGAAATGGATGAAATTTAGCTTTAATCTTGTGTTCAACAACAGACCATTGTTCCATGTCTGATTCCTCATTGTAAGGGATAATATCAAGTTAATGGATTGTCTCCTTATGCTGATAGACCACTGGACCTTTCTAAGTGGTGGTCTGAGGAACATGGGTGTGATTTCCTATGGTTTTGCATGAGAAACATGGGAGCCAGGACTGTACCTTTTACAAGCTAACAACTAAATTTATGGCATCTTGGATAACATGGGCATCAGGGAATTCCCACAACTGGTGTAATGTGTGGGATTATTAATGTGTGTTCTGTAACATTTACATTAGTAGATCAGTATTTGTCTATCAATGTATCCATCCATCTACAATACCTATTAGCGCTGTCAGTAGTGGTCATTGCACATCAGTTACTCTGCCTAATGGGTGGAACATATTTTTTACTGACATGGCCTCATTTCAAGAAATATCAGACAATATTGTCCATATTTGTGGCATTGTGGGCTAACAGCACCATTCTTTGACCCATTTTGAATCTAATGCAGACTGTTTTCTCAGGCTGGTCCTCTGATGGGTCTAAGGCGGAAGCTGTGGAAATCCCTACATCGAGTACGGAGAAGTCATAGTTCTGCATTGCAACTCAAAAAATCATGTTTGTCATTTTTCCGTGATGTGAGTGGAGAGGGTAATGCTCAAAATTTTAAATGGAGAAGAGAGACACTTCCGCATAGTCCACATACAATTATTTATCTGGTCAAGAGAGTCTTTTTTTTTTAAAAGTGCAACAGAAGTGTAATTTTTTTATTTTGGTGCAATAACATCACTTGCATGCAGCTATCACTCAGCAATCTTTTTTGTGGTTGCTTAACACTGTAAATATGTCTTAGGAACGTAACGTTTGCTACAGAAGGAAATGTTAAACAAAGGTTAGGCTGTGATAGAAAACTCCCAGAAAGAATTAAACTGGGCATAATAGGCATCCTTCTAAATGTGTAGGGTATATTACTTAGGAATAAATCTAGTGTATGCATTTTACACAGACTAAACATTGTTAAAGCAAACAGTGAAAAATGACCAGCATTTCAGGCATAATAAGTGCAATAAATTCAAAACCCACTAGAGGGCATAAAACACCATTAGAAAACTAACATTTATTTGGGCATACGCTTTTGTGGGTAAAAAACCCATTTCTTCAGATGCCCAAATAAATCTGTCTTTAAGGTGCCACCACACTCCTCGTTGTGTTTGTGAATACAGACTTACATGGCTACCCCTCTGATATTAGAAAACTCATTTTTATATTGCTACATACATGTTGCGTACAAACATACAGTTCCAATTCACTTACATTCTCTATATAAGTCCTATATTGTGTGGGGTTTTCTTATATAACTTCCTCTTTATTTACTGAAAAAGGAATAGTAGTGTTTCTTTTTTCAAACTTATGAAAAGGCATTACAAAGAATGTAGTAAAATAAATGGCAGGCCATTAAAATGAACTTGATAGTGTTCCTTTGAAAAGGCAAGGTAATTTCCAACTAAAGAATGGCAAATCCCCCTCTCACTCCACCCCCCAAAAAATCACAGATGTAGATTGTAGCCTTTGTCAAAACCAGATTTGGTTTGGACATGGAGGAACTTCATGCCCCCTGGGAACACTTATCCCTGTCCCTTTTTTCCTTTCAGGCCCAAGTTTCTTTCACTGGGGATTGTTAAACTCATCCGCAAAGTTTCGATCTGAGTTTTTGAATTAGACCATCTCTAGTTTTCACAAATACTGTCCTAAATGTTAGTGGATAAGGGATGTTCTTGCTCTTTATTTGTTCGCCTAAGCTGCCAAAGTGGTCTAACAATTTCCCTCCTCCAATCTCCATGGTGAGTTCATGGAACTGTTCCCTTGACTCCTATCATGATTAATGCCAATTCTATGTTCAATAGTAGCTTCATGCACAGCCCCAAAGGCTGTTCTCTTAAGACTCTCAGTGAAGAGTATACAGTTGTTCATCTGACCATTCATTTAGCCAGCCAGCCAATCATGCACTTACACGTAGTTGCAGATGGGGGAAGCAAGAAAAGCAGTTCTTGGACTCTATGACACTGGCAATTGCTATGATAAATCTACACCCTTACCTTGACCTTAAAAATAGCCTAATGATTTTGAAATTTCTAATAATACAATAGATTGTTGTTGAAGCAAAATCCAGAGCATTGTATGCATTATCCCAAATTTTATTCCAACCTAGAGAGATTCTGTATGGAGTTGTAAACCATTTTTCTCCTTGTTTTTACATAGGGCCTTCAGAGGCCCTATGTTGCAATAACCATCTCTTCTGCTGAATAGTGATGGACATGGTTCCCTCCAGAGCCCATGAATGGTGCTCCAAGCATTGGCCAGAGTGATCACTCAAACAATGAAAGCACTCCCTCCTCTCAAGGGTTGATGTGCTCAGGTCTTCCTAACCTAAAATGCAAGACAGACAAACTCACATCTCCATATGGGAGTGCACTATGTTGCCCCTAGGACTGCCAGGTTGGCTGAGGTAAACATTTCTCAAATAGAAAGTTTCTAATAAAATAGTAATTCTTTACACTTATACAAGAGCTTTCAGCCTAGAATCTTAAAGTGACTTGTAAAAGTGGGTATAAGTATTCTGATTTTGCAGATGGAAAATTATGCACAGAAAGGCTAAAAGATTTGACCTAGCTTATACAATGAGTCTGTGGCAGTCAGGAAAAGAACCCAGGTCACCTGATCTGTAGTTCTCTGATTCACCTCACTGCTAAAACCGGTTGAAATTGTCTCCCTCCTCCTGCCCTTGTGGAAAATTTTGACTTTTTTGGAACTTGCTGAGCTGCTGTGATGCATCATGGGAGTTCCAGGCCATGTTCTGTCATGGGAGGAGTAGTTCAGCTGGGGAAACCAGCCTATAGAGAAGATAGGAGGGCATGACAAGTCAAACAGCAACTACTCCATGGCACTATAGCAGCATTTCTTAAGTGAAATTTTTCAATTTTCAGCTGAAACCCCCCAAAATGTGAGTTTTAGTTTTTGATGAAAAGTCTATTTTTTCTGTGGAAAGCAGGCACTTTTCACACAAATTTTCACAAAATAAATTTCTTTAGTCAAAAACCCAATTTTCCACAGGAAAAAAAAACAGTTTTGACAGAAAAGCACTTACCAGTCTGTCTTATTATTTTTACTTATAGTACAGGGGTGCCCACAGTGTGCTAGGCATCCTCACATATGAGGAATGTGGGCCTTTCCTGAAGAGTTTACGATCTATGTCCCCACTCCTGCAAGCTGCTTCATGAGAATGGAATCCTGTGCCCATGTGAATTCACAGAGACACTGAAATGGTCTGAGAGGAGTGGCTTGCACAATCAGCATCGAAGAATGGATAATCCTAGCTTGTTTATGAGTAATTTTATTTCTAAAGTGCTCTCATCAGGGGGCTGTTCTGATAATTAAAAATAACAATTCTGGCAATGCTGGCAGATCTTTGGGAATAGCAACATTAGCAGAATCCTTATATACAGGGCTAGATTAAGGCAGAGGCACTAACGGCCCATGCCTGAGGTGTCATCTCCTGGAGGCATATGATGGATCAGACTCCAACATTTCATAATAAAAAAAAAAAAGTATTTCTAGCTCTTATGCATGTAAAAAACAAACTTGAAGTCATGAATCAAGAATAACTAATGCCTGTCCAAATGCAGAGAGCCTACTGTGAACTCCCCATTCACCTTAACTCTAAAACATGCTATCTAGATACCATTTATTCACAAATCAGTTCTAAACAGCCCAATTAATGTAGAAGATGAGGATAATTCTCCAGTGCTAGCAAGATGCACTGTTGAATACTTTCCTTTTGAGATCAGCTAAAAAAAAAAAAAATCCCCTTAGTGAAGTACTGAAACTGTTTTGACAGCAGAACAAAAATGCCAAACATGAAGCAATATTATAGAGATGTCAAATTATATTTGACAATTGCAAAATGGTTTCCTTGTCTGAGAAGGATGCAGTAAATTGTTATAAAGCTGTTCCCTAGTGCTTCCAAGCTACTTGGTGACTAAACACTGGCAAGTGGACACTAATTAGTCATCTATCTCAGCATTGCATCCTACAGCAGATAATTTAAAATGCCATTGGTGATAAGTTTAAGCAGCATGCATGTGCCTTTCAACTGTGTTGCCTTGAGGCTTGGTAAACAGTTTGAGTTTACCATTTAAAAATTAACCAAGTTGTCATTGGGGACTATTTCCATTTTTAAAAAGAGATACTATACATTAATGTGGCATGATTTTGGGCTATGGTATTTGAAAATTAAATATAAAATTAAAATTTTTTTCCTCCATTTCAAAACAAAGGGTAGGGGAAAATGTTTTCTTTTTTAAAAATCTTTATTTGTACTAAGAAAATGATATCTGATTGTTATGAAATATATTTTTAACTTCAAAAACTAGATCCTTTATCATGGTCTAGACAGTATTTGGTCCTGCCATGCGGGCAGGGGACTGGACTCGATGACCTCTCGAGGTCCCTTCCAGTCCTATAATCTATGAATCATGTTTACTTTCAGATTTTCTGATACCTTGGTGATGAGCATGGAATAAATGCTTGGTTGGATAATTATTGGTAGAATATACATAACGAGTACAAGAGTTAGCAATCCTTCCAATGTATTTTTCTCCTGTAGCTCAGATGCTCTATACTGTGTGTATACTATGTAGGGAAAATTAAATTTTCAGTTTGTTATATTAAGCAAACAATAAATAAGTCAAAGAAAAAATGACAAAAGATCAGAGGACAAGTTGGATCTTTTCAGTGGCAACTCTGAGTTAACTACCTCTTTAACAGAAAATATTCCAAGGCTTTGCACATAGTAGTCACTACGTACATGGTCATTACACAATTTTTCAACAGGTATATATTTTTTATATATATAGTGTGTGTATTATATACACACACAGCACAGACATGTATGCATAGAGGGGTTAGATTGTCTAGCTCTTTCAAGATACAGAAATGAACTGAAAAGGAAGATATGGACAAGGTTTGAGATAGTATATGTTTTGTGTGGCACCCTGCAACAGAGAGCTACTGTTTTCTATATGAAACCACAACATGTCATGAGGTGTATTAAACATTGGTGCAGCAAGACATATTAAAAATGACTGTCTTATTTCACACCAATGTCCTTACTACATTTTCAGCATTGTACTGGTTGGAACTGGAAATATTGATCTCTTACTCATTGGCAGCTCAGGGATCCTCATCACTGGCAAGTAGCTGACAATGAGAATAAAGTTTTTTTGTTGTGACTCCGATGCCATTTGATAATGAATCAATATTTACAATACTATAGCTCTGTAAAATATGCTTCAGGAACAGTGCGGTGCAGAGTAGCCTCACCATAAAAAGAGTATTCCTACTTAATATCATTGTAACACTGTTTCAGGGGAGGGGTAAAAGTATTGCACAGTTTTGGTTCTATGGAAACCAATTTTTTGGTTGGTTTTCTTTTACAGAATTTCCTTCTCAGACAAATTGAACTAAGAAAAAAAGGAGGTAACATTTTACATTAGATGAGGAAAGAACAACTAGCATGAAAGAGAGAGATGGACATTGTTACCTGGCTTTCTAATATGCACACATTCTGGAAGTGGTACATGATGACTAATACTATAGTATAATATAATATAATACTTTTCCCTTTATATCCACTTTCTTATTTAGGTCCCCCCTCCCCGCATGTCCTGCAAGTTATCTATCTACCTGGTACTTATGGCCATAGTCATCACCATAGTATTTCACTGCTTCATAGTCATTAATGGATTTTATTCTCACGCCACCATTGTGGGGGGGGGGGGGGGGGAGAGGGGAGAGGTGTATAAGCTATTTCATGCGAGTGATCCATGCAACTATGAAATTTATCGGGCTCCATGCAGGGATCCTCCCAGATAGATCCATTTGTAGGATCTACACTCTAGATTGTAAGTGCTTTGGGCAGGAGCACCGCCAGCTTTTTTGCCTCCCTAGGCTGCGGAAGGTCCCGCCCCCGACAGAGGTGGTGGAAGGTCCCGCCCCCGAAATGTCGACAATGACCGGGGCGGCCGAAGATCCGGTTGCCGCCCCCCAAATGTTAGTGCCCAAGGTGACTGCCTAGGTTGCCCAATGGGTTGCACCGGCCCTGGCTTTGGGGCAGGCTCTGCCTCTTCCTTTGTGCATTGAAAACTTCTAGTACATTTTGGAAGATATCACAGTCTAAATAATAATAAAAATATATGTCTTGTTGGCCCTGACCCTGAAAACACTTATGCATATTTTTAACGTTAGGCATGTGGCCAGCACCATTGATTCCAAGAGCAAAAGAGTGACTTTAGTGGAGCTATTCAGGTGGTTAAAGTTAAAGCAGCCTTCCACATACTCAGAGAATTAGTAAGTAAGGTCCCATGGAGGAAAGTCTAAGGGATAAAGGAGTTCAGGGGAGCCGGTAGTTTCTCAAAAAGATTAATATTAAAGTCACAACAGCAAACTATCCAGATGCAAAGGAAATAGAGGAAAAATAGTAAGAGACCAATATGACTGCACCAGCAGCTCTTCAGTGACTAGAAAACCAGAAAGGAATCCTACAAAAGCAGAAACATGGATGATTTGCTAAGGATCAGTGTAAAAGGACTAGCACAATCTTCTAGCACGGGACATAAAAGGCAAGAAGAAGAAGTTCTATAAATACATTAGGAACAAGAGAAAGGCAAAAAAAAAGTATAGGTCCACTAGTTAGCAGGGAAGGAGAGCTGATAACAGATGACACAAAGGCTGAGATGTTTAATGTTTATTTGGCTTCAGTTTTCACTAAAAAAAATTGTTACTGGATGCTTAACATGATTAATAGTAATAACAAGAGGAAAGGAACACAAGCCAAAATAGAGAAAGAACAGATTAAAGAATATTTACATAAATTAGAGGTATTCAAGTCAGCAGGGCCTGATAAAATTCACTCTAGGGTACTTAAGGAACTAGCAGAAACAATCTCTGAACCATTAGCCATTATCTATGAAAACTCATGGAGGACAGGTGAGGTCCGAGAGGACTGGAGAAGGGCAACCATAGCACTTATCTGTAAAAAGGGAACAAAGAGGACTCAGGGAATTATAGACCAGTGATCCTAACGTTGATACCTGGAAAGATATTGAATAAATTATTAAACAATCAAATTGTAAGCACCTGAGACACTAGATGGGGAGGGCTCTGAGTTACTACAGAGAATTCTTTCCCAGGTGTCTGACTGGTGCATCTTGCCCACATGCTTAAGGTCTAACTGATTGCCACATTTGGGGTCGGGAAGGAATTTTCCCCAGATGTTAGGGGTCCATTACAGGAATGGGTGGGTGAGGTTCTGTGGCCTGCAATGCGCAGGTCAGACTAGATGATCACTATGGTCCCTTCTGACCTTAAAGCCTATGAGTCTATAAGTAATAGCCAACATGGATTTGTCAAGAATAACTTAGGCCAAACCAACCCAATTTCCTTCTTTCACGGAGTTCCTGACCGGGGGGGTAGGGAGGTAGACATGATTTATCTCAATTTTAATAAAGCTTTTGACTTTGCACTTCAAGATATTCTCATAAAAATAGATGAAATTACTATAAAGTGGGTGCAAAACTGGTTGAAAAAAACATTCTCCTAGAGTAGATATCAATGGTTTGCTGATAAATTGGGAAGATGTATCTAAGTGGGGTCCTGAGTCAGGTACTATTCAATATTAATTGACTTGCCCAAGGTCATACAGCAAGAGAAGCCAGTTCCAGGCTTTACTAAGTCTCCCCATTATGGAATAAAGCTTGTTACATACACTAGCTGATCCCAAATCCAAGCTACTACAACATCTAAAAAAAGACCTTTCCCTAGATTGATTGTTTTTTATTTATATGCTGTTTGTTCACCTTACAAATATTACATTCACATGTCTATTCCCAGCTGGGAATGCATTGTGTAGGCCAACTCCAAGTACAGCAACTAAAAATGGGCCTGAGTTGTGAAGTTCAGATCCAGACTCAGATCCAAACTGAACTTCTCCAAAGTTTGTGGGTGTTCTTTTCTGATGTACTCACTCAATTCAGTAGGGGGACCATCCAGTGTTCTGTTCTAGGCCCAATGATATTCATGGGAATTTCATGTATACTCCATTTATTAATCAACTGATCCCTTAGATTTCCTTTAGGGTACAGTATGGTATACTAAACTACATTAAACAGGGTAGTAAGGTCAAACCTACTCAGTTCTGATCTGGTCAACACATTTCCTCCTCTCCTAAACTTCTCCTGAGCACATATTGCCAAATAGGCCAAATTATTATTTTTTAAAAAAAATCACATACCACATACTTTAGCACTATGCATGCACAGGGCTGTTTACAACTGTAATTGTGCTGTTTTGTGGTATATTAACTAATACTCGTTGGAAACTGGACTGAGATCACCACAATTACTTCACTTCTGACCCAAATCTAACTGATCCCAAATCTGCATAAAGCTCAGAGAGCCTTTGAAGGCCTTGAAATTGATTTTGCCTCTACTTGCACTAGGACATTTCAGCACTGTAATGGCTGGAACTGGAACTATGTATGATTTCATACAGGTTTGTTACTATTGCATCTTAATGATTCTAAACAGATTTGTAACTATTAGTTTTGCTGTCTACAAAAGGGTAAGTTACCAAAACATGCACCTAATTTCAGTATGGGTTTTCTTCTATCTTCTTAAAAACTATCATATACAAACTGTCATAAATGCATCCCAGTTATGCACCATTGTACTTTTTTATTATATGTTAACTTCTAATTATACTATATTAGTAATCTTAAAATAGTGAGCAGAATTTCCTCACCCTTTAACAACCAGGTAAAAAACACTGACTTTTTCCTTGTTTGTTGTGTTCTTGCTTTAAAGATTTTCATATTGTTTGAAATGGAATATTAGATCAAGCTGAGCAGCTGGCATATTAAAATACTCTAACATGTCACTTACTAACACTACTCTCAATGGAAAATAGTATTTCCAGGGTGTTTTTTCCTCTCTCGTCCTCCAGGCAAAACTAGTCAAAACACAATATGGTTTGTGCCAGTGATATTTATGCTGGAATAACTCTTTGCAGGAAACAAATTATTCCCTAACACTAATTCTAAGTCCATTATATTCAAGGGAATTAAAATAATAAAAGCTACGAAACTCCCTGGAATTACTCAGTACAGGTGTTATAATCTAGGGAACAATTAAGAATGTCCCCATTAAGCCAGTGGATCCTTTTGCATAAACTGTTGTGCACAAACTGCCCCCATTTACTATGTTCAGATGTAAAACTTCATTAGAAGTCCACTGTTTTTGTTTCCATTCCTGACACAGTCACTACAGTATTTCTTCTGAGAATGACTATTGTTATTTTGCCTCATGACCTCAACTGTTTGCTTACCTCTCTCCCCTATGTTTCTTTCTAGTGAGTATATTTGAGAAACCTTTCATTATGATTGCAAGAAGCATCTTGGCTTCAATGTTCAGGTTTTTTTTTTAAACGCTGCTCTAATTATCTTTTTCATTCTCTTCTCTTTATTTTTATCAGTCTCTGTGCCAGGTCAGATAAGCCAAGGGCCAAAGAAAGAAGAAATAACCCACATGCTTCATGTTTAGCAAAATAAAAGCCAGAGTTCACCTGGTAGAAAACAAACTAGTGCTCTAAACAGCCAAACACCCCGCTCATCCTAGGTCAGCTCCCAGACCATGAAAGAACAAGGG
Source organism: Trachemys scripta elegans (assembly GCF_013100865.1). NCBI lineage: Eukaryota > Metazoa > Chordata > Testudines > Emydidae > Trachemys > Trachemys scripta. The sequence continues at coordinate 42,898,310 of NC_048298.1, forward strand.
GGAATGCTACTGAGCTCAATCCTTTTATAGTCCCTCCTGACAGAGTAATTCACTCCAGCTGAGCCCAGCCACATTCCCTTCCGTGTAATAAAAGCAGACACTTGTGTGATATATTCTGCTTATGGAGAGAGAGTTAACCCTCTCCCTGCCAGTTGCTGGATAGGGTCTACACAGCCTGTCAGAAACTCAGAGTGCTCCTTAAAATAATGTATATATTTTAAATTGGGAATTTTGAATAAAGGAATTTATAAACTCACAAAAAGTACTGGATTGATACCTGGGAGATTAAGGGCCAATTCCACAGAGGTACTTAGGTATCAAAGTCCCAGTTTTAGGTGCCACTGCAATCCACAAAACTCCTGCGTGGCTGCCACCTAACCCGGTAAGCACCTAAACTTACTTGGTGCCTAATGCTTTGCTGCAAAAGTTCCCTTGGTGCCTAAGTTTCAGCCTCACTCTAGACATCTGCTGCCTACATCCCAGTGCAATCCACGAACAGCGGCAGACTGGCAGAGAAGTGCCCGTCTCAGCTGGACCCAATCCAGGAGGGGCCCAATCCAAGAGGTGTGCTCAGAGGCTGCCAACCAGAGCAGATGCCATTCAAATTCTGGCCAGAGGAGGAGGTGGTGCCCACCTAATAACTTTTAGCTCAATGGTTAGAGCATGCACCTGGGATATGGGAGACCTGGTTTCAGTCTCTCCCACATGTGATGGGGAAGAAAGGAGTGGAACAAGAGTCTCTCACCTCTCAGGAGGTTATACTAACCACTGTTTTATGGGATAGTGTGATGTGAGTCTTCCTCATTTTCGCCTGCTGAAGCTGATTCACTTTGAATAAATACTTAAAAAAAAGTCACTGGACCAGAGAGTGAGCACATAAGAATAAGCCTGCTCTTTAGTATCAAAGTGGTAGCTGTGTTAGTCTGGATCTGTAAAAGCAGCAAAGAGTCCTGTGGCACCTGCTCTTTAGGACACCCACCCGCAAAGCAGGAGACCCGGGTTTCAATTCCCCTCTTCTCCCCATCAGGCAGAGGGGATAGAACCTGGGTTCTCTTACATCCCAGGTGAGTATTCTAACCTGGGGACTGAAAGTCAGAAGGTGGCTGCTGCCACCACTGACAGCTGCTTTGTGTGGAATGGGGCAGATGCCTTTCTCTTTCTCTGACTCCAGGATAGGGGTTCCCAGCTGTGGATTGCCAGAGGAGATAGGTGTCTCCCTGTAACCTGGACTTACACATCCAACTCTGTGAGAAAAGGGGAGGCTTAGGACACATTCTTCTCATTGGCATCTCCCATTGGCTAGTTTAGGCAGCTCCCTGAGTAGCGTGCTGGCTTTTTGTGGTTCTTCTTTTTGGGTGCCTATCTCTCCGTATTCCTTGTGTAGGGAGCTTAAGTGCCTAACATTGTTTCATAGACGCAGAGACTTTAAGGTCAGAAGGGGCCATCATGATCATCTAGTTTGACGTCCTGCAAATTGCAGGCCACAGAACCTCACCCACCCACTCCTGAGATAGACCCCTAATCTCCGGCTGAATTACTGAAGTCCTCACATCATGATTCAAAAACTTCAAGTTACAGAGAATCCACTATTTACACTAGTTTAAACCTGCAAGTGAACCATGCTGCAGAGGAAAGACCTCTCTCTCCGCCCTCCCCCCGGATCTTAATTTGACACGCAGTAAAATTCCTTCCTGACCCCAAACATGGCAGTCATTTAGATCCGGAGCATGTGAGCAAGATCCACCAGCCAGACACCTGGGAAAGAATTCTCTTTAGTAACTCAGAGCCCTCCCCATCTAGTGTCCCATCACCAGCTGTTGGAGATATTTGCTGCTAGCAGTCTCAGATCAGCTACATGCCATTGTAGGCAGTCTCATCATACCATCTCCTCCATAAATTTATCAAGCTCAGTCTTGAAGCCTGTTAGGTTTTTTTGCCCCCACTGCTCCCCTTGGAAGGCTGTTCCTGGACTTCACTCCTCAGATGGTTTGCCTAATTTCAAGCCTAAACTTCTTGATGGCCAGTTTATATCCATTTGTTCTTATGTCAGCATTGGTGCTTAACTTAAATAACTCCTCTCCCTGCTTGGTATTTATCCCTCTGATGTATTTATAGAGAGCAATCATATCTCCCCATAGACTTCTTTTGGTTAGGCTAAACAAGCCAAGCTCTTTGAGTCTCCTTTCATAAGGTAGGTTTCCCATTACTTGGATCATCCTATTAACCCTTCTCTGCACCTGCTCCAGTTTGAATTCATCTTTCTCAAACATGGGAGACCAGAAATGCACACAGTATTCCAGATGAGGTCTCACCAGTACCTTGTATAATGGTACTAAAACTTCTTTGTTTCCACTGGAAATACCTTGCCTGATGCATCCTAGGACTACATTAGCCTTTTTCATGGCTGCATCACATTGGCAGTTCATAGTCATCCTGTGATCAACTAATACACTCAGGTCTTTCTCCTCTGTCCCTTCCAACTGATAAGTCCCCATCTTTTAGCAAAAATTCTTGTTGTTAGTCTCTAAGCGCATCACCTTGCACTTTGCACTATTAAATTTTATCCCAGTCTTTGTGGATCACATTGTTGTTCCTGTGATTTTCTAGGCACCTAAAAGTTAGGCATTGCAACACTCAGCATCACAACACCTAAGCCCCATAAAACCAGTGTAACATGGGCATTGCCAACGAAAGCTTTCCCTCAGTGCCCTCTCATTGTGTTCTTAATGCAGGGGTGGCCCACCAACTGTTTTAAGCCAGCCCTTGAGCTCCCGTTGGGGAGAGGGTTAGGGGCCACTTCACGCGGCTCCCAGAAACAGCGGCATGGCCCCGCTTTGGCTCCTACATGTAGGGGCAGCCAAGGGGCTCCGCTCTGCATGCTGCCCCTGCCCCAAGCATCTCCCCCGCAGTTCCCATTGGCTGGGAACTGCAGCCAATTGGACCTGCAGGGGTGACACCTACGGACAGGGAAGCACACAGAGCTGCTTGGCCGCAGTTCTGCATAGGAGCTGGAGTGGGAACATGGCCGCTGCTTCCGGGAGCTGCTTGAGGTAAGCGCTACCCAGAGCCTGCATCCCTGAGCCTCTCCCCGTGCCCCAAGCCCCTGCCCAAGTCCTCATCCCCCTCCCACCCTCTGAACCCCTTGATACCAGCCCGGAGCACCCTCCTGCAGCCCAAACCCCTCATCCCCACCCCCACTCCAGAGCCTGCACCCCCAGCCAGAGCCTGTACCTCTTCCCACATCCCAATCCCGTCCCAGCCTTGAGCCCCCTCCGAATCCCTCAGTCCCAGCCCGGAGCACTCTCCTACACCCCTAACTCCTCATCCCCAGCCCCACACCAGAGCCTGCAACCCCAACCAGAGACCTTACCCCTTCCTGCATCCCAACCCCAATTTCACGAGCATTCATGGCCTGCCATACAATTTCTATTCCCAGACGTGGCCCTCAGGCCAAAAAGTTTGCCCACCCCTGTCTTAATGGAATACCTTGAGAAATGTAAGGTTAGTTCTCTGTTGAGTCTAAGAACACAGATGCTAACCAAGCCCCAGTTTTGGTGGGAGGGGGAGAGAACCCCTAAGTTATTCTTCACCTGAGGAGACAAAGAAACCCAATGCTTTGAACTCTGTGATTGGTCCTGGCTAATATCAAACTTACATTGAACAAAAGACTCTAGTTAAGAGAGATTTTAGTCTTATATGAGTAGTTTTGCTTTTGTTCATTTGTAGCCATTTCTATCCCGATTCCTTCTACTTGTTATCATTTAAATATCTGTTCTCTGTTAATAAACTTAAGCTTGTTTTATTGCACAACAATCTCAGGACAGTATTACAAATGAGTAATATTATCAGCCAAACTAACAAGCTGGTGCTGTGTACAGGGCCGGCTCCAGGCACCAGCTTACCAAGCAGGTGCTTGGGGCGGCCACTTCGGAGAGGGGCGGCACGTCCAGCTGTTTGGCGGCAATTCGGCGGACGGTCCCTCACTCCTGCTCGGAGTGAAGGACCTTCTGCCGAATTGCTGCCGCAGATCGCGGTCGTGGCTTTTTTTTGTTTGTTTTTTTTTGTTTGGCTGGCTGCTTGGGGCGGCGAAAACACTGGAGCCGGCCCTGGCTGTGTAGTATCTTTTTAAAGGAGCAGAACTTGATACATTTTTGTGAGTGCTACCATCAAAGGGGCTGAGCACTTCAGAGGAGATGGTTTTGGGGAAAGTTGGTACTAGACAGAAGCACCCAGGGTTACAGGGCAAACAGTGACACAACTCTTTACTTCATAGACTGTGTTACATGCTCTTGGCTTTCCAGTACCTCAGTCCCAGCGTGAACCGTGTACATGCTTAAGTCAGCTACTGCGTCTTGCTGTTCAGCTCCTGCTTTCCACTGAAGAGTAAAACAAGTCTCCTTTGAGTATGCCAAACTGCTCTGAGAATGATCCGTTTCTGGAGAGGGAAATAACTGCATGCACCCTGAAGACTAACCTGCAGTGGAGATGGGGAGTGGGCCATTTGGCCATCCCAGAAAACATCTTCTTCTTTAAGGGTATTTGTGGTGTGGAATGGGGGATGGAGGGAGATTGTTCTCTGGGCTGCATGGGGATGGACAAAATCCAGAGCATGGTAGGGAGTTTTGTATCCTAAGGGCTCTGTTGGGCAAGTTGTGTATAAATGTGACAGCTGTTCTCATGGCTGACACACCATGGATTGAACCACAAACTTCTACAGCTAAACTTATAAACTGCTACATCTTGAGCTAAAGATGACAGTCTCTATTTCTGGGGGCTGTAATACCTCATATCCTCTGTGGATCTGCACAGAGAGACCTCTGTAACACACCTCATCAGTGGGTTACATACTTCCTCTGTTCAAAGGAAACTTTCCCAAGCATCTCAGGCCCACTACAGTATGAAACACAAACAAGCCCTCACTTATGTGATGGCCACTCTCTTGGTTGGACCACCGGAGATTGAACTAGAGAGACCTCCAGGCCTAAAAATGCTGCAGCTTGAGCTAAAGAACTCTAACAATGCTTGCTTTCTTGGGATCACCACAGGGCAGGACCTGTAACATGCTCACCACTGGGTTGCATAAATATCTGGGACCAGATCTCCTGCATAGGCATAGTTCATTAAAGTCAATAGAGTTATTTACACCAGCTGAGCATCTAGCTCCCAAACAAATGGATGCTCCTCAGATATTCTGAGGTTTGACCATTGCTAATTATTCCTCAAAGCCCTAGATAATACCCAACTTCTACTTTTCTTATCCTGCCAGGTTTATTTCTTAACGATCATTAACACCTCTGACCATGCGGCCTGAGCGGAAAAGCTATACTATACATATAGTGATAACCATTAAAACGTCACCACTTTTCACAGCATCTAAGGGTATGTCTACACTGCAATTAAACACACATGGCTGACCTGTGTCGGCTGACTTGGGCTCGCAGCTCTCGGGCTATGGGGCTGTTTAACTCCCGTGAGGGAAAAGGGTTCCTGAGCCCAAACATCTACACCAGAATTAAACAGCCCCATATCCCGAGCCTGCGTCATTTGACACAGGCCAGCTGTGGGTGTTTAATTGCAGTGTAGACATACCCTTTGAGACCACAACTATTTCCTCTAGTAAAAGAAAATAGTGCAGTATGCTAGAATAATCACCTCAAATATTACAGCATCACTATTGAAAGATGTAGTTTTCTGGATAATAAAAATAACCCTTTTTAAAACAAGAGCTATAGCAAATACAGGGCAATACTGTGGTATGTCAGATATTATAGTGTGGTAACTTGGTAAGTGCTGACTTTTCACTAGTAGCCACTGTACTTCCGAAATGTGTTCTCCCTTCCTTAATTATTGAGGAATCAATAGCCCAAATAATAACTAAGCAAGTGAAATCCTTCATGAACAGAGATCTGCACATCTTTGAAGGAATACTTCCTGCACTATTTTCTATAGCTGCCCTGGAATGTAGCACCATGCAAGAATATTCTGACAACCGCTACCTGCCTAAGCTTCAGCTCTATCAGCCAAAATATTGATCTTTTCATTTGTCAGAATCAACCAGGAGCCCTTATCAATACTTGAAAGCCCTCCTCCTTTATTTTGCCTACCCTATTCAGTATACAATCTGTCTCGGGGTTTTAAATTTCTATTGTTTTGGTTCAAACCATGTTTCTTTTATCTCAGTGACAACATGTTCTGGACCCAAGACAGTATCAATTAAATCAAGGCTGTCAACTCTCCTCTGTTTTATATGTTTTAATTTTCTTTTTCATTCCATTAAAACAATCCATTTAGAACCTTAAAATAACAAGTCGTCTGTCCTTTTCTGTTGCCAGGTTTGTCCTTTCTGTTTGTCAGACATTGATTTTTCCCCCCAGTGGCTCTTTTTTTATTTTGGATACTTCTTGTTTGTGCCCACAATGCAATGTTAGCACTGCTCTGGGGACACAGTTAGTTAATTAATTGCTAGTGCTGGCCCAGCAGAGAGTTAGCTACTGCTGCAATCCCGGCCCCAGTGTGAAATGAAGAGATTTCACATACCTGACAGAAGGGTTGTTTTTTCAAACATTTATTTCCCCATGAAAGAGCTGGATTGTTTACAGTATACGCCTATTTAGGACCAGACTGTGACCTTCTACTCACACCAGTGGGCTCAGTGACTTCAACAGGGCTGCTTGAGTTAGTATTTCCCCAATTGTGAATATCTGGGGTTCACAGTCTGGCTCAGAGGACAGGATCACATACTAATTGTGGATGCTAAGTTTCATGCTTTTTTATGTGATTTAATGAGATAATTTGCATATCTGCAAATAACTTCCCTTCCCATCGCCTCCCCCACCCTGTTCAGACCCTTCCCTATTCCATCTCCATCTCTCAGCTCCTGTCCTACTCTCTCCCCACCTTCTCAGCCTCCTAGGCAGTCCTGCCTTCTCCCATGTCCTTTCTCAGACTCCCACTCCGTCCGCCCTGGCTGTTCCCAACCAGCTGCCACTACTGCCTCTCTTCCTTCCTTGGGCTCCTAGAGCCAGCAAGTGTTGCAGTCAGACAGTGAGTGAGAGAGGAGGGGCTGGTGGCTGGAGGAGGAACTACAGCTCCTGGATGCATGAGGAGCAAATTGGATTGCAGAAATATATGACTGAGATGGAAGATGAGTGACAATTGTCAGCCCTGGATTCCCACAGTAGTTCCCAATACTTTTACCATCACATGCTCTACTCAGAGAATGCCATCCCAATTCTGGTGTGTCTCCTCTTTCAGATCCTGCCTTAAGACTCGTTCCAACAACAGTGATAACAACCCATCTAGTTGGACACACACCTAAATTGAGTAGGCCTTGTCTTACTTCCCCATTCCCTCTCTGCTGTTTGTTGAACCATCTATCGCACATCTAAACTTAGACTGTAAAACTTTCAAGGCAGGAACCTTGTCTCTTAATGTACTGCAAAGAGACTAGCTCACTTTTGGGTGTTACAAAGCTAATTCATAATAATATACAATTCCAATAAATTTAAACTAGGCCAAATTTTGATCATCAGTGTTTTAAAAGTTTCCCTTCCTTATAACATGTTCATCTGTAAAGGAACTGTTTAAGTTCTCTCTCTAAACCTTCCTTTCTTCAGTATTAAGCAGGGGGTATGTTTGTGTTAGGAACTAGGAAATCCCAGCTTTAATTCTCTCTAATAATCACTTATCTAATAAACTGTGGAGAAAATATGTTGCCATCCCTGCTCCACTAAAGGGAGGGGTGGACTTGACCAGAGGGAAAATCCACTGCGGCTCCCCTGGGAGGTGGATTTCCCCAAGAAAGAAAATGTAAGTAGCTATTAATGGAAGCTTCTTAAGGAATGAAACAGCAACCTCTGTCTGAGGAAATATAATACTGTATCCAGAGCAGGAACACAGCTTTTTTCACCCTTTTCTTACTTTCTACTACTCTACTTTGCTCTACCCCAAACCTCAAATAGCCTTAACTAACTGTCTGATAATCCAAGAACTTCTGACTGATGGAAGCAACAACTGGTCAGCCGGCCATTCATTCACTCTCAAGATTTGGCTTATAAACTCACGACTTTCTAACATCTGGAGCATGCTTTCTTAGAAATCTTCATGCTGATGATGCATGATGTGGTGCTCATGGACCCACATACAGCTCTACTCAACAATGGTGGGAGGGTGAAAAATAGATGGAATAAAGATGAGAAAAAGGGAGGCATCCCAGGAAATCCCAGCACGACTAAGTATGTTTGCTGCTTTCTCTAGTGTTATTGGTAAGGAGCCAACACTACTTAAACTGTGTAATTAAATCCTATTCACGATACTGAAAAATAGCAACAACTGGGGGAAATAATATAAAGAGAAATTCTTTGATTTTTTGAAGTACATGACACTGGTATAGACTATTACAACTACATAACATGGAATTAATACTCTGTGTCTCAGATGTTTTACAGGGAGATTGTTTCTCCTTCTGACATAATAATTACACATTTACTTTAGAAACAATCGACTTATGCTGATGTGCTGAAAGATGGAGACCATTAAAATACAACTTGGAATGAAACATCTGTGACGCAGGTGTTTGCTGCAATTCAGGAGTCCTGAACTGCACTGGAGAAAGGGTGAAGACAATCAAAACTTTTTGACAGTCAAAGTAATTTATGCATTTTAGCTTGCAGCTAAAGGATTTAGAGGATTTATTTAATCCTCTGAAAAAAACTTTAAGAAGTTTACAAAGCCATATAATGTATCCTCTGAAAATAAATTAGAATGTGACATAAAATAACAGGTATTATAAAATGCTGTTTTTCTTTCTAAAAATATTTTGGACTCATCAAAAATAATTACTTTTATATTTATTGGAAGCTATTCTCATAAGCTGTGGAAGGTCAGCGTATAATGCATACTGTATTATATCTAGTTCCTTCATCTAGCAGAGCTGTTAAACAGGAAAGGCAGCAGGGCTGCAGAATAGTTTTTGCTAAGGGCCATAGGTACATCATAGATAAATGACCTTGGAGGTGGAGACTTCATTACAATATTTGTCTCTTTCTCCTACAGATTAATAATCTCACTTAGAGCAGAAATCCTGCTGTTACGCTGCTATCAAAACTATTTTCAAATTTCCATTTTTTAAAGCTCTCAGTTGGGAGTAACAATGATGTAAGCAAGTCTAGAAGAACCTTTTGCATCAAAGTTTTGTGAGATGTGGCCTCAGACCCTACATCCACATCCTATCCGTACTGTTTGAAGGACTACAAGAGTAGTTTAGGAAAAAGAGAAAGGTATCTCAATAGCTCACACTCACATAAAGTCAACATACTCACACTTAAACAGTGTCTGATTCTGCTCATTAGTGAGATTAGTGAGAGCAGAACTAGACCTATAACTCCCTTTGAAATCAATAGGCAGTGGATTAGGTCTGAAACTAACTATAACAATCTATTTTCTTCAAAAATAATCAGCACATGAATTTTCAATGAGATTTAACTGTAGAGAATAGTTGAAAAATGAAGTAAGAAACTGTTTTTGAGTCAAAAGTCAAAATTTCATTCCAGAGTAATTTTCTAATGACCTACATCTCAAAATCCATTTGATGAATTTTCTTCAAACTCTGGAGTAACATTTTCCTTTGATTCCAGAATAAAACTCTGGCACTTATTAGTTCAAACCAATTTCCCAAGCCAAAGTTACAGGGGAGCTAAAACAGGGTTTTATAATGAAAGCTAGTTGCAATCTTAACTACAGATGAAGCAGGCTTAAATATCCACAGTAGGCTAAATTCTTCTCTAATTTACATCAGTGAAATCCTGTTGAAATCACTGGGACAACACCAGAGAAAATGAGACTGTGAATTTGTTCCTGTAAGCAAACCTCTGTCGTCTAAAGTGCATCATATCTCTTTGGACAGAGATAGCAGATACACTGCCAAATGTTGGTGATGATGATTTATTATTGGTATGGTACAGTGTGCCCCTACAGATAGAGATGAAGACAATGCCATGCTCGGAAGAGCTTAGAGTCTAAGTAGATAGTATATAGACAAGAGGGCAGGGCCGAAGGGGAGCAATGGAAACAAACATGATTGAATGCACATCCTGTTGCTTTCATGATTTCTGAATATTTTTCTTTGTAATGTGAACATCAGTATCAGTAAGTTAATAAGAAGGGTGGGGAGCATGGAATGGGGTTTTATAGACCACATGCGTGACATCCCAGCAACAAAATTCGAGGAGCTCAAAGATCAGCCAGCAATAGCTCTTTGGTGATGAACTGTAGAAGGTCCCAGAACCTCTGTGCCTGTCATCAATAAAAATCACATTTCTTCTCAACAGAGCTCCAGAATACTGAGATGAATAAATGAGTATTTTCCTCTGAAATATGAATGGTGTGATATTTCAGATGTCCCTTCTTTTTATGATTTACTTTTGTGTATGTGTATTTATATGTTTATATATACACAAAAATAAATTTTATACCCACATTATCTATCTCTCTATCTATCTATCTCTCTATGACTGGATTGGTAGGACAGCCAATAAATAACTTTATTATTGGCTGTCCTACCAATTCAATAAATAAATAATGACTTTATTATTTATTAAAAAGACTGGTGAGAAACTAATATATGAACTTTGAAATAATTTTTCAGTTATGATTACTTTACTTTGGTTTTACTATTCAAGTTCACAGGTCACTTTTACTCTAAATATATTCCGCTGTTTTATTAATTGCAATTTTTATTATTAGTCTGAGTTATGCAATTGAGTACATAATTTAATATTTCTTGTACTTGGTCTATTAAGAGACACATGCTTTCCCCATTTCCTTTTCAATTTACATGCTCATACATTTTTATGATATCACTCCAAAGGATTATCTGTAAATCAGATCATGCTCAAATTTGATACTAGTATGCACTAAAATTTATACTGCACAGAAACTGTTCAAACCTTTTCAACACACCTGACTATCTTTTTTGAAAGGTATCTTACTGATACAGAAAAAATAGCAACATTTCTGAAAGTAGGTGATAGTGAATTCAACAGAAAATAGATGTCAGAATGTGTTGACCAGAGGTTGAATTAAAATGCAATCCTATTATTCTCCTATTTGCCAATAATCACATTTAAAAGCAGAATAAAACACGACTGCAATTACAATGGCAGCCCATATGTTCATCAGTGTTTTGTTAAATGTAACCTTCTCCAACAAACAATACTTCTTTAGTGAAAAGAATCACTGCTTTGGTGAGTCAAAGTCAAAGAAAAGACTATGCAGTTTCTTGAGCACTTGGGAACAGTTATTTCTGGTTGAAAATATTAAAGCTGTGGAATTTCTCTTATGACCTGAGATGCCAGTTTCTGTAACTGCTGCTTGTTTTACACACAAAACCCAAAGCCAGTCCCTGGGAAATAGACAATATGTGTGTGCACGTGCAGCAGCTTCTCTGATTGTTCCAAACACAGCTTGTCGAGTTCTACGACATGGCTTATAGCCATCTTCAACTTCAACATAGAGCTGCTGCCTAGCTTGATCTAAGGGTATGTCTACACTACAAGAGTAGTTCGATTGTACTTAAATCGAATATGTGGAATCGATAATACAAAGTCGAATTTGTGTATCCACACTAAGGACAGTAATTCGACTGTGTGAGTCCACACTAACGGGGCAAGCGTCGACATTGGAAGCGGTGCACTGTGGGCAGTTATCCCACAGTTCCCGCAGTCCCCGCTGCCCATTGGAATTCTGGGTCGAGCCCCTAATGCCTGCTGGGGGAAAAAATGTGTCGAGGGTGGTTTTGGGTAACTGTCATCATCCAACCATCACTCCCGCCCTCCCTCCCTGAAAGCGCCGGCCGGCAATCAGTTCGCGCACTTTTCTGGTGAGTGACACCGCAGACGCCACAGCACTGCGAGCATGGAGCCTGCTGCGACCATCGCTGCAGTTATGGCCGTTGTCAACACCTCGCACCTTATCATCCACCTTTTCCAGAGGCAGATGCTGAGAAATCGGGCGAGGAGGCTACGGCAGCGTGGTGAGGACATGAAGTCTGAGAGTGGCACAGACCTGTCACAAAGCACGGGACCCCACGCCGTGGACATCATGGTGGCAATGGGTCATGTTGATGCTGTGGAATGGCGATTCTGGGCCCAGGAAACAAGCACGGACTGATGGGACCGCATAGTGCTGCAGGTCTGGGATGAATCACAGTGGCTGCGAAACTTTCGCATGCGGAAGGGAACTTTCATGGAACTTTGTGAGTTGCTGTCCCCTGCCCTGAAGCACAAGGACACCCGGATGCGAGCAGCTCTGACTGTCGAGAAGCGAGTGGCCATAGCCTTCTGGAAGCTTGCAACGCCAGACAGCTACTGGTCAGTCACGAACCACTTTGGCGTGGGCAAATCTACCGTGGGGGTTGTTGTGATGCAAGTAGCCAACGCAATCGTTGAGGTACTGCTGTCAAAGGTAGTGACCATGGGAAACGTGGAGGTCATCATAGATGGCTTCGCCGCGATGGGATTCTCAAACTGCGGTGGGGCTATAGATGGAACTCACATCCCTATCCTGGGACCGGACCACCAGGCCAGCCAGTACATTAACCGAAAGGGCTACTTTTCAATGTTGCTGCAAGCACTGGTGGACGATAGGGGACGTTTTACAAACATCAACGTCGGATGGCCAGGCAAGGTTCATGACGTTCGTGTTTTCAGGAACTCTGGTCTGTTTAGACGGCTGCAGGAAGGTATTTACTTCCCGGACCAGAAAATAACTGTTGGGGATGTGGAGATGCCTATAGTGATCCTCGGGGACCCAGCCTACCCGCTAATGCCCTGGCTCATGAAGCCCTATACAGGTGCCCTGGACAGTGAAAAGGAACTCTTCAACTACCGTCTGAGCAAGTGCAGAATGGTGGTGGAGTGTGCTTTTGGACGTCTCAAGGGGAGATGGAGAAGCTTACTGACTAGCTCTGATCTCAGCGAAACCAATATCCACATTGTTATTGCAGCTTGCTGTGTGCTCCACAGTCTCTGTGAGAGCAAGGGGGAGACCTTTATGGTGGTGTGGGAGGTTGAGGCGAATAGCCTGGCTGCTGATTACACCCAGCCAGACAGTCGTGCGATTAGAAAAGCCCAGCGGGACGCGCTGTGCATCCGGGAGGCTTTGAAAGCTAGGTTCTTGAGTGAGCAGGGTAACCTGTGACTATTACGTTTGTTTACAGAGAAGCTGAACCTGCCCCCATTTCTTTACCCAGTGAATGTTCACTATCCTCTCCAGTTTCATACCCCGTTCACCCCCCTTCCTCCCTTCCAACACACGTTTAAAAATAAAATCACTGGAAATTTGTTAATGAACACCGTTTTATTTATTACTGTTTTCGCGGTAAAGTGTTGAAACTGGGACGCAGACTGTGGTGGGGAGCGGGTGTAGTGTAGTGATGCAAAGGACGCTTCTAAACTCGAGGAATGACATGCTCCTGCTTCTAGGGTAGTCCGCACTGGTGGACTGGTTGTTTCAACGGAGCCTGCCACCCCTCCTGTTCGGGACTCTGTGTGTGGGGGCTATGTGACTTTCTGGCAAGGGGAGGACGGTTACAGATCCCCTGCTGCGTGGCTCTGTGATCCAGGATAAGGACCGCTGCATAAGGTCTCTAACTGCCCTCCCCCGCCACAAAGTCACATAGCCCCCCCCCACAGAAAATGAAAACCACCTCCCAGACTGACCAGGGTGCCTAGTGACTGCAATGTGTGTGTGACCTGCTGCTGAACCTGCCCCTGTGTCTGTACCCTAGTAAAGGTGACTGTCCTGTCCAATTACCAACCCCCTTCCCCCCTTTCAAACAGACTGTCCTCTAAAAAAACATGATGGAAACTGTAATTAACATGAACGTATTTTTTATTAGCAACTACACAGTTAGGGGATGAAACTGGGATGGGGGCTTGGGTGAGGCGGGAAGGAAAGGACTTATCAAATTTTGGGGAATGACAGCCTTCTGGTACTTGAGCAGTCTGCAGGGGTGGAGTGACAGTTTTCACGGACTCTGCCGCCCCTCCTTCTTGGTACTTTGGGTGAGGGGGGTATGGGACTTTGTGGCGGGGGAGGGTGGTTACAGATAGACTGCAGCGGGGCTCTGTCCTCCTGCGTCCGGTCCTGCAGAACATCCACAAGGTGCCGGAGCGTGTCCGTTTGCTCCCTCATTAGTCCAAGCAGCGTTTGAGTCGCCTGCTGGTCTTCCTGCCACCACCTCTCCTCCCGTTCGCTGTGAGCTCGCTAGTATTGCGACATGTTCTCCCTCCACTGGGTCTGCTGCTTTGCCTCGGCTTGGGAGCAGCCCATAAGTTCTGAGAACATGTCGTCCCATGTCCTTTTCTTTCTACGCCTAACCTGCGCCAGCCTCTGGGAGTGTGATGCCAGGGTAGGTTGGGAGACAGTCACAGCTGTGGGATGGGAAAAAGGGAGTGAATTCCTCAGAAAGATAAATTTTTTGGTGAACAAAGAACATAGTCTTTCTCTGTGAACAAGACCATGCACAGCACCTATCACATGCGCAGTCAGGACAAGGTCGAATTTTCGGCCTTCACATTCAGTGCCTGGGGTCTTGCAGTGCAGATCAGACAAGCACGGCCGGACAGCGGAATTTGGGTAGCAGGCTGACATGGTAAGCCGTAGCCTTGTGGCAGCTTAAAACTTTAATAATAGCACTGCCCTACTTTCACGTTCAAAGCAATGCTCCTAGCGTTGGCCAGTTCCTGCTGCCAGCAATCCGGCAAGCATGAACTCTGCCCCGTCCCACCCCCTTGCGGCTTTCCCCAGGAAAGATCCCTGTATGCTGCCCCTCTCCCGCCTCCACTGCATGGCTGTAAACCGCCGGTTACAGTTCTGTAAAGGAACAGGCAAGCAGTCCCAATACTAACATTCCCCTAATTCAAAGCAGTTCACCACGAGCGACATCACTCTGATGAGGATTTCAGAGAGCGACAAAGAACGCATGCTTCGTGAAAGCCTGCAACGACCAGGGCCATATGCCACCATGCTCTGCAAGGCAATGATCNGCAAGCAGTCCCAATACTAACATTCCCCTAATTCAAAGCAGGTTACCATGAGCAACATCACTCTGATGAGGATTTCAGAGAGCGACAAAGAATGCATGCTTCATGAAAGCCTGCAAAGATCAGGGCCGTATGCCGCCATGCTCTGCAAGGCAATGATCCCGGAGTACTTGCTGCTAGCCTGGCGCAGGAACATTTCCTACTACGGAGGACACAACAAGGCCGCTCTCCCAAGGAACCTCATGCAAAGGCTTTCCAATTACCTCCAGAAGAGCTTCATGGAGATGTCCCATGAGGATTTCAGCTTTATCCCCGGACATATAGACCGAATTTTACTGTAGCTGCACTGGCAAGGACTAAACAGTAGAGCGCCTAGGGCAAACCAATCATGATAAACCGGACATTGTTAGATTTTTTGGCAGTAGTTGCACTGCCAAAGACTAAAACTTTAAGCGCCTAGGGCAAAGTAATCATGAAAAACCCACTGTTAATATTAATGTTCTGTTTAAAATAAATCTTTACATGTTTATAACACTTACCGACTGATCTTCCCCTGATTCTGGGTCCGGGTTAACGCCTGGGGACGGTTGGTAGGGGATCTTGGTGAGGGTGATGAAGAGATCCTGGCTGTCTGGGAAATCAGCGTTGTAAGCGCTGTCGACTGCCTCGTCCTCCTCATCTCCTTCCTCATCTTCCCCATCTGCTAACATCTCTGAGGAAGCGGGTGTCGACAATATCCCATCCTCAGAGTCCACGGTCAGTGGTGGGGTAGTGGTGGCGGCCGCACCTAGGATGGAATGCAGTGCCTTGTAGAAACGGCATGTCTGGGGCTGGGATCCGGAGCGTCCATTTGCCTCTTTGGTCTTCTGGTACCCTTGTCTCAGCTCCTTGATTTTCACACGGCACTGCGTTGCATCCCGGCTGTATCCTATCTCTGTCATGGCTTTTGAGATCTTCTCGTAGATCTTTGCATTCCGTCTTTTCGCTCGCAGCTCCGAAAGCACGGACTCATCGCCCCACACAGCGATCAGATCCAAGACTTCCCGATCAGTCCATGCTGGGGCCCTCTTTCTATTCTGAGATTGCATGGGCATCTCTGCTGGAGAGCTCTGCATCGTTGCCAGTGCTGCTGAGCTCGCCACGACGTCCAAACAGGAAATGAGATTCAAACTGCCCAGACAGGAAAAGGAATTCAAATTTTCCTGGGGCTTTTCCTCTGTGGCTGGTCAGAGCATCCGAGCTCGGACTGCTGTCCAGAGCGTCAACAGAGTGGTGCACTGTGGGATAGCTCCCGGAGCTATTAGCGTCGATTTCCATCCACACCTACCCTAATTCAACATGGCCATGTCGAATTTAGCGCTACTCCCCTCGTTGGGGAGGAGTACAGAAGTCGAATTTAAGAGACCTCTATGTCGAACTAAATAGCTTTGTTGTATGGACAGGTGCAGAGTTAATTCGATTTAACGCTGCTAAATTCGACATAACCTCCTAGTGTAGACCAGGCCTAAGGAACAGAGCACCTAGTACAGGGAACTGCAGTATCTGCAAGCCATACCTCCTTTTTTTCATATTGAAGGTGAGGCTGCAATCTACTTAATTTTGGGTAAATTAAGTATTTTCCTCAGGCTACTGGCAAATTGTCATTGTAGCCTCAGTTTCATACATTTAAGCAGCATTGCCACACACACGTCTCAGATCAAAATACTAGGTCAGATAGGCAGCATGGTCCAGTGGCTAAGGCACTAGACTGGGACTCAGGAGACCTAGGTGCTGTTCCTGGCTCTGCAAGTGACCTGCTGTGTGACCTGGGGCAAGTCACTTAGGGTCAGATTTGTAAAGGTATTCAGATGCCAAACTCCCATTCAGTGTGAGTTAGGTCCCTAAATACCCTTAAAAATCTGGTCCTTAATCTCTTTGTATCTCTGTTTCACCTCCTGACCCTTTGCCTGTCTTGTATATTTAGATTGTAAGCTATCTGTGGCAGAGACTGTCTCCTACTATGTGTTTGGACAGTGCCTAGTACAATGTGCCACTGATCTTGGTTAGGGCCTCTAGGAGTATTGTAATATAAATAATAAAGATCAGATTAATTAAATACAGCAAAAAAACAACACAAAAAACCCTGGAACTTTCCCATAGAAAATCTGACCCAAACTAGCCCAGGCAGGTAGCATGTCTAGTTAGCATCAATATTACATGTTTCGAGATCTTCACTTCTGCTTTGTGTCACACCAGTTCTTTTCTAAAATAACTCAGAGCAATCTGTGTTCAATCACCGGAGGCTATGGAAATACTGACTGGGCTAATAGCATTTCTGAATTGTTGCCCTGTTTTTTCTGCTCCTTCCCAAGTGAGGCTACTTCCTGAGTGAGATTATAAAATAAAGCAGATGATGTGACATGGTACTCAAATCAGCCATGCCTGATTTTAAAAGGATGCATTGATCCTCAATGATTTCATTTCTCATTTAATTGTAAGCTTTCCTCTGAAGTACTACCACTTCAATGCAGTTCAATCCATTTTTTTACACTAAATGTACTCATCTGTACATAATGAGAGCTTAAAATATGTTTGCTGATGCGTAACCATGCTACTTGATATTGAAAGTGTTTGCAAAAAGCTTAGTAAAGCTTTCTTTCTAGGTAAATCAAGGTTTATTATTAGGATCAGTTTCACAAGTGACAGATGTTAGACCTGTTTCTTAATGCACTGGAAGATGCTCAGATATTATGCTTATGGGGATGTGTGTTATAAGTACCTATGCAGAGTACAATAGAACATAACAACGGAAGATTCTATTCAGTCTTATACATCATGAACAAAATTGTCAGGTAAGTCATGGCCCATTTAATATTTCTGAATCATTAATCTCTTTGTTAACCCTATCTGCCTCCACTCTTTCCCAGAACAAAGCACAGAGAAGATCACCCACCTCTGGGAAGGCCACCATGAAAAGAAGTCAAGAGTAGGGCCAGAAATACAATGCCCTCTTTCCAAGAATTCAGCTCACACAAAAAATGAGTTCTGGAAGCAATGCCAGCAGTCAGCACCACCTGTGTGACTCTGACCCCTACTCCTCCTGGATGGCAACAGAGTGCAGAGAATACCTGGGGCCTCTACAGACTGGCAGCATCTCATTTTATGAGGAGAATCTACCACTCACCATAAAACATGCAGTACTGTGACCAGTACTAAATACCCCATTGCTAGACAGTAGAGACCTCATAAACTACCACCCAGTGTTTAATCTCCATTTTCTAAGATTCCTAATTAAGAAACTAGCAAAAACAGTCTCCAGTACCAACTACTAGCTGCCAGTATCTTCAATCCCTCTCAGTCAGACTTCAGGTCAGAGTTTGGTAAAGAATCAGCAGCTCTTGTTTCTCCTGGCTCTTGAGCCCATCACCTTGCTGTCATGCTCTGCGTTCTGGCTCCCCACTGATCACAGATCTCAATTCAGTGTCTCTACCCTAATTTTCAAAAGTCCTCCATCAGACTTGCTTCTCCAGACACAGTAATCACCTGCTACAACAGCTCCGTTCTACTGGAACAATGAAACTATCGACCAATAGCAGGATGTTTATGAGTACAGGAGACAAAACTTCCACAGCAGGCTAGACTCGGTCACTCATTTCCTCAGAAGGTGAGAATAACGACAGTGCTAAATGAAAATTAAAGTTAGCTTTCCCTCAATAATTCATTCAGCCATGCACAACACCTCCACTCACCTCCCTCTGCCACCTAAACAAACAAACAAACAAAACCCCAGACATAAGCTGTTTCTTCTGCAGTCTTGGGAGGAAAAGAAGATAGATTGTTATAGTTATTCCTATTTCATAATACTTCGGAAGCACTCAGACACTAAGGAAATGGGATTGTATATGTACCAATATATAATAGATAGAGAGACAGAGAAAGGTAATGTAGGTTATATAGGAAGCAGAAAGAATTCAGCTTCATTTTGGATCTCAGGAGGTGTTTACAGGCCTGCCAGATATAAAAATATCTTCTTTTGATTTATATAGCAAATTTGATATGGAAGTCAATGAAAGGGAAATAACTATGGAGCCCCACAATATCATTTGACAGAGAACCTTTTCTAACTATACCCACATCTTAACATGTCAAGGTTTGCAATTTACTGCTAAATATGCTAATTTGAAATATTTAATTGGTTCATAGATTCTAAGCCCAGAAGGGACCATTGTGATCATCTAGTGTGATCTCCTGTATAGCACGGGCCATAGGACTTCCCTGAATTAATTCCTGTTTGAACTAGAGCAGATCTTGTAGAAAAACTTCCACTCTTGATTTAAAAATGTCAGTGACAGAGAATCCACCACAACCCTTGGTAAATTGTTCCAATGTTTAATTACCCTCACTTCAAAATTTGTTCCTTATTTCTAGTTTGTATATGTCTAGCTTCAACTTCCAGCCACTGTTAGCCCCTTTTCTTTTCTCTGATACTGTGTTTTACTGTCCAGTAGCTGGCATCTGCCTTACAGACCCCTGCACTTTTTCCTGCACCAGCCCTTGTGCATGGGAAAAACTCAGTAATTCCATATAGCCCCTTCCATTTCTTCTTTTAATCATTGGTTAAGGCTGCCAGGATGCCTACAAAATCCTTGCTGCTACTCATGGCTAAGCAGATGATAAGCTGTGACCATCCCTCCTCACCTTTGTTGACATTCCTATTCCTAAACATTTATTAATTCCCACATTCCAGACATTACCTCACCCTACCTCTACATCCAGTTTGTCCCATTATTCCTTTTTAATGTTGAGTCCTAGGAATGATAAAGATGCACTTAATAGCACTAGTATAATGCATCCCAAATTCAAAAGAGACTCAGTTCAACAAATATCCAGCACTATTCCAAAATCCACAAGCAAGACATACAATTCTTCTGTGTACACATGTGAGGAAGGGGGGTTAGGTGCCATCAGATGTTACAGGTCACTGAGATTACTTCCTTCTGGGATAATAATGCTGCAAATGATTCTCGGATAGTTTAAATTATATTCCTACTTTTGATGGAAACATTTTTGAACATGTAACAAATAGGAAGAGTTGAGGTAAGGTGTGAAGCTTCTCCTCCCAAGCCCTTTATCTCTTTTCAAGAACTTAAGGCTGTATTTGCCTGCACTTGTTTTGTCTGTGCTTGAAGATCAGTTTCATGCCTGCTTGCCTGCCTACCAGAGCACCACAGAAAGTGTGTTCTGCTCTGTGCATGGAATTCATATGTTTGCATGCCCGCTCGAACTGGGGAATGTTTCTATTTGTCCAAAAGCCTTCTGGAATCCCTCAGAGGAAAAGTGAACACTGTTGTAGTACATGCATGGAGCCTCTCTTCATTTGTCTTGAACACAATTGGTAAGATTTATTGAAGCAGATGCAGGGAGGCATAGCTTATCCTTCCCTGCACCAGTTTGCCCCTCTATGCTCTTGGGGACAGGATGGAAACCCCCTCTCTAGGAGATCAGGAGATTGGCTAGCCACCCCCATCATTTAGAGTTTCCCACCAGAGGGAGAAGCACTAAGTTATGATTAGGGCTACTGATGTAATGCAATGCTGAAAGGTATTATACTGCTCAGCCACAAGGTGGCACAAGGTACCTTATTTACATGAATCTCAGCCATTCCTGGCAGAGTATTAAAGAATATTATAATGAACCGATCTGGTGCATATAAGCAAGCTCTGTGACCAGTCCATATCTGCTATAGAAGGACATAACATGGAGTCAGGAGTAAAATAAGGACAGAAATAGAAGGAAAATAGCAGTAAATGTTGCAAACAGAAGGAACAAAACAACAAAGTTTTCAGGACCTTGTCAACATGCTACTCTTCAAATGCCCCCAGAGAACTTCAGCTACGAGAAACTTTCGGAACAGACATACTGAAAACAATATTTTGCAAGATTTTTGCATTGCTACCAAGCTGCACAAAGAAACTAGAGATATTCAGATATCTTCTTTAATTTATGCTATTGGAAAGCAAGCAGAGCATATCTTTAAATCCTTTGACTTTTCTGAAGACAGTAACAAAGATGACTATGAAAGGGTTCTGGCTATGTTTGTTGCATACTTTACACACCAGAGAAATGGGGTTTACGAAAAAGCATGTTTTCACCACAGAACTCAAGAACCAAGAGAAAATGTTTTATAAGAGCTCTGTATGATCTGGCTGAAAATTCTGATTTTGGGAATGCAAAACATGAAAATATCAGAGACAGACTGATTATTCAGTTAACAGATAAAAACCTTTCACAGCAGCTACAGCTGAAGAGAAATTTAACCCTAGTCACAGCTATACAGAATAGCAAAGCAACCAGAGTTAGTCAAACAACAGAACGAAAGGCAGGAGCAACTTGAAAAACATGAAACTAGCTTAGAAGTTATAAATAAACATGTGAGTGTTAAGAGTCATTATTATAAAACTGCTGAGGCAAGAAGAGAGAATTCCCAGATTAAGAGGGACAAATTCCAGCCTATATGCCCAAGCTGTGGAAAAAGTCATAGCCCAAGAGATGATGCATGCTGAGCCAGAGGCAAATGATATAATACATACACAAAATATGGACATTTGGCACATATAGTCTCCCACACCAAAGCAGTCAGGGAATTAACTTGTATTATGGACAATCAAGACACATTGTTTCTGGGATCTATCATTTTTGATTACACAGAGCTTGTCTGGAAAGTGAAACTGAATATTCACAGCAAGACTATTGACTTTAAAATTGACTCCGGAGCTGACATCACAGTCACCTCAGAAGGGACTTACAACGACCTTCAGCTACTCCTGGAGCTGAAGTCACCTGACATGGCTCTGACTAGCCCTGGAGGTATTCTGAACTACATGGGTCAGCTCACCACAGAAACAACTTACAAAGACAAAAGCTATGCATGCCGACTGCATGTGATCAAAGGACCACAGACCAAAAGCAATTCTCAGACACAGTATGGCAGCCATGATGGGCCTAGTGAGAAAGGTGGAAGAACTCGCTGGAATATTTGTTGATATTGGACTTTTGAAAGGAGATCTTCCAACTTTAAGAGCCAATGCTGAACCATATAGTGTACATACACCTTGCAGGATTCCTGTTCTATTACTTCAGAAAGTGGAAACTGAGCTAAAACGAATGGAACAGATTGGCATAACCAAGAAAATCTCTGAGCCAACAGCATGGTGTGCCCCAATGATACCAATTATAAAGAAAAATGGAAAAATATGAATCTTTGTGGATCTTAAAAAGCTAAATGAAGCAGTTGTATGTAGTGTAGTGTAGTGTTGGTCCCAGGACATTAGAGAGGCAACATGGGTGAGGTCAGCTCTGTGTGGCTTCAAAGCTTCTCTCTTTCACCAACAGAAGCTGGTCCAATAAAAAATATTACCTCACCCACCTTGTCTCTCTAATGAAGCAGTTGTGAGAGAAAAATATATCCTCCCAACACTGTATGACTTCCTCCCCAAAGTGAAAGGAGCTACAATATTCTCCAAGTTGGATGTGTCGCTTGGATTCTGGAAAATTCCTTTAGCCAAAGAAAATGCTAAAATGATTACATTTATCACACCATTTGGGAGATTTTCCTTTTGAAGATTACCTCTTGGGCTTAGCAGTGCACCAGAAATTTTCCAAAGAAAATTATCAGAACTGTTAACAAACACAAATGGAGTTGTAGTTTTCACCAACAATATTCTGATATATGAATCTTTGATGGAAGAACACAACAAACCTTCAACAAACTCCTAAGCATAATCAGTCAGTCTTCACTGAAGCTAAACATGGAAAAATGCATGTTCCACCTACCACAAATCGAGTTTTTGTGTCAGACAATGAACAAAGATGGAATTAGTCTTAGTTCTTAGAAAGCAAAAGCAATTCAAGAATTGAATGCACCAACCAACGTACTAGAACTGAGACATATACTGGGAATGGTAAATTACTTTGGTGGTACCTACAGGAACTTTCTACACTGACAAAACCCCCTGAATGAATTGTTAAAGTCCAACACACCTTGACTATGTTGAGCCAGAGGCACATGGTGTAATACATGCACAAAATCCCTTTAAAAGGTTAAATAAATGATCTCAACAGCTCCAGTTCTCAAGTACAAATCCACAGATTCAGTGTGGATTCAAGCAGATACAGTCTAAGTGATGTATTGTTGCAGCAAAATGGCTCTGAGTGGAAGCCAGCTATATTTTGCTCTTGCACACTTACAGAAACTGAAAAACGATATGCACAGATTGAAAAAGAGTGTCTGGCAAATATATGGGCATGTGAGAATCTTTTACAGATATCTGTGTTGACTGTATTAATTTACTGGATTCAAGCACCGCTAAGATGCCAACATCTATTGCTAAGGTTAATGTGATTTAACCCAATTGCTAAATATGTTCCTGGGAAAAATCTGGTAGTAGTAGACATTCTGTCATGGAGCCCAGCATTGCACTCAACTACCCGTGAGCTCAAAGATGACATAAAGGCATACATGGATGCTGTGGACCCATACATACTAATGTCAGACAAGAGATTACTCCAACAACAAAAAACAACCTCAACAGACACGCAGCTTCAGGAAGTTCTGAATTATGTTAGGGTTGACTGGCCCAAATATCTAAAGGACAAGGAAGTGACAAGAAACTACTTTGCAGTGCATGGGCAATTAAGCAAGGCAAATGGATTCATAACTAAAGGCATTTGTACTGTTGCAGAAGAACATGACAACTAAGGGGAATCTACTGATTTGGTGCTTCCCCTCACCCCTTCCCATGACCCCAGTCAGAGTGATTTCCTTTTCCAGCTGCATAAAGACAGGTCCACTGAAGAAGAAGCGATTATGGCAGCTTTTCACCACTACAACTTCCCTGCAGACTTTCACCCCTGGGGGCTTCCAACAGGGTCAACCATGGCAGAAGCGAGCATGATTGTAAAGACCCTTTTTTCTGTTAGTTCTGTGTAAAATGGGTTTGTGAGGGACTTATCCTTCCTCCAAGGCTGTGACTAGCACTTTTGTTTATTCCTTTTGGCTGTGTTTGTTTGCTTGTTCTGAAGTAGAGACTGTTCAGTTTATATTGGTGGTGCATTTCCCCTTCAATAGCATTTATACTTTTCTAAACAGTGGGGTGATTTAGGGAGAATTTTACACGTGATATATACTTAATAACCAGGGCCCCAGTGTTGCAATGAGTGCCATATGGATGAAGGGGTGGACTCAAATAGAGGCTATTGCAAGAGCAAGGCCTAAATGTTATAGTGGCATTGCAGCACCACCATACTTAAGATTGTGTCATGACATCTGTTTAAAGGTCAACCTTTCTAAGTCCTCTAAAAATTGACATGCTCAGTCAGATTCCTTTGAAATGTGGTGTGCGTTAGGAGAGACCAGGGTAGTGACTTAAATTTGGAGTCATTTGAACTGGAGGTTGCGTAGATACAAACTTCCCTAAAATAACCATTTCCCAAAAAGTTTCTAGATGGCTTTATTTTACACAGAGCTAGGGATCAAATTATTAATGTGATGCAGACCAAAATGATCTCAATCTGTTGAGTTTTACCTAACATAGTACATGGTACAAATCTTTGGAGGACCCAAACTGAGAATAGTATTTAAGAAAATGTGTATTTTTTTAGTGCACATGCACTAGTTCAGAAAAAACAGACAGAAGGTTCCAAACATAATTTTACATGCTTTAAAGCTTGTCTCTTTTAAATACTCTAAAATCCAAATGGTTGGTTGAATTGCTTTAAAATTTGGTGTGCCTCAGGAGGCCTTGGGGTATGATAAGTGATCCAAATTTGGGGTCATTTGACAAAGGGCTTCCCAAGTTTCCTCTCCCCCCATAAAAAACCCAGTTTCCTTCTGCTGCCTTGTACTGTTAAACTGAGAGATAGCAGTGAGTGGATGAATCACTCACCTGGCTGAGGTTGATGACTGTGAACTCATCCTTCAATGAAAAGAACTCAGGATAAATTAATCACGAGCCCACACCTAACACCAAAGAGGTTTGGGACTGAGAGTTTGGAGGTTGCTACCATTTGTGAGTCATGAGCGGAGGGAATGTAATCAAAGTCTTCAGGGGGGAAATTAGACATATGAATGCTTCCTGGGAGGGGAGGAGTATTAAGGGATGGAGGATGGGAGAATTGAGGAAGAAGGGTTTGTGGCTGCAATGAGGGAAAGGAGTATGGGGAGGGAGATAAATGGGCATGCATGGGACAGGGGACCTAGATGAGGGAGGGATAGCATGCCCCAGCTCTATCTGTGCATCCCAATACCTCTGAACTCCCAGCTCTGCCGAAGCACCCCAACCACCTGCACCTCCAGCTCAGTCAGTGAATCCCAACCCCCCCGCACCACCAATCCTCCCAGGGCACCTTCAGCCCTCCTGCATCTTAATCTTCCTGCACTTGATAGCTCTGCCAGTGCACCCCAACACTCTGCATCCCCAGCTCTGCCAATGCACCCCAAGCCCTGCACAAGCTCGGCACACATCCATCTGTTCACTTAAGCAGAGAGCTCTTCTGGCCATGGACTGTCTCTGTGATTATAGTGGTGAAGCAGCGTCACTTTAGTTAAGGTTGCATCAGAACTTCTAAAATGGACATGTTTGCATGGATTCCTTTGAAATTTGGTTTGTCTCATGAGGGTGCATGGTAGGGTTAGTGACCCAAAGGTGGGGTCACTGGAGCTAGAGGTAGAGGAGCTATAAGCCCTTCTCCCCACCCAATAGCCATTTTTCAAAATGTTTCTAGTTTTGGTTGTTTTTGTTGTGCTCAGACCTAGTGATCAAACCATTGCTGTGATGCGGGTCAAAATGGTCTCAGTCTGTCAAGTTTTACCTAAGATAGTGCCTGACACCCACTAAATGTTAGGGGAGACCCAGGGCCAGCTCCAGGGTTTTGGCCGCCCCAAGCAGCCAAAAAAGAAAAGAAAAAAAAAAGCCGCGATCGCGATCTGCGGTGGCAATTTGGCGGGAGGTCCTTCACTCCCAGGCGGAGTGAGGGACCGTCTGCCGAATTGCCGCCGAATACCTGGACCTGCCGCCCCTCTCCGGAGCGGCTGCCCCAAGCACCTGCTTGAGAAGCTGGTGCCTGGAGCCGGCCCTGGGGAGACCCAAACTGAGAATAGCATTTAAGAACATGTTCATGTCTTCGCTTGTGTAGTCTAGAAGGGTTACAGTGCACATATGCCCATAAAGAAAAAAATCCATGAGAGGGTTTATATGCCACCACTTTATGCTTGCCTGCTTCAAGGGAATGTGCCAATGCCACTGTCCCGGTGGACAATCCACCACTGACATTTCTAGTCTGAACCTTTGTACACCTGTGCAATAAAGATTTAATAACTCATGTTGCTTGCTACATGTTGTCTCTGCTATAATATGTTATTCTATGTGGAGATTTTCTGTGAACACGGCAGTGTAGGGCTTGCTGGAGTGTAGGCATAACTAACAGTGTGAACCAAAGGCTGTGAACCAGAGCAGGTCAAGTCCAGAGGAAGAGAGGGAAGGGCATGTGAGCAACTTTGCTCCCCATCTTTTTGTCCTTTAATAGTGTTAGATGGAATCCCGTGGGTGAGAGTGACTGGGTTGTAAAAGAAGAGGAAGAACTTTAGCAACTGTGGGTTGGCAGAGTAAAGGTATGTATGTTAATGGGACATATTAGGGCATTGCTGAAAGTGGACAGAGTTAAGGGTGTGTGGGCAACCTTAACTGCATTTCCTAGTTTTCAGAAGTGTGAGTTTTGCTCAACACAATGTTCTGCAAGAGGAATCTAAACTCTGCGTTAACATAGTTTTTTGCCATTGAATTTCAAGTACCAGGTATCAAGGATGATAAAAGAAAAGAACTGCTGAATGGAGCAGTAGAAGAAATGTGTGAAAATAAGTTACAGTTTACGGGTTATTGAGCTCTCTAAATTGAGTCCATATTTGTAAATTAAAAAAATCCTACCAAATGTACAAAAACAACCACATCTTGTTTGCCTGAAGATTACATACATAGAGATTGCCATGGGAATCACAAATCAAATCCAATATCTTATTGCAAACTTCGGGAAAAAATACCGAAGGAAGAAGGAAGGAAAGTAGGAGAGTTATCTGGATTCTGACATCACTTATAATGATGTAAATCTGAAGTAACTCCTACTGAAGTCTGCTCTAACTTACACCTAAGTAAGTAAGAGCCTGTGCCTGATGTATGGTTGGCCCTGGACTGGGGTGAGCAAAGGTTAGCTTCCTAGTCAGCTTTGCAAGACCCCTTTTCTTCTGAGTTGTGCTATACACTATGCAGCCTAAGACCAGGATCTGGGCCAAACATGTAACTTATGGACCTAATTCTGCTCTCATTTATACCATTGTGAAATAGAAGTAATTTCACTGAAGAAAGTGCAGTTGCACTAATGTAAAACTGGCATAAAATCAGATTCAGGCCCCATGTTATCATATAAATGCCTGTTCATTTGGTCCAGAAAGTTCCATGGGATGCATTTACCCCAGCTATGTTTGGCCCAGTAACTAGAATATTGCAGGACTGGAGGATCCTGATATATGTAGCAAAAAGAACTTAGGCAGGAATGCATTAGAAATGGAAAGCTGGATGAGTTGAGTAACAAAGAATTAGCAAAAAAGATTGAGAGAATCAGCTAAGCAGGATGGAAGGTCAGTGCAAAGGGCCCAAAGAGCAGCTGGCAATCACTGAAGGGCAAGAAGAGAAAGCCGTCCTGAGAAACTGGGAAGGCAGGGGGGAAATCTCAGTGAATATGTAAAAACATCCAGTACTCCAGCGAAAGAATCCCACAACCAAATAACAGTTACCATAATACTGAACCATACATTACAAAGGTCTTCAAAATCGAACAGACAGACTGAAAAGTCGGTAAGGAAGCTGAATAAGTTTGAAGACAGTGAAACATTTCCAGAAGGAAAATGAACCTCACATCACTGAAGGAAAAAAAGTATATAATATATACATCTATATATACACACACACTTATATAAAGTCAGATACATACATGCATATTAATATATAAGTACATAAACATTTTACATATATATATATAATTATGGTTGGAGTCACAAGGTGGCACTGTAGCACATATTCTTACCAGTGTTTTTCTTATCATGTAAGCAGCTTATAATCTTTGAAGAAATATGGTATTGTTAGTTTTGTGATGCACTTTCTTTTATGGTGAAGCTGTGGCAATCATCAAGGGAATATGCTCTGTGCCTTAGTTTCTCTAACCAGAGTGAGTTCTTAGGGCAGAGTTGGGCATTGGTGTTGGAGCTGAGATTTCTGAAAAAAGATTTTCCTGTCTGCCATTTGTGATCACCTCTCTTCAAGGATTGATGCGTACAGGATAAATAAAACAAGTTACTCTCAGAAAATACCCAGACTCTACATCCCTGATTTCTCTTTCAACAGGAAAATTTCTTGTAGGGACCCCAAATCTGCAACTGCTTGGAAGAGGTGTGACAACAGAACAGAATAGAATTCAATGGAAACATTTCTGTGCATCAGGCCTCTTAGACCTAAGTACAATGAAACAAGTTAAAATTCTGTTTCTTTTCTTTTTCAACATGCTCTCATTCTTATGAAACTATAATGCATTTAGATGTTTTTAATAAGAAATAGATGGCTGAAAAATTACAGAAACAGATAATATTACCAAATACTATATCTGCCTACAAACAAAGAACAGACACGTTATATGCAAACAAACTGCATTTATTTAAACATTAATGTAAATGTCAGTGATGTTTAAACTATCATTGTAACAGTCTCAGAGTGAATATGCAAGAATTACAATGAAATTTAAATGTAGTGCACACTAACAGAGTGCATGTGTGCTGCACAGATAAGGTTTATTTTCAATAAATGGAGCTGAGGAAGAGACTCAGTCGCAGTTCACTAAAAGCCATCTATTGCACTGACAGTTCAGCAAAAATGGCTCCCAAATTAATGCATATGCTCTCAGAAAAGGATACAGATGGAACTGATTAACATATGTGGAATGCTGATTCATGTTTCACGCATCTAGAAATAGTACTCCCTAAAAATATTTCTGAAGGATCCAGTAAATTGGCAAATATTCCCTTTTATCTGGGTAACATGCAGAGTACTATAGAGCCAACAGGGATACATTTCATATTCCACTTTCCATCTAAAGTTACATGATCAGAGGAATTTGCCAACATTTCAGTAATACCAATCTTAAACCTATTTTAGACAATCTGCTTCTGACAGAATGGTAATCACTACATAGAATGTAGATGTACAGCAGTACAACACCTGCTTATTACCTGGTCATCAGCACTTACAGCTGCAGAAGACTGATGCCATTAGAAGCATAAGTGGAACAAAATGAATCTTGATTTTCTACTGGGCTTATACTTTTGTCATTTAACATTTTGGAGTAACTGCTTCAGACTAATTGTTGGTACAAATTTTCCCTTTCTACAGAGCTTTCATGTTGTGACAATTCTAAAGTACAAGAGTCTTACAAGCTCTTTGTTATCAGACACCAGCATCTGTGAGCCTTGTGATTCATTATATTTTCAGTTGGACAGAGACAAAGGGAGGAAAGTGTGGCATGAGAAATACGAAACAGGTCTGGTTACCATGGCAAATATGTGCACTAGCATTCCTGGGAGAAATGTAAGCCATTGATCAGGATTCATGTAATTTTTTATTTCTTAACTCATATGTGATTTTTTGGTTCATATTGGTCTTCAAATAAAGTAGATTAAGTTTATAAACATGTAAAGGATTATAACATAAAACCATGGGTATATGCAAAGTATTTTATAAAAAACATAAATACTTACTTTGAGAGAAATATACAATATACTCCAGTACTTCCCCATTTAAGAGAAAGAAAATAACCCCTTTGAAATCTATAGAAATCTGGGGGAGTTTATTTAATGCTGCAGTGAAACTATAAATTGTGCTGTAAACCACAGTGGTTTGAAGTGACATAGAATAAGTGCAATTAAGCACTAAAAAGCATACCCATATGGGCTGTCAGATAAATGAAGAAGATGTTATTAGGGGTATGTAAAAAACTGAATGGTACAGAAAAGGCCAATGGGCTCCTACTTACTGTTTCCCAGAATACATGAACAAGAGGGCACTCGATAAAATTAAAAGACAAGGGGCCTGATTCACCAGTTTTATGCTGGCATAACTCCACTGCTTTCCATGGTAATGATGGTGATGTACTAACAGTTCTGGAAGTACTACTTATTGTACATGCTGCTTCTGAAAGTGCATATACAGACACTATCAGAAATTCCCAATTGATTGCAGTAAATCAGCATTTCTGGAAGTACCACAATAATGGCCAGGCAATAAGGAAATACCAAACTCTTAATGGAGGAGAAATATCTTTCTGGGCCTGTGTCACATATATCCCAGCTGATTTTTGGTCTGCTCTGCTTCATGAATTACAATAATACTGATTATAGGAATAACATGGGGGGGAGGGCGGGGGAGGAAATTTCTAAGTAAGTGCACTGTGATACAAGAGGTAAGTATTATTATTATATTATTGATAATATTGCTGTTTTACACTTCCTACACAACAAAGATGAACCTTTTTGGAGAAAAATCACTTGCTGTCTCCTTGTTTTGTACATGTTGGAAACTACAGATTTCTTAGGAATAGTCAGTTTATTTAACCAGTGTACCAGATGTGCTGCTCTAATATCTACCCATGCAACTCTTCTACTTCGCTGAGGTTGCATGGATTGCATAAGTAAAAAGGAGAGCACAATATAGTGAAATAGCTGTAGGGTGACAAGATGTCCCAATTTTATAGGGACAGTCCTGATTTTGGGGTCTTTTTCTTATATAGGCTCCCATTACCCCCCACCCCGTCCCGATTTTTCACACTTGCTATCTGGTCACCGTATACAGAAGTGCTTTTCTTATTGCCATATTCTTGAATTTAGTATAGGATATAAAAAATTCCATTGGGAAGCCCTTTTGAAACTGTAAATGTACCTATCCTGATGAAGACTTGAGAGCCTGCTGTACATGTAATTAGTTTATAAGTGCACCCCAAGATTGATAGGGCTTGGTCTATATATATAGTACAGGTACAGCACATGCAGGGCCCTTCGTTTTCAGTTTTTATTTTATTTATTTTTCCTGGGAATTTATCAGTTTATTACCGCAACAAAAAAAGGTGAAAATCAGTGCAAAAAACTATTAATAATTATTCTGGGTAAATATCAGGGTTTATTTTGGTGGACAGAAGGACAGGGGAAACATATTCAGTAGATTAATGCTTTGAATTCCGTTCATCTATGTGGTTTGCTGCAGAACTAAAACAGACTCAAAACACAATGCCCCCTCTGAGTTTAAGAAAATAATATATCTCTAATCCCCAAATAAAACTTTACATTTGAATAAACAGTTTACTGGAGTAGACATAGAATTATTAACCTATAAATATTTACATTTAATAATTGGGCCACACCATTTGCAGCGCATACACTCAACTTCATCCTTTTCTCCTGTTTTTGTTTTTTAAAACATTTGAATACTTTGTTGTGTTCTGAAACATATTCTGATACAGATTTTCATTTTCTTTGCATTTTAGTGTGTCAAACCTTTAAACTGTTATCGGCTAACAGCTTGAAATGTGTACGTGTTGAGCATGAGATTCATCAGTACATTCAGATGTGCACACACTTCAGAGCTTGCGTGGGTGCCTGTTTGCTTATTGTGTGTATCTTCTAGATTAATACATAGCCTTACTTCAACAGGCAGCTTTGCAAATACACACAGACTAATGTATTATCATAATACATGTATCTCATGCAATATATTGTATTTTCCTAATAAAACAAGTTATTTTTATATATTTGAATGATACAAAAGGAAGGTGAAAATCAGAGAAAAAACTGAATAATACTTTTTGTAAAACCTGGGAATTTTTCAGGTAAAATCGGTTTAAATGGAAAATGAATGGGCTTAAGCATGTGCAATAAAAATTTCCCCAATGGTCTAGACCCCAGCAATGTGCCTAGCTATGGTAGTTCTCCCACTCAATAATACTTGCTGTCTTTGGCAAAGAGAGACAATTATGACATGTAAATCTGTCCATCAGGAACTAAACTGAGATCAACAGGATGCCAAATAGCAATCACATGACAATGATATTTGATCACTATTAAACTAAACTGAATTTAACTTTTGACTTTAGGTCACAAGTTTCTCTCATTACCAACTCCTTGAAGCATCCAGTGTACCTGTAGTGATATTTTTCAGTTTGATCAATCAAAAGCCTATTTAACCTTGTGAACTTTTCTTCAAAATCTGACTTCAGTCTGCACAAATGTTTGGTTTTTCAGCAACTAATTAATAACTAATTGTTCTCTCTTGTTGGTCAGTTGTTTCAGAGCCTGAAGACGCCTTAAGATCTATTAGCTTCTTTTGTTCTGTTTCAAATTTTACACTTGTAAGTTTTATTTGTTTATTTATTTTTGTCAGATACTGCCAGTGAACTAAGTTTGCCTCTAGCAGCTTCTATCATAGTGTCCCATGATAAAAGAAAGAAGGTGTCTTGGGAGTTATTAAGCTCCTTTATGTTGCTTTCAATTTGCTGTGACAAGAAAGATGTTTGAGTGCAGAACAACCCTGTCCTGAGGTTCCTGGTGAATGGCAGGAGCTTCCATTATTGGGCACCTTTATCTACTGCCACTGCTTGTAGATCTTTCCTAGCCAAAGCCATTATTTCTTCCTTTGTTTCCAGAGGAAGCAACCTGAGTGGATACTACCCAAAATGCTGCTCTGTTAGTCTTTTTATCTTCTGTTTCTGTATTACATTCTCTTTTATTGGAAAAGAAAATGTTACTGGCAAGCTAGAAGAGCATTGTACCGTAACTGCAATAACTTCAGAAGCAGGGTACGCTGAAGCTCTGTAAATCAAACCTTTGGCCTATTGGTGGGCTGGATAACATAAGGCATACAGCCTGCATTAGCAAATCTGAGAAAAAAGAAAATGTTCAATGATGGAAGAACTCAGAAGATACTTTGAATGTTAGAGTTTCGTTTTCTTTCACTTGAAAATGCTCCAGATATAAAAAAGCATTTTATGATATGCTCTTTTGCTCCTGGCTTTATGTATGTGAGATAATATGGGACTTTGACATTTCACCTTAATTTATATGAAAGTAGATGACAAAATTTGCTCATTCCTGGCCTGCCCCTGCTCCCATTGAAATCAATTATAAAGTAAAGCATGTTTATAAGTCTTTTCCTGATTGGGGTCATAGGCCCCGATTCTCTTCTTTGTTATACTATTGTATGGGCTTGTCTCTACTTAAAACGCTACAGCAGCACTGCGTTGCTGTAGCTGTGCCGGTGTAGCACTTCAGTGTAGACATTACCTATGCCAACTGGAGGGATTCTTGCATCGGCTTAGGTAATCCAGCTCCCTGAGTGGCAGTAGTTACTATGCTGCTCAGGGATATGGATTTTTTTATCCCCTCCCCCCGACCGATGCGGTTACACTGACCTAATATTTTAGTGTCGACCAGGTTTAAGTCTGGAACAATTCTGTTTAAGTTAATAGATAAAGCAGGATAAAGCCATTGCACATGAGATCAGAATCAGGCCAATATGATAAAGATATATTAAAATTTTGAATGCATCTTAAGTTCTGAAAGATGAAGTTCTGAAAAGTGGGAAATAGAAAAAATGATAAACTGTAAACTTTCACTAAAAAATAATCCAATATCCAATTGGAAATTCCACCTCCTTTGGCACCTCTTGCTATTATATTTTGCAATGACTCTATGTTCTTACAAGAATAGGTTTACTAATGTGTTTGTACATCGTCTGTAAAGAATGAGCAGTAAAAGTTAAAGATCTTCCATTTGAACATATGGTTTGAAACTTTGAGCTGCCATAAAGTATTTCTACAAGAAAGTGATTATGCTTCACAACAGATTCTAGCTAACAGAGAAATGACTATATATGGAAAATAAAATGAAATTATGTGGTACCCATATCATCATCTATTTCTAAAAGCACCATCATTTTAAAGTGAATGAAATTGGCACAGTAGTTTTATTGATTTGCTATACTTATTCAGTTTCTAATGGCATGTTGAAGATATCTTTTACAAAAGATTATGTGCTTATCTGTTATTACTGAAGTTATATGGTATCAAATTCTGTCTATCGCTAACCACTCAAAAATTAACTAAGACAATTACAGTCATTTCATTTAAAACCCTAGTAGACCCGAACCAATTTTTGGAAATGTAAGGCTTTATCTTACACACTAAACCACTGAATCCTATTTATTTGTCTTGAAAAGTTCTTTAAAATAGTCTGAAAATAGTCAAAATAATCTTAAAATTATAGTTATTTGGCTTTTTATGATATTTTCAACACAAATACTTTGTAAGGTATTGACACTTTTGCTCTCCACGTATACATGTATGAATTCTAGAAATGTGTAAAATGTATTTCAAGGTTTTTAATCCCCAGTTTTTTTATGTTGAAAAACTGCTGTATTACAATGTGACAAAGACATAAGATGAAAGATAATTACAGAATGTGTTGCTACCATTCATGTGTGAAATCTTCTAGGTTTGAAAATGCATGCTCCTAGATAGTAAAGGAGACAGCAGCTAAATGGATAACCTTGATACACTGAGAATAGATTCTGAACACGTTTATTGCTCTACCAGGTATTAATCTGAGAGTGCTTTTTTGTATTATGATTTTTTTTTTCAGCAAAAGGATATTCTTTTAACTGGCAGGTAGCGAACAAGTCAACCTAGTGTTGCAAATTAATCCTTTGGTCAATGGAATTTTTAAATAGGTGTATTCCTTTAGCAGTTATTATTATATAGGTACTGAATTACATGCTAACCTATGTATTTTACTTCAGTGCCAAGAACATATGTTGTTTCATTTCCTTATCAGGTATATAATGAGCAGGACTTCATTGCACTAGAATATGTATGTGTGAAGCATTTGCAGCCATGTGCAAAACTACTTGAAATTCTAGGTTTTTCACATCATTACAAACTTGAAAATGGGCCCACATTTGAAAAAAAATTCACTGAGGTATACACATTTTTCAAGCAAAAAACCCTCCCATTATTATCCAGTGAACAATGGGACAGTTTTCAAGAAAAAATAAGTTATCTCAAAGTTCATTTTCAAGTGAATATGGCTTTTGCATGGTAAGCAGATAAAATCCATAGCTATTACAGTGAAGCAATTTTGTAATTAAAACAAAATTGGGAATGAGAAATTGAGTAAAACGACGAAAAATTCTGTACAAAACAAAAGTTATGAATTGTACACAGCACTGATTTGCAAGGAAAGAGTTTTTGGAGTCATCACATATCTTTGATAAACCAGGCTGCAGCCTTTTGTAATAAGAAGAACAGGAGTACTTGTGGCACCTTAGAGACTAACAAATTTATTAGAGCATAAGCTTTCGTGGACTACAGCCCACTTCTTCGGATGCATATAGAATGGAACATATATTGAGGAGATATATATACACACATACAGAGAGCATAAACAGGTGGGAGTTGTCTTACCAACTCTGAGAGGCCAATTAATTAAGAGAAAAAAAACTTTTGAAGTGATAATCAAGTTAGCCCAGTACAGACAGTTTGATAAGAAGTGTGAGAACTCCCACCTGTTTATGCTCTCTGTATGTGTGTATATATATCTCCTCAATATATGTTCCATTCTATATGCATCCGAAGAAGTGGGCTGTAGTCCACGAAAGCTTATGCTCTAATAAATTTGTTAGTCTCTAAGGTGCCACAAGTACTCCTGTTCTTCTTTTTGCAGATACAGACTAACACGGCTGCTACTCTGAAACCTTTTGTAATACTTTTTTTTCATTTGAACCAAGTTCAAACTTCTTGTCCTCATCCCTGCTCATCCCTAATTGGCCTAATTGTCTCTTATCATGTCTCCTTACTGCCTCCTCTTCATCAGTGATACCAGCCTTGTTTGTCAGTTTCTCATAGATTTACATGCATTCTCCCAAGCTCCCCAGCATGCATGGCATGCCCTTCCTGAATTGAACTGTAAGGTCATAACCCCATTTGCTTTCAAACCCCTCCTTAAGACTTGCTTCTCCCATCACATCTGTTAGGATGGTTAGGGTTGAGAGGCAGATGGAGATAGTTCATACTATATAATATAAGTATATATTTGATTGTGTCCCTCCACACTGCTCTGCATATATAAGGTGTGTTCTTAGGCCCTGAATTGACAAAGTCTTACACACATGCTTAGTTTTGCATGGTGTTAGTAGTCCCATTGACGTCAATAGTCATAGTGCATGAGTTTTTTCAGGATCAAGGACTATTATGAGCAAGGACTCTGTCTATTTGCTTTTATGGCCATCACCACTATAGTATCTGAGCACCATACAGATTCATGAATTCATTCTCATAACACCCCTCTGAGGTAGAGAAGTATTGTTATCCCCATCTTGCAGATAAGGGTGTGAGGTAGAGACATATTGAATGATTTGCCTAAGATCACTCAAGATTTCTGTAGCAGAACTGGGAATTGAACCCAGATCTCCTGGTCCTTAGCCAATACCTTAAACACAAGCCCGCCCACCCACTGTTCCTTTCCCATATGCAGCTGTACAGTGCCTAACACTATGGGACCCAGTTGTATTTTAGGGTTGTGTCATTCCTTTGAACTTTCTGGCCACAGAATTTATTAAAACTAAAGATCAGCATACAGCTAGACTTTCTCTTGACTTTGCAAGATTTTTGGAGAAATAAATCATGTAAAGATCCACCAGGACACAATCTGTTAAGCACTGAATATAAATAGCAATGGAAATGATATAACTGTAGTATTTTTTTTTTTTTTGAATTGTAAAGGTGTCCCATAAAAATTCTGAATTCCCGGGGATTTTGTTAACTCATTCCGCTTCATATGCAACTCCTTTTCCTTATGCCCTAAAGGAACCAAAACTGTGAAAAACACTATGAAACAAGCTTTATGACTTAAACCTGTTCTGTTTCTCTTAGTGCTACCCTGGCAAATAATTCTATAATAATAAAATTAGATAATGAGGAGTCACATACATTTTAAATAGAGAAAATTGCACAGATATATCAAGTAAAGCAGGATTCTGCATTGATATAGAAAGCAAAGCAGAGTTTCTAAGAACATGTTGGGCCAGTATCTTTGCAAACCCAAGAAGACACCTATAAGAATTTCAGAGGTGAAATAATCACAGTTTATTTCTCTATGTAAGAAGAGTAAAAGCAACAACCAACATAGGGTTTTGAGTAGTTATTATCTAAATTATAAACACATATAGCCTTTTTGACTACTTAGACTGTAAGCTCCTGAGGGCAGGAACTGTCTAGTATGTGTACGTACAGCATCTAGCACAAAGGGCCTTTAGTAGTGGAATTCACAATCTCGAGTTAGTTGCCCAGGCTTCCTATACAATGCATGGGAAGAGTTAGGCACCTTAAAAAGGGATTAGCAGAAGCCAGCAAGATGAGCAGGGAGCTGTCTAAACGAGCAACAGGAAATGCTAAGAAAAGGGGTGTGGCCTCCTTGCCCATTAAAGGGAGCTAGAGCCTAAGTCAGATCAGCCCTTTCTTAGGTGGCAGGGGGACTTTACTAGTGGAAACTCAGGGCTTGTCTACACTACGCGCTGGATCAGCAGGCAGCAATCAATCCAGCGGTGGTCGATTTATCGCATCTAGTATAGACATGATAAATCGACCGCTGAGCGCTCTCCCATCAACTCAGGTACTCCATCAGAACGAGAAGCACAAGCGGAGTCAATGGGAAAGCAGCAGCTGAAGTAGCTTTACATAGCTGAAGTTGCGTACCTTAGATCGACCCCGTGCGGTAGTGTAAACAAGCCCTGAGGCTCTGGGGACTTACAGTACCTACAGGGGTAGGTGGCAGCTGAGCGGTGGTTTTGTGAATGCCTGTGGCACCTGTTGGACTTAACACCTAAAGTGGCAGTTAGGTGGCTAAGACCTCCTTGTGAATCTAGCTCTAGGTGTGACTAATATAAATAATTGATCATAAATACAAACATACTGAAAAGCTATTGTATCTGAAGCAGAGCTTTCTTCCTGGTGCTTCTTTTCAAATGCTGCTTGCTGGCATTGTTGATCAGGTTACTTTAGTGCCATCATTTGACCTGTTATGTTACACTAGCACATTGGTTCTCAAATTGGGGTCATGACCCGCTTATGTGGGGGGTTGCGAGCCCTGACCTCAACAGCGGCGTGTGGCTGCGAGCCTGACCCTGACTCCCGTGTGGGGTTGTGAGCCCCAACCCCCATGTGGGGCTGCAGGGCTGCAAACCCTGACCCCAACCCTAGCCAGGAGCAGGGCTGCAAGCCACGAGTCTCGACCCCTGCGCTGGGCTGCAACCATGAGCCCTGATCCCAACACTTGCATGGGGCTGTGAGTCCCGACCCCAACCCCCGTGTGGGGCTGCGAGGCTGCGAACCCCGACCCCAACCCTGGCCAGGAGCGGGGCTGCAAGCCATGAGTCTCGACCCCTGCGCTGGGCTGCAACCATGAGCCCCAATCCCGACACTGGCATGAGGCTGCAAGTCCCGACCCCAACCCACATGTGGGGCTGCAAGCCCTGACCCCAACTCTGGCCAGGAGAGGGACTGTGAGCTCCGGTTAGGGGTGGGACTGTAAGCCCCGACTCCACCCCCACATGGGGCTGCGGGGCTGTGAGCCCTGACCCCGACCCCCATGTGGGGCTGTGAGCCAGGCACAGTGTTGTGATCCCCGACCCCAACCAGGAGTGGGGCTGTGAGTCCTGAGCTGGGGCATCCAGGATGCTGTGAGCCCCAAACCCTGTACTGGGGTTGTCACACAGAGCCCGGCCATGCCAGGGGTTATCAGCTGGGAGCTCCACCAGACACAAAGTTGTTAACCCCGAGCCCTGCCACACACAGGGTTGTCAGCTCCGAGCCCCGCCATCTGCTGTGAGTCCGGCCAGGCGCTTGCTTGTGAGCCCCCATCACCACCATGTGCAGACCTCAGAGCCCCAAGCTCCTCCAGCCCGGCTCCAGCCCGGCTCCACCCCAACTCCACTCCACCTCCAGCCCTGCTCCGCCTCCAAAGGAAGGGTGCCAAATAGAAGTTTGCCCAGGGCACCATTTTTCCTATGGCTGGTAACATCAGACAACATTAGAGGGCTTGATTCTTTAGCAGCTGAACAAGTATTTTATTAATTAACAGTCAGACACACAAGTGCAAACTTTCTCTTGAAAATAATGGCCACCTGTATTGCTAAAACCACTAAAAAATGAAAGTATATTGAGTCTTACATTAAACTCAGTTTTACCAGTATAATCACCTCTGGTATTGGAAAACCGCAATGCATCATTTGCTGTGAAGTTTTGTCTGCTGAATCAACGAAACCATTGCAAACTGCAGCAACATCTTGAAACGACATTCTGAGCATAAAACTCAAAAGGTGGATTTTTTCAAACATAGAGAAGAAGCAACAAAGAAGGCCAGGCTTGATGCTGATGGAAGTTTCCAACAGCAAACGTCCTCAGCTGTGGAGGTCACTTATGTTGTGTTACTACGAATTGCCCGTACCAAAATGCCGCATACAGTAGGCGAGGAGCTTATTCTGCCAGCATGCAAAGATATTGGTTGGCAATGATACTGCCAAAAAACTGAATATGCTCTCCAGGTCTAATGATACTGTGAAACGCAGAATATGTGAGATGTCTGAAGATATCAAAAAACAAGTTGTGCACGAAATTAAACATTCTGCTTTCAGTATGTTCAGCCTGCAACTTGATGGAACTATTGATATTACTCACTGTGCACAATTAATAGCATTCGTATGGTATGTTAATGCTGGGGATGTTAAGGATGACTTCTTATTCTGTGAACAACTTAAAACAACCACAACAGCACAGGACATTTTCAATAAGGTGAATGCCTTTTTCAAAAGCAATGGCATTGAGTGGAAAAACCTTTGTGGTATATGTACCGACGGCGCTCCAGCAATGATGGGTGCATGGTCTAGCTTTCAGCAGAAGGTAAAGTGTGTCTCACCTAATGTCACTCATTGTGGAATCCATCGTCAAGGCCTAGCTGCAAAGTCATTGCCAATATGCCTTAATGCTGTGGTGGATGTTGTTATACGAGCAGTGAACTAAATTGAAGCTCATGCTCTGAATATTCGTCTCTTTCGAGAGCAATGCAATGAAATGGGTGGTGAATATGAATATGCTTTTCCACACTCAAGTCCAATGGCTTTCTAGGGGACGCGCATTAAAATATGTTTTTATGCTTTGTGAAGAGATGGCAGAGTTTTTCCTGCGAAAAGAGAAACAAGAGCTGAACAAAAAGTTCAGTGACAAGAAATAGGTTCTCTGCTTGGCATATCTAGTTGACATCTTTGATAGCCTTAATGATGTCAATCTGTCACTTCAAGGAAAATGTTCAACATTAATAGACCTGACTAATAAGATCAGAGCCTTCCAGATGAAGTTGGATCTGTGGTGCAGGAAGTTGGACACAGACAGTTATGCCATGTTTCCGACACTTTCCTCATTCAGTGAGGAGGAGGAAGTTAACATTGATAGTGCTCTCAAGTCAGCTATCAGTGAACATTTGAGAGCCCTTCATGAAGAGTTCTCACACTGCTTCCCAGTGCTAACCAGAAGCATTTCATTCCCTGGTGAAGAATCCTTTCAGTGTGACAGCTGAACAGTTACCTACTGAGGATATTCATGCACAGGAATAATTTGTCGACATGATCAATGATGATGAAGTGAAAGCAAAATTCACACAGCTGCCTCCAAACCAGTTCTGGTGCTTAGTTGCAAGTGAATACCCAATGGTGTCTGAAATGGCCCTTAGAGTCCTTCTGCCATTTCCCACTACCTACGAATGCGAGGGTGGATTCTGCAGTCTTCTCACAATAAAGACGAAATCTCGAAACCGACTTGATGTGAAGGACGACATCAGATGCGCCCTTTCTAAAACAACACCAAGAATAAAACTTCTTGTGTCAAACAGCATCATCCATCTCACTGATTTTTGACTGCTTCAGGTCATTAATTGCTGTCACATATAAAAATAAAATTCTACTTAAAAATAACTTTTCCGCTTATATTTAATTTGATAAAAATGTGTTTTAGTCTTAATTTAAAACCAGTGAGAAAATGTAAATTCATTTTAAGCAACAGGGTTTAAATTTAGTATTTATCATAGCGTTAAATATAAAAAATGTGTTTCTCATTTCTAAGGGGGGTTGCACTCAGAGGCTTGGTGTTTAAAAGTGGTCACCAATACAAAAAGTTTGAGAACCAGTGCACTAGCATCTATAAACTACATACAAAAAGATAGTATGTAAATGGAGTTAACAATGAACATTCATCACTGAGACTGGGAATTTCAAAGGAGCCTAATTAGGGAGTTAAGCACCCAATTCCCAATGGAAGCTGGGCACCTATCTCCTTTAGGCTCCTTTGAAAATTCCAACTATAGTGTTTAAACACGCTATATATTGCACCAGTACAAAAGGCTATCGCCTGATTGCTAAGGAAGGAAAACCCTACACTATGAACAACTGGCTAGTGGATCCCATATCCAGGGTACTGGATGAAGCACCATCACTGCAGATATTTAATATTGTTATTGTGTAAGACATTAGTGGCAATATGTGCACGCATTATGTGTA
This sequence comes from Trachemys scripta elegans, assembly GCF_013100865.1. Classification (NCBI taxonomy): domain Eukaryota; kingdom Metazoa; phylum Chordata; order Testudines; family Emydidae; genus Trachemys; species Trachemys scripta. The sequence continues at coordinate 42,940,074 of NC_048298.1, forward strand.
GAAGAAAAAAATGCTGCAAATGAAGTGGGGTTGCAAAAACCACAGAGAGCTGGGAAGTTGGAGGGAAAAAGGTTGGTAAAGAAGATAATTTCCCTCCTCCACACAAATTCTGTGGCTCATCCATAGGCCATAGGGGAAACAAAACTGGTCAAGAACCAGAGGAGGAGTTTGGGAACAGCTGCTCTAAGGTTATGTCTGCACCTCAAGCTAGGGATGTGATTCTCCAAGGGTTGCTAACCCTCCAGGATTGTCCTGGAGTCTCCAGGAATTAAAGATTAATCTTTAATTAAAGATTATGTCATGTGGTGAAACCATCAGGAATACATCCTACTACAGCTACACTGCTATGTATACTCAGGCTAGCTTAGTTTTTCTCAAACTTTTTGTGCTGGCCACCCCCTTTGGACTTAAAAAAATTGACTTCCCTACTGAGACTTGAAAAAGTAGGGGGCTGATGCCGTCAGAGCCCCACCGCACGAGGGCTGACAACCTGACCTAGTGACCCCCATAAACCTGTCCTGTGCCTCCCACCCCAATTGAGAAACACTGGGCTAGCTCAATGAGAGCTAGTGTGAGTATGTGTACATAAGCAGGAGAATCACACCCCTAGCATGTAGCATAAACATAGCTGAAGTGGCATAGTGATCATCCCCCAGAGACTAAGAGCCATGTGATAAATGAGGGATTAGTTAATGCTGCCTGGAGCAATATTAACCGTCCCACTGTGACCCAGAGCACAGCTGTCAGCTGAGAGTCAATGGCAATAGGGCAAATGGCCAGCTATGTTTCCTTTGATTGGCGTGTGAGGCTATCCCCACTGATGTCAGTAGGGGTTTTGTGACTGATTTAAATGAGGCCATGATTTCACCTCAACTGTCAAATTCATGGCCCATCTCTTGGCACTTGAACGTCACAGCTGAGTCCATGTGGAAGTAGGAATGCAGCATTTCTCATGCAAATTCCCAGTTTCCATAAATCTTTTGTGACCCAACTTTTTTCTTCTGCATCTCCTTGATACAACAAGAAAAGACATGGTCCTTAGGGTTAGATACTCTTACAAGGGTGTATGCCTGGGGGTAGGGAGTAAGGAACCTCCTTGCTACCCACACTCTTGCTGCTTGCATAAAGCATGAACAGAATTGCAGTCCCTTTGCTCAGAGGACTACAGGGACGTCTCCTTAACAATTCAGTGGGCGCATGGAAGTGTGGTTAGAGCCATGGTTCTGCCTCCATCCCATGAACCAGCCAAGGGAGTGGCCAGAGACACAGGGGGTGTATACTGCAGCAGTGAGCACACTACCACCACACACAGGGAAGCTCTGGTCCAGACTGCATCTCATGTTCCCCATGGGATGGTGCAGGTTCAAACCATCCACAAAGAGGGCTGTGCCTAAATGGCACAGTGTAGCCCTATGTGATTGTCGTGCAAAATATAGGGGATTGGACTGGATAAACTAAGTGCTCTTTCCCTGCCCTACTCTCTAGGATTCTGTGCTGATACAGTGTACTGAGGTTGACTAATAGCATGCACAGTATTGGGAAGGCACTAAAATCATATGTGAAATTGCATCTTCATTTCATTTTTAGAAAGGAAATGCGGGCTGTAGTCCGGCATTCATTATGGGGAGATGGAGCCAATCTATGTGAGTTAATATATAATTCGCAGAACAGACAGAATAGAATTATGTCATATAGGGCTCATAGTGGCAGCTGAATAGCAGAAAGTTTAGAACTATGCTGACCAGTTCTCATTGAAACAATAACTATATTGATTTTGTATTCAATAAGCTATTACAAGAAGGGTTATGACTGATGCATTTTTTTTTATTACAGATACAGTATGGCAGCTGTATTCTTAAGTCACCTTACTGAAAACCAAAATGGTCTAATTCTGTTTCCTAGTTTTATGTATCTTTCCAACAGGGCCGGCTCCAGGCATCAGCTTAACAAGCAGGTGCTTGGGGTGGCCAAGGGAGAGGGGTGGCACCTGTGGCAATTCGGGGGCGGCAGGTCCCTCACTCCCTCTAGAAGCGAAGGACCTACCGCTGAACTGCCGCCGCCAATCGCGGCTTTTTTTTTTTTTTTTTTTTGCTTGGGGCGGCAGAAATGCTGGAGCCGGCCCTGCTTTCCAAGGTCCAAACTGGAGTAGCTACAGTATTTTTACAGATGGATTTGCCTGTCCATGGAGTATCAGGAAAGCTCACTCTCCTCCCAACCACCACCACCACCTCCCATCCCGATTAGCCCAAAACCCCTGAAGAATTTTAGCACTGATTTGGCAGAAATTAAGTGTTTAATGAGGCCAATGAAGGTATTAGGGATACTAGCACCGTTACAGAGGGGCATACAGGATGGGGGATTACCGCATCCGAGGTAGAAACAAAACTTGAACGCCTTAATGGGACTAAGTCGGGAGGACCGGACGATCTTCATCCGAGAATATTGAAGGAATTGGCGCAGGAAATAGCAGGCCCATTAGCGATAATATTTAATGAATCTGTAAACTCGGGGGTGGTCCCGTTAGACTGGAGAATAGCCAACGTGGTTCCTATTTTCAAGAAAGGGAAAAAAAGTGATCCAGGCAACTACAGGCCTGTTAGTTTAACATCTGTAGTGTGCAAGGTGCTGGAGAAGATTCTGAAAGAGAAACTAGTTGAGGACCTAGAGGTTAATGGCAATTGCGATAAATTACAGCATGGTTTTACAAAGGGTAGATCGTGCCAAACGAATCTGATCTCCTTCTTTGAGAAAGTAACGGACTTATTAGATAAGGGCAATGCGGTGGACCTAATATACCTGGATTTCAGTAAAGCGTTTGATACTGTACCCCACAAGGAATTATTGGTTAAACTGGAAAACATGGGGATCGATATGAAAATCCAGAGGTGGATAAGGAATTGGTTAATGGGGAGAATGCAGCGGGTCGTATTAAAGGGTGAACTGTCGGGTTGGAGGGAGGTTACTAGTGGAGTACCTCAAGGTTCGGTTTTGGGACCCATTTTATTTAATCTATTTATAACTGACCTCGGAACCGATTGCAAGAGTGGGCTGATAAAGTTTGCGGATGATACGAAGGTGGGAGGGGTTGCAAATTCGGAGGAGGATCGGGATATTCTGCAGGGAGACTTGAATGAGCTTGTGAATTGGAGTATCAGAAATAAGATGAAATTTAATAGTGAAAAGTGTAAGGTGATGCACTTGGGGATGACTAATAACAATTTTAGTTACAAGATGGGGACGCATTGGTTAGAAGTAACGGAAGAGGAGAAGGACCTAGGGGTCCTTGTAGACCGCAGGATGACTATGAGTCGACAATGTGACGTGGCGGTGAAAAAAGCCAATGCGGTCTTGGGATGTATTAGGCGAGGCATATCTAGTAGGGATAAGGAGGCCCTGCTTCCGTTATATAAGGCGCTGGTGAGACCTCATTTGGAGTACTGTGTGCAGTTCTGGTCTCTCATGTTTAAAAAAGATGAACTCAAATTGGAACGGGTGCAAAGAAGGGCGACTAGGATGATCAGAGGAATGGAAAACCTGTCGTATGAAAAGAGATTAGAGGAGCTTGGGTTGTTTAGTCTGACAAAACGAAGGCTGAGGGGGGATATGATTGCTATCTTTAAATATATCAGAGGGATAAATACAAGGGAGGGAGAGGAATTATTCCAGCTTAGTACTAATGTGGACACGAGAACGAATGGATATAAACTGGCCGTGGGGAAGTTCAGGCTTGAAATTAGACGAAGGTTTCTGACAGTCAGAGGGGTGAAATATTGGAACGGCCTTCCGAGGGAAACGGTGGGGGCGACGGACCTGTCTGGTTTTAAGATTAAGTTAGATAAGTTTATGGAGGGAATGGTTTAATGGTAAAACATAGTAGCCAAGGAAAACCAAGCAATGGTACGTAAATAGCATAATGGCCAACAAGGGCCAGGCTAGAGACTCTTGCCTACATGCTCGGGGTAGTACTGATCGCCATATTTGGGGTCGGGAAGGAATTTTCCTCCAGGGTAGATTGGCTGAGCCTCTGGAGGTTTTTCGCCTTCCTCCGCAGCATGGGGCAGGGATCACTAGCAAGAGGGTCTCTGCCGATTGAGGTCACTAAAACACAGGATTGGGGACTTCAATGGCAGAGTCCAGGGAAGGGTCATGTGGCCTGCAGCATGCAGGGGGTCAGACCAGATGATCATAATGGTCCCTTCTGACCTTAAAGTCTATGAGTCTATGAGTAAGTCATCTATGCTCTATTTCATTATTTTTTGCCATATCTAATTTTTAGTTATATTGTTCATGTTTGTCTTCTAGTGTTGCCCAACCAGAAATAAATAATAATAAGCAGAATGGCCATTGCATACATTAAATTTCTTAGAAAAATCTATTTAAATTCTAGGCCCTTAGAGCTGTTGCACCTTCCACCTGTGTTTGCCTGTATTGGTTTCATTGTGTGATGCTGGATGGGCTCTTTTATATGATTTTAGAAAATAATGGCCTCTCTAAGTCATTTTGAAGGATCCTACAAATCACCATTTTGAATATTCTATCACCAAAAGAGCTTCTGATTTGGTCATAGGTAGCTGCATGAAAGAGAGTGTGATCTAGTGGTTGGGGAATGGAGCTGGCTGACAGGACTCCTGCCACTGACTTCCCTCCACTGTCTGCTCTGGGTAAAGACATCTAAGTTCTCTGGGCCTCAATAGAGCTTTTTGTACAGTGCAGGTAATACATATCTATCTCACTGGACTGTTGTGAATCTAATGCAATGTTTGTATGGTGCTTTGAGGTCCTTAGATGAAAGTGAACAAAATTAATATTTATGTTTATACATTTCTTAAAAATAGAACACTTGCATAAGTGATAGTAAAAAAAAAAACTGAGTAGTTCATGGCATGTTTTTTGGTTTGCTTTGGTCTGCTATAAAGTTGGAAATGAAGAGGAACCTTGATTTATGAATAGATTATTTAATGTTCTGTATGTTGTAATCTACAATTTCTTCCCTGTAAATTGGATTTGGAATGAAGCACAAACCATAACTTTTATGTTATTGTCATTCAGTCTTGTTTTTTGGTTAGTTAATTTGCTATAAAACACGCAACTATATCATCATTATTAATTAGGATAGCCACCAACTTGGCTCCAAAAAGCTATTAAATGCAAATGTATGATCACATGAAAATATAAATATATAGTGAAGTTCTCCAGTATACTAAAGCTACCACGAGATTAATATAAAATAATTAAATCTTCACTGAAAGGAATGCACTTTGTCAAATGATGACCTAACTCAAAGGATAATAACATAAAAATTTCAAAGTGCTGTGTTGGTCAATTCATGCTAAAACAAGTCTTTGTAGCTGTTATAAGAACATGAGAATACCCTTATTGGGTCAGACCAATGGTCCATTAGCCCAGTATCCTGTCTCTGACAGTGGCAGGAACCAGATGCTTCTGGCAGTTGGAGGTTTAGGGACACCCGACACATGGGGTTATGTCCTTGACCATCTGGGCCAATAGCCATTGATGGAACGATTCTCCATGAACTATCTAATTATTTTTGGAACCAGTTATACTTTTAGGTTTTACAATATCCCAGGGCCATATGTTCCACAGTTGCCCACATTGTGTGAAGAAGTACTTCTTTTTGTTTGTTAAACCCTGGTGACTATTAATTTTATGGGTGACCACTAGTTCTTGTGTCATGTTAATGGGCAAATAAAACTTTGCTGTTCACTTTCTTCATACCATTTATGATTTTGTAGACCTCTATGATATCCCCCCTAAGCTGAACAGTCCCATTCTTTTAAATCTTTCCTTGCATGGAAGCTGTTCCATGCCCCTAATCATTTTCATTGCCCTTCTCTGCACCTTTTCCATTTCTAGTATATCTTTTTTGAGATAATATATTATTTTTTGAGATGGGGTGCGCAGCACTGGAGGCAGTATTCAAGGTATGGTCATACAATGGATTTGTATAGTGGCAATATGATATTTTGTGTTATATTATCTACCCCTTTCCTAATGATTTCTATTGTTCTGTTAGATGTTTTGACTGCTGCTGCACATTGAGCGGATGTTTTCAAATAACTATCCCAATGATGCCAAAATCTCTTTCTTGAGTCATAATAGCTAATTTAGACCCCATCATTTGGTATGTATAGTTGGAATTATTTTTTCAAATGTGCATTTATTTACTTTTTAATTACTTTGCACTTATCAACATTGAATTGTATTTGCCATTTTGTTGCTTATTCATCTAGTTTAATGAGAACCCTTTGTAAGTCTTTACAGTCAACTTTGGACTTAACTATCTTGAGTAATTTTGTATCATCTGCAGATTTTGCCACCTCACTGTTTACCTTCTTTTCCAGATCATTTATGAATATGTTGAAAAGCACAGGTCCATGTACACTATATCAATGGGTTCGCTCCTGTCCACATGCTTGTTGACTTCCACAAAGAACTCTAATAGATTGGTAAGGCATGATTTTCCTTTACAAAAGCTGCGTTGACTCTTCCCCAATATATCATTTTATCTATGTGTCTGATAATTCTGTTCTTTACTATAGTTTCAACCAATTTTCCTGGTACTGAAGTTAGGCTGACTGGCCTGTAATTGCTAGGATCATCTTTGGAGCCTTTGTCAGAAATAGGTGTTAAATTAGCTACCCTCCAGTCATCTAGTACAGAGGGTAATTTAAGCGATACGTTACATACCACAATTAATAGTTGCAATTTTATATTAGAATTCATTCAGAACTCTTGGGTGAGTACTATCTGATCCTGGTGACTTATTTCTGTGTATTTATCAATTGGTTGCAAAATCTCCTCTATTGGCACCTCAATCTGGCACAGTTCTTCAGATTTATCAGCTAAAAAGAATGGCTCGAATTTGGGGATCATCCCCATACTCTCTGACGGATGCAAAGAATTCATTTAGCTTCTCCACAACAGCCTTCTCTTCCTTGGGTGCTGATTGTTTTGCAGGCTTCCTACTTCTGATGTACTTGAAACATTTTTGCTGTTAGTCTTTGCGTCTTTAACTACTTGCTCTTCAATTCTTTCTTGGCCTGCTTAGTATAATTTTACATTTGACTCCTCACAATTTATGCTCCTTTTCTATTATTCTCACTATGATGTGACTTCCAATTTTTAAAGGATGTCTTTTTGCCACTCTAACTCTGTTGTTTAGTTGTTGTGGCATTATTTTTGGTCCTATTACTGTTGTTTTTATTATTATTATTATTATTTGGGGTACACATTTACTATGAGCCTCCAGAATAGTGTTTTTAAATAGTCTCCATGCAGTTTGTATGTATTTACCCTTGTGACTGTTCCTTTTAATTTTCATTTAACTAGTTTCCTCAATGTTGTGTAGTTCCCCCTTTTGAAATTAAGTGCTACTGCAGTGGTTTTCTTTGGCACTTTTCCCCCATGTTAAATTTAATTACATTATGGTTGCTATTACTGAATGGTTCAGTTATATTCACCTTCTGGACCAGATCCTGTGCTCCACTTAGGACTAAATCAAGGATTGCCTCTCACTATGTGCGTTCCAGTACTAGCTGCTCCAAGAAGCAGTTATTAATGGTGTCTAAAAATTTTATCCCTGTATCCCTTCTGAGACGACATATACCCAGTCAATATGAGGATAATTGAAATCCACTGTCATTATTGTGTTTTTTATGTTTGTAACTTCTCTGTCTCACAGAGCATTTCACTATCATCATCACCAGCATCCTGGTCAGGTGGTTGGAGGTATATTCCTACTGCTATACTCTTATTGTTCAAGCATGGAATTTCTATTCATAGAGATTCTATGGTACAGTTTGATACATATAAGATTTTTACTATATTTGACTCTGTTTTCTTTCACATATAGTGCTATTCCCCGTCCAGCACAACCTACTCTGTCATTCTTATATATTTTGTACCCTGGAATTACTGTGTCCCATTTATTATCCTCATTCCACCAAGTTTCTGCAATGCCTATTATATCAATATCCTCATTTAATACCAGGCACTCTATTTCAGTGCTGCTCAAAGCCGGTCCACTGCTTGTTCAGGGAAAGCCCCTGGCGATCCAGGCAGCCAGCCCATCCCTCGGCCCGCGCCGCTTCCCGCAGCCCCCATTGGCCTGGAGCGGCGAATCGCGGCCAAACCTGCAGATGCGGCAGGTAAACAAACCGTCTCGGATCGCCAGGGGCTTTCTCTGAACAAGCAGTGGCCCGACTTTGAGAAGTACTGCTCTAGTTCACCCATCTTGGTATTTAGACTTTTAGCATTTGTAGATAAGCACTTGTGTATTTTGTCAATATTCAGTTGCTTGCCTTCATGTGTTATAATTAAATGGGGCTCTCTTACATGTGACTGTTCCACACTAACGCCTACCTGTACTTTACCAACTTCTTTCCTATCCTCTTTACTAGGATCTAGAATTCCTCCTTCAATAAATTTATCCATCAGGGAGTCTCCGCCCGAACTATGTGCTCCTCTGCACCTGTTGGCTTTACCCTAGATCTTAGTTTAAAAAATCCTCTACAACCTTTTAAATTTTCCATGCCAGCAATCTGTTTCTGTTTTGGTTTAGGGGAAGCCCATCCTTCCTGTATAGGCTCCTCCTTTCCCAAAAGATTCCCCAGTTCCTAATACACCTAACCCCCCCCGCCCATACCATCATCACATCCACTTATTGAGATCCTGCAGTTCCACCTGTCTAAATGGCCCTGAGCATAGAACTGGAAGAATTTCCGAGAATGCTACCATGAAAGTCTTGGTCTTTAATCTTTTACCTAGCAGCCTAAATTTGGCCTCCAGGTCCTCTCTCCTACCTTTCACTGGTACCTACCTGTACCACAACCACCGGCTCTTCTCCAGCACTGCACATAAGTCTGTCTAGATGTCTCATGAGATCCACAACCTTCGCTCCCAGCAGGCATTTTACCATGTAGTTCTCCCAGTCATCACAAATCCAACTATCAATGTTTCTAATAATCAAATCCCCAATTATTATTATCTGACTCTTCCTAGTAACTGTGGTTTCCTCTCTCAGAGGAGAATCCTCAGTGCGAGAGGATACCATGACATCATTAGGAAGGAGGGTCCCAATGATGGGATTGTTTCCCTATGCAACAGGCTGATGTTCTTCTTCACTGAGACTTTCATCCTTCCTAATAGCACAAAGGCTGTTATGCTGGGGATGGAACTGCTCCGCTGTGTCCCTGAAAGTCTCACCTATGTACCTCTCTGTCTCCCCTAGCTCCTCCAGTTCAACCACTCTGGCCGCAAATGCCCATACTGCAAATGAATCCAAAGAAGTGAGGTTTTTACCCACAAAAGCTTATGCCCAAATAAATCTGTTAGTCTTTAAGGTGCCACCAGACTCCTTGTTGTTTTTGTAAATGCCCATACTGTTTCTCTGAGGGCCAAGAGCTGCTTGCACTGCATGGAAACATATACCACCTGCTGCGGTGGTAATTGTACATGCTGCGGTAGTTCAATAAACTGGCTATCCCCCACTCTGCTACTGGACTTCTGCCTACATTACTTTTACTCTTGCATGGTTTTATATATATTTATTTTGGAAGGGGGACACTATTGACCTAATTTCAGTGTATGTTTGTGAGGTATATCTGCCTCTCACATCCCCTCTCTAAACTCTCTCACACAACTCCCCTCTTTTTGGCGCTTCTGGTTGCTAAGAACTGGCTTTTTAAACCCCTTTTCTCCCGGAGTTAGTCCCCACCCCTTGTCAAGGGATTTTTAAGGGGTTAGGCATCAAAGAATACCATTAGGTTTCCAACTTGTTACCAAGCTCTCAGCCTAGCCTAGCAGGCCACTGGGCTCAGCACACAGCCCCCCAAATGGTGTAATTTTAAATCTTCACTCATCAAAAAATGAATCAGTACAAATGATCAATTCTTTAGTAACACTTATGCAATTATTAATTACAGGTTTTTATTTTCATAACATCAAAGAGTATGATAAATATGGTATGATATGCCTCACTAACAAACATGTAGATCTTTTACACCGATAGTCCCAAATCCTGTGAATAAAGTTAAGAATGGGTGTAAGTCTTTGCAGGGTTCAGGCCATAAGCCTCAAATCTGGAAATCGTGATTCCTAAGGAAAGCATTTAAGCATGTACTTAACATTAAGCATTTGCTTAAGTGCTTTCCTGAATATGGATACACTTATGTATGTGCTTAAATGCTTTCCTGATTCGGGCGATTTCTGAGGCAAGAACTGCCACTTATTGTGTTTTTGCACAGCTGCTGGTGCAATGGATAGGGGTCTCTAGGTGCTACTCTAATACAAACCAATCAAAGAAATAATTTTCGTATTTATGTGAGAATGTGAGTTTGTGCTCCAGATACAGCTTGAACAAGAAATGCCAACCTGAATTTGAGGCATTTATCTAAAATAAGCTTTGTCAGGAATGTGATAGGAGATAAATATTTTTGAAGTAGCTACAGGCCATCCTTGGAATAAAAGCTTGAATAATATTTATGTTTTTTATTTGAACTTTTTATTTGATTTGGATGCCTGAAAACATTGAAAACTCATAGAAAGATGTTATACTTTAAACAACACTCATCCTTTAAGTAGGGGAAACGTTTGGGCTAAATTATAACAAACTGTAGGCAATATAAGATAATATCTAGGAGTAAGCCATGGCAGGAAAAGACGTTTGATGCAAACATTCTAAGCACAAGAAAAGCAGAGCACAACCAACAACAAAAAGAAAAAAAGTATGAAAACTCCAACAAGGCACAACAATGAATTGTGAGTCTGGCAAAATTACATGGAATGGGAACAAGCATTTACTGGATTAAAAACAGGACCTGGGTAGCTAAGTGCATCTGAGCTATTTACCTGACCTCTTGAACATGGGGGGGCTCCAATGGGAATAGTGCTGCATGCCTTCCTTCAGGCCTTTGAGGCTAGCTTCAAAGGTTCTATAGGAAAAGCTGCTGAATGTATACACTGACACAGCTCAATCCCCTGGCCACGATGCCTCACCTGAGAGGTGGGAAATCCCTGTTGAAATGCTTTTTCCTCATCAAGCAAAGGGGGAACACAAACCACATAGTAGGGGACCACATGGCTTCCTACTATTATTCATATTCCTTTTCTTTCAGGCACAGCAAAATGTAAAGCATTTCCTCTAAAAGGCATGTGCTTCTTTAAGAAAGAACTTTGTACCAACACTATTTTACCATGTGATGAAAGGAATAATCACTGCAGTATAATCATTATCTTTTTCTAAGGCATAATTAGAAATGCAACCCTGACTAAGTAATGGGGTATAAATTACTACTATCCCACAGATCCAGTGCCTTACTTACATCCTCCTTTTCAAAAGTTTTCACTTTGATTAGTAGGCCTCATTTATGCTCTCAAAAATAGGAATCATCTTTTTTTCCCAGCAGCTGACACTGCCTTTTTGGAGTAAAATAATTGCAGTTCTCTGACATGCTGGACGAAAAAAAGCAATGTAAAGAATTTCAGAAACATTCTTACTGTGAGGAAAAAAATCCCCACTTTTTTCATATACAAATGTGTGAAAATGGCTCCAATATCCTTTTCATTAATGATACTTAGAGAGAGGAAAATATATCTGCAAAGTCAGTTACTGGAGTTACATTTAGAAAGGACATCACTGACATGCTTTCAGATTTCATCTCCAAAGTCAGAAGATGAATGAGTATTTAATTAAGATATTCATACAAACTGTGACTTATGAAACTTAAATCACATTCTAGTAAAGGGAAGCTTTCTAAGCATTTTAATCTGCCTAAGAGTACACCTCTGAGCTGACTAAACTACCAGATCCAAACTGAGAAATACACTAACAAATGAAAGTAAAATATGTAAAACCACCTACTCCTGCAATATGCTTTCCACAATGATAGCCAAATAAATTTCAAGGTTGACAAGCAGTTGAATTGAAAAAGTATTTAAAAAAACCGATACAATCTAAAAACGTATCTATTCAGTTGTCTTTTAATGACTGGAAAATACCCTGTGGCACAACAGTGGGGTGTGTATTGGAACAGAAAACAGAGGTAATGTTTCACTGAGATGAACCATTCTCCAGCATTTAATTATGGCCATAAATGCACCTTTTTTTCAACATCAGTGTGACAATTTGTTCAATGAAGCAGCTAGCGGGGTAACTAGGCTTAGTCTCAGTATAAAGTTAAGGCTTCCTTCACCTATTATCCATATATAATAAGGCTTGTATCACCCAGAAAGGGTAATGCTTTCTGCAGCTTCAAGTCAAACATGAGAATAAGATAAGACACATTCAATTAGAAATCTCAAATTCCCAATACATTCTTTCATAGTTCATACCCTCCCTGTTGGTTTATATGTCTACACTGTCAAATGGAACACTGCCAATTAGCCCTGCTGAGGTAGGAGTGTTTTGAGGGGAGTGTTGACAACCCTAAGTGCTAGCAACAGCAACCTGGGCTCCTGGCTACCCAGGAAAGGGTTTTAGCCTTAAAAAAACTTACAGTTAAACAATAATCAAAATGCCTCAAGGGAGGCAAATGTTAATAACAAACATAGCAATAAGAACAGGAGTACTTGTGGCACCTTAGAGACTATATATGAAGCCTGTCAAATAGATTTTAACAGAGCCTGTCAAATAGAAAACTCTAGTATGAGGCCAGTAAGCCTTAATCAGATTCTATCACACAGAGATCAGGCATTTCACATTCATTCAGTTTGTCTAATAGTTTATCAGCAGATTCCAAATCCCAAAATATATAACGAGTACCTTGGTATTCTAATTTACATTTTGCATGGTATTGGATTGATACCTCTGTTTATTTGTGCAGAAGAAACTGACTTGCCTCCCTGCTTGTGTCTAGGGGATCCAACATCAAACTATCCTACTCAATAAAGTTCAGGCATTTCTTTCTAGCAAAAATCTTTTATTATTCAAGTACAAATAGAAAATCCTGATTCTCCTTCCTCACAGATTAGACATATTGGTTGTTATGTACCGTGTGCTACTGCCACACACAAAGGATTATCTTCAGCATTTAATTCTAATGCTTCTGAGAGTCATTTCTCAAATCAGCTGTGGTGCTCCTTCACCCTGTATTCCTCCAAATATCTCCAGAACCTCAAGCCCTAGATTATTACTTAAAGCTCTATTAATCAGCCACATGATATTTCTCAGGGGGACTATCCCTCTCAAGTGGCTCCTCAAGTTGATAGTGTTTAGAGACTATGTGAACTCACAGAGACTTCCCTCAGTATCCCCCGTTTTAAAACCCAAAGATCAGAGTTTGTTGTTGCCTTATTACCTGAGAATGCACAATGGCAGTCACAGCAGAGACTATGAGAGCAACAGCCTTTAGAAGAATATTAAACGTGTCAGCAGCAAGACTCGGATCCTGAGCAGATACTGCTTAAACCCACCTCCGGCTGCCCTCTGTTTGCTGACGCACCCTGCATCTTTCTTGATAAGGTAGATAGTACGTTCTGCTTTAACATTGGTCAACTACCTAACCAGAATAGGAATCTCCTGTTACCTGTGTTTGAAATCTGACGTCAAAACATGTAGCTGTCTAATGCTTGCTGAGACAACTGCTGCTGTGCTGCCCATTACTTTATTTGATTTTTGTAGACACAGGCAAACAACCTGCATAAATCAAGTACTGATGAGTTGGGTTCCTTCATCTCCCGAGTGAAAGACAATCACCTACATGGAAAAGGTACCAAATTCAACTCTGATAATAAATTGACTTCAGCATCGGGAATGATTTTGACTCATTATATTTGTCTTGTTCTTTGTTGGCCAAATTTGACCTTCTCCCTTCAGTAGGATTTAACAGGTGTAAGTGTGAGCAGAATGTGGCCTATGATGTGACAGCAGACAGAAAAGAAGCTTTTGTTCTTTAGCTCTAGATCACTATTCTATTACTTACCTTACTACTTTTATATTCATGGAATCAATTCTGGTTTACAATGCATTGATATTGCTACTCTCGCCCATAGAATAAAAAAGTACATTAGCACGAATGTTCAGGTAATGATGCATTTCTGGTATCATAAACATAAAGCAAGATAAAAGTATATACTGAGCTAAAGATCTTGATCATACAAAAAGAGTACCATTTTACTGTTCTTTATCACTAATTATTTTTTCATTAGCTTTGACTCAAAATGCCAAAAGGAACTTCGTTAATAAGATCAAATATCCTGGATTAATTATTCTCCCGTGCTGTTAGTAACAAAAGACTGTGAATAAAAATTTACTTCTAAAAGCTAAAAATGTACATTTCAGTGAATGTCTAATGAGTCTCACAAAGCCCAGTAGCTAATAAAAGCTGAGGATTACCAGCAAGCCAATAGCAGGCTTCAGGGCATTCTATTCAATCAGAAAGTGGGCTAGTTTAAATTGATCATAATATCATAGGTAAACATCATAAATAAGAACCTGTTCTACTTTATTGGAGAATATAGGCAGGCTATATTACTTTGCTTCTAACACTTCTGATACTGTCTGGCCTAGTCTCCCTGATTCTGTTTTGTTTGGTGATTTTAATTACATAGTGATTCCCTTTGCTCTAAAGTTCAAACTCAAACTGAAATCAGATTTTGGTTTATGTTGCAGGAACAGAGAGGCTGAGAGTTTTGGCTAAGCAGTTGCCATTTTTCAACCTCTTCTATTGGTCTTTGAAACTTATGGATCAAAATTTAAGCATAAAGCAAAAAATGATAGGTTAAATCCTAGTGCCATTGAAGTCAATGGGAAAACTCCCTTCAGTGGGGCAAGGATTTCACCCAAACAGTGCAGGTTCTATCCAACAAGCTCTATTTTAAAATGGGGTATGTCTACACTACGAAATTAGTTCGAATTTATAGAAGCCGGTTTTATTGAAATCGGTTGTATACAGCCGATTGTGTGTGTCCACACAATAAAATGCTCTAGGTGCTCTAGTCGGCGGACCGCGTCCACACTACAAGGCTAGCGTCGACTTCCAGAGCATTGCACTATGGGTAGCTATCCCACAGCTATCCCACAGTTCCCGCAGTCTCCGCCGCCCCTTTGAATTCTGGGTTGAGATCCCAATGCCCGGATGATGCAAAACAGTGTCGCGGGCGGTTCTGGGTACATGTCGTCAGGCCCCTCCCTCCCCCGTCACAGCAACGGCAGACAATAGATTCGCGCCTTTTTACCTGGGTTACCTGGGTTACCTGTGCAGACAACATGGAGCCCGCTCAGCTCAGCTGAGCTCACCGTCACCATATGTCCTCTGGGTGCCGGCAGATGTGGGACTGCATTGCTACACAGCAGCAGCTGCTAACTGCCTTTTGGCGGTAGACGGTGCAGTAGACTGGTAGCCTTCATCGGCGATCTGGGTGCTGGCAGCCGTGGGGCTTGCCTTTTGGCAGTAAATGGTGTATTACGACTGTTATCCGTCCTATTACAAGTCGGGTCATCGTACGTTAGCAGAGTCTTTCCTGAGCAGCCGATTGTGCAATAGGCCTGAAGACCATCGTCATACACCGCCCCGTATTTGCTGCCAAGCACCCAGAAAGAGCCCCGTATTTGCTGCCAAGCACCCAGAAAGATGCCGAGGGCTATCAGTCACGCTGCACCGTCGTCTTAAGATGTAAAAAATAGATTTGCTCTGTATTCATTTGCTTCCCCCTCCCTCCGTCAAATCAACGGCTTGCTAAACCCAGGGTTTTCAGTTTAATCTTTGGGGGGACCATTCTGTGTGACAGTTGTTTGTGTCTCTCCCTGATGCACAGCCACCGTTCTTGATTTTAATTCCCTGTGCCTGTACGCCATGTCGTCTCTCGGCCCCCCTCCCTCCTTCCCCTACTCCGTCAGATAGTCCGCCACAGCTCAGAGAGCCGAGAAGCGGTTCGCGCCTTTTCTTTGAATTCTGGGTTGAGATCCCAATGCCCGGATGATGCAAAACAGTGTCGCGGGCGGTTCTGGGTACATGTCGTCAGGCCCCTCCCCCCTCGTCACAGCAAGGGCAGACAATAGATTCGCACCTTTTTACCTGGGTTACCTGTGCAGACAACATACCACGGCAAGCATGGAGCCCGCTCAGCTCAGCTGAGCTCACCGTCACCATATGTCCTCTGGGTGCCGGCAGACGAGGGACTGCATTGCTACACAGCAGCAGCTGCTAACTGCCTTTTGGCGGTAGACGGTGTAGCATGAGTGATAGTCGTGGGGCTGGAAGCCGTAGGGCTGCATTGCACCAGCCCCTTGCAGGCGATGGTATATTATGACTGGTACCCATCGTCATCATACTGGTATGGCTGTCAATCATGGCCACCTGGGCAGACATGCTACTGTTTTGATGATGATGGTTACCAGTCGTAATATACTATTTTCTGCCAATTGCCCAGTATTGTCTGCTAAGCACCCAGAAGAGGCCGAGGGTGATGCTGGGTGCTGGCGGACGTAGGGCTGGCAGACATGGGGCTGCATTGCTACACAGCAGCAGCCCCTTGCCTTTTTGCAGATGATGGTATATTATGATTGGTATCCATCATCATCGTACTGGAGAGGCTATCACTCATGCTGCACCGTCGGCTGCCACCTTAAGATGTAAAAAATAGATTTGTTCTGTATTCATTTGCTTCCCCTTCCTCCGTGAAATCAATGGCCTGCTAAGCCCAGGGTTTCCAGTTTAATCTTTGGGGGGACCATTCTGTGTGACAGTTGTTTGTGTTTCTCCCTGTTCCTGTACCTGTACGCCATGTCGTCACTCGGCCCTCCCTCCCTCCTTCTCCTGGTCCATCAGATACTACTTTCGCACCTTTTTTCTGACCAGGCGCCATAGCTAGCACTGGGATCATGGAGCCCGCTCAGATCACCGCGGCAATTATGAGCACTATGAACACCACGCGCATTGTCCTGGAGTATATGCAGAGCCAGGACATGCCAAGGCGAAACCCGGACCAGGCGAGGAGGCGATTGCAGCGCGGCGACGAGAGTGATGAGGAAATTGACATGGACATAGACCTCTCACAAGGCACAGGCCCCAGCAATGTGGAAATCATGGTGTCACTGGGGCAGGTTGATGCCGTGGAACGCCGATTCTGGGCCCGGGAAACAAGCACAGACTGGTGGGACCGCATCGTGCTGCAGGTATGGGACGATTCCCAGTGGCTGCGAAACTTTCGCATGCATAAGGGCACTTTCATGGAACTTTGTGACTTGCTTTCCCCTGCCCTGAAACGCCAGGATACCAAGATGAGAGCAGCCCTCACAGTTGAGAAGCGAGTGGCGATAGCCCTGTGGAAGCTTGCAACGCCAGACAGCTACCGGTCAGTCGGGAATCAATTTGGAGTGGGCAAATCTACGGTGGGGGCTGCTGTGATCCAATTTGCCAGGGCAATGAAAGACCTGGTGATATCAAGGGTAGTGACTCTGGGCAACGTGCAGTCAATAGTGGATGGTTTTGCTGAAATGGGATTCCCAAACTGTGGCGGGGCCATAGACGGAACCCATATCCCTATCTTGTCACCGGAGCACCAAGCCACCGACTACGTAAACCGCAAGGGGTACTTTTCAATGGTGCTGCAAGCCCTGGTGGATCACAAGGGACGTTTCACCAACATCAACGTGGGATGGCCGGGAAAGGTACATGATGCTCGCGTCTTCAGGAACTCTGCTCTGTTTCGAAAGCTGGAGGAAGGGACTTTCTTCCCGGACCAGAAAGTGACCGTTGGTGATGTTGAAATGCCTATCGTGATCCTTGGGGACCCAGCCTACCCCTTAATGCCATGGCTCATGAAGCCGTACACAGGCAGCCTGGACAGGAGTCAGGACCTGTTCAACTACAGGCTGAGCAAGTGCCGAATGGTGGTGGAATGTGCATTTGGACGTTTAAAAGCGCGCTGGCACAGCTTACTGACTCGCTCAGACCTCAGCGAAAAGAATATCCCCATTGTTATTGCCGCTTGCTGTGCGCTCCACAATATCTGTGAGAGTAAGGGGGAGACCTTTATGGCGGGGTGGGAGGTTGAGGCAACTCGCCTGGCCGCTGATTACGCGCAGCCAGACACCAGGGCGGTTAGAGGAGCACAGCAGGGCGCGGTGCGCATCAGAGAAGCTTTGAAAACGAGTTTTGTGACTGGCCAGGCTACTGTGTGAAACTTCTGTTTGTTTCTCCTTGATGAACCCTCCAAACCCCCCCCCCCCGACCCGGTTCACTCTACTTCCCTGTAAACCAACCACCCCACCCCACCCTCCCCTCCCGCTTGCAGAGGCAATAAAGTCATTGTTTTTTCACATTCATGCATTCTTTATTAGTTCCTTACAGAGGTAGGGGGATAATTGCCAAGGTAGCCTGGGATGGGTGGGGGAGGAGGGATGGAAAAGGACACACTGCATTTTAAAACTTTAACTCTTATTGAAGGCCAGCCTTCTGATGCTTGGGCGATCATCTGGGGTGGAGTGACTGGGTGGACGGAGGCCCCCCCACCGTGTTCTTGGGCGTCTGGGTGAGGAGGCTATGGAACTTGGGGAGGAGGGCTGTTGGTTACACAGGGGCTGTAGCGGCGGTCTCTGCTCCTGCTGCCTTTCCTGCAACTCAACCATACGCTCGAGCATATCAGTTTGATGCTCCAGCAGACCGAGCATTGCCTCTTGCCGTCTGTCTGCAAGCTGACGCCACCTATCGTCTTCAGCCCGCCACTTGCTCTGTTCATCCCGCGATTCAGCCCGCCACCTCTCCTCTCGTTCATATTGGGCTTTTCTCATCTCCGACATTGACTGCCTCCACGCATTCTGCTGTGCTCTATCAGCGTGGGCGGACATCTGCAGCTTCGTGAACATATCGTCCCTCGTCCTACGTTTTCTCTTTCTAATGTTCACGAGCCTCTGCGAAGGAGAAACATTTGCAGCTGGTGGAGGAGAAGGGAGAGGTGGTTAAAAAAGACACATTTTAGAGAACAATGGGTACACTCTTTCATTACAAGGTCGCATATTTCGGCTTGCAGGCAGCCATCGTAGGCCACAGTGTTTTGGCTTTTTTAACCTTCTTAACATGCGGGAAAGGTTGCAAACAGCAGCGCATTTCCCATATCAAGGATGAATTGGGTTGTCCATTTAAAGTGGGGTTTCAATGTAAAAGGAGGGGGCTGCGGTTTCCCGGTTAACATGCGGCACAAACACAAGTACACCCCCCCCCACACACACACACACGATTCTCTGGGATGATCACTTCACCCCTCCCCCCACCGCGTGGTTAACAGCGGGGAACATTTCTGGTCAGAAGAGCAGGAACGGGCGCCTCTGAATGTCCCCTTAATAAAATCACCCCATTTCAACCAGGAGAGCTTTCTGGAGATGTCCCTGGAGGATTTCCGCTCCATCCCCATACACGTTAACAGACTTTTCCAGTAGATGTACTGGCCGCGATTGCCAGGGCAAAGTAATCATTAAACACGCTTGCTTTTTTTTTGTAATGTTTACAAATATTTGCAAAGTTACACTCACCAGAGGTCTCCTGTGTGCCCTCAGGGTCTTGGGTGAGTTCGGGGGTTACTGGTTCCAGGTCCAGGGTCACAAACATATCCTGGCTGTTGGGGAAGCCGGTTTCTCCGCTTCCTTGCTGCTGTGAGCTACCTACAGTACCTCCATCGTCATCTTCCTCGTTCCCTGAACCGTCTTCCCTGTGTGTTTCTCCAGTGAGAGAGTCATAGCACACGGTTGGGGTAGTGGTGGCTGCACCCCCTAGGATCGCATGCAGCTCCGCGTAGTAGCGGCAAGTTTGCGGCTCTGCCCCGGACCTTCCGTTTGCTTCTCTGGCTTTGTGGTAAGCTTGCCGTAGCTCCTTAATTTTCACGCGGCACTGCTGTGTGTCCCTGTTATGGCCTCGGTCCTTCATGGCCTTGGAGATCTTTTCTAATACTTTTCCATTTCTTTTACTGCTACGGAGTTCAGCTATCACTGCTTCATCTCCCCATATGGCGAGCAGATCTCGTACCTCCCGTTCGGTCCATGCTGGAGCTCTTTTGCGATCCTGGGAGGACTCCATCACGGTTACCTGTGCTGATGAGCTCTGCGTGGTCACCTGTGCTCTCCACGCTGGGCAAACAGGAAATGAAATTCAAACCTTCGCGGGTCTTTTCCTGTCTACCTGGTCAGTGCATCTGAGTTGAGAGTGCTGTCCAGAGCGGTCACAATGAAGCACTGTGGGATAGCTCCCGGAGGCCAATAACGTCGAATTCCGTCCACACTACCCCAATTCCGACCCGCAAAGGCCGGTTTTATCGCTAATCCCCTCGTCGGAGGTGGTGTAAAGAAACCGGTTTAAAGGACTCTTTAAATCGAAAGAAAGGGCTTCGTTGTGTGGACGTGTCCAGGCTTAATTCGGTTTAACGCTGCTAAAGTCGACCTAAACCCGTAGTGTAGACCAGGCCTAAGTATGTAAGAAGGGAGATGGTATCTTGCTCCAACTCCTTCCCTGGCAGATTTGCTGACCCTGGAGATGTGTGCTGGGGTTTATTTTGGCAGAAGCCAGTATATGCCTGGAGTGAGTGTCATCTTTTCTTTGTGCAGAATGTGTAGATAAAAATATATTTTAAGTACAGAGTATTTTTAATGCACAGATGTTTAACACAGAGAAGATGCTGGCCATTTATTATTACAAATATAATATTTTGCAAATCGTAAAAAGATCCAGAAAAAGATTTAATTAATGTATTTTTTTTAATAAGAACATTTAAAGAACCTATTCACATAATATGAAATTGTCATGTTCAGACACAGCATTTTCAGTGTAAGGCACCCAAAAGCAGGTAGCTGAAAACCCTTTATCAATAAGAACAATATTAATACATTATTGCTTTTTTATTAAAATATCAAAACAACTTACTACTTTGGCAATTTCTATAGTGTATTAGAAATCTTTTTACAACACACAGAACCACAGAATGGTGGCATAGAAGATTTAGAGCATCTCTAAACTTCAAGATGTCTTTTCACACAACACAAGCATTTAATGAAAGTGTTCAGTGAAGCTTATTGACATTTACTTTTCCCTTTACCACATATTTATTAATCTTGAATATCACATTCACATTAACATCAAACACACATAAAATATGAAATAGCTGGAGAGAACAGAAGACATATTTTAGTGCTTTGATGTTGATGCCAAAGTTTTATTTAAGATATTTATATGTCGCCTAAAAAGGATAATAAATTTCATTGAAGGCTCAATATATTACCAGAGTTCTATCAACAAACTCCACAGGGTAGGCTCAAAGTGCCGAAAGGGAAAAATAGAAATACTATTGACTAATCAATCTTCGAAAGCAGTGAATGTTTTTAAAAAACCACATTTAAGAGATCCATAATTTAAAATTTGATTTGTGAAAAGTGGAATGGCACATACACTAGAGTTTTAGGCTAGATATGAGAATGGGTTTTTTTCTTTTTCGTTTTCTAACAGAGATCATTTGATTCATGAGCATTAAAACAAAAGAGTACTGTGTACCAAGTACTTAGTGTGAAGCATGGTCTGATTTAGCAATGATAAGGTTGGGTCATGGCCTGACAAAAGCAAAGACAACTCCCTTGAATTAAGTGTTTGACAGTTTCTACATACTGCTAGCTGGTTGAAAATAAATCCATCCATGTATTTGCAACAAGCACATGAAGTAACTGAGCAAGACAGGAACATACCCTTGGTAGACCAAATTCATCCCTGCTCTAACTCTACTGACAGTTAGAACAGGGATGAATTTTGTCTACTGGTATTAGAAAGATGAGCAAACTGGTTCAGATTAAATAAGAATTGACCTAATCCATCAGAAAGCTAACCTCAAAAGAACATTTTATAAGCAATTAAACTATCTGGTTAACTTTTAGGTTTAAATCTTAACAATTTATTTTCAGAAATTTCAGTTTTCTGTGTTGTGAATTAACTTTTGTCCAGATGTCAGGCTTAGAGCAATGGGTTCCATTGCCAAGGTCTTGATTTTGTTTCAAGAACAGAGGAGAGTTAGAACTTGTCTTAATGAGATCCAGTGTAAAGAGAAGCAGAGCTATGGGGCCATTTTGAATCAATGCCACCATATGAGAAATGTAACCAATGCTTCTTGGGTATTCAAAGCACACACAAATCCACCTTGGCTTAATTGAAATGATTCGGCCTGCTATGACATTCAGACCATCTCTTTCTCAGCACTGTGGAATTTTGTGGAAGGAACAATATTTTCGCTTCAGATTTGTCTGTTAAGCTCTTTCCGTGGGTTCGTAGATTCAGACAATCCCTGAATAGTAGCAGAGCATTCTTAATACAGAAGTCAGTGAAAGCTGTTGGATGCTCAGCATTTGTGAAAATCAGGCAGCTTATCAAGTCATCTCTGACCTCAATCCTCTCAGGCCTCATAATTAGCATTAGAAATGAGAGTCCTAGCAATAAAAATCAATTACAAAATGCATGGTGGGCTCGGAGACACATGATGAGAGAAATGGGAAAATACAAATGTCAAGGGGGGATAAAAACACCGGTATATAGTAAATGATAGGTGCACTACTTTCCAGTCACTTCATCCAACACAAATGGCAGAATTAGTCCATATAGTCCTTTGAGTCTGCCCTCCCCCTTCTCTACCAGTCATTCAAGGAACAACATAGCTTTGTGTGTCCGAAAGGACACGGTGTGCTGGTTGAGAATAAAAAAAAGCAAACAAAAATGGGGTAGCTGACCTAGTGTTTTCAAAGCTATCCATGTTTCAATAACCTACTAGCCATCTGACAGTACGTTTTTGGTTCTGTCTCCCAGTTCTGGGACACAGCCCTCCCCTTAGAAAATTCCATAACTATGGTCTTCAAGGCACATTTACAAAAACTGCAAATCAAACTGAAGAAATGTCATCTGCTACTTATATAGGGTATTTTACCTTTGCCCTCTTCCTGAACTTCCTGCCACTGGGCATCATGCTGGTCCCGTAGGACAGACTCAGAGCTGCTCTGAATTGCAATGGCTGCAACAGCCCCCAGGAGGCCAATCCCGCAGCTGAAATGCAGTAGCAAATCGACTATGCCCTTCTTCCACTGGTTATGTACTGGCTCTATCACATCAGGGGATTCTCTACAAGGTAGGTCTTCAAGTAGTTACATCAGTGGGCTTTACAGCTGCTTTGTGCCACCTGAACAGTGCACCGCAGCCTTAACAGGGGCCAGGATCTGGCCCACTGTTTCTTCATATAAAAACCTCAAATATTTGTATCTCACAATGAGATGTAGCCTCTCACTTGGAGCCCAACTGAAGTGAAGGTGAGTTTCCCCACTCACTTCAGTGACAGCAGGATCAGTTATTCAAAGTTATTCAGATACACACAGTCAATGTAGCAGTGCCATTTTTTTAAAAAATAGGACTCACTTCGCACAACAGAGCAATCCCCACTGGATCTAGGTGGCAGCAGCACCAGTACTTTCTGGTGTTTGTTTAGTATTCTGTGCACATATTCCTAAAAAGCTGGTGCAAATATTAAAAAATCCCCTGCCCATCTGTGCATTATAGCACGTTTTATATTGCACAATGTAGATAATAATTTTCTCAAGTACCATCTAATCTCTTTGTTTTAAATGTCAGTGAGTTCCATACTCAAATATACTGCTGTCTACTTAAAGCTGGATCAGCTTTTGTATTTAGAAACAGATAATATGCTTAACTGCATTAAAAAAGTATTAGCAACCCTGTAAATGGTCCTGTATGGGAATGACTCAGTAGATAAAGTTCATAAAAACATTAAACTCGCACAAACAATATTTTATGATGCCCTACATTTGATTTAACACTATCTAAATGAAAATGGATCAAAATGATACCTTGATCTTATTTTCAGATGTACCTGAAGATATTAAACATGCATTACTTTCTGTCAACAGCTTTAGAAACAGTTGTTAGAAATACATATAATCTCTTTTAATTGGCAATTCCTTAAGGCTGATGTGAGTGCTAAGCCAAAAGATTTTCTAATTTATAGATTTAGTTAGCAGATGTAGTTAGTAGCACTCTCATAACATTAAGTCATATACACCTAATTTCAAATTCTGCCATATGAGATTATATTAAAAGTCTGCTACTGGCAAGTATCATTTGCATATTAATATACTAAAAATGAAAAGGAGATGTAAAAATTTACTTTCAAATTGTCCGAACATATTGAATTTACTTTAGAAAGACATAATGTGTAATAATTAGCACAATTCAAAATGTTGATTTTTGACACATAAATACTCCTATGCTTTGAGTCCTATTTATCTAAGAGCCCACCTTTCCCCTTATGTCCGATCATGGCAGAAGAGATCAGATGAAACATTCAAGATAAAACCCTGTTCATTTAAATGTCTGGGGGTTGGTGGTAAGATGTTTACACTGAAATGCGCTCTACTCTGGAACTCGCTCCCCTTGTTGATGCAACAGAGATCAAGTTTACTGACCTTCAAGGAATGTTACGATGCCTTTGGAGAGGCACCTGCCTGAGGAAGTAGTGGAGGCTTTTGGGGAGATGGGTATGTCCTTTATTTGGATTTTAGTTGGTCATTGGTTGGTCTTTGCATTAACTGTTAGCTCCCAGTCTTGCAATATGACCACTGTGTCTGTGAGGGTTCCCATTCAGTGAGGCTCTGCATGGACAGAGGGGTTCAACTCATACACAAGACACTACTTTGGAACACAAGACACACGGAACAGGACATTATTTTGTTATGCAACTAATGTGTTTTCATTTGTATATGTTCTCACAAAAGTCTAATAGGGTGAACCATCTATAAATAAATGAAATAAAAAAATAAATATATTCTGCTAAATTGCTTTTTTTGCATGAGACATTGCAACCTCTTGAATGTTAACTGTCCTTCAAGAAAACAGACAGTGTTAAACCCAGAAAATTTGGGTTTCAAATGTGAACATCAAGGTTTGTTTATCAGTTTGAGGCCTTTAAGTTTTGCCAAAAAAGGAGACAAATCCTGAAGCAAACATAAAGCTATATCTCTTGGTGGCCAAAATCTTTAGTCTGGTCCCTTATGATGTCGCAAACATGTAAAACTAAACTCCTTTTAATGATGAGAGAAAAGATGATAGTTACAAAACAAGATGTAGAATAATAATCTAAACATCCTCCCAGAGAGGGCAGCAAGCTAAGAAAAGTGAGGGGACTCAAACAGAGGAACGCAAAGAAAATAAATTCCTTTGCTGCTATTTAATTTTATTTTCTATAGTATTCCTTGTAACAACCTGAAGGCTCTAGAGACTATAAAGGAGTATCTTAGAGGGGTAAATCCTCCATTGCCCTACAACTTGAAGGACTCTTTTACCAAAAGTCACCTTGGTCAAAGATCAAATCCGTTGTAAAGTAACAAGAGAGAGCTTGGATGGAAGCATTACACAGGTCTTGTATTAAAGCTTCCCATGAAAGGCCCAGTATGTAGCCAATTACCTCTTGGAGTGAACTCTGATATGTGAAGTCAATTGACAGCCCTTCCCTTAATGTGCTGCTTTAATGTACAAAACCATCTAGTTGGCAACTGAAGCTTTGGAAGCAGGCAAAAAAAATCTTTTTAGAGAATCTAAAAAGAACAAAGAGTCTATCCTACATAGAAGAGACTCTTTCCAAATAAAAAGTTAGAACTATCTTGACATTTAGTGTGTGGAGAGACTTTGCTTTTAGATGCTGTAGTTTAGGGCCAAAGGATGGGAGTGCAATTGCTTTGTGTCAGAGAAAGTTAATATTAAGAAACTATTCTGTCTTTGTGGAAGTGAAGCGAGAAGTACCCACACTGACAGAGCTTGTAGCTCACAAGTTCTCCTCACAGAAGACATCACCACCCAAAAGATAGTTTTGATGGACACACAGAAAAGAGAGTGCTGTAAAACTGAATGTGTAAATGATGCTTCTTTAAATGCTTAAAGACAAAAACGCCTATCAAGCTAGGGTGCCAATGACAAATCTCTTTGCAGTAAAGGATTAGTTATTTTTCTGTCACTGCAGGTATTGCAAGTTGTTATAGTTATTCTGTTCTCCCTTTGGTTTATTTTATTTATATATTTATTTGTTGCTAAATAAGAAAGTGTTTGTTAACCCAGCAAGATGACCAAAGAGAACATTAAAAGTGATACACTGAACTCCAGTGCCACAGACAACATCTAGGCAGAGGGTCAAGGTGCAGTAACTGAGCATTCCTTTCTCCTGAGTTGCCGACACAGGAACATTCCTCAGAAAAATGATGAACAATCTGACAAAGTTCATTCTTGGTTTAGAGATATCGTTGTTCTCACACTTACAATGGGGAATGAGTGTAATATTTCCAGAACTGGAATGAACTGTTAAAGTGCACCCACTATACTTTTGGCTTGGTTATGTGCTAGTCATTTTGAAGCCTGGAGTGGTTTCTGGAGACCAGATATACACCTGTTCTCTGAAACCCAATCTAAAACACCATGGCCCTGCTTTTCAGAGGTCCTGTGCACCCACAGTTTTCTTTGACTTCAGCTGGAGTTGAGGTCATCAGCATCTGAAAATCAAGACCAAGATGTCTCAAGTCGAGAACTCAAAAATGGAAGCATCCAAAATTAGGGGTCACTTTTGAATTTTGTGGCCTAAATGTCCCAAAAGGGTTAAGTCAAAAAACTCTTGTCCTGGTAGCACTTAGGAAATCTGAACCCTCAGCTCAGCTGGATTTGAAGTTAAAGGAAGACACTTTTATATGTAGGGCCCTACCAAATTCCGTTACAATTTTGGTCAATTTCATGGTCATAGGATTTTAAAAATCGTAAATTTAATGATTACAGATATTTAAATCTGAAATTTCATGGTTTTGTAATTGTAAGAAACCTGTCCCAAAAAGGAGTTGTGGGAGGGGGTTGCAAGGTTATTGTAGGGCGCGGGGGGTGGGGGGGGATCTTATAGTATACAGTAAAAACACACCAAAAAACAGATTTCACAGGGGGAGACCAGATTTCACATTCTGTGATGTGTTTTTCATGGCCATGAATTTGGTAAGGCCCTATTTATATGGGACGGGGAGCGGGGTGTGGATATTGGGCATGGAAACTGCAAAAGGGAGTAAGAGAGAAAGAAGATGGCTAGGATATACTGGCAAGAGTTAAGTATCGGAGAGGTAGCTGTGTTAGTCTGGATCTGTAAAAGCAGCAAAGAGTCCTGTGGCACCTTATAGCCTAACAAACGTATTGGAGCATGAGCTTTCGTGGGTGAATACCGATTTTGTCGGCTGCATGGCAAGAGTTGTAATTCTGATTCTTTCAGCTGCCTGGGACAGAGCATTTTGCTGCACTTTTATTAAGGAGGGAGTCACAGCTCAGTTTCATACTTCTGATTTATACTGATCCATTTTTGTTTTGGGACACATGCATCTGTTATGCAGCTGCTATTCATATTCAGGAGAGACTGTGGATGAAGTCAGAAGATTTGGATAGGGACTGAATGTTAGACAGAGTAATTTTTGCTGGGATGTGTTTAATGAGACTATTAAATTGTGCTATTAATAGCTATTGCTTTGCTTTGCTATTTTGCTAGTGTTTCTTCAATTACTTAATTTGCTTCATTGGTTCTAAGAGACGGGATGTGCTAAATCACTTGATGGTGGGCACTGGGTATTAAGGCTACTGCTGAAACACCATAATTAATTCTATATTTGTTATATGCAACATTACACGTTAATGCTACATAACACCACGTAATAGGGTATAAACTGTTTTCTCTTTTTATTCTTTTCTTCAGTTCATTGTAAATGTGCTGGCTTATAAAATCTAAAAGAAGAGCGGTGCTTTGGTTTTTACAACACTCAGACTGATTTCTCTCCGTATGGAGAGGATATTTAAATACTTCATATGATTTCTTTAGTTTTACTAACAGTGTGTCCATCCATTGCCTTGGGTGCACATACAATTAACACAAATCACAACTGAACTTACAGTAACAATAAAAAAGTTACACAAAAACCTAAACTGATGCAAAATCCTCAAACTGCTGTTCCCCCACTGCTCAGTCCCTCTTGCCACCATTCAACTCCACCTCAGGAAAAGCCTGAGGAAACAGACAGACAGCGTAGACAAGAAAAGAGACGGGCCTTGCAGTGGGCTGAAGATTGATAATTCTGAGCCCTTTCATAAGAAAATGTGAAGCAAATTCAGAATCAAGGATGTATGGGAGAGAACTTTGCAGGCACAAAGGAAACTGCCATTGGTTTTCAATGGGAGCTGGGCAACTGACTGCTCTTTGTGCCTTTGAAAATCTTTCCCCATAACTACAAAGGCTCTGTTCGCAGCCCTCTTTTTGTTTAAACTAGGAGGGCATCATTTTGAGTCCCTTCGTTGATCTTGGCTGATGAAGCAGCACACACGGAGAGAAGCATTCTGTAATGTAGCCAGGACCCAAACCATTTAGGGCTGTGTATAATAGGCTGGAAAAAAAAACCACCCTAGAAGCCAGTCCAGACTACTGAATGAAGTTGTAATGTGCCGTCAGGGAGAAGTTCTACTAAATAAGCAGGCAGCTGCATTCTATATCAGCTGAAGTTTCCATGTGGATTGTAGGTATAGTCTCATGTAGAGCACATAACATTAATCCAATCTGGAGATGGCAAGGGCATAAATAACTGTAGTGAGGTTTGTATCTGAAAGGAATGATTGCAGCCTCTTTGTCAAGTGCAGATTTTTAAAAAAGCACTCTCAGCCATCTCTGTTATCAGGAATCTAGCCATCCAGAAGCAGCCAAGATCTGTTAGACTGTGAACCAGAATGACAAAAGGCAGGTAACCTTCCTCACTCAAGAAAACTGCTATAACATTTGCTATTTCCCCCACTTGCTTTCCCCAGCATACCAGCATTACCTCTGTTATAGTTGGATTGAAGTTCAGCTCTGATTCAGATGCCCAGTGTCTAGCCAAATTGGGTAAATCAAACAACTGCACTTTCAAAGTCTGATAAAGGAGAGACGTGGAGCCAAATACTCACCTACAGCTGAGGAACATGCAACAGGAAGGAGGAAAAATAGTATAAATCTCATCTATGCACTCCCCCAATCCTGGCACCACTATATGAAGGACTACTTCCCTGTCATAAATTAGAGCAACCCGAGGGCTGCTATAACTGATTAATGGCTCCTAACATGCTACATGGGCAGAAATGTTAGCTGGGAATCTCTGCAGAGTAGGACATTGTGGCCACATCCCCTATACTCTGGCCCCTTCCCTTATACAACCTGCAGGCATGAGAGTGGCATAGGAGCCTCCATGCTTATTCTGTACCACCAGAGAATCTTCCTTCCACTGGAATGATCCTACGTAGGCTGGATACATCACAGTACGAGCATATTCCACTGGCAGCATAATGCAAAATTGTTGCACTGAATCCATGATCTCACCTACAGAGGTAGATATGAGCTGAATACTGAATGCCCAATGACACACCTAGAAACTACACCATCTGCTCAAGAAATTCCCAGCTACAGTACCGGAACAAATCTACATGGACACACCCCCAGAACCCCGACCAGGGGTATTCTATCTGCTACCCAAGATCCATAAACCCGGAAACCCTGGACGCCCCATCATCTCAGGCATTGGCACTCTGACAGCAGGATTATCTGGCTATTTGGACTCTCTCCTCAGACCCTACGCTACCAGCACTCCCAGCTATCTTCGAGACACCACCGACTTCCTGAGGAAACTACAATGCATTGATGTTCTTCCTGAAAACACCATCCTGGCCACCATGGATGTAGAAGCACTTTATACCAATATTCCACATGAGGATGGACTACAAGCTGTCAGGAACAGTATCCCTGATGAGGCCACAGCAAGCCTAATGGCTGAGCTTTGTGACTTTGTCCTCACCCACAACCACTTCAGATTTGGGGACAACTTATACCTTCAAGTCAGTGGCACTGCTATGGGTACCCGCATGGCCCCACAATATGCCAACATTTTTATGGCTGACTTAGAACAACGCTTCCTCAGTTCTCGTCCCCTAGTGCCCCTCCTCTACTTGCGCTACATTGATGACATCTTCATCATATGGACCCACGGAAAGGAAGCCCTTGAAGAATTCCACCTGGACTTCAACAATTTCCACCCCACCATCAACCTCAGCCTGGACCAGTCCACACAAGAGATCCACTTCCTGGACACTACAGTACAAATAAGTGATAGTCACATAAACACCACCCTATACCGGAAACCTACTGACCGCTATACGTACCTACATGCCTCCAGCTTCCATCCAAGACACATCACACAATCCATTGTCTACAGCCAAGCCTTAAGATACAACCGAATTTGCTCCAACCCCTCAGACAGAGACAAACACCTACAAGATCTTTATCAAGCATTCGTAAAACTACAATACCCACCTAGGGAAGTGAGGAAACAGATTGACAGAGCAAGACGGGTACCCAGAAATCACCTACTACAGGACAGGCCCAGCAAGGACAATAACAGAACACCACTGGCCATCACATACAGCCCCCAGCTAAAACCTCTCCAGCGCATTATCCACGATCTACAACCTATCCTGGAAAATGATCCCTCACTCTCACAGACTTTGGGAGGCAGGCCAGTCCTGGCTTACAGACAACCCCCCAACCTGAAGCAAATACTCACCAGTAACTACACACCACACCACAGAAACACCAACCCAGGAACCTATCCCTGTAGCAAACCTCGTTGCCTACTCTGTCCCCATATCTACTCTGGCAACAACATCAGAGGACCCAACCACATCAGCCACACCATCAAGGGCTCATTCACCTGCACATCCACTAATGTCATATATGCCATTATGTGCCAGCAATGCCCCTCTGCCATGTACATTGGCCAAACCGGACAGTCCCTCCACAAAATAATAAATGGACACAAATCGGACATCAGGAATGGTAACATACATAAGCCAGTAAGTGAACACTTCAATCTTCCTGGTCATTCTATTACAGATTTAAAAGTCACTATCACTGAACAAAAAAACTTCAGAAACAGACTTCAAAGAGAAACAGCAGAACTAAAATTCATTTGCAAATTCAACACCATTAATTTAGGCTTGAATAGGGACTGGGAGTGGCTGGCTCATTACAGAAGCAGCTTTTCCTCTCCTGGAATTGACACCTCCTCATCTATTATTGGGAGTGGACTACATCCACCCTGATTGAATTGGCCCTGTCAACACTGGTTCTCCACTTGCAAAGTAACTCTCTGCTCTCCATGTGTCAGTATATAATGCCTGCATCTGTAACTTTCACTCTATGCATCCAAAGAAGTGAGGTTTTTACTCACGAAAGCTTATGCCCAAATAAATCTGTTAGTCTTTAAGGTGCCACCTGACTCCTTGTTGTTTTTGTAGATACAGACTAACACGGCTACCCCCTGATACTAGTAACTCTGTATATCTGTGACTGCCATATATAGAGGTTGGACAGGAGAAGTCACAAGACAGAAGAACTATGTGGAGTTCTCAGGGCAAATGATCAATTACTCACTATTCATTACCTCCTGGATCCTCTCAAAAAGAAATGAAAGATTCTCTCAAGCTCATCTCCACCTATATTTGCCAGGGTCTGCAATCAGGTTAACTCAACCTTATCACCAATGGTATCAAAGATCCAACCGAGTCAGCCTAATCACCTGATCTATGTAAATTGCCAGAAGGAGATAACTGACATATCAGACCCGTGTATTCTCCATTCCATACCCAGGGCTAAAACCAGATTGTCTGGCTCAGAATTCCAGATAATGCCAGAGCTGCTTCACAACCACTTTCTCAAAAAAAATGTCTATAAAAAAAGAGAGATGGGGCAGTTTTGTCCTATCGATGACAATGTCAGTGTCAACTGAAGGTTTCTTGAGCATGGGCCTTAGAATCACATTCATAAGAGCTGGTAGAACCCTGTCCTCCCTAATGAAAGTATTAAGAATTTCCACCAAAAATGAACTTTTGATTTTAAAGACACAAGGTACAAAGGTTCAAACAGAAGGTTTCATGCTGCCCCCAGCACAAACACTATTCGTTGCACAATATTTTTAAAAGTATTATAGATGCTCCTGAGTTAATTTTCCTGTGCCTCCCCACCCTAAGTGGAAGGACTAATAAGAAATAGCCAGGATATTTTTGGTTGCCCTTTCCTTTCTGTCTGTGAAAAAGATGGTGCAATGATCAATATTCAATGTGACAGATACTGTGACAGATATAATTTGCTTATTGCTAGGAGAGTAGTTAGAGAGAGAACATTGTTGCTCTATTACAATAACCTAATAAAATAAAAATAAAGTATTAATCATTTTTTTCCCTAGGGTTAGTAGTTCTGCTATTGAATCAACGGAACTAAGCCACCTACACAAAAAAAGCTGTGTCAGAATGCAAACGGAATAAGAGTTCTGCTGATAATGAGAATACTACTTAGCATTTTTCAACTTCAAAACACTTTACAAACATTAATTAGTCATCAAAAGGAGATGGGTATGAACATGTTATTATTATTTCCCTTTTACAGATGGTGAAACCTAACCAGAGACCTTATGTCAGGAAGTCAAAAAGGCTATTCAGGGCCCCAGTGGGTCAGAGCTAGTATTAGAATTCAGGAGTTCCTGCCTTCCTGCCCAAAGCTCAAACCACTAAATTATGGCTCTCTTTTCTCTAAGAACCTAGGGAGCTGCCACCTATATCTTTACGGTGCTAACCTCCATATATGTATCTGTTTCCATCAGATGCAAAAAGTACATAATGTTTCTACTGATAGTTCTTGCATAAGGGCAGAAATGACTGAAATCATCCAGTGTGCAATCCACTTTGCACTTGTTTCAAATTAGTGTTTACCATTTTTGTTTCCAATTTTACTTTATTTACCATGTCTAGTGCTCCACTTAGATTTAGTCCAAAACAAAGAAAAATGTCAAAACAACTGAATACAAAATATAATGTATTGTTGTTTTAGATTCTGACTAGCAGCCATAGGCTTCAGCAACAGGTGCTTAAAAATCTATAAAAAAAGAGATACAAATATTACCCCGATTAATTATGTCAGGAGAACACTGATTCAAAAATATCCTTTCAGTGCAGTCAAGACTACTGTGGTCACTTCAGAGTCATTGCAATTAACTTTTTATGATAGGTCTATCAATGGCTATTAGCCAGGATGGACAGGGCTGGTGTCCCTAGCCTCTGTTTGCCAGAAGCTGGGAATGGTTGACAGTGGATGGATCACTTGATGCTTGATTACCTGTTCTGTTCAGTCTCTCTGGGGCACCTGGCATTGGCCACTGTCAGAAGACAGGATACTGGGCTAGACAGACTTTTGGTCTATCCCAGTATGGGAAATGATTGTCTAGGTAGGAGTACTGCGGAAAGGTATCTGGAGGTCATAGTGGATCACAAGCTAAATATGAGTCAACAGTGTAACGCTGTTGCAAAAAAAGCAAACATCATTTTGGGATGTATTAGCAGGAGTATTGTAAGCAAGACATGAGAAGTAATTCTTCTGCTCTACTCCATGCTGATTAGGCCTCAACTGGAGTATTGTGTCCAGTTCTAGGAGCCTAATTTCAGGAAAGATGTGGACAAATTGGAGAAAGTCCAGAGAAGAGCAACAAAAATGATTAAAGGGCTAGAAAACATGACCTATGAGGGAAGATTGAAAAAATTGGGTTTGTTTAGTCTGGAGAAGAGAAGACTCAGAGGGGACATGATAATAGTTTTCAAGTACATAAAAGGTTGTTACAAGGAGGAGGGAGAAAAATTGGTCTTCTTAACCTTTGAGGATAGGACAAGAAGCAATGGGCTTACATTGCAGCAAGGGCGGTTTAGGTTGGACATTAGAAAAACTTCGTAACTGTCAGAGTGGTTAAGCACTGGAATAAATTGCCTAGGGAGGTTTTGGAATCTCCATAATTGGGGATTTTTAAGAGCGTGTTGGACAAACACCTGTAAGGGATGGTCTAGATAATAGTCCTGCCTTGAGTGCATGGGACTGTACTAGATGACCTCTCGAGGCCCCTTCCAGTTCTATGATTCTACTCTATGATTCTATGGCCTTTCTTACATTCTGTTCTTATCCTGGTTTAACACAGACTGAGGGACTCAACTGAGTTCAGCTTAAAGGAAATCAACGCACAGCAGTGAGCCAGGGATGCAGTTATCAAGCTTTTCTACCTAATGTCTTCTTGTTGGTGTTCCCAAAATATAAGTAGGGTGTGTCACTGGCAGACCAGATGCCAGCTCATGCCAAAGCCCCAGCCCTCACTGCACACTTACATATACATAGCTGGAAGCCAGTCTTGCTTACCAATGTGTAGGCTTATTAAAATAAATATTAGGTGTTAAGTTGATAAGAATGTGTTTAGTGTTTTTTTAAATGCTTATAGGATGCTGCATGTATTGTTCGCTCTCAGCTATACACCACGTTATAAAGTAATAGCAAGTATTTGCATTCTAAACCTCAGTGACTAAGTAACTCATCAAACAGGGTAAAAGCTTTGTGTGATGCAAATGATGGTCTCTAAGAAGAAAATATTAAATTCTGTTCATTAAACACAAATGAGCCATAATGCAAGGTCAAAGATCAAAGACTTTATTAAGTGCATTCCTCCCATCCCCTCACCGCTCACAAAGAAGGGACCTGCGTGGGAACCATTGCTGTCAGCCTGTGAAAGAAGCTATAAATATGGAACCAAGGAAAAATTCATCTCTGGACTGCTTGGTTTCTAACAGGGCAGAATAACAACAAAAAGACGGTCATCCACAGAGTTACTCTGAGTGATCCCAAAAGACTTTCAGGAAACTGGCAGTTTACTACATCTCTGTTGCCTTTTGAAATTATAGACAGTGATTCACCTGTACATATATTTTTACCTCTTGTACGTCTCAATAACTCTTGTTCCTTTTTCTTAGCTAATAAATCTTTAGTTCTTTTACTATAGAACCGGCTACCAGCATTTTCTTTGGTGTTTGATCTAAGATGCAAATCAATGTGGGGGAATGATTGGTCTCTTGGGACTTCGTGAAACCTTGAGATTTTTGTTGTAAGTGTCCATTTATCACATAATCAAGCTTGCTTGAGTGGCAAGATAGACTGGAGCGTCTAAGGGGATTGTCTGTGATTCAATTATAAGACAATGATAGTACTTGGGGAGTTCTCATTTGTTATTGGGTTGGTGAAATCTAATTATAGAACATACCACCAGATTGAGGTGTCTGCCCTGTTTTTGACAGTCTCCCCTGAGGTAGGCATTCATGGTTATGAGCCATTCCAGACAGTGTAACATGGGGAACAATCCTGAGTGATGACAGTGGGTTGGAAAAGACCTAATAGGTCTTTTTCAGCTCTAGCTTCTATGATTCCTCAATGATCAGCTTCATGTAGCCCAACCCCAAAGGGTCTTGAGCCTTCATCTCCCAAAAAAGTCAGTGGGTGCTGAGGATTTAATGTAATGCTGTTATTCTAATGCTGTGTCACATTCCTTTGAAATTGCTTTGTTCCTGGTCTTTCTGAGGATTGAGCAGAGCTAAAAGTTTCCAGATACTAATGGTAAATTGTGGTCCCTTTAGGATCATATCATTTTGATTGATAACTAATCCATAGACACTGTGTGACTCCATAGACTGGTACACACGAATTTTCCTCACTGCTTGGATTGCTGCCCAGACAATGAGAAACAAAACCAGTACCATGGAGAGCTCTGCCGGAGCTGAAGCTTCCGATTGTCAGTGTATGATGTATAAATAGCTCAAGTTTAAAGAATTAAAACTTTTCTTTACATTGAGAATGCAGGAATTATACTGGATATTAATATAAAACCCCACAAGTATCTAAATAATAACATTATAAAGGAAGTAGTTTTATGTTCTCTGCTTTAAGGAATAGTATTAGCTAAATAAACATTCAAAGGATGACATAAAGGTTTATTTGTTTTTCCAAGCTTGGTCTCCAGAGAAGCCTGTGTCTCAGTTTCTGGTTATTTTGTAAGGTATCCTGGTGAGCTTAATGGCTCCAAAGTGAGGAACTGGGGAAAATGCAATGTTATCTTTACAGATAATTGTCTCATCCCCTGAACTTCATTTAAGGAAGGATTGTGGCAATGCTTCCTCAACCATTCTCCATCCCTGCCTGCTTTTCACTCTGTGATGTGCAAATAAGGGAGACAATGGAGGGTCAAATCCTAAGTTGTTATAGTTTTACT
Source organism: Trachemys scripta elegans (assembly GCF_013100865.1). Classification (NCBI taxonomy): domain Eukaryota; kingdom Metazoa; phylum Chordata; order Testudines; family Emydidae; genus Trachemys; species Trachemys scripta. Next base: position 42,976,267 of record NC_048298.1, read on the forward strand.
TTTTTCCATCTCAAATAACAGATGATCATCTATGTTCTAACTTTAATCTCACAACACAATATATTCTTACCACTCTTTCTTGTATATAGAATTAATCTTCATCTGCTGTTCTAGCAGTTATTTCTGTATAGTGTCTTGTGTAAAAACAGGAAATACCTCTACAATAGTACTCAGCAAATGGATATTAATAGAAAGTGGCAGCTACTCAGTGCTTAGATAGCAATCAGATCAATCACTGTACAATAGTGTTTATAAGCAGCTGCAAGTTCTGCTAAGTTTTTATGTGAAATAAATGAATCAAAATATGTTTATTTTGAAAGTAGCTAAATAGGGACCTATTGATGGCTATTGACCTTAAATGGGAAAAGAAAAAAAACAGTTTGTGCATTCCATGAATTAACACTCCATAGTATTTAATATAAATAGACTAGTACATTTCTGCTCACATGCGAGCATGACTGACATTCTTAAAGTGCATAACTCACTGAAGCAAGTTTTCAGAATTGCTTATTCAATATTCCCCACTTGTCATTAATTAATAGGTTTGTTTGAATGGTGGTTCTGAGAATGTTTTATAGGGGTGCAAAGCTCAGGGTACTATCTGACAATACTGCATGCCTTCTGAATTTAGAAGTTGATCTAGCACAAGTAAAAAAAAAATGCTCACATTTCCCAACTATTATCTCAGAAACATTCAATTATATGAGTGCTACCACCACATCTGCATATTTTACTTCATACTCACAAAGTATATTTATTTGTCTATATTAAAAACATTTATCACTTATATTTTCTTTGCTGCCTTCCAACACCCACTCCCACACACACACTTGCTGTCCCCCCTGCCCTTAGCACATCCTTTCAGATGTACAGAGTAATCAGTTTTGAATGTCTGTTCTTTATAGTAGGAAAATGACACCTCAAATCAGCATAATCTGTGCCTCTAAAATCCACTGCACAGAAGAAAGATATTTTGTTAGGTCAATTTCATAGTGCAGAATCTATGAGTGCTAGGTTTCCACTAAAAGGTTTTTTTTTTTGAGCCCCTCTGGAGATACTCACTTATAGGTAATTGTAAAACTGTTGGTGTAAAAACATGATGCAGCAATAAGTGGTGCTGTAGTTCTTTTATTTATGGAAATGTTTCTGAAGGACAACAGGAAGCTACTGAGAGAAGTCAGGAAATATTAAGTCCTCAACATCATCTGGAATATGGATTAACTACTTTTATTCCAGGAAGATCAGATATAAATTACTTTACATAGCAAAGGGAAAATGAAGGGAAAAGAGAATATTTTCAATGAACTTATTTTACAAATACTTGTTTGAACTATCATGCAGAGAACCTAAAAACTTCAGCCTGAAACCACCTACCACCCCCTCCCAAAAAAACCATTCTGTTCTATTCCTGTAGGTATTGAAATACTAAAAATAAAGAAATATGAAAGGGGAAGAAAAATGCCTGCAAGGAAGGAGGCAAAGCTACTGTTAATAACAACTTGGGGAATTTGATTGATCAAAACAGGTTATTTTTCAGGATGATTGTGTATTGATTCCAGTGGTTTTAAAAATATGTTTTAGGGCTTTGGAAGCACAATGAATATTAAAAACAAATGCTTATCAGCAAATATGACAGCAAAGGCAGCAGGTTAAAATAGATTTTTGGATCCGTATCGCCTGGACCAGGAAAACTGCATTTAGTGCAAGTCTGGAGGGGAGAGGGCAAAACACTTAGCCACTTTTGCAGATCCCCAATCTCTGGGCCTGACCAGGATCGGGGTGCAAAATAGGCTGCCCTATCTTATGTCAGCCCATCAATAGCCCTCAGGTACTGTTTTGGTAGTCAGGGATCAGCCGGCTGCAAGAAGTCTGAGCCAGAAGTATAGATGTACGCTAGAGTGACTTGAAGGCAGAGGTGGAAGGCCAAAAATGTGGCATTTTTCAGACAGAGACCCTCAAAACAATAAGTGCTGAGGGCTGGAGACTGGTGCCAGTGCTTCTGCAGCATCTCATTTCTCATTGTCTGCAGGAGGAGAGAGAATGAAAGGAATATAGAAAGAGAGAGGAGGGCAAGGATCAGGAGGGATTCAGTCAGAGTCCCTTTCCCCATATAACAGAGTGGGGTGATAAAAAGGGAGCAGTAATTTCCACCCTAATGCCTAATCTTCGTGTTTGGCAGTTCTATTTCAGCTGGAATTGAGGCTGACAAGGGGGAAGGGGCCCTCTGCACTTCACAGTCTTCCTGGCCATCAGTTAGCCAGTGAGAACATGTCCCTCATCCAGGGGTATTTATAGGTGTCAACCACTCCCCTGAGATCACTCTTTAGCTACCCCTGGTGTATATGGCAGCGGATGGGGAGGAGTGTGACAGATTCTGAGGGGTAGGCCTTGGCCCCCCACTCTGGCTGTTTTTTTACTGCTATGGCGGTGCAATGCCACTATAAAGCCAGTGGATTCTGCCCATTGAGAATTCCCCATTCATCAGAGAATTCTTGGATGGTGTAAAGTCTCCTGTGCCAACCCCTTCCCAATCCCTGGCATAGTGTTCATACCCAGAGGAAGGAGGCACAGCTGGGATGTCCCTACTGCCCAGCCATCCCTGGCTGCTGAAATGGCCTCTTGGGATTGTGAGCAGTCAGGTATAACTTACAACATTCTTAAGGCTAAACTAACTTACACCACGTATGGCATAGTCATAAAAATAAGCATGGCCCTACTGGGTCAGACCAATGGTCCATCTAGCCCAGTATCCTGTTTTCTGACAGTAGCCAGTGCCAGATGCTTCAGAGGGAATGAAATTAACAAAACAAGGCAATTATCGAGTGATCCATCCCCCTGTTATCCAGTCCCAGCTTCTGGCAGTCAGACAGACCATCTTGGCTAATAGCCAGTGATGGACCTATCCTCCATGAGTTTATCTAATTCTTTTTTTAACCCAGTTATAATTTTAGCCTCCACAACATCCCCTGGCAAAGAGTTCCACAGGTTGACTGTGTGTTGTGTGAAGAAGCACTACTTGTTTGTTCTAAACCTGCTGCCTATTAACTTCATTGGGTGACCCCTGGTTGTTGTGTTATCTGAAGGATAAATAACAATTCCCTTTTCACTTTCTATACCCAATTCATGATTTTATAGACCTTTAATATCCCTGATATTCATCTCTTTTCTGAGCTGAAAAGACCCAGCCTTCTAATCTCAACTCATATGGAAACTGTTCCATACCCCTGATCATTTTTGTTGCTCTTCTTTGGACCTTTTCCAATTCTATGTAATTTTTGAGATGGGGTAACCAGAACTGGATACAGTATTCAAGATGTAGGAGTACCATGGATTTATACAGTGGCAATATGATATTTTCTGTTTTATTATCTATCCCTTTCCTAATGGTTCCTAACATTCTGTTAGCATTTTTGACTGTCATTACACATTGAGACGATATTTTCAGAGAACTACCTAGGATGACTCAAAATCTCTTTCTTGAGTGGTAACATCTAAATGAGATCCCATCATTTTGTATGTATAGTTGGAAATTATTTTTTCAAATGTACATTACTTTGCACTTATCAACACTGTGCTTCATTTATCATTTTGTGGGTCAGTCACCCAGTTTTATGAGATCCCTTGTAAGTCTTCACAGTCAGCTTAGGACTTAACTAACTTGAGTAATTTTATATCATCTGCAAATTTTGCCACCACACTGTTCAACCCTTTTTCAGATCATTTATGAATATGTTGAACAGCACAAATCCCTGTACAGATCCTTGGGGGACCCCGCTATTACCTCTTTCCACTGTGAAAACTGACCATTTATTCCTACCTTTTGTTTCCTATCTTTTAGCCAGTTACTGATCCATCACAAGATCTTCCCTTTTATCCCATGTCTGCTTACTTTGCTTAAGAGTCTTTAATGTGGGACCTTATCAACTAGATCACCCTTGTCCACATGCATGCAGACACCCTCAAAGACTTCTAATAGATTAGCGAGGCATGATTTCCCTTTATAAGAGTTATATTGACTATTCCCCAACATTTCATGTTCATCTATATGTCTGATAATTTTGTTCTTAACTACAGTTGCAACCAATCAGCCTGGTACTGTTTAGGCTTACTTGCCTGTAATTGCCAAGTTTGCCTCTGGAGCCTTTTTAAAAAATCAGCGTTATATAAACTATCCTCCAGTCATCCGGTACAGAGGTTGATTTCAGTTATAAGTTACATACCACAGTTGATATTTCCGCAATTTCAGATTTGAGTTTCTTGAGAACTCTTGGGTGAATACCATCTGATTCTGGTTACTTATTACTGTTTAATTTATCCTCAAACCTTCTCTATTGAAATCCAGTCTGGCACAGTTCTTCAGATTTGTCATTTAAAAAGAATGAGTCAAGTGTGGGAATCTTCCTTACATCCTTTGCAGTGAAGACTGGTGCAAAAAATTCATTTAGTTCTTCTGCAATTTGCGTTGTCTTCCATGAGTGCTCCTTTAGCATCTTGATCAGCCAATAACCCCACTCATTGTTTTGCAGGCTTCCTGTTTTGCATGTACTTAAAAAAATTCCTGTTAGTTTCTGTATCTTTTACTAATTTTTCTTCAAATTATTTTTTGGACTGCCTAATTATACTTTTATGATTGACTTGCCAGAGTCTATGCTCCTTTCTATTTTCCTCAGTCGGATCTGACTTACAATTTTTAAAGGATGCCTTTTTGCCTCTAATTAGAGATTAGATTATAATCGCCTCTCCAACTCTGTTGTTTAGCCATGGTGTCAATTTTTGGTCCTCTTACCATTTTTTTTTTAATTTGGGGCATACATTTAGTTTGAGTCCTTATTATGGTGTTTTAAATAGTTTCCATACAGCTTGCAAGCATTCAACCTTGTGACCATTCCTTTTAATTTCTGTTTAGCTAGCTTCCTCATTTTTGTATAGTTCCTCTTTTCAAAGTTAATGCTACTGTGGTGGGTTTCGTTTGTATTTCCCCCCTACCAGGATTTTAAATTTAATTACATTATGGTTGCTATTACTGAGCAGTTCAGTTATATTCACCTCTTAGACTATATCCTGTGTGCCACTTAGGACTAAATCAAAAATTCCCTTTGCCCTATTTATATTTCTAATAATCAAATCCTCCATTGCTATTAACTGTCTCTTCCTAGTAACAATGGTTCCCATCTCCAGAGTACTATCCTCAGCGTGAGAGGATCATGACCAATGTTCCCTCTAATTTTTCCATCCATGTGCGGAATGAATTTTGTTATGTGCACCAATATTGAGGTAATGTCCAGATGTGAGCCACCAGTAGAAACAAAAAAAACCTAGATATAATATATAGTTTTAAAAAGTTACCATAGGGATAATTACTCCAGCCAGGACAGCTTAGGCATTTTAGAACTCACTAATCAAAGAATTAAATTTAAGCATAAGAGTGAAATAAAATTATGAAATGCATAGACCAGTCAAAAAACTAAAATAACAGCGCTTTGAAAGAATAAAATTACAGAGAATATATGTGCGTTGCAGGAAGTACCAAGAAGTAACAACAACAGCAATAATACAAGTATGTGTTGGGAGGTCAGTGTGAAAGAGACAGTGTGCGTGTGTGTGTGTGTGAGACACAGAGAGAGAGAGACAGTGTGTATATGTTTGTATTTGTGTGAGAGACAGAGTGTGTATGCTGGGGGAGTGTACACACATACAGAGAGCATGAACAGGTGGGAGTTGTCTTACCAACTCTGAGAAGCCAATTAAGTAAGAGAAAAATTTTTTTTTGAAGTGACAATCAAGCTAGCCCAGTACAGACAGTTTGATAAGAAGTGTGAGAATACTTACAAGGGGAGATAGATTCAATGTTTGTAATGGCTCAGCCATTCCCAGTCCTTATTCAATCCTGAGTTGGTTGTATCTAGTTTGCATATCAATTCAAGCTCAGCAGTCTCTCGTTGGAGTCTGTTTTTGAAGTTTTTCTGTTGTAAGATAGCCACCCGCAGGTCTGTCATTGAATGGCCAGACAGGTTAAAGTGTTCTCGCACTGGTTTTTGAGTATTATGATTCTTGATGTCACATTTGTGTCCATTAATTCTTTTGCATAGAGACTGTCTGGTTTGGCCAATGTACATGGCAGAGGGGCATTGCTGGCACATGATGGCATATATCACATTGGTAGATGTGCAGGTGAACGAGCCCCTGATGGTATGGCTGATGTGATTAGGTCCTATGACGATGTCACTTGAATAGATATGTGGACAGAGTTGGCATAGGGCTTTGTTACAAGGATAGGTTCCTGGGTCAGTGTTTTTGTTCAGTGATGTGTGGTTGCTGGTGAGTATTTGCTTTAGGTTGGGGGGTTGTCTGTAAGCGAGGACAGGTCTGTCTCCCAAGATCTGTGAGAGTAAAGGATCATCTTTCAGGATAGGTTGTAGATCTCTGATGATGCGCTGGAGAGGTTTTAGTTGGGGGCTGAAGGTGACAGCTAGTGGTGTTCTGTTATTTTCTTTGTTGGGCCTGTCTTGTAGGAGGTGACTTCTGGGTACTTGTCTGGCTCTGTCAATCTGTTTTTTCACTTCAGCAGGTGAGTATTGTAGTTTTAAGAATGCTTGATAGAGCTGTTGTAGGTGCTTGTCTCTATCTGAGGGATTGGAGCAAATGCGGTTATATCTTAGAGCTTGGCTGTAGACAATGGATCGTGTGGTGTGTCCTGGATGAAAGCTGGAGGCATGTAGGTAAGTGTAGCGGTCAGTAGGTTTCCGGTATAGGGTGGTATTTATGTGACCATCGCTTATTAGCACAGTAGTGTCCAGGAAATGGACCGCCTGTGTGGATTGATCTAGGCTGAGGTTGATGGTGGGATGGAAATTATTGAAATCATTGAAATCAAGCCCCCTCAAGGGCTTCTTTTCCATGGGTCCAGATGATGAAGATGTCATCAATGTAGCGCAAGTAGAGTAGGGGCATTGGGGGACAAGAGCTAAGGAAGCGTTGTTCTAAGTCAGCCATAAAAATGTTGGCATACTGTGGGCCCATGCGGGTACCCATAGCAGTGCCACTGACTTGAAGGTATATATTGTCCCCAAATGTCAAATAGTTGTGGGTGAGGACAAAGTCACAAAGTTCAGCCACCAGGTTAGCTGTGACATTATCGGGGATACTGTTCCTGATAGCTTGTAGTCCATCTTTGTGTGGAATATTGGTGTAGAGGGCTTCTACGTCCATAGTGGCCAGGATGGTGTTTTCTGGAAGATCATGATGGATTGTAGTTTCCTCAGGAAGTCAGTGGTGTCTTGAAGATAGCTGGGAGTGCTGGTAGCGTAGGGTCTGAGGAGAGAGTCCACATAACCAGACAAGCCTGATGTTAGGGTGCCAATGCCTGAGATGATGGGGTGTCCAGGATTTCCAGGTTTATGGATCTTGGGTAGCAAATAGAATACCCCTGGTTGGGGTTCTAGGCATGTGTCTGTACAGATTTGTTCCTGTGCTTTGTCACAGAGTTTTTTTAGCAGATGGTGTAGTTTCTTTAGGTAATCCTCAGTGGGATCAGAGGATAATGGTCTGTAGAATGTGGTGTTAGAGAGCTGTGTATCACCAAAAACAATGAAGAGTCCTTGTGGCACTTTAGAAACTAACAAATTTATTTGGCCATAAGCTTTCATGGGCTAAAACCCACTTCATCAGATGCATTGAGTGAAAAATACAGTAGGCAGTTATATATATTACAGCACGTTAGCATTGACCCCCCCCACTGGGTAAGGCAATTCGCATCTTTTCATGTATTTCGTGTTCTTCACTCAGACAGAGCTTTCCCGCTCATCTGCTGAGGCTACCTGGAAACCAGAGCTACTTGGCCACTCAGGTGCCAACACCTCCTGCTGGGAAACCACCATGCAGGTGGGGCCCTCTTTCCATGATGGACTCATAGAATCATAGAACTGGAAGGAACCTCGAGAGGTCAACTAGTCCAGTCCCCTGCACTCAAGGCAGGACTCAGTATTATCTAGACCAGAGGTCAGCAACGTTCGGCACGCGGCTCATGAGGGTAAGCACCCTAGCGGGCCGGGCCAGTTTATTTACCTGCTGATGTGGCAGGTTTGGCCGATCGCGGCCCCCACTGGCCGCGGTTCACCGTCCCGGGCCAATGGGGGTGGTGGGAAGCCACGGCCAGCACATCCCTCGGCCCGCGCCACTTCCTGCCGCCCCCATTGGACCGGGACAGCGAACCACGGTGAGTGGGGGCCGCGATCGGCCGAACCTGCTGTATCAACCGGTAAATAAACTGGCCCGGCCCACTAGGGTGTTTACCGTGGTGAACCGTGTGCCGAACGTTGCCGACCCCTGATCTAGACCATCCCTTGTCTAACCTGCTCTTAAAAATCTCCAATGATGGCAATTCGACAACCTCTCTAGGAAATTTATTCCAGTTGCTTAACCATCCTGACAGGAAGCTTTTCCTAATGTCCAACCTAAACCGCCCTTGATGCAATTTTAGCCCATTGCTTCTTGTCCTATCCTCAGAGGTTAAGGAGAATAATATTTCTTCCTCCTCCTTGTAACAAACTTTTATGTACTTGAAAACTGTTATCATGTCCCCTCCAAGTCTTCTCTTCTCCAGACTAAGCAAACCTAATTTTTTCAATCTTCCCTCATAGGTCATATTTTCTAGGCCTTTAATAATTTTTGTTGCTCTTCTCTGGATTCTCTCCAATTTGTCCACATCTTTCCTGAAATGTGGCACCCAGAACTGGACACAATATTCTAGTCAAGGCCTAATCAGAGTGGAGTAGAGCAGAAGAATTACTTCTTGTTGGGTCTTGCTTAGAACACTCCTGCTAATACATCCCAACATGATATTTGCTTTTTTTGCAACAGTGTTACATTGTTGACTCATATTTAGCTTCTGATCCACTCTGACTCCCAGATCTCTTTCTGCAGTACTCCTTCTTGGGCACTCATTTCCGTTGGCTCCTAAGCAACCAGAGGAGCTAGCAAATAGGAGCAGCTAACAGGGGAGTTTTGCAAGGGAGTTTACAGGGGGAATGTGAAGTGGCTAGGTACACTTAATATCCCTTAAACGTCTGTAAACTTAAAGCCAAAACCACCCCCTAATAAAAACAAAAGAACTACAAAGGAACAAGCTTCGGGAGTTAAACGATAATGCAGGCAGAAGTCCAGCAACAGAGTGGGGACTACCCAGTTTATTGCACCCAATGCACCATGTATGATTACCTGCCCTATGGGCAGCTGGTGTATGTGTGCATTCAGTGCAAGGAGCTCCTGGCCCTCAGAGACCATATAGGAGCTAACTGAGACAGAGAGGTACATAGATGAGACTTTCAGGGACACAGTTGAACAGTCCCATCCCTGGTCAGACAGCCTCTGTGCTGTTGAGCAGGATGAAAGTCTCAGGGAAGGAGAACATCCAACTGGAGCAGAGGGAAAAGATCCCATAGTTGGGACCCTCCTTCCAGATGATGTTGTGGTGTCCTCTCGCACTGAGGATACCTCTCCAGTGGAGGGAATGCCAGTTATTAGGAAAAAATAGGTATTAGTAATGGGTGATTTGATCATTAGAACGATAGATAGCTGGGTTGCGATGATCAGGAGAACCACATTGTGTCTTGCCTGCCTGGTGCGAAGGTTGCGGATCTCTTGAGACACCTAGATAGACTTATGTGTAGTTCTGGGAAGAAGCCAGTGGTCGTGGTACACATAGGTACCAATAACATAGGGAAGGATAGGATAGATGTCTTGGAGGCCAAATTTAGGCTGCTAGGTAAGAGATTGATGATCAGGACCTCCATGGTAGCATTCTCTGAGATGCTCCCAGTTCCACATGCAGAGCCAGTGAGACAGGGAGAACTGTAGGGTCTCAATGTCTGGATGAGACGATGGTGTAGGGAGGTGGGGTTTAGATTGATTAGGAACTGTGGAAACTTTTGGGAAAGGGTGAGCCTATATAAGAAGGATGGACTCCACCTAAATCAAAATGGAACCAGATTGCTGGCACTTAAAATTAAAAAGGTCCTAGAGCAGTTTTTAAACTAAGGGCTGGGGGAAAGCCAACAGGTGCAGAGGAGCATGTGGTTCAGACAGAGACATCCCTTAGGGGAGAATCTATTAATGGAGATTCTCTATGTCCTAGTAAGGAGGAAAGGATGGAAGATGATAAAATAGATGTAGGATCTGATGAGAAACAGTCAGATGAAAGAAGTCCCACTCAATTGCATCATGTAATGGCAGACAGCTAAAAAATGACAAGTTTTTTAAGTGTTTATATACTAATGCTAGAAGTCTAAATAATAAGATGGGTGAACCACAGTGCCTTGTATTAAATGAGGATATTGATATAATAGGCATCACAGAAACTTGGTGGAATGAAGATAATCAATGGGACACAGGGTACAAAATATATCGGAAGGACAGAATAGATTGTGCTGGTGGGGGGTGGGGGGAGGTAGCACTATCTGTGAAAGAAAGCGTAGAATCAAATGAAGTAAAAATCTTAAATGAACCAAACTGTACCATAGAATCTCTATGGATAGTAATTCTATGCTCCAATAATAAGAATATAGAGGTAGGGATATATTAGCGACCATCTGACCATGATAGCGATAGTGACTGTGAAATGCTCAGGGAGATCAGAGAGGCTATTAAAATTAAAAAACTCAATAATAATGGGAGATTTCAACTATCCCCATACTGACTGGGTACATATCACCTCAGAATGGCATGCAGAAATAAAGTTTCTTGACCCTTAAATGACTGCTTCTTGGAGCAGCTAGTCCTGGAACTCACCAGAGCAAAGGCAAGTCTTGATTTAGTCTGAAATGGAGCACAGGATCTGGTCCAAGAAGTGAATATAGCTGGACCACTGGTAATAGTGACCATAATATAATTAAATATAATTAAATTTAGCTTCACTGTGACAGGGAAAACACCACAGCAGCCCAACACTGTAGCGTTTAATTTCAGAAAGGGGGACTACATAACAATGAGGAGGTTAGTTAAACAGAAACAGAGAGACTAAATGAATTCTTTGCATCGGTCTTCACAGCTGAGGATGTGAGGGAGATTTCCACACCTGAGCCATTCTTCTTAGGTGACAAGTCTGAGGAACTGTCCCAGATTGAGGTGTCATTAGAGTAGGTTTTGGAACAAATTGATAAACTAAACAGTAATAAGTCGCCAGGACCAGATGGTCTTCACCCAAGAGTTCTGAAGGAACTCAAATGGGAAATTGAAGAAATACTAACTGTAGTCTGCAACCTATCATTTAAATCAGCTTCTGTACCAAATGACTGGATGATAGCTAATATGACACCATTTTTAAAAAGGCCGGTAAGTCTGACTTCAGTACCGGGCAAATTGGTTGAAACTATAGTAACAAAATTATCAGACACATAGATGAATAAAATTTGTTGGGGAAGAGTCAACATGGTTTTTGTAAAGGGAATTAATGCCTCAACAATCTCCTAGAATTCTTTGAGGGGGTCAACAAGCATGTGGACAAGGGGGAATCCAGTGGATATAGTCTATGTAGATTTTCAGAAAGCCTTTGACAAGGTCCCTCCCTAAAGGCTCTTAAGCAAAGTAAGCTGTCATGGGATAACAGGGAAGGGCCTCTTATGGATTGATAACTGGTTAAAAGATGGGAAACAAAGGGTAGAAATAAATGGTCAGTTTTCAGAATGGAGAGAGGTAAATAGTTGTGTCCACCAGGGGTCTGTACTGGGACCAGTCCTATTTACATATTCATAAATGATCTGGAAAAAGGGGTAAACAGCAAGGTGGCAAAATTTGCAGATGATGCAAAACTACTCAAGATAGTTAAGTCCCAGGCAGACTGCGAAGAGCTACAAAAGGATCTCTCAAAACTGGTTGACTGGGTAACAAAATGGCAGATGAAATTCAATGTTGATAAATGCAAAATAATGCACATTGGAAAACATAATCCCAACTATACATATAAAATGATGGGTTCTAAATTAGCTGTTACCACTCAAGAAAGAGATCTTGGAGTCACTGAGGATAGTTCTCTGAAAACACCCACTCAATGTGCAGCAGCAGTCAAAAAAGAGAACAGAATGTTGGGCATCATTAAGAAAAGGGATAGATAAGAAGACAGAAAATATCATATTGCCTCTATATAAATCCATGGTATGTCCACATCTTGAATACTGAAGATATGGTCACTCCATCTCAAAAAAGATATATTGGAATTGAAAAAGGTTCAGAAAAGGGCACAAAAATAATTAGGGGTATGGAACGGGTTCCGTCTGAGGAGAGATTAATAAGACTGGGTCTTTTCAGCTTGAAAAAGAGACAACTAACGGGGGATATGATAGAGACTTATGAAATCATGACTGCTGTGGAGAAAGTAAGGAAGGAAGTGTTATTTACTCCTTCTCATAACACAAGAACTAGGGGTCACCAAATGAAATTAATAGGCAACAGATTTAAAACAAATAAAAGGAAGTATTTTTTCACACAACGCACAGTCAACCTGTGGAACTCCTTGCCAGAGGATGTTGTGAAGACCAAGATTATAACGGTGTTCAAAAAAGAGGATAGGTCCATCAATGGCTATTAGCCAGGATGGACAGGGATGGGTGTCCCTAGCCTCTGTTTGCCAGAAGTTGGGAATGGGTGACAGGGGATGGATCACTTGATGATTACCTGTTCTGTTCATTCCCTCTGGGGCACCTGGCATTGGCCACTGTTGGAAGACAGGATTCTGGGCTAGTTAGGCCTTTGGTCTGACCCAGTTTGGCCATTCTTATGTTCTTATATTCTTATTTTGTATGTGTTACTGATAGTTCCTGCCTAAGTGGATCTGGGACTGCTCTGCAGCTGGGGACCACAGGAGCATATCAGGGTTCCAGCTACACCTCATCCCTTGGCATGGCCCCTACATGCCTTAAATGCCTCGGCCATGAGTAGGGATTAGGTAGGGTTGGAACTCTGGCAGCAACTACTCTCTGTTCTCATCACATCCCCTTTTTGCTTGCAGGAGTAGCAGCAAAGCTTGAGTTCCTTCACACACCCAGACTCAGGTCCTAAATGGCCACAAATGAAGTGGGTGGGAGCATTATATGCCTTTAGGCCCTATATGGCGGTATAGGAAGGAATCACAATCTAACCCAGCATTTTTTAATATTTTGTTCTGGATACAGTTTCTCAGTCTTTCTTATGAAACACTAGGTTTACCTTGCTCTCCTATTTAAAGTATGGACATGAGAAGTGGTTCAGAGATTAAGGTTACTGTCCAGCCCTCCTCATCATTGTCAGCTTCCTCCTGAAACGCCTTACTCTATGAGCCAGGTGTCATTAATGAGTTGTAAATGTGAGTTTCAATGATCTTTTGATTTATGATTTTGTCAAGTTAAAAAAAAAGGAGTAAAGAGAAAGACATTTTCAAATTATTCAGATCCTAGCATCTTAATTTAATCACTTTAAATGTAACCAGATGTGGCACATGTAATCCTGATGTAAACAGTGTGCCACTAGATGGATTCAGCTGACATCAGTTGGCAGAAGAGGAGTCTTCCTTCTGTGTTAGAATCTAACAAATGAAGAAAGCACCAATTAGTGATTAAAAATAATAAGCTCTTTAAGAAATCAGCTTTCAGATATAAAATACTCATTAGTTGGGGATATGTGTTTCAGTTAAGTTAAAGGTGTATGCTTATGTATACAACTAGTATTTGTGTAGCTATTAATTTTAAGAAATTCAACACATAATTATATTCCTTGACTACCTATTGTGGTCCTCAGACAAGTGAACACTTAAAATATGGGATACAATTATAAGCATATTATCTCCCTGTGAGAAAATATCACAACCTCAGAATTAGCTTACTACCTTATCCGCATGCTGTACAAATCTGTGCTACTAAGGTATGTTTCCTACTTAAAGTGCTTCACAAAATGCAAACGAAGTTTTGCATTAAGTCCAAGGAAATATAATAAAGATGTTACTAAACTCAAGTGTCATAGAGCTGCATCTTTCAAGAAAGGCAGATTTATGGGGAAGAGGGAACTGGCTCAAAAAAGCAGTAATGGGATAGGCAGCCTTTAAACTTTAGTCCCTCATTCAACTCTTGCCCAGGTCAGTGGTGAACGAAATTCATTAATGTGTAATGCTTGCTCAGTGGTAGAGAATATGTGACATTTGGCACAGATGAAGGCTGGAAATTTGCTCTGACCTGTTTCTGGAGAGGAGTAGTAGCAGTGCAGATTATCCTCATTCATTCATTACACATGAGCAGAAGTCCACCACACCTGCTCTTGGAAGTTTGGATCAGCTTGGTATTCTACTCTGGAATTGGGCATTATAGTCACAGAAATGATGAGTAGAAGTACTACTTGGACCTAGTGATGTATTAAGTGCATGTAAAGAGCTCCCATGTGACAGGGCTCAGTCAGAATACCTCAATCCTATACATTTGAGGGGTCTTGGAATGGCTGATCCATGGTGAATTCAACAATGTGTGAAAATTGGAGGTCTTCATCCAGTTTCCAAAGGGCGGTTGCCCACAGCATAAAAACTATGATTTAACCTGATATTTATTCTAGGGTCTCAGAAAGGCAAAGGATTGAACGGCCATGGAAACACTCAACCTTGGTGGTGGTTCCTCCAGAACATGTGTTGAGGCATATTGTCAGAGCAATATACACTACTGCATTCTGCACTATATCTGTTATTGTGGATAAATAACTGACTCCAGTCACCAAGGTTATATGGCTCATACCTTTAATGAACGTTTCTAAATTTCCTAATTTAAAAAATCTATAAAAATAGGTTTATCAGTCAGGCTGATAAAAACTGATTCATCATTTTCTGTTTTATTTTTTAAATCAGCATAACCTCAAATAGTTTATTTTTCATTAGTTTGGTTTTTTGAGTTCTAAATTTTCACACACAATGGAATGTGTTTGCCCTTTCTGCACTTTTGTGTATGGTGAAATCTGTGCTTTATGCCTACTGTGAACTTTGCTTTAAAAAATTATACAGATTCTCCAGAATGTCTCAGAAATGTCTGCTACACACATGGTTTCAAAATTTTGGGAGTTTTCCAAGTACTAGTACAATAGGAATGGATTAAAACAAGAGTGATACTCACAGCTGAATGATTATGGAGAGATTGCTGTAGGGCATATAGGATTTTTTTAATATTAATTACTTAAATTGCATTTCTGAAAAGTGACCCTCTAATGGCATCATAGGGTTGTGTGTTTATAGGCTTTCTAAATGAATATCAAATCTCCTCATTTTACGAAGAAAAGATTAGGGGATTTTAACTGCCAAACTCAATCTGGAATCTGAAACTCACACTGTGTTTCTTTCCTGCTCACATGCAAACAGTTATAAAGAATTTGCAGTTTGGGACCTAGCTAACAATTCTGTTGATGATGTGTTAGCCAGAATGGAATCCAACTCATTCTCCCATAGATGAATTGTCTCTGCAGTGATAACAGGAAAAAAAGGAAATACAAAAAGTGTTTTTGACACTAAAAGAAGTAGGTATGACTGAATGCACATAGGCCGCATTCTATTGAGTAAGCTTTCACATTTTATATAGATATATTTTTGTTCAGAATGGAACTTAAATTACAGAAGAAATGTTAATTACACCATGATTCAATTACGGCTCAGATAGAAATTTCCTGTTGTCTAGGAAATTTAAGAGGAGGGAGACTAAATTATTTAGATTGTTCAATACAGTAAATCAGGGGTTGGCAACCTCTGGCACGGGGCTCGCCAGGGTAAGCACCCTGGCGGGCCGGGCCGGTTTGTTTACCTGCCACGTCCGCAGGTTCGGCCGATCGCGGCTCCCACTGGCCACGGTTCGCCGCTTCAGGCCAATGGGGGCGGCAGGAAGCCGCGGCCAGCACATCCCTTGGCCCGCGCCGCTTCCCACAGCCCCCATTGGCCTGGAGCGGTGAACCGCAGCCAGTGGGAGCCACGATCGGCCGAACCTGCGGACGCGGCAGGTAAACAAACCGGCCCGGCCCGTCAGGGTGCTTACCCTGGCAAGCCGCGTGTCAGAGGTTGCCGACCCCTGCAGTAAATTAATCCCTTAAAAACAGTACTCATGTAGGGTGAATTTTTAGAAAGTGCCTATGTAACTTAAAAGTCTAAATCTCATTTTCAAAAAGAACATATGGATTTAAGTCCCATTGACTTTCACTGAGACTTAGAGTAAAATTTTCATAAGTACCTAAGTGACTTAGGAGCCTAAATTCCAGTGCTTAATTTGTGCCAGCGGCTTGCAAGGGCTGAGCTCCGGCTCCTCTAGGCTTGACAGTTCATAGCTCTGGCACCTATGCGCTTGATGCATCAGTTAAGAATATAAAAATATTCCTTGAGCCCCGGCACCTCTTTCATTACAAATTAAGCACTGCTAAATTCCATCGACTTAGTGGAATTTAGGCTCCTACATTATCCAGGTGCTTTTGAAAATGTTACCCTAGGGTCCTAAAGACCAGATTAATAAAGGAATTTATAAAGGAATTTTTGCACTTAAAGATGCAGAAAGGCACCTAGTGTAGTAGGATTTTAAAAAGCGTGCCCGGTCACTTAACTCCCATCAGTGTGAGTTCAGCACTTAGATACTTTTGTAAATCCCATAGGTTAGGGTTGCCAACTTTATAATCCCACAAAACCGAACACCCTAGCCCTGCCCCTTTTTTGAGGCCATGCTCCTTTCCCCACTCCTTCCCCGAAGCCCTGCCCCCACGCTCAGTAGATTCCCCCCCCCTCGGTGGCTCGCTCTCCCCCACCCTCACTTACTTTCACTGGGCTGAGGCAGGAAGTCGGGGTGTGAGAGGTGGTAAGGGCTCTACCTGGGGGTGCGAGCTCTGGGGTGAGGCCAGAAATGAGGGGAGGGCTCCAGGCTGGGGCAGGGGGTTGGGGTGCAGGAGGGGGTGAGGGCTCTGTCTGGGAGTGTGGGCTCTGGGATGGGGCTGGGGATGAGGGGTTCAGCATGCAGGAGGGGCTGTGGGTTGAGGTAGGGGGTTGGGCTGCAGGGGGGGGGTGAGGGCTCCATCTGGGGGTGGGGCTGAGGATGAGGGGTTTCGGGTGCAGGAGGGGGCTCCAGGCTTGGGGATGGGACAGAGGGGCTCAGGGTGTTGGGGGGACACTGGGCTGGGGTAGGGGGTTGGAGTGCAGGGGCGTGAGAGCTCCATATGGGGGTGCGGGCTCTGGGGTGGGGCAAGGGATGAGGGGTTTGGGATGCAGGACGGGGCTCCAGGTTTGGGGGGGCTCAGGGCTGGGACAGGGGTTTGGGGCTTGGGGTTGGGGTGTGGGCTTACCTCGGGTGGCTCTCGGTTAGCGGCGCAGAAGGGGGCTAAGGCAGGCTTCTTGCCTATCCTGGTACCGTGGACTGTGCTGCGTCCCAGAAGCAGCCAGCAGCAGGTCCAGCTCCCAGGCGGAGACGAGGCAGGCGACTATGCATGCTGCTCAGGCATCGCCCCCAGTTCCTGGCCAATGGGAGTGCGGAGCCAGTGCTCTGGGCAGGGGTAGCACGCGGAGCCCCATGGCCCCCCTGGCTAGGAGCCAGACCTGCTGTCTGCTTCCGGGGTGCAGCATGGAGCCAGGACAGGTAGGAATTAGCCTGCCTTAGCTCCGCAGCACCACCAACCGGACTTTTAACGGCCTGATCGGCGGTGCTGACCAGAGCCGCCAGGGTCCTTTTTCGACCAGTTGTTCCGATCAAAAACTGGACACCTGGTCACCCTACACTAGATGGCTAAATACCTTTAATAATCTGGCCCTGAGGCCAGAACCTCAAAGGTATTTAAGCTTGTAACTTGGAAGTTAGCAGCCTAAATACCTTTGAGGATTGGGCCTAAGTGCCTGAAACACTTTTGAAAATAGGGCTAAGGCTCCTAAGTTGCTTTTGTACTTTTGAAACTGTTACCTAGGGGAACCATTTACTGAGTGTAGTAATATTTATCTGAACGGACATAAATAGTATATCTATAGCTGCTCAGCATCCACAGAGTTAAATTACTACTTCTCCCTATATTATGTTGGTATACTGGATAATAAAACTGGATAATATTTATCTCCAGTTTTTTCTTACTACTTACAATATCCCTAGTAAATATGTGCAGATATCTGGAAATTATTGCTCCCAGGACCACGAGGAGGTAGCAAACAGGGAACCACAAATAGGGGAGTCTGAGTGGGAGAGAAAGAACAAGGTGCGAGTACTAATCTTGGGGTTAGTGAATTTGTTTGTCTGTTTGGTTTTGGGCTTTTTGTGTTTTTCTTTCTCTTTCAGGGTATTTTAAAGTTACAGGGTCAGTTGAGATTGTGTGTGTGAGGACTGTTTGAGCTTTGGTTCCCTGTATCAGCCTTGATCATCTTTGATCAGACTTGATAAGCCTTGTGATCACCCTCCTCCTGTCTGATTAAAGAGGGGATAGGACTGACCTAAAACAGAAGGCCTTAAAAGTCAGAGGGCTAAGCGACCAAGGGGTCTCCAAACAGGAGAGTTTGAGAAGGAGTTTGTAAGAGGGAGTCGTAATATAGTTGATATGGTTAGGAAGGGTTGCATTGCCAGTGCCAATGCTGCTCCTGTCTCCTGAACCAGGAGAGTTGGCAGCTTTTCGAAGAGACATTATTCAAGGCATAAGAGCAAACTACCTCACTGTGTAGGAAAGATAGGAAGTATGGCAAGAGACCACCCTGGCTTAACCAGGAGATCTTCAATGATCTGAAACTCAAAAAAGCATCCTACATAAAGTGGAAACTAGGTCAAATTACAAAGGATTAATATAAACAAAAACACAAGTATGTAGGGACAAAATTAGAAAGGCAAAGACACAAAACAAGATTAAGCTAGCTAGAAACATAAAGGGTAACATGAAAACATTCTACAAATACATTAGAAGTAAGAGAAAGACTAAAAATAGGATAAGCCTATTACCCAGGGAAAAACAATAACAGAAAAGGTGGAAATGGCAGAAGTGCTGAATGACTTTTTTGTTTCAGTTTTCACCAAAAAGGTTAATAGCAATTGAACAACTAACTTAATGAATGCCGGTGAAAATGAGGTAGGATCAGAGGCTAAAACAGGGAAAGAACAAGTTAAAACATTCTTAGACAAGTTAGATGTTTTCAAGTCATTGGGGCCTGATGAAATACATCCTAAAATACTCAAGAAGCTGACTGAGGAGATATCTGAGCCATTACCAATTATCTTTGAAAAGTCATGGAAGACGTGAGAGATTCCAAAGGATTGGAAAAAGGCAAATATAGTGCCAATCTATAAAAAGGGAAATAAGGACAACCCAGGGAATTACAGACCAGTCAGACCGGAAAGATAATGGAACAAATAATTAAGGAATCAATTTGCAGACACCTAGAAGATAATGAGGTGATGAGTAACAGTCAACATGGATTTGTCAAGAACAAATCATGGCAAGCCAACCTAATAGCTTTCTTTGACAGTGTAACAAGCCTTGTGGATAGGGGAGGAAGCAGTAGGTGTGGTACATCTTGACATTAGTAAGGCTTTTGATACAGTCTCACGTGACCTTCTCATAAATAAACTAGGGAAATACAACCTAGATGGAGCTATTATAAGGTGGATGCATAACTGGTTGGAAAAACATTCCCAGATAGTAATTATCAGTGGTTCACAGTCCATCTGGAAAGGCATATCAAGTGAGGTCTTACAGGGATCAGTCCTGGGTCCAGTTCTGCCAAATATCTTCATCAATGATTTAGATAATGGCATAGCAAGGACACTTATAAAGTTTGAGGAAGATACCAATCTGGGAGGAGTTGTGAGTGTTTTGGAGGATAGAATTAAAATTCAAAATGATCTGGACAAACTGGAGAAATGCTCTGAAGTAAATAGGATGAAATTCAAAAAGGACAAATGCAAAGTACTCCACTTAGGCAGGAACACTCAGTAGCACACATACAAAATGGGAAGTAAGTGCCCAGGAAGGAGTACTGCAGAAAGAGATCTAGGGGTCAAGGTGGATCATAAGCTAAATATAAGTGACAAACATCATTCTAGGATGTATTAGCAGGAGTGTTCTAAGCAAGATCCCACAAGAGTAATTTTTCTGCTCTACTCCACGCTGATTAGGCCTCAACTAAAGTATTGTGTCCAGTTCTGGGCACAACATTTCAGTAGCTTGCTAATGATGTACCGAGTGACTATGATTTTACCTTTCTCATAGCCTTCCCACATCACACCAGAACATTCTTGAGCTCCATCGGCCCTCGGGTTAATGTTGAAAACATAAACAAAAACAGACTTGTGTGAAAAGGACAACAGCCCAACCCCAAGAATTCAAACCAGACAGACCGTGCTCACAGTCCTAAAATAAATAGAACCAATTTGACCTTTACAATTAAACAGGCAAATCTAACAGTATATTGTCTATAATGCTTCCTTTAATGGTAAATAAAATAATATATATAAATATAACAGGTAAATGAAAAATGTGTAATTAATGAAGGAATTGCATTTATAGTTTAATACTCGCGGCCGAAGTGAACTCTGATAAAATATTTAGTCTTATTTTTTCTTGAATATTGCTAGCATAAAAATAATGCTACAGTCCTAATTAGACTTTTATTTTTCACTATGATCTACTTAGTGAATGTTCCATAGTAAACTGAAAAGCCATTAATATTTAAAAGCTGTGAAAATTGTTAAGTTTGTATACATGCTCCCTTTTATTTACTTCTTCGATTTTGCTGTTGATAAATTAAATTTTCCATTATTTTAAGATTCTCTTAAGTCAATAAGAAAGGAAATGCAAAATGTTGTGTCAAATTAAATCAAACCATACCTATGCTACATTGCTAGAAGTCTTTGGAAAGCTTATGCTACATTGCTAGAAGTCTTTGGAAAGCTAAGTAATTTTGATACTAAACTAGCATCATTGTATAATTAGATATGGCTCTTACAGTTTGGTTGCATTTTAGCATGCTTGTCTACTGTAACTCAGGCTGCGAGGTTGTCATGGAGGTCATGGAAGTCATGGATTCCATGACATTCCGGGACCTCCAGGACTTCCGCAGCTGCCCGGGCAGCTGGCCTGGGAGCCGCCTGAGCAGCACAGGCAGCCCCTGGACCAGCCGCACCAGCCGCTGCTGGGGCAGTCTCGGGCCATCGGGCCCTACTCCCCCAGCAGCAGCAGGAGTTTGGGTGGGGGAGGAGGCTCAGGGCTGGGGGTTGGGGCACAGGAGGGGTGAGGGCTCTGGACAGTGCTTACCTTGGGGGGCTCCCTGAAAGCAGCGACATCCCCCTCCCTCAGCTCCTAAGCGGAGGCGTGGCCAGGCAGCTCTGCACACTGCCTCCAACTGCAGGCACCGCCCCTGCAGCTCCCATTGGCTGCAGTTCCTGGCCAATGGGAGCTGTGGAACCAGCACTCGGGGCAGAGATAGTGCTCAGAGCCAGGTAGGGAGCCTGCCAGCCTCACCAACCCACCCCCACCAGCACCAGCGGGAGTCCTGGGCCATGTGCTGCTGAAGCATCAGTGGGGGTCCCAGGCCACCCTCCCCAGCACCTGTGGTGCCCTCGGGCTGCCTCCCTTCAGCATTTGTGGCACCCCCAGGCCACCCCTCCGCAAGATTTAGTCAGGGGTATATAGAACAAGTCATGGACAGGTCTTGAGTCATGAATTTTTGTTTACTGCCCGTGACCTGTCCATGGCTTTTACTAAAAACACCCGTGACTAAAACCTAGACTTAACTATAACCAAAGAATGAATTAACTAAGACATTAAGGGCCATATTCTACCATCACCTATATACTCTATGCTGAAAATCTCACATTTTCTTGAAACAAAAACAAGAGGATGAGATTGGACCAGACAATCAAAAGTCTCTACCTGTGCTACTCATGTAAATATAAAGAGTTTCTTGTCCAAGTATGTGTGCAAGTTGCCTCAGTGCATGGAGTTCAAACAGGTGCACACACAGGGATGTTACAGTTTCACCCAAAGGGCCTGGAAAATGGGTTTTGTGGAGGGAACAAGTGGAGGTTGGAGGGGTAGAGGGAAACCTGGAAGAGATCACAGAGCAACAGCACAGTCCCACAATCACCCTCTATGACCACCACTGCCTCTGGGCTGAAAAAACAATTACTGTCCCACCATACTTCCTATGTGATGACTCCTGGCCGCTGGATCTGTAAGAGGGTAATCACTTAGACTGGGGTAGTCAATTATTTTTTGTCAAGGTCCAAATTTCTTGGTCAAGGTATAGTCAGGGTCCAGACTCCAGATAACAATAATGATAATAATAATTAATTTAAAAGATTTCAGGGTCTGTTCAAAAGCATCTGGCAGTCCAGATTTGGTGCATGGTTTGCCTATTGACTACCTCTGACTTAGACTATGTATTATTAAATACTTGTACAATGAAATCTATTTGGCAGCTGTATAGCTTCCTGAGGAAAGCAGTGGATATTTAAACATCTAAATATGTAAATAAAAACTGGACTAGAATCACAAGAAAATGTATAGAATAAAAAAATCAGTAACCACAGAGAGAGAGAGACTAGATGACCTCATAGGTCTTTTCCATTTCTCGTTCCTGTGATCATTTTCATAGACTTGATTAGTTACTGATATCTTTTTCTGTGCTCTGTTTTCTCTAGTTTTCTTTTCTTT
Organism: Trachemys scripta elegans; assembly: GCF_013100865.1. Taxonomy (NCBI): domain Eukaryota; kingdom Metazoa; phylum Chordata; order Testudines; family Emydidae; genus Trachemys; species Trachemys scripta. The sequence continues at coordinate 42,998,905 of NC_048298.1, forward strand.
CAAATAAATAATCTATCTGAACAGGAGTCTGGTGAGATTGCAGGTGATTGGCTATTGGATAAATCAATTCCCTTTTTGCTATGTGTTCCCAATTTACTTGACCTATTTCTAATGTTTTGCGCTGTTTGTTTATTCATTCAGGTGATGTTGGTTACACTTAAAACATGGCTCCTGGCTCCTATTCTAATACCCCCTGAGAGGAAAATGATAATGCTTTATTATTAAGGCTCACCAGATTGGTTATTGAAAGAAACTATGACACTTTAAAATTGAGCTTTAGATTTACTAAATCTAAATAAATACCTAAATATCAAAATAGATACCTAAATACATTTGATGGTACATTTTTACAGCCCTTCTAACGTATTCAATGTGTTCATGCTGTGTGGCTTTATTAAATGACATTGCCATCATGCATGATATAGCATTACAGTGGGCAGACATAAGAAATTCTAATGAGAATGACCCAGAGAGATGCTGTTAGCACAGAGCTAAAGGAAGTCAATATAGGTGCCCCTGCAGCAAGAAAAGAATGAGCATAAAAGAACAAAACTTGTAAGACAGTGATGCCCAATTATTATTGCCCAGGATCCAGTAGTAGCGTTTCTGGAATGCTCTGAGCTCCTGGCAGCTCATCGGTTTATCTCAGCAAGCACCACATTAACAGTTTTCATTCAGATCTGTGTAGGAGAAGATATTCTAAAAAGGGGTGGACACCACTTGGGTAGACTGCAAGAATCTGAGGGGCTGCCAATCTCTCAGCACAGTTATGCATGCTCCCTTTTATACCTAGTAACAATCCGCATATCTGACATTGTTCCAGACCTGTTCCTAACTAGCAGACTTTCCCATTTGCCTTGCAGCCCCCTTGAATATAACAGAAATGGGATGTTTCCCCAATGATCAAGAGGATTGTTAATGATGGGGTTCATACCCTAATTACTACATAAAAGAGAAATTATCTAGCTCAAAAAGGTTTGATAGCAATTTTTACACTTGTGGGTGATTTCCTTCCTCCAATTAAAGACTCTTTTTAGCCCACTGGCCCCATCATACTTACTAGAAGAAAACAACTCAGAGTGTGGGTCTTCTTTCAAGGATTGTTCTCCACTGCTTAAAATGTAGCAATGCTGTTTTTTGGACAGCTGCTGCCTTTCTAAGGGCAAAGACTCTGACTAGGTAATTCTGCTAAGCACACCTACAAGGTAAAAATGAAATAGTTTGTAATGTGCTGCTCCTTATTCCTTCCCCCATTCATTCAGTGTTGTTTATAGTCGTCATGCTCTACCTCAAGTCTACATTTTAAGGGATAAAGAACACTGATTAAGGCATCAGATAGTCTGACTGCTGAGGGGAGAACGGAGCACTGAGTGCTGATAGTGTTTCTGCTTCCACAAAGCATTTGTCAAAGTATTTACTACAGCATCATCCCATAGTTTAGAAACTGACTTACAAGGGGTTCTTTTGTTTCTGAACAGAATTTTGAGGGAAGAGCCTTTTCATGTTTCCTTGCTGATTTTCTGTCCTTATTCTCATGGTATGGGTAGAGACCAAAGCACTTGCATTTTCAACTTGACCAAAAAAAATTAAAACAGGGTACATCATTAAATCTTTATATAATGTAATGGATATAATTCACAATAAGTACATCGTAGCCTAGAGGCCTATATTTAATGTGTTCACATATATTCTTTGTAAGAAAAGTAGAATGCACAGTGTTATTGGAAGGTAACAGGGCTTGTCCGCTAATTAGTCACTTTTGCTACATAATTGTAACCTCCCACTCTATTTTTAAAAATCAATTTATAATTTACTTCCATAGTCTGTTTTCCCTTTGAAAGGACATTTATGAGAGTATGGTGAATTTAAAAGCTAATGAAGTCTGAAGTTCCCTTGGAAATATCTGGCATCCTCCGATGTTCTGTGCTCCCTCCAGTCCTTCTGGATTGCACCAGAACACAAGCTAAGCAGGCGCTAGCTACAACTAGATTCCAGGTATTTACAAGGAGCTTTGAAGGAAATCTGAAGAAGATTCAAAAATAAAGAACCCTTCCAAAATGCTTAGGAAAGCAGAATCAATAACTGAGTTACAAATGAAATATTTTAAAAAGTAAGCTTTGTTGCACTAGAACCACAACTAGACCAAGATGCTATTTCAATACATTAAAGGCTACGGTGTAAAACGCTATACAAGAGAGACCATTTTTAAATTCCTGAGCTTCAGTAAGATTGAAAAAATTATAGAGTGAATTTCTATTCTCATAAGAATGGCCATACTGGGTCAGACCCCCCCGCCATGGTCCATCTAGCCCAATATCCTATCTTCTGACAGTGGCCAGTGCCAGATGCTTCAGAGGGAAATGAGCAGAACAGGGCAATTATCGAGTGATCCATCTGCTGTGGTCCAGTCCCAGCGTCTAGCAGTTGGAGGTTTAGGGACACCTGGAGCGTGGACTGGTTCCCTGAACATCTTGGCCAATAATCATTGATGGACCTGTCCTCCATGACCGTGTCTTAATTCTTTTTTGAACCCAGTTATACTTTTGGTCTTCACAACATCCCTGGCAAAGAGTTCCACAGGTTGACTGTGTTTGTGTGAAGAAGGATTTCCTTTTGTTTGTTTTAAACCTGCTACCTATTCATTTAATCAGGTGACCACCCAGATCTTCGATTATGTGAAGGGGTAAATAGCATACTCTTAATAATTTTTGGTGTCTTTTCTGTACCTTTTCCAATTCTAATACATCTTTTTTTAGATGGGGTGACAGAACTGCACACAGTATTTAAGGTGCAGGCATGTGTCCTGCAAATGCAGTTGGGCTACACTTTGCATGAGTCAATTCTATTTGGCCAGCCTGAGGCAAGAGCATCGGGCGAGTAGGCTTCTGCTATGCTCTTGGCAGATCTTTGGGACAAGGGTTAATTTTTCATTACATTCATGTACAGCCTGGAGGTGCTACTGCAATGCAAATGACAGAGAATACATATGCATTTACCATGAACACTTCTCAGCCTTTCAAATGAGGGTGAATATATCAGCAAAGGGAATAGGTTAGCTCTCAGAATATGTGTAGAATTTTAATCAGGGGGAGGTGTTCTCTCTGAGTCAATGAGTATGTCTACATTGCAGCTGGCAACAAGTTAACCAGCCTGGACAGACAGATTTGTGATAGTAGGCATATGTGCCGAGTTTCTAATGTGCCAGGGGGTGCTTCTCCCCATTTACAGTGTACTCAAGCATTTAGTCAACGTTTGAGATTGCTATTATTTATTGTAGCTGTACTAAAAATGTGTTTGCTTATGTGTTTGAATGATCACTCCTGTGAAGGCAAAAATTGCCAAACTTCTTTAGAAAAGACAAACTCAAATTATTTTAAGGGTGTCCCCAGGGATATTTTGTGACCCTGTTGGAAGTTTTCTTTCCTTTTTTAATTAGTCAGAAAAGCTCTTAAGCCGCCGTAAACTGCTTTTTTTTGTAAATGGGGAACAGATTTAGAGTAGAGCTATCAGTCTCAAATGAGCTTGCATTTTAATCTTCTATAGACGGAGGTGAACCTGGAAGGTTAATACCTACTATTCCTTAAAATTCATGTGAATACTTTCAACCAGCTGTAAGATGTAGTAAAGGGATTTATGAATTAAGGGATGATTGATGCTATAAGCAGCTCTCACAGACTTTACAAGAAAATTCCCCATTTTTCTGTTAATTTCACTTTTTATTATACCCAAGGTAAGTTAATGGAACATTACATTTCATTTACTTTTTTTATGCAAGTAAAAGGAACACTATTGTGTTAAACTACAGGAGCCTCTTGTATTATGGTTAGGGTACTTGACTTGGAGTCATACTATTTTGTGTCTCCTGTTCTCCTGGGAGAACTGTACATTTCGTCACATTAACCTTTTAGAAGCCGCATCCCTAAATAGCCACATTTTGAGGCTGATCCTACTGTTCAAACTGAAGTCACTAGAAGTCTCCCAGAATATGCACTGCAGGGCTGAACCTTTTGTACAGGATTGATGCTAAGGTTTTGCACAAGACTTATGCAGAGAGGGACATTTGTTACAGAAGTACCTTTGTCTCGGACACTGCAGGCAAGACACCAGGAATTTTGTTTAAGATTATCAAGTAACTCATCGGGGAACTAGCTGGCAACAACTCATTCAATGCAGGTCACCCTTCCTTTATAATCTCTTCCACCTGGTAGAGGGTTGCCATCAGCCTCCCATCAGCCTCCCAACCCTGTTAACCTGGCCCTAGTACTACTGTTGGCATCCCAATGCTTCCCCTCATACAAGGGCTAAGGGGGTGGTGAAGAGGGGGTTTAACCCCTTCACTGTACCAGACATTAGGAGCCTCAATCCCATTCCCCAGCTTCTTCAGGAGATGTGTTCCCCTAACCAATTCCAATTTAATCAGGGAACCAAGCTCTCTATTGAATGATTATCTGTACTGGGCTCCTGGCACTAGGAGGCACCACTCAGTTTTGCTTGGCTGCCTCCCTTCACTGGAAAAGTTGGGGGAAGTCCTCTGTTTTTTATTTTGCTGGCAGTACTTCTAACATACCAGCCAACCTAACAAGAGGCCAACAAACTTGTCTCTTCTTTTGAATCCACCATTGCTGCAAATAAAAATTTCATCCAGGTGGCCCACCCCCTGTAAATCACAAACCTGACCCACATCTCACCATCCTCTCTGACACTATTCTGAACCTTTGGAGGCTGAGCATGGTCATAAGCATCCATGGGCTTGGCCTTGACAAAATAACTTGACCCTCCCTAAAAGAAGCCTCAGAAGATTAAATTCTGAAGTTGTATTTGGAGTAGCCAGAAAGCTGCTTGCTGTGAACTTTCCCCCCATTCTTCAGGCCCTCACCATGTTAACAGCAGGAAAAAGGAACAACAAAAGACACATCTTTCTTGTCTAATGACCTTATATGAAGGTAGTGGTTCAAGTGATATTCACCAAGATATCTTTTTGGGCATCCACTTCAAAAGGCAGGCTTGCAGAGCTTAAATCTTACTTTTCACTATGCAATATAAACCCTCTAAGGACATCAAAGTGGTGTCTTTAGTTCTACTGGACACTCTTCCCACACTATGCTCTCCCTTGTTATGGCAATCCCACAGGAGAACCTACAGCACCTCGAGCCCAACTGTGGAGTAGGCCATTCACATTCTTTCACTACTGGACTTGTACCTGGATGGGGAGCACCTGACTGTCCCCATTACCTCCCTTGGGGCTGGGGCACATGTGTGCTCTGTGGATGCCATTTGTGTTTACCTCTGTGTTTGTAAACTGTGTTTGCATAAGTTCCAACACCACTTGCCCGTGAGGGCCCAGCATAATTGCTTGCTAACATCAGGTCTCCAGCTTGCCTGCTATGGAACCTATAAACCACCAAAAGTAAAAAGGATGAAACTGTACGAGACAAAGTAATCAATTCTCACCAGATTTCAGTATCAGCCTGTCCCACTTCATGGCCATGCACATTGCAGCCATCAGTCTAAGTTCCTCTGAATGGGCCCATGCCATAGCCTAAGTGGATTGTGGGCCCAACAGACTCAATTGCTGTATTTTGACAAGGCTGAATATCTGTCTGACAGACTGCACATATCAGGTGGGCAACATGCTCATTCTCCCAGATCCAAGTTACTCTGTTAATCACCAGGCCCTTCTCTGAGGAGAGGCGTGTGGGGGAAGAACTCAGTCAGGGTATCTACCAACCTGCCACTCATTCACTCACCCCTAGCCCAGGAGAAAGCTCCACTGGGGGAAACACCTGCACTAGCTCCCATTTTCCTCTGCTTCGGTCAGGAACAGGCAGGGTTCATGCCACCCCGCAAGAGAAAAGTTTTGGGTCCTGTTGAGTGATAGAGGTCCAACCACTGGGCCAATGTTGTACTGCCTCCAGACAGTTCTCATTGGGCCCCCACTGGTCACCCTGAGGCTCCTGGGTATCCCCAAGCCTACAGGGTGGTGCCGTGGCCATGTGTAAGTGCGGCAGGCTCCTCTCCCTCTTTCCCTTCATTCCAGTGCAGACTGGCATACCCCAGACAGGGGAAAGGGCTTATAAGATCTCTTAATGAGTGTGAGGGAGCCAATAGGCTTATGCTGCACACTTCTGTACAACCAATCAGTCTTCTTTCTCTCCCCAGAAGCCCTTGAGAAGAAGGGGGGTGCAATTCTTAAAGACGCCAAGGGTTTTCTTTCCCCTGCTGGCCCAGATAAAGCCTCCCCGCCTCTGAGGCTGGGTGCATGTGGGTGGACATTCTGTATCCTGTTTCTTCTTCTCTTCACTTTAGGACACAGTCAATTTCCACTGAAACCTAAAATCTTGTTAATTACAAAACCCATGTTCTGTCATATGACATGTATTACATTTAGGAATATCTTCTTAACTTGATGAAACTGGCTTTAGCTGTCTCACCTCTATTAACATTAATGGCAACCTTGTGACTAAAGCTCTGAATATCAACTTGAGAATAAACCATTATAATGCAATTGTTTAACTTTTATTGCCCTTCATGTCAGAACCATCAAACAGAGATGCTACTGGAATTCTCCATTTAACTGAACACGTAATTTAATCTTGCTATTATTGTTGCTATGTTACATTTAAAATCAGCTGTTACACCTTTTTCAGATCTTACTTTCAGAACTATTCCCAATCAGCTTTCACCCTATAAATAACAAGCTGACTTAGGGACTGGTCTTCCATACATTTAAACAGAGCTGATCAAAAAAAGTAAAAAAAAAAAAAATCATGAACATTTTCAAAATTTTTAAGTTGTTTCTGTTTACATGTTTCAAAATCGACCCATGTAAAACAATAATTAAAATTTTAAAATGCCATTGATTTTAAAAAAGTGATTTTTTTTGTTTTAAAAAGACCATTTTTAATCAAAAAAAATTGTTCAAAAATTTCAAGTAGATTTACACTTAAGCACACAAGAAACTTATTCAGATAAGTAGTCCAACTGAGTTCACACATCAGAAAATAGTTACTATAGCTCTGAATTTAAAGTGCTATGTAAGTGCTAAGTTTAATACATTAGCCCAGGGATCGGCAACGTTCGGCACGCGGCTCGCCAGGGTAAGCACCCTGGTGGGCCGGGCCAGTTTATTTACCTGCTGAGGCGGCAGGTTTGGCCGATCGCGGCCCCCACTTGCCCCGGTTCACCGTCCCAGGCCAATGGGGGTGGCGGGAAGCCGCGGCCAGCACATCCCTTGACCCATGCCGCTTCCCGCCTCCCCCATTGGCCCGGGATGGTGAACCGCGGCGAGTGGGGGCCGCAATCAGCCGAACCTGCCACGTCAGCAGGTAAATAAACTGGCCCGGCCCGCCAGGGTGCTTACCCTGGTGAGCTGCGTGCCAAATGTTGCCGACTCCTGCATTAGCCCTTGGAGTAAACAGCACTTCATGTTCAAAATGCTGTACAAACATTAAGGGCCCAATCATGTGAGGTGCTGTGTTCCCTCAGGTCCCTAAATCAGGAGGAGTTAAACATCTGGTCCAACTTCCCCTGAAGTCAGTGGAAAGGCACCCACTGACATCAATAGGGCTGGACTGGACTCTACAGAATGAAATAATTGGAATTATTTTATGTGCTGAGTATCCCTATAGGACACATTCAACACCTTGCAGAATCAGGCCTTGGGGTACCATTAGATTTCTATGGGAGAAGAACTTGTTTGGGTTTTGATTTTATTCCTAATTAATTATTTTCTAGTTTTGGGGTGAGGAGCAGCTGTTCAATTTTTTTATGTGACTGTATAATTTGTGGCACGTACACCTAGAGACACTTTTAAATATTCATTACAATCAAAATACAATAAATTAAAAATAAGAAAATTGTGCTTTGATTTTGTGTGTGCATAGGTATCCCAGAGAGGACTCCATTCTGTGTACCTTGAACATGCACAATTCCCATTCATTTTCAATTAAAGTTTTGGGTGCGTAAGAAACACAAAATTGGGCCATAATAACGTCTTAATTAATCAAAATAAAACAATATTTTTCTTGTTCTTAATTTTGCTTTGTTCTTTTAGTAGCTACATCTAAAAATTCTACATTTTTTATTAAAAATATGGTTAAGAGTACTGCATCTGTGTGTATGATAGCAGGATGCTAGTTCCAGTGTACTTTGGGTTGAGCATTGCTTTCTGTTTAAAGATTATTTTTCCGAAGTGCTCTAAAATCACAAACTTGCGCAGACTGTCCTAACATGTACTGTGTCTCATGGTGGTGTAACATAGGATTAGCAATTCAAATCTGGTGTCATCTGAGCAAAGAATTACTAAAATACAGCTCTACTAAAAAACCCAGCATTTTACAAAATTAACTCATTCCTCTAACTTTTTTGGTCACAGCTGGAGCTCAAACTATGGTTCAGATCCTCCCCAATCTGTTGGGATTTTTCTCAGCTAGAACATGCCTCCGGCTGAGCCTTTGGTATATATGTCTGAGAGTCCATCCATAGTCCAGCTGTTGACAGATTGAACCCCAAAAATTCAGCAGATGATTGGTCAAATATGCCCTTTTCCAGTTTTGCATATAACCCATGCTGGCTCAATCATGTGAAAGTTTCACTGACATGTTGGTCATGTCTTGCTTGACTACTGGAATAGATTAAGATATCATCTAGATATGCCACCACAAACCAGTCTAGGATATCTCAAAATAGGTCATTGAACAAGTGCTGGAAAATGGTGGAAGCCCAAATGATGAGTCCAAAGGGCATTACCAAATATGCAAAGTGCCCATAATCTGTACTAGAGGTGGTCTTCCACTCGTCCCCTACCCTGATTCAAACAAGATTATATACTCCTGTGCAGTTCAGTTTAGTAAACACCCATGCTGACTGTACTCAGTCCAGGATCTTGGGGATTAATGGTAAAGGGTACTGACTGTGTATGGTTATTTGGTTCAGTGCCCTGTTGTCTACACAGAATCTCAGAGAGCCATCATTCTGCTTCATAAAAAGTTCCCATGTGCCTTTGGGGGAGGTTTCCTGGAGGCTCTCCCTTAACACTGCTAGCTCTGGTTCAGACATAGAATATATATGCTCGAATGGAACCTTGGCTCCAGGCTGAAGGTTGAGGGGGCAATCATATTTGGTACAATGTGGGGCAGCAAGTCTGCTTTCCGGTTTTCAAAGACATTGTGGTAGTCTTGGTATGTCACAGGAAGACCTGGTCCATCGTGCACTTATGACATTTCAAGTTCCGACATGGTTGTTACCATACAAAGGAATGTCTGGGTTACCACAGTGGAACCCTCCAGCTTAGTTCTAGGGTCTCATGTTCTTGAACAAAAAGCCAATTCTCCCTACAGAAGCTTGACAGGAAAGCAATGACACACTGGGACCACAGAATATGGGATTTTGACAAATGAGGTAGGATGACCCTCAAATTAGGGTGAAATATGGTGAGGAAATAAGGTTAAACTGTAGGACTTTCTGGTGCTCCCCAATCACCACTTCCAGTGGTATGGTTTCCTGTGTAACTGCAACCCCTCCCAGCTTGGTATTCTCTGCTAACTTTGTAAGTGTACTCTCTATGCTATTATCCAAATAATTTATCTAGAGATTGAATGGAACGAGACCCAGGAGAGATCCCACTTGATATGCCCTTGCAGCTTGATTGTGAGCCATTGATAACTACTCTCTGAGTACAGTTTTTCAGACAGTTGTGCACCCACCTTATAATAGGTTTGTCTAGGCTATATTTCTCTAGTTTGTTTATGAGAAAGTCATGTGAAACCATATCAAAAGCCTTACTAAATTCGAGATATATCATATCTACTACTTCCTCCCATTCACAAGGCTTGTTACCCTGTCAAAAAGGGATATGAGGTTAGGTTGACATGATTTGTTCTTGACAAATCCATGCTGAGTGCTACTTATCACCTTATTTTCATCTAGGTGCTTACAAATTGATTCACTGATTATTTGCTCCATTACCTTTCCGGGTACTGAAGTTAAACAGACTGGTTTATAATTCCTTGGGCTGTCTTTATTCCTGTTTTTATAGATAGGTACTACATTTGCCCTTTTCCAGTCCTCGGGGATCTCTCCCATCCTCCAGGAGTTCTCATGGATGAGAGATGTTTTGAGCCATTTCCTTAAATATTCTAGAATGTATTTCAAGAGGCCCTGCCACCCTGAAGACATCTAACTTGTCTAAGTAATTCTCAGCTTGCTCTTTTCCTACTTTAGCCTCAGAGTCTACCCTATTTACATTAATAAATATATTAATAATAATATATGGAGATATACCTATCTCATAGAACTGGAAGGGACCTTGAAAGGTCATCAAGTCCAGTCCCCTGCCTTCACTAGGAGGACCAATTTTTTTGCCCCAGATCCCTAAATGGCCCCCTCAAGGATTGAGCTCACAATCCTAGGTTTAGCAGGCTAATGCTCAAACCACTGAGCTATCCCTCTCCCCTTTGATGCTTATTCTATTAGTTGTCCAATCACTACTTACTTTTTTTGGTGAAAAACAAAAAAAAGCATTTCACACTTCAGCCATTGCTGCATTTTCTATTTTTGTCTTTCCCTCCTCTTTGAGTAATGGGCCTCCCCAGCCTTTGGTCTTCCTTTTGCTTCTCATGTATTTGTGTAATGCCTTCTTGTTACCTTTTAGGTCCCTAGCTAGTTTAATTTCATTTTTTGTCTTGGCCTTTATAATTTTGTCCCTATGTGCTTGTATTTTTTTATAGTCATCTTTCATAATTTGACCTAGTTTCCATGCCAAGGCCTCACCAGTAAACAGGCTCAGTAATAGCCCCAATTTAACTGATCTGAGACTAACTGATCTGGGGCTGGACCATAAGCAGGAGTCTGCATTGGCTAGTGAACCTGGAAACTTATTATGGGGACCATCATCTCTCTTTGACAAAGGAACTCTGGGGCTGGTCAGCTGAGCTGGTGTCATAAAAGAACCCATATGGTTACCCAGAGTCACTCTGAGTTCTGTAGCTCGCTCCTGCAGGGAATGATTTCCCATCTGCAGCTCTCACACTTGGTTCCTCAGTTTCTGGTTTTCTGCCTGGTGGGTAGTGATCTGCTCCTGAGGACTCACAGGGCACCTGGATGGCAAAGGGGCAAGAGCCCTGGCAGTGTCCCTGCTCAGTCCAGAGGTTCAACAACAAGTCCCACAGGAGACCAAGACGGTCTGAGCGAGGTATTAGGGCCCATAACATGGGCTGTCTGACCTAGTAGTTGGAGCCAGGAGTAGCATCAGAGTCAGAAGGCACACCAAGGGTCAAGCCAGAGTCAGCAACTGGGGTCAGGGTGAGGAAGCAGGAGCAAGACATGGCAGGTAGCAGGAACAGGGATGACACAGGATAGCAGGAACCGGGTGAGGAAGCAGGAACTTGGTTTCAGATATCTAGGCAGCAACAGGCCTAGCAACTAGTTGCTCAGACAAGTGGGACAGGAACAGGAAGCTTTATACTTTGTGGTGTCCAATCACAGTCTGCAGTCATCTGACCCAGCTGAGTCAGTGGGTGTAGCTTCTGGTGGTGGGGTATTAGCAGAAGTTCCCTCAGCATCCCTTTGGTAGCACAGAAGATAAGGCTCCTACTTGGTAGCTCTGTGGGCTTGGGTTTGTCTCTTTTGGACCTGATACCTGCCTTGTGAGCCAGCATTTGGGGAGTTCTGCACTTCTGAGAGGGCCTGGTCCCTGCGATAGATGAGCCAGGAATTGGGGACTCTGCTGTTATCAGTGCTTTGCCCCTCTGCCTGTGAGCTGGAATCTGGGGCTCAGGGGTGGGGGGCAGAGAACAGCCATGCTCAGAGAATGCACCAGGCACAGAGTGCTGACACTAAGATGAGGCGCCAAGAACAGACACGCTTGGTGCACAGCTTGGGGCTCACAAACACTCACACCAGGAAGCGGGATAAGAACACACACTGAAATGAATGGAACAGTTCACATCTCAGAGCTATTGTTTCAGGCTGTGTCCATCTCCACGGGATATTGTCATTCTACGGAGAACATCTCATGGAGATGAATGGACTAGTTCATATTACTCTGAGCCTCTTTTGCTGCAGATGGATGTGTAGAACTCCTTCCCCATAAATTAGACCCAGATTTGGGGTAGTGACATACTCCAGCTACCTAGCCCCCAGGCTCAGTGTTAGCCCCTCAGGGTGTCGCCTATAACACACAAGCTATAGCTACACTTGGAGATGGGGTACAATTCCTAGCTCACATAGACATACCCACACTAGCTTGAAAAATAGCAGCGCTATCGTGGATACGTCTGTGCGAGCTGGGAATCACACCCCTACCTCCAAGTGTAGATGAAGCTACAGAAACATTTTGCACAGAATTCTAGTATATTATTGCTCTTTACTTAATCACATAAAATACAGATCTATACAAAAAATAAACCCTATTCACATGTCCCTTCCTCAGTTTCCTCACCACTTCAGGGTATTGGTTTGTCTGGGGTCAAAGTCTTTCTGTCCAGTGCATGGCTTGTGTTCTGACACAGAGCCTTTTTCCTAGATCAGTTTACTGCTTGTTACCTTGGCCAGTCTATGCCCTTCCTTTGTCTTGCTTAAACTTCCTATGTGTCTCTTGGTGCCTCCTCTCCAATCTGTGAATCATTTTATAGACTCCCATTTGATCACCAACCTTCTGCATTTGGGACTTTTCCACTCTCCTACTTCTGCCCTCCCTTCAGACAGGAGGAGGAAGTACCTTTTCCCACCTCAAGCAAGCCATCTTAGCATAGCTTTTTTTTCCAGTCAAAACACAGTCATTAAAGCTAAGTACTGCTCAAGGGCCTCAGTCTGATGTGCATATGTTGAAGGTCCAATGAAAGATGGTGGATGCACATCCACATAGGGGTTTCCCATGATATAGCAATTTCACAAGTTATTAAGCTCAAAACAGCAGCTACAAAGTTAGACATTTTAAAATCAGCAGGTCTGGATAACTTGTACCCAAGAGTTTTAGAAGAACTGGCTGAGTAGCTCATTGGGCCATTAATGGTGATTTTCAATAAGTCTTGGAAGACAGGGAGGTTCCAGAAACTGGAAGAAAGCTAATGTTGTGCCAATATTTAAAAAAAGGTAAATGGGATGATCCAGGTAATTATAGGTCTGTCAGTCTGACATTGATCCTGGGCAAGCTAATAGAGCAGCTGATACAGGACTCAACTAATAAAAAAATTAAAGGAGGCTAATATAATTAATGCCAATCAACACTGGTTTATGGAATATTCTGTCAAAATAACTTGATATCTTTATTCATGAACTTACAAGTTTGTTTTATAAAGGTAGTAGTGTTGATGTAATATATTTAGACTTCTGAAAGGCATTTGACTTGGTACCACACAACATTTTGATTAAAATATTAGAATGATATAAAACTAACATGGCATACACTAAATGGATTAAAAGCTGACTGGTAGATCTCAAAATGTAATTGTAAACGGGGAATCATTATCCAGCGGTTGTATTTCTGGTGGGGTCCCATAGGGATCATTTTTTGGCCCTATGCTATTTAACATTTTTATCAGTGACCTGGAAGAAAAGATAAAATCATCACTGATAAAGTTTACAGATGACACAAACATTGGGATAGTGGAAAATAATGAAGAGGACCGAAGACTAATACAGAACAATCTGGATTGCTTGGTAAGCTGGGTGCAAGCAAGCAATATGCATTTAAATATGGCTAAATGTAAATGTATGCCTCTAGGAAAAAAGAGTGATGGCCATAATTACACAATAGGGCAGTGCTTCTCAAAGTCGGGCCGCCACTTGTTCAGGGAAAACCCCTGGCGGTCCGGGCCGGTTTGTTTACCTGCTGCTTCCACAGGTTCAGCTGATCGCGACCCCCACTGGCCGTGGTTTGCTGCTTCAGGCCAATGCAGGCCAAGGGATGTGCTGGCCACCCTTCCCGCAGCCCCCATTGGCCTGGAGCGGCGAACCGCCGCCCGTGGGAGCCACGATCGGCCGAACCTGTGGACGCGGCAGGTAAACAAAGCGGCCCAGATCTCCAGGGGTTTTCCCTGAACAAGCAGTGGACCGGCTTTGAGAAGCACTGTAATAGGGGACTTTATCCTGGGAAGCAGTGACTCTGAAAAAAGATTTGGTGGCCATGGTGAATAATCAGCTGAACATGAGCTCCCAGTGCAATGCTGTGGCCAAAATGGCTAATGCCGTCCTTCGATTCATAAACGGGAATCTCATATAGGAGTAGAGAGGTTACTTTATCTCTTTATTTAGCACTGGTGCAGCCACTGTTGGAATACTGTGTCCAGTTCTTGTGCCCACAATTCAAGAAAGATGTTGATAAATTGGGGAGGATTCAGAGAAGAGCCATTAGAATGATTAAAGGATTAGGAAGCATGCCTTATAGTGACAGACTCAAGCAGCACAATCCATTTAGCTTAACAGAGAGAAGATCCAGGAGTGACTTAATTGCAGTCTATAAGTACCTCCACGGACAAATATTTGATAATGGGCTCTCCAATGTAGCAGTGAAAGGGATAATGATCCATTGGCTGAAAGCTGAAGTTAGACAAATACAGACTGGAAATAAGGCATACAGTTTTAACAGTGAGGGCAATTAACCACTGGAACACCTCACCAATGGTTATGCTGGATTCTCCATCACTGACAATTTTTAAATCAACATTGGATGTTTTTCTAAAAGATCTATTCTAGGAATTATTTTGGGAAGTTCCATGGCCTGTGTTATACATAAGTCAGACTAGATGATGACAATGGTACCTTCTGGCCTTGAAAGCTATGAATCTATGAAATTCTATTGCCTGAGTTATATTGGAGGTCAAACTAGATTTTTCCTTCTGGCCTTGAAAGCTATGAATCTATAATAAGTGGATATGAAGAAGGACTAAGTGAATACGCCATTGATTACGATGGTATTTCAGATTTGAAATCCAACACTTACCTGCATGCACTACAGCTGCGTTCACTATGTATGCTGTAGTTCTACTAAATGGTGGAGGAATTGAATGGTGAAAGAGCTTAGCAGAGCTGTGACTGGGGTATGAACAGTGGCAGATTAATAATTTTGCCGCCCGTAGGCCGGGAAATAATTGCCGCCCTGGCCCCGCCCCGACTCCGCCCTTTTCCCGCCCCCATTCCAACTCCCTCCCCAAAGTCTCTGCCACAACTCCACCCCCTCCCTTCCCCTATTGGATCCCTTCCCCAAATCCCCGCCCCCGCCTCTTCCCCCAGCGCGCAGTGTTCCCCCTCCTCCCCCCTGCCCCGTGAAACAGCTGTTTCGCGGCGCAAGCGCTGGGAGGGGAGAGAAACAGGAGGCGGTGGCCCGCTTGCAGAGGAGGCGGAGGTGAGCTGGAGCAGGGGGGTGGCGCGCAGAGGGGAGCTTCCGCCCCTGCAAATTTGCCGCCCTAGGCCTAGACCTTGTTGGCCTAGACAATAATACGGCACTGGATATGAAGAGAGGTGCACGTGTACCTTGAGGGATAACGTATGCCTCGTTTCAGTGCAGAATTTGGTTATTTATGTTAGTCGAAGTGAACAAGGGTGTCTCCTTACCATAAGGATCGTGAGAAGTGTTGTGGCATACAAAAGAGTGGTCTTAGTGAGGGATGAATGAAGGTAATGTCTCTGAAGGAATTCTCTGGGAAAGTGTGGAGTGGTTTGTGTGGAGAAGGCTGTGCCTGAGTAAATGCCAGGTATAGGCATCCCCTGTTTGCTACATCTGATTCAAACCTGAGTTTTTCCTTAATACAGAAAAGGTATTAGGACTTCATCCTGCAGTGCTCATGCACTCCGTTCCCAAATTGTTCTATAGCAGGAACTCAAACTTCATTGCATCACGACCCCCTTCTGAGAGCAAAAATTACTACACGACCCCAGGACCAGGGACTGAAGCCTGGGGGGGGGGGGTCCAAATCTGAAGCCTAAGCCTCGCCACCCCGGGCGGGTGGCCAAAGTCGAATCCCAAGGGCAGTGGGGCTTGGGCTTGGGATTCTGCCCCAGGCCCCAGCAAGTCTAACACCAGCCCTGACGACCCCATTAAAATGGGGTCATGACCCATTTTGGGGTCCCGACCCACAGTTTGAGAACCACTGTTCTATAGGATCTGTGAGCGTAGAGTACTAGTATGTGTATTATTGGCACATTGGGGCATTGTTCAAAGAAGACAGAGTTAAGGTTGTGTTTTGTGGGGATAGCTTCTATCTTAATTCTGTATTTCCTGTTTTCAGAGGTTTAAGTTAAGCCACTCTTCATATTCTGGAATGGCACGAGGCACCAGTGGAAAACCTTACTTCTGCGTTAACATGGTTTCTGTGCCCAGCATACACAGCCCCAAGAAGCCACGAGGAGCAATTGCAGAGAAAGTCCAGTTCAGCCTCTGCAGCCCTGAGCTGGAGCATGATCAGTCACTCTGTGGGATAGTGTATGTACAGTCCAGTCACTGTGTAGGAGCTGCAGAGTGATGGAGCCTAGTCTGTGCAGTCAGAATCTTAAGAGAATTTGGCTACGAAATTCTAACAAAACTCCATTGAGCATGTGCAAGTTACAATTTTCAGAGGCTCACAACTTGGCCAAATTTGAGTGGATTTTCACAAAGACAGCAAAAGGCACATCCCTGATGCCAAGCAACCACCTTGGCAAATTTCAAGTCCTTTATCCAAAGCATGGAGGCACTAAAGCTAAATCCTTTTAGTTGAATCTTCCCAAAGAATTCACCCTGAAGCCAACCCCCTGCATGGACAATTTCAGCCTGAATGGTTAAATTTTAGCAGAGTTATAAATAGCTGAAAACAGGGTCTTATAATGGAAAGTGTTAGGCAACCTTAATTGTAGTTATGCCACCCACACATATACACACAAAAAGAGAAAATTAAATTATTACCTTTTTATTACTTAAAAATATACATGGGTAAGTTTCTGGACACCACCAGCTGAGCCATTAACATGTAACATGCAAAATATTGTCTTTATTTTTATTATTTCCCTTTCTTCCATGTTTGAATCTCAGCTTTCATTAAAAAAGAGTCAGTTTTTAATCCTTATGATTGCAGAGAAAAAAAATGTGAAAACGTGACCCTTAAAAGTTCAAAACTGAGAAGGGAAATGATGAATCCAAAGGCTGTTTTTTTAATCTTATGATGTTGGGTGGGGCGGGGGGGAGGGGGGTATTGAGAAGCTGGGGTTGTCAATGTGAGGTTATTTATTGACAATTTTTTTGCAATCAGTCTATATCTGGTTTAGACCCTTATGTCCACATAGAAGACACTGCAGGATCAGGTCCTTATTTTTTTCCAAGGCATCTACCAATGTGGGGACTGATCCTGGGACATGCTTAACTTTATTATAAGTAGGCTGAATCTCTTATGGGTTTGAATTATTCAATATTCTGCACTAAATCCCTTATACACTACAACATTTCTGTATATTTCAAAAGCAGTTAATAATTTTTTTTTAGTTAAAATTAGGTGTGGGTTTTATTCAGCACTGATTATTAAAACCTCAAGTTTTGATCTCATGGCTCTGTAATGTCCTATACAGTACATACATGGTAAGTGTTTTTTGTTCAGAGAGGTTTAAATAAAGTTTACATATAAAATTGTAATCTAAATATGATGAACAAGTTATAGTATGTGATTTCAGTTATTTTTCCAACAAAGAAAGTACAATGCATGACATGAGACACTGTCTTTCCCTATGTGGTACTGATTGAGTGGATTTGGGGCCAGCTCCAGCTCCCATTGAAAACAGCAGTCTTTCCATTGAGTAGCATGAAGTAGTTCCATAGTGAGCCAGTTCTGTGGGTGTGATCTCATCATCATTAATCATCTCAGGCAAATATTTTTGGGGGCACTTCATTATGCAGTTTGTGAATTTTACTTCTGACTTCGTATGTTTCTGTAAAAGCACCCAAAGCTCTGGATAAGTGCTCTAAAGACATTGAAAAAATAAATGTGTTGACAGTCTATCCTGATATGCTAATTGATTAATCAGCTGCTATGAAGAAAGGAAGGTTCAATTCTAGGAACAAAACAAGAAGTGTTTGCATGACTCATGGACTTGTTAGACTAGGCCTAATATCAAATCTAACGATCTAACACAAGATCTATTCTTACTAACATTCCAGTTATTTCTACTAAATTAATGAGATTTGTGTGCTGAAAGGTAGAAAATAATGCTTCAACAGAATTTTCATATTAGACTCATGCTAATTTAATTACAAAGAATATCCATTGTATTTTATCCATATGTCATTTTTTTTATAACAAAGCAATACAATAAAGCAATGGAGTGTTTCAACTGAAGTAATGCAGTGTAATCTACATCATATATATGCTGCGAAATCATACCTCTCAATCTGGAGGAAGAAGACTGAAAATTAGGGCCACTAGAATCTCTGCAGCCAGTAATAACCAGGTGTGTTATTACCAGCGGTTGCTTGTACAGCAATTTGAAACGGTGTGCACTTGTAATGGTGCCCCTAGTGGGGATGCCTGAAGGACCCCAACCCAGGACCTCTAGGTCTAAAAAAGATCCTGCACTGCCCAAGCTGAACAACCAGCTGCAGTAGCTGAGGTGCAGTAGTAGTCTATAAATGACGTAGCTATTAGAAGGACACAAAGAACTAAGTTGTCTGAGTTTCAGTAACAACAGCATCTACATTTAATGGCAACTGTCAAGAAAAAACCTTTTTGCTAAACAAAAAAGTATTCATTACTTATTTTGTATCTGAAAAATGATCACCCGTGTTACAGGAGTAACTTTGAAAAGAAAAAAAGGTCCTCTCATTGTGATTTTCTTGGGTCTTTTTTGTCCTAAAGGCTCTGTATGTAAAAGAATCTATCTATCTATAAAAAACCCAAAGTCATTACAGTTTACAGGCAATCTTTTACAATACTCACAGGGATAAACTCTTACTGATTTTAACACACATCCAGTAGAAAGATAGATATCTGCCTTGAGGCTCAAATTCCAAGAATTATGATACAGTACTGCACAAGAAATTAAAACCATTCTTTATAGTTTCTACCTGATCAGATATTTTTAAACATGAATATTTTTGGAAACATACATCGATAAGTAATCTAATCTGTCACTAGCTGGAATCAGTGCTTCAAACAGAACAGTTTACAGGTCAAATTACATGGCAGTAAAATGCTTGAGCCTTACAGTTTAGCACTGATATTTTTAGGTAGTTTATCTATTATTTCTAGAGTAGACATTGAAATATAATTGTTTTTATAGAATCTAAAAAACTAGAACTTGAGTGACTTTGCCTCCTAAATAACAGTCCCCCTAATTTCTGTGATGATATATTTGCATTGAAGCCTTCAATACTAATCAAGCAATTATTTTACCTTATAGGCCTTGTTTATATAAAAAAGTGACCTTTCACAATTTAATAATATTAAAATGTAGACTCTTCTAACTAAGAAGGATTTACACAAAAGAGATCCTAGAAACTTGAACAGTAACTACAGTGCTAGGCTAACTGGCTCAAAAAGAGCATTCAGCTGGGGTTATGAATGTTCGCTGGCAAAGATTTGGAACAGCAACTTAAAATTCTGCTCAAGTAGGAAATGGAGGAAAAATAATACCTTTTAAAGACAGGAAACCGTTAAGAAAAGCTGATCTTAATGCTGGTATTAAGTATTAGAGACATTAACAACGTTATGAATCAACGACTTTTCTTTTGATATTTGATAATTTGCATACAAAACACATAATTATACAGAACAGTATAATGCAAGAGAGACATAATGAATTGCTGGTTTTGATATATGACAGGATGTTCCCACTGTTGACCTGACAATTCCTAATAAAGGTGCAGTTTATGATGCTTTTGCTAATTACTCACTACCATACAAACCCAATTGTGAATGAATGTTTTGGTGAATGATGCATATGAACAGAGAGCTTTTTCTTTGTCCATTAGAAGGGTGAATGAATGAATGAATAAATAAACAAATGTAGCAATATGGACTATATTATTCCCATTAAAAAAATAGAAATTTTTCAAAAGTAAAAAGCCAAGACAAAAGTAAAATGGGAAAAGAAATATATATTCTGCTTTATATTTATAAACCTAAAATATTGCAAAATTAAATTAATTTTAATTAAATTAAAAATATGTAAAATTAATACAAAAGGTATATAATGCGCAGTTTATTTTGTCAACTTTTTCATTTGGAAAACTTACAATATTTGCCATGTAGGATTCCATGATGCACAGCTTCTTAAACACAGTATTTTTGAGCTGTTAAATGCATTCTACTTCTGGGGAAAAGGGCTCAAATTGAAAAAATTGTTAGTCCCCAGATTTAAAGCCAGTGGGAAAGTTGTTTCAAGAAAGCAACAGGGAGTCTGGTGGCACCTTAAAGACTAACAGATTTATTTGGGCATAAGCTTTCGTGGGTAAAAAACCCACTTCTTCAGATGCATGGAGTGAAAATTACAGATGCAGGCATTATATAATGACACTCATTATTTTTATTAATGAGTCTGCAAAAAACCTACATAAATAACTGAATATGCACGTATACACATCCAGATCATTTAATTTGTTTTTCCTAAAGTTAATCAAGTATTTTAGGAAAAAATGTCAGTGTGTCCACCAGCAAAAGTTGGTGGCCACACTCTGAGGCCACCAAAATTTTGTTGTAAGAACCCCTGAACTAGGAGAAGTAGACTGTTTAGTCTCTTACTATGAAACTATTGATAGACTTCAGTTTCAGAGAGCTTTCTTGAAACGTGTCAAAAATCAGGGGGAGTCGTGTTAGTCTGTATCCAGAAAAACAACAAGGAGTCTGGTGGCAACTTAAAGACTAACAGATTTATTTGGGCATACAGCCACAGTGGCCAAATTTGAGAAATGGTGTCCTAGTGTGAATGGTTCCAAGGATTCCTCTTGAAGTCACTTGTTCAAACTCCTTTGACAGTGGTGAAAGCCATTATCAACTGATGATTGTTTAAAAAAAGTGGTGGAATCGGTACAGTTCCTAGTAAACAGATGTCACAAAACAATAATAAAAATTGGCACCTTGCTGGTAATCTCAACAAGCAATGGAGAAGTTTATATTGCCAGCCTCTGTGTTACACCCAAATTGTGGATAAAGAACAGACTTCATCCTAGAGATGCATGTACAGCATCTTTCACAAACATTAAATTTACTCAAATGTTGGGTCTTTTTTTAATCTTCTCTTTTTTAACATCCATGCAATTTTTCCAGTAGCAAGAATGTCTAAAAAATGTTCTTGCTGCTATCTAAGATGGATAGCCCAGAATAAAAATATTAAGAACACTAACCAAGTAGTTAAGCAATATTATGTCTTACAGGTAAAAACAGTGTCTAATGTCTGATATATTATAGGAGAATGGTAACCATTCAAGATGTTAAAAGGTTATCTGAAGAAATGTTATACAGTTATAAGGCCATAAATAATTAATACTGTATTAGTAACATAAGAAGTGGATAAACTATACAGTTTCAATTACTCCTTTATAAACCAAAAATCTAAAAACAGAAAGAGGAATAGGGTTATCAGAACAATGGTTCTGTAGCTGAAATAGAAGACGTGGTTCTGGAACAATGTGTAAAGTGGGGGTGCTGAGAGCCTTGACCCAAACTGTACACCCTGTAGATGATGGAAACCACTTCTAGCCAGCACCGTAGCCCAGGACCTATGAATACAAATACACAAACAAGCAACTAGTAAGCAAAAGCTGATTATAAAATCATCCCTTCCAACAAGCTTGAAGACGGACAGCTCTGGACCCTGGAATCTGTGTCAAAACCAACCGAAGTGGAATTATAGACAAAATCAAACTTCTGCAATTTCAAAGGAAAATAACCACCCACTGATATACACCCTGAAACAGTGAATGACTTGTGATAAACATAAAACAGAATTGGTCATGAGCAGTCTGCATGCAAACAACCTAGAAAGGTATTGCTGATACGTGGCTAGAGATACGAGTGTCCGAGAAACTGAACTCAAGCTGACACGAGAGGATAAAGAGTGTAAAAGGCTCAGAACAGCATCTGCAGTTTCATTTCTCTCTTCCTTCTAGCAGCAACAGGCAGCCCAAAGGAAAGGAGGACTCCCCCCCGCCACACCCTGCACCAGGGAATTGTAAAAATCAGCTGTACCAGCTTGAAAATTTAAAAGCCTGTGTACAGGCATTGTGGTTTCACTTCTCTCTTCCTTCCCTGCAGCAGGAACAGTATAAAGGAAAAAAACCCTCAACACTCCCACCTACGGAACTGGACAAAACAGTTGTTGCAACCTGAGGAGAGCTGAAGAGCTGCTGTGTATCTCCTACACTAGCGATAACTCCTACCAAGGATATATATATATGAGCAGCACCCAAAGGGACTGTGCTGTTCTCTTCAATCCCAGCAGGAAACAGAATGAGAGCCCCTCAAGCACTACCAGCCTCCAGGAAGATTCACTTCTTTGATCTGATAGCCTCGAAGCCCTGGCCCCAGGAGTACCATCTCACTCTCCCCTTCCCACTGCTGCAGTCAGTTCATCAATCACTCGTTTTGTAGAATGTCTTTCAACTTTAGGCATGTTGATTAAAAAACCAACCCCAGACCAAAACCCCTTTACAGCTTTCTGTAACTGAAAAAGGGAGAATAGCAAGAGACTCCACTATATTAGGGACTTCACTATTGTCAATCTAGTTAACAAGGAAGGAGATCAGATACTACTGTTATGGATGGCAGTACAAACCCTAAGATAAGAACAATTCATTCACTGAAGTTTGGTAACCACTAGAAACTAAATCACCAAGTACTGATCAGAAGATTTTATGTTTAGATTTATAAGGAGGAACAACCGCCAAGGGAAGTCAACACAGTGAAGGCTGAAAAATAAAGCAAAGCAATCCCGCTTTATATTGGAACCATATTATCACAAGACTATCTTCTAGAAAACCAAGCTACCACTTCTCCAACATTCATAACAGTTGATCCCACCCATTAACACACCACTCTCTCGAATCACCAATTACTCCACCCCCCAATTCCTTGTCCTGCTAAGTGTCTGGACAGTTCTACATCTGTTTTACCATTTTCCAATTGACATAACCTAGAAAATCTTCATGTTTTCATCACCAACCTTTTAACTTCTTAGAATAGGTAAAGTGTTTATTGGTTTCACTGATGCAAATTAGAACCTAAAATTTCTAGTACCAAAAACTTTCAAACTATGTTATGTTCATGTAAATACGATACCACAGAATGACAGACATTAAAAAAAAAAAAAAGAACTGTGTGTCCTCCACCCAAAACCCCCCAGGATTTTCATGATCCTTGATATAGCTTCTCTTGGTTTCCCCTATTTCTGCCTCCATTGTTGGAGAAGAGTGGTGATAGAAGGAAATCCTAAACTCCTCTAAGTTTAAAGTGAGTCACATGCACACACCTAATAGTTCACATCAGTGATGCTGGCCCTAATGAAAAAGTGAACCCTTCTCTATCATGAGTCTCTCATTCTCATCCTCCTCAGTCCCTACGCTACCAGCACTCCTAGCTACCTTTGAGACACCACTGACTTCCTGAGGAAACTACAATCCATTAGTGATCTTCCTGAAAACACCATCCTAGCCACTATAGATGTAGAAGCCCTCTACACCAACATTCCACACAAAGATGGATTACAAGCCATCAGGAACAGTATCCCTGATAATGTCACACACAGGGCCGGCTCCAGGCACCAGCTTACCAAGCAGGTGCTTGGGGCGGCCACTTCAGAGAGGGGCAGCACGTCCAGCTGTTCGGCGGCAATTTGGCGGACGGTCCCTCACTCCTGCTCGGAGCGAAGGACCTCCCACCGAATTGCCGCCGCAGATCGCGATCGCGGCTTTTTTTGGTAGGTTTTTTTTTGTTTGGCTGCTTGGGGCGGCCAAAACCCTGATCACACAGATACAGACAGACATCATCTCACGATCCACTGAAGTGTATCACACAGTGCATCCTAACCCCTCCACCATTGGGAGCAGGAGACTGGAGCAGCCTCAGAGGATGAGGTGAAATTGACTCAGTTTCCTTCCTGACCTCATGAAGTTTATTGTCTCTAGAGCACAAATAGCTGCTACTACTGAATCACACACTGAAGTCTCTATAGACAGCCCTCACTCACAATATAGCCAGTCCCGCAAACAATAACACACAGCTCATTGAAATGTAACTCACTTGAGAAACAGCAGTATGTATATCTGAAAAGAAACTTTTAAGACTATTACTATTAGAAGTTACCTCCACCTGTGACCAGAACTCAACAATAATGGGCACAACCAAACCCAATGAATAAAATGATCCTGGCTCTACTAGACATCTTTTGTATATAGAGCTGACCAGAATGCCAAAATACAACAGATCACAAGGGTAGCATATGCTCTTAAACATAATTTAAATTATGTTTCATGTACCTCAAAGATGACACAGCCCTTTTCATATTATTAAAACATTCTGAACATATGCCCCTGTCAATTGTTCATTCTAGGTCTTTTCTTCAGTTTCACTACTGCTTTTCCAGGGAACAAAAAGTAGCAATGATTAACAGCCCATACATTTTTGAAGGCTGAAACATAAGATGTTTTTATGAAAACTTCTAAGTTGGACCACACAATGTATTTTCTATTGATCTTGAGCAATTGTTCAGTGTAACATCTCATTTGCAAAAATACATAAAAACATGACAGAGCTGTAGAACATCTCCCAGCTAAGCTCTCAAAGGATAGTAAGTTATTTCCTTCTGTTAGGCTATAGAAAAAATGATGTATTTTGTCTCCCACTGAATGAAAACATAATTTCTCAGGCCCCTAAGGATGCAAAAGGTACCATGCTGAAGTGCATGTGTCTTATGTGGCGCCCCATTTATATTAACAAGTAATTATATTCCTTAGAAAGATGAAATGTAACCAAATGAAAACCATGAACTAAGAGGAAAAAAAGAGAGGTTCTGGAACATATGAAGGCAGAAATGAGTGGAGATAATGGAGTTCTTATAGTGCATAAGAACTCTACATGATGCACTACATCATCCCTATGTTAACATGCAGAAATTTCCATAGAATTTAATGCTAATCCTGGCAATATTCAGTCCCATGAAAAGCCTGCTCCAGATCAGGAGGGTTAGGAAGCAGATCTGAGAGTCAATAGGCTCCTTAAGAAGCTGTACTGCCAGGGAGTAAGTGGCTGAGATGTTGCACAGAGAGGTAGCTCTTCACTATGGATGTATCTTGCCTTTCCCTCTGCCCCTCTTTCCATGGATCTCTAGACTTTTGCAAGGTTGGAGGAACCAGCCTTTTTTCTCTATGCAGACATAAAGACCACACTGCACTCCACTCCCACTAGCATAGTCACAACGAGATAATCTGTCAAAAAGTCTTCAAGTGAAGATATAGAAGATTTCTGCTTAATTGACTCTCCCATTATAGTGAAAGGGAGATTTGCCTGAGCTTGGACTGCAACATGAGGCCCAATATACTTTAAACTTCAAAAAAAGAACTGGCAAGTAATTGTTTTGCTGTTTAGACTGATCTGGGGATATCCACCTGAGTGGTGTTACTTTGTGGGGATCCTTGACTTATACTCAAAGCGAATTAAAGGAATTCAGTGTCTTTGAAATGGAATTTGTGAATAAAAGGAGAAAGTTATGCACCAAGTCTGTTTTTTGTAAAACTCAGGTCACCATCACAAGTCACTCAGGGTTAGGACAGGGCAGCAGATTCAAATCTCCTTCATGCCTTTTTCTTCTTAATATAAGCCTGTGCTGAAAAGCAGTGTTTTACAATGACAAAATATCATCCCAGGTTCTTAAGATGACAATGTTTATCATTTGTTTTTATGATCACTCACCCATTTGAGGCCTTGTATATCAGTTTGGAAAAAAGGAAGGAAATACTGTTCTCATTCCTTAAATTTTAGAGTGCATTTGATGAGGTTTAGTGTTGCAAATGATGGACTGTATAAAAACAGCTACAAGTGCAAGATGTAGACACAAAACATGTCTAGGTGTAACAGGAAAATTACTTTGTTTAAATATCAACTCCTATTAAAAGGGATACTATAAACAGTATATTAGACATGATGTATATGCCAATACAATATACTTTAGAACACATCCATTTAATCTAAATGAATGTACCTCGCTACTTGCAGGAGACAAGCAAGAGAAATCATAATGACCTTTTCAAGTATTACTATTTCTAGCCTCTATCTCACCCTTTACCATATCCATTATTATAGTCTATCTGGGAAAGCCAAATGAGAACCTGTAAACTACCAAATGTCAAATAAAATATCATCATTAACTTTAATGTGTTACTGTTCGTGCTTCTGATACAACTCATAATAGTTTTAGAGTGGTGTAACTCCATTGTCAATGAAGCTACTCTGAATTTATACCAGTGTAAGTAAGATCAGAATCATGCCCTATGTTGCTAAATATAGCAAAAGTTGCCTCTTTGTTCTTATTTTCAGTGGTTTCTTAGTAGCTGTGGGCTGATCTTTTCAGTCTTGCTGTATCATTCTTTACAAAGAAACAGTTCGGAAGAATTTCTCTCCTTTCGGGCTATCGCCAGTCTCTATGCAGAACTCCAATTTATGTCAATAAGGGAGTCATTATGGATCAAGGTCATATCTGGCCCTGTAAGCTGGTGGACAGATACACCAGACAGGGAAGGTAAAATAAAATCCAAACTATAGTTCAATCCAAGGCCTTTACCTCAGGGCTTTATCATCACAAAAGGATTCAAAGCAAGACTAAAGCCACTCATAGAACTTGGTCTCAGCCAGGAGGGGTCTTTTGAGCTTTCAGCAAGCCAGAAAGGGGAGAAGACACAACTTTTCCCAAGGTAAGCTTTCTTGGATATCTCCCATTCTTCCTGACAAGTCCCCAAGGAGGAACTTCCTCAGGGCCTTACGTCAATCCTCATCTTCCTTCCTATTCCCTCCTACTGAGCTAAGGCTATCTCTTATGTAGTTCTCAAATCAGTCACCTGATTACCTATCATGTGACCTCTGGATTTTCAGTCCTTCCTGAGGGACGACATTTCCCAGAACATCTGTTCTTAAAAGGCCCAAAAGTTGTAATAGGTGCATTGAGATGTGCACATGTGCCCAATGGCCCAGTACTGTGTTATATCCTCTTCCTATTTAAGAGAATAAAGTTGTAAATGTATAACTATGTAAAAAAAAGATTCTGGTATCAAAGATTCAATTATACATATTTGCTAATGTTCTGTGCATTTTCGTTCTGAGATATTCTGAGCAACATACCATTGCTCTTTTTTAACCAGTTATCTGAGAAATGAAGAAAAATCAACCGTTCCATTTCCATACTGTATAATAGCCCTTCTTAACCTTAGTGCCATAATGTTTTGCACCTAGTTATACTTCTATTTCTCTAACAGTCTACTATTAATAAAGGTCTACTGATTCTACCTTTCTTACTTCTTATAACATCATTCCCCTTTGTACTTCAGCATCCCATGGTAGCTTATCTTTCCTTGTTGTAGTGTATTTATTTTTCCCCATTATGCTATTAACTTCATTCCACACCATTATATCATTTTAGTGAAGTTTTGTGCTCTAAAATTAAAAATGTTGCCAAGAAGTTCTATGTCTAGGACCAAATTGCTTTATTTAGTATTCAATAAAACCCAGTTCAGCTGTTTGCATTGTAGACATTAAAAACAAGTTGTTTAAAAGTCTGACATGCTTTTTCTCCTAATATTTTGTATCTCATAATAAAACACTTTGACTTAAAAAACACAAAATAGCATCTAATGGGTTTTGGTATTTAAAAGAAGAGAGGAGAAAAATGGCTAAGAAGAGTTGAAGCTTGAAAACTGTCTTTTCAGCATGCACATTAACTTTTATCATTATACATGTTATACTTATATTATCATATATTACACAACTTTTATCACAGACTCTTGAAAGTACCTTAACACAATAGGATAGCCACTGCAGAGAAGCTTATTAAAGGTGACCTGCAAATATATTTTATATTAGTTAGTTATAGGCATATGTACTGAATGCCCCAAATAGCAAAGGCTGGTGAAGCCTTTAGCAAATGATTCTATATGTACCATTTACTAGTTGCACTCTGTAACCCTTAATGCCACTACTCAGGAACCTAGGGATTTTGAGACACAATCAACAGCAGTATAGTTGGCAGATAGTAATGGAAGCATTTCCCCTTTCCTTCTGCCTCCTTTGTGTGGTAAGATCATCTTATTCTCTTGACAAGC
Source organism: Trachemys scripta elegans (assembly GCF_013100865.1). Taxonomy (NCBI): domain Eukaryota; kingdom Metazoa; phylum Chordata; order Testudines; family Emydidae; genus Trachemys; species Trachemys scripta. The sequence continues at coordinate 43,027,166 of NC_048298.1, forward strand.
CTTTATGATTTTTTGGGGATATTGGACCTTAATTTGTAGCATCTTCCAAAGATCCTGCAAAGAGTGTGGCCACTTGAAACCCCATGAAGACACTGGAATAGCAGTCTTCTTTATTGTAATGCAGCCATTACAGACTTATCTATTACATTCAGTCTAGCCCAGATTGTGCCTTGTAATGGGTCTGAGAAGACAGTACAAAAAACCTCTTCTCCTGGAAGAGTACATGGGACTCCTTGTATTAGGAGAGCTAGTGCGACTGTTGACACTAGTCTGTGCAAAAGGGGGAGGAAAAAGAAAAGTAAGAGGTAGGGTTATGGATTCATCTCTGGCCAGCAGAGCTTATAGAAGGGAGTGCACACTGTACCCACTTGAAAGGTTTAGGGTTGCCAGGCGTCTGGTTTTTGACTGGAACGCCCCGTCGAAAAGAGACCGTGGTGGCTCTGGTCACCACTGCTTCCTGGGCCATTAAAAGTCCAGTTGGTGGCGCAAGTGGGGCTAAGGAGGCTCCCTGCCTGCCTTGGCTCCATGTGGCTCCTGGAAGCAGCTGGCATGCCTGGCTCCTATATGCTGGGGTGCCCACAGGGGCTCCGTGTGCTGCCCCCACACCAAACGCTGGCTCTGTAGCTCCCATTGGGCAGGAACCATGGCCAATGGGAGCTGCAGGGGTGGTGCCTGCAAACGGGGGCAGCACGCAGAGCTGCCTGGCCATGCCTCACCTAAGAGCTGCCTGGAGGAACATGCTGCTGCTTCCGGGAGCCGCCTGAGCTAAGCGCTGACCAGAGTCCACACCCCAAACCCCCTCTCCAATCCCACCCCCTTGTCCCAGCCCTGAGCCCCCTCCCACACCCACACTCCCTCCTGCACCCCATACCGCCTCCTGCACTCCAACCCCCTGCCCCAGCCTAAGTCCCCTCCTGCACAAAAAATCCCTCCCAAAGCCTGCACCCCACACCCCCTCCCACACTCCAAACCCCTCGGCTCCAGCCCAGAGCCCCTCCTCCACATCACACACCTCATACCTGGCCCCACGCCAGAGCCCTCATCCTCAGCCAGAGCCCTCATCCCCTCTCACATCCCAGCCCGGTGAAAATGAATATGTGAGCAAGGGTGGGGGAGAGCGAATGATGGAGGGTGGGGGGATGGAGTGAGCAGGAGGGCTCTCGGAGAAGGAGCAGGGCAAGGACGGACCCTCAGGGAAGGGGCGGGGGCAAGGGTGTTTGGTTTTCTGCGATTAGAAAGTTGGATCATGGATACTCCAGAAGACACTAATACTCAGTGAGCATCATTGAGGTGCTATGTAGTCATGCCCCACAGTTTAACTTTATCTTAACTCCCATACAGCTCCTGACTACAGCACAGACCTGACTCCAAACCTACCTGGAGCTACTACCATAACCTCATTTCTGCCAAGTACTGAGATCTAAGAGATGCTTGGTAACCCATACAGCCTCAAGTGGCCAGAACCACAGGAACACAAAAAATTCTGTTCAGGTGGAAGCTAACATGAACTTCTTCCACATATTTTATTTCATTCACTCTGACTTTTAAGTCTGTTTGCTTATGAACTCCTCTATCTAAAAAAACCTAAAAACAGAATGAGGAAAAGAACAGCAGTGATATACAGAGAGGGCAGCAGCAATACTTCTCCCCCTTAAGACACACATTTCAATACTTGAGGATACATCATCTTCTTCTGAATTAGTTCCTTTCACACCCCAAAGAAGATCTGTAACGGCAGAATTGTAAAGAAATTTAAGACTCCCATTTAAGTTCTCCTAGGTCTCTGAGGAAGCTCTGGACTTACATAGGCTCCAAGGGGAACAGGATGTTCAATAATTAGTCCCTTTGAAACTACTTGAGTTCCTCTACATGCAGTACATCCTAGTTCAAAATATTTTAATGAATGTAGAAGGGAACTGTAGATTCTGAAGTACCAAAAAGTGTTCTCACAGCACCGCTGAGGCACCCTATAGTCTTGAGGAGAACTCTTTTCAAGTGTCTCAGTAACTCCATCTTCCCTCATGAAATAAACAAGCCGTCCTGAACTTTGCCCTCCGAGTTCATGTGCCAAGCTTCTAATGTGGCTCCACATACATGAATTTCAGAGACCTTTTCCTCTACCATGCTCAACCTCTCAGAATCCAGGCTCAGCACCCTTCCTCAGACACAACCCCTTGGTTGTAAAGGGTTTCCCTAACAGCCGTCCACTTCCGGGAGCTGTGTGGGGCCATGGCATGCAGGCAGCCTGCCTGAGCGCACCGCTGCGCCGCGGGACTTTTAGCAGCCTGGAGTTGGAGATCACTGCCTGTGATTTACTTTTGCAGGGACTCCCTTGAGCCGAGGCCCTGGGCTGCAGCCCCTAAAGCCCCTGCTTTAATCTCGCCCTGTGTGCTGGGAGTAAGTGTAGTTAGACTAGATCTCTCATTATAGCTTTTGCTTCACATTTTACAGCCTACCATAAATTGCTCAGAATTTCAATACAAAAGATTTATTTACCATTCTCAAATTATTCGTAATACATGCACCTCACATGATCATGCAGTGTGTGCGTGTGTGTGCATTACTGTGCACCTCCCTATTAAACTTAAAGGTATTTTAAATGCTTTCTACATATACTGTGCTTACCTGTCAAGGTACTAGTTAATTTAAAGTCAATTGTAAGAGGATGCACACTGAATTGAATCATTTTATGTCAACAGAATTTTGAAGCCAATTAAAAGCTTTTAACCTGAGCAATGGGTAAGTTACATGGTAAACTGCTGAAAGTGCAGCAAGCTGCATAAATGTTCCCAGGACTGCTAGTGTAATTTATTTTTATATATTCACAAAACTAAACTAGTCCAGCACAGATTAGAAATCACAGCACAATACACAAGTTATTAAGCTCCTGCTTATAAACTGGCTATTGTGCCTTTGCCCTCAGGAAAGGCTGTGATTTGAGCAAGGACAGAACAAGAACCGTGTCCAAAGAGCTAATAACAGCATGCATCTTGATTTCTGATGCACCTCCCTGGGAGAAAAATCCTAATCACATTAAATAAAGCTTTTTTTTTTTTTTTTTTAAGATCTATATCAGGCAGGGCAGTCATTCTGTGTACAATCCTCTCTTCAGAAGTGGGAATACTGGCGTCGGAGCTTCTAAATAATATTGAACCAGTATACTAAACTGACAGCATTGCAAAGGGTATGTTATAAAAGGCCTACAGTAACATCCCTGACTGCCATTAATACAAAGGCGAGAAAGGTAGGGGATAGAAGATGACAGACAAGCAACAGCCAGGTAGTCATAATGCAACTGAGAACTAGGTCAAAATTAATTACCACAAGTTAGAAAGTGATGCTATGAGTGCCACATTCATTACTATGTGACAAATTATGTATTCTGTGTATATCACACATCAAGAATGCAGTTAGTATTTCTTTTATACTTCTGTATTACAATAGCGCTCTAAGGGGGCAGGACTGCAAAAAATAGCTCTGTCACTGAAAATAATTGGGACTGAAGCCATGCTCTGATAGTCATTCTAGCATTGCTAATGACATCTAGCTAGCAACAGTGAGTGGAGTACTCATACCTATTATATCTATTTGAAAAACAATTTTCAACTATTTATATGCCTCACTAGTCAAGTATAATAAACACGATTCTTCGAACACACACACACAGAGCTCAGATAGAGATGCTGTACAAATCTGTATTGTGCTACCCAAAGTCCAAACTACTAAACAAAGCTGGATTTACTGTAGCTAATTTTCATGCAGCTGCATTAAGCTATAGAGGAGGCAGCAAAATCAGCTACCCAGTAGTTTGCTAGCCCAGGAAATTAAGGAAGGAAATATTTATAAATAGTTTTAGACAACCTCCCTGATGTCTGCAATAAAACCAGACTAGGAACTTGTCTCTCTCTATTGCAGGTCAAAATATGAGAGTATACAACTGTGGATCAGGGTTGTATTCCTGGCTTTGTCATTAACACTGTTGTGTTGATGTTGGATAAATATCTTAACTTTACTTTGCATCAGTTCCGCTATCCAGAAAACAGGGATAATAATAGTAGTTATCTATTTCATTTGGATGCTAAGAAGCTTAATACAGTAATTTGTATTAATACTTAATACAGTAAGCTTAATACAGTAAATAAAAAATACAGAGCTACAGTAAAACTTAGCTCTGTTCCCTATCTCACTCCCAGCCTGGAGTGGCTATTAAATCTGTCTCCTTTCACACCCTTCTTACCACACTCAGTGGCAGGGCTGTTGGATTTTTATATCTACTTCTGGCCTGGAGTTTGCAACCATTTTCTATAGGATGCTTCGTAAATCCATATCTCTGTCACCTTGCACTTAGACTAAAGAAGTACACTTTATGACACCACACCCAAAAACCATTTGGAAACAACCCATTGCAGAATGTGGCAGCCACTTAACAAGCAGTATAGGTGAAATCCTGGCCTTGATGAAGTGAATGCAAAACTCTCTTGGTATCAAAGAATGGGAGCTGCCCATGAGGGTAACCTTCTTTCTGTTTATATTTTAATATCAGCATTTCTAAAGGACATTGTAGCAGCATTCTCAACAGAAAATGTACTGTGTTGAAGCAATTCCTCTTGATTAAATATTCTGTTCCTTTTTATTGAACACCACAAGCAATGAGAAGGAGGAAGGTGGGGAATCAAAGTTTTTCTTTTTTGAAATGGTAACTACTGTAAGAGTATTAGAAATGTTTCCCTCCTCAGGAAATATGGCACTCAGAACCAATTTTTATAAAAATGAAATGTCACCTGTGAGGGTTTTCTAAAAAAGTGCTAAATAGGCCAGCGATTGAAAACTTCAAAAATTGTATTAAAAAATATTACATGTTGCTATAAAACCCAGCGTTTTGGTCTGTAAAATTGAGGCTATTTACAGAGGAAAAGAGAATACTGCTAATAGCTAGATGCAGTTTATAAATAGGAGGAGACAATCATGAGCAAATTAGATAAATGGTCTTTAGGGAGAACAATTAAAGATCATTTATGCCATAATTGCATAACAACATTCCAGGGCTGGAGGTTTTCTGCCTTCTTTTTTGTTAATTAGATAATATCCAGAATTACTATGCTAAATTATTTACAGATATTCTTTATACTTTCTGCAACAAATATTTTCTTGGCATAACTCCATTCATTTAAATGAATATAAAAGAAATTGTTTAATGGAAATGCAAAAATTATCCAGTTCTACTAGTTTAGTGCTTTTTCTACAGAATTTTTATGACTAACTGCAAAGATATTAAAAAATCAGTGTTTTTGTAATCTCTGATACAGGATTGTAGGTAATCTGATGAATGCTTTTTTGTGGTGGGAATTCACTGCAATATGAATTAAGCATAAAGTAAAGCATGTGCATAAGTCTTCACAAGATTGGGGGCTTAAAAGGGAATTCTGGGGTGCTCTTCCTTCAAACTGTGATATATCAGGTGCAATTTCCTGCTTCTTATAAGATTAAAAAAAGTTTGACATCTATAATTTTTACTCAAATTGTCTAAAGGTTTGTTTGGGAAATGGGTCCATAGATTCATAGGAAACAGGAAGTCATGGGAATATCATAAATGTTTTTTTTACAGTCTCATGAAGTTATCATATGTATTATCATAGCAGGAGGAGCCCTAGTAATGGATGAGGAGCCCATGTGCAAGGCATTGTAAAAACACAGAAACGCTCTTAGAAAAAGAACATAAGAGAGGAAGGAGGGCTTTGTGGCTAAGGCTCTAGTCTGAGCATTGGGAGCACTAGATTCGATTCCAGGCCCTGCCAGAATCTTCCTGTGTCCTTGGATGAATTATTACTTTTATTTGTATTGTGGTAGTACCTAAGGGACCTAATCAGAGAATGGGGCCTCATTGTGGCAGGCACTGTACAAACACATAACAAAAAGAAAGTCCCTTCCAAGAAGAATTTATAATCTAAATAATTTAATTTCTGTGTGTCTCAGTTGCCTGTAAGACAAGGAAGATATTACTTCTTTTCTCCCATTCTCTGTCTTGTCTCTTTAGGCTATAAGGTCTTTGGGGACTCTCTTATTATGTATTTGTACAGCACTTAGCATAATGAGACCCCAGTCTCATCTGGGACCTGCTAGTATCCCCATATAAGAACATAAGAATGGCTATACTGGGTCAGACAAATGGTCCATTCAGCCCCATAGCCTGTCTTCTGACAGCAGTCAATGCCAGATACTTCAGAGGGAATGAACAGAACAGGGCAATCATCAAGTGATCCATCCTCTATAGTCCAGTCCCAGCATCTGACAGTGAGAATAATAATTATATTTATAGACAAGCCATCGTGACATATATAGAAAAATTGTGACACAATGAATCCAGGGTCTTGCAGATGAAAGGACAATCAGTTGGCTTGCCGGGGATCACTTATTTACATGATCTAACCTCAAATGCCCGAGAACCAGGATGAACAGTTTACTGGTGGAAAGGGGACAATACCACTTTCCAATGAGAGCCGGTACTTGTTGGTAACTGACAATTCCAGAGGTACCAGGCTTCAAACAGTGATATTTTTATGTCTAGAAGAGCTTTTTAGGTCATTTTAGGAGGTTTTAATGACTCCCTCTGAGTACTTTGCAGTTCTCATAAAAACTTCAGCAGCTGGCTTTACAAGGGTAGGAATACAAAAATAGTCATTTAAAAATCTCCAGATTGGAGAAATTGTTTTCTTCTGAAATGTGGCATATACAGATTATCTGTTGGTATGGGGTCATATAACAACATTGTTAGAATCATTTGGGATGATCTGCACAACTCACTAATGGCTTTTGAAACTTGTGAGTAATAAAGGTTAAATCCTTCTGTCACATTAAAAATGGGCAGAATATTCACCCCACTCTCAACCTAGCATCAACTCACTTCCTCCCTGGAGTTTGCTTTTATTATTAATGACATAATAATAAACATGAATTGCAACCCAGCTTTCTTCTGAGATTGGCTTGTTGCAAGGGTGCTTCTCAAAGTTCTCCCTGCATGGCCCCTCAGTCTCTGTCCCTATTGTCCTGTACCTCTAAGAGAGGCACAATCCTTGTTATACCAAGGGGGTAAAGCTAATAGGACTCATCTGCTCTGGTGAGTCAGACAAAAATAACTATACATCTCTACGTTGGTTCCTGGCACCTGACATACCATCTACCAAGAGCGACCCCAGGGCATGCTCATCTTAATTTTCTTCACATATAATTTTAGCTGGGACCCAACTTCCATACTCCAGAAGATCCAGTCTCCTTGTTGCCGGCAGCATTTCTTTTTCCATGGACTTTTTTTGTGTGCTGCACTGCAAACATTCAATAGGTTACACTAGCAGAGTCCACCTGGATTCCAGCCGGATGTGTGGGCCCCTCAGCTCAGATTCTTGGCGAGTGCCCTTGATCCCCTTGATCTTTACTGACTCTCCTTGAGAATTTCAATATCCTATTGTTCTGCTCAATGTTGACTCTCTGGCTTCAATTATAAATAACTGTAGCCATGGGAGTTCCTCTGGCAGCTCAGTCTCCAGCTAGTTCTCTGTTGCTGGCACTAGACAGATTAGGCAACTCATTAACTCAAGGAAGAAATCTGGATACTAGTGAGCTAATGGCCATTATAATGATAGAGAAGTTCTTGGAAAGTCTTCCTGGAAGGACACAAACGTGGGTGTGCTTAGCACTATATATCTTCACTGGAAGAGACGGCAACAAGTGCAGGACTACCTGGGGGCTGAGATATCAAACAGATAGCCGTGACCACAGATGGAAGGACAGTCCATTGGGTGGATGGAACAGCTGCAAACAGAAGATTAAAGGGACTTTGGGATCCTAAGAGAGAAGCCAAAAACAACCAGGGCACTCACTCAGAATTCAATAGGAATCCACCAGCCCAGGCTGTTGTCTGTTTCCAGTGTGGCAGAGACGACTTGAACAGGGTCGCTCGTCTCTCCAGAGTCTGCTTTAAACACTGGCCTATGAGATAGTCCAGGGGTTCTCAAAATGGGAGTTGGGACCCCTCAGGGGATCACGAGGTTATTACATGGGGGGTTGTGAGCTGTCAGCCTCCACCCCAAACCCTGCTTTGCCTCCAGCATTTATAATGGTGTTATATATATTCAGAAGTGTTTTTAATTTATAAGCGGGGTCACACTCAGAGACTTGCTATGTGAAAGTGGTCACCAGTACAAAAGTTTGAGAACCACTGAGATAGTCTGATGTGGGGGGAGTCACAGGAAGCGGGGGGGGAGGGAATTCCCTCAGTCTTGCTTGCTGAAGGTGTTCTACGGTGGCTAAATATGGGGAGGGATAGCCCAGTGGTTTAGCATTGGCCTGCTAAACCCAGGGTTATAAATTCAATCCTTGAGGGGGCCACTTAGGGATCTGGGGCAAAATCAGTACTTGGTCCTGCTAGTGAAGGCAGGGGGCTGGACTCAATGACCTTTCAGGATCCCTTCCAGTTCTATGAGATAGGTATATCTCCATATATTATTTTATTTTATATTAATAGTATAGCTGTAGCACCATGACAGCACTGTGAGTCTCCCACCTCTACTCACTAGACTACAGACCCCTTCTTTCAATCTGGCCCAATGACAATTTAAGTATTTATGCACAGTGGAACAGTCATTGTGCCAGAGAGAGAAGTCCAGCAGTTAGGTCACCCGCCTGGGAGCTGGGAGACCCAGAGTCTAGTCCCCCTGCTCCAATCACTTTCGTTATTTATTCACAATAGAACAGCATCAGCAGGAGAGATTGAGTGAGCCCATATACCAGAATATCCCATAGCTCAGTGATTCGAGCACTTATCTGAGAGGTGGGAGAGCCCTGTTCAAATCCTTTTTCTCCATCAGGTAAAGGGGTTTATTGAGCCTGTTTAATTAGGGGTTACTGGGTAAAGGGGTTATTGAACCCAGGAGAGTGCTTTAACCTCTGGGGTAAAAATTATAATGTGGGCAGCACCTACTCCTGCTCTGGTTGTTGTGTGTAGAGCCAGACAGGTGCCTACCTCATCCCTGCAAGAAATGTCTTAGGTGCCTAAGCTTCCCAACTCCATGCAGCAGGTTCCCATTCATGGACTGCTGGCATAGATAGGTGCTCCTTGCAACACAGTCTTAGGCACCTATCTCCGAGAAAGAAGTAGAGCTTAGCACACACCATTGTTGTCAGCATATCCCATTACCTAGCATAAATGGCTCCTTGCCTAACAAGCTGGCTTTTGTGGATCACATTCTAAGGCACCTATTTCTCCCCATTCATTGTATAAGGAGCCTAGGAACCTAACTCAGGCTTTGTGGATCACAGTGTTCCTGTGATTTGCTAGGTGCCTATAAGTTAGGCATTGCAATGCTCAATATTGCAACACCTAAATCCTTTGTAGATCCAGGTCTTTATGCCTATGTCTGGAGATATTTTAGAAAGTATAAGACACTTATGGATAAAAAATCCCCCTCAAAATTACTAAAATATTTTATTTTCTGTATTCTCTGTGATAATTTAAAGAGGGGAAAAACACTATTGCAACAGTACCACTCAATTACAGGTTCAATGGTATTGCCAACTCCTTTGGAGAAGTGTAATAAGTCCTTTTGGATGGGATATATTTTCTCAATCTTCCTGTGTCTCTATTTTTCATTGTCTGTTTTTTTCCCTACCATGTTGTCTTTGGTCTCTTTTGCCCTCTTTTTGCTCTAGTCTCGTCTACACATTCATTCCCAATATGTCCCTTTGCTATTCTTCTCTCACTGTGTTTTCTATTCTTGGTCTTCCCTTTCCTATTCCTCCCTTTGCCCCTCTATTCCTGACACCACTGCTCTTGTAATGTTAGTAATTCTAGACTATTTTGAACATCCCGTAAAACCCCTTTGACCTCAGTGACATTGTACAGGATGTACATGAGAATGGAATTTGGCCTCCAAGGTCTCCTCCTTCTTCTTGGATGTAATCCCACTTGATCATTACAATGCAGTTTGTGGTGGTACTGTGGAATTCAGTTTATTTCTTAGAACTTCAAAGATATTTTGCTAAATGCTTCAAAAAATCCTGTAATTTACAATAATTTGCAATATTCTTCAGCCAACAGCGTGCTATCAATTTAAAACTGCTCTGTACAATCTTGCAACCACCAGGAAGGAAGAGGAAGAAATGAAATAAAAACAGAGTACGGAGAGTCATGACTGGGGAGCTGTATGGGAATGACATCAGCGAGAATGTTCTTCATCCAGAATTATTTTGGGGGAAGAACTATTAATATAGACATGAAGGGAAGGAACAAAACCCTGGGAATGTCCAGAGAGGCAAAGAGGCTACAAATACAGGTGCACCAGATGGGACAGCACTCCTCCCCCGCACTTCCAAAAAGAGAAACTTGTTTATATTTGTGTAAAATGCAACACATTATTAATGATTAATTTTTTATTAATTATTATTAACTGCAGGGTGAGCTGGAGGTGACCTCAATACTTAGGTTGCCTAACACTTTGCATTATCAAAGATCCTTGTGACCTTTTTTTTGAGAAGTTGTAACACCTCCATTGTTTGCAATAGGTCTTTGCAATTCTGCTGCGTTGTGCACATACATCACAGCACAGCGTTTAAGCACATGATCACCTACTATTTTTTCCACAGGACTTCTGCCTCATTCAGTGGACAGTTTGGATGCATGAGGGAGCACAACTAAGGTTGCATGCGTAGTTCTAAAATTAACATTTACTAGCTTTCAAGTGCTTGACTGTGCACCCAAATAACTTCCTTGTAACCTAGGTTTTTTGTGTAATACAATATAATTTGTTTTCACTATAAAGCAGTCACATTTATCTTCCCAGCTTTCAACAGATATAGCTCACTTTCTATTTCTGAAAAAAACAAAAACCTGCTGCTATTTCTTAAGACATCAATACCCCCACAACCACAAGAGACCTTAGCTTAAGTTTGGAATAATTTTAAAGTATGCATCCTAAGCTGTGAATGATACCACTGCTAATCTAAAGTTCCAATTGTTTGCAGAGAGATTGCCATAACTTCTTTTTTTCCAACAGTTTATTTTGTAGAAGCTTCTTGGATTTTTAATTGATCATGTGAGTAGAGATTTTCAAATAAACGAATACGTTAGAACATTCCAGTTCTTTATCATTTCACCTGGGTACAGTGCACAAACATAACAAACCAGCAAGCATTTTAAGCGTTACCATTAAACTAAATTCCTAAATTCTGCTTTGCTGATTAATCTGCAGCGAGCTTTTATGTAGTAAAACACTCCACAGTAAATGTTTTCAGGACCCTGGGGACAAGATTTTCTATGGAAAGTAGCAGTGTTTATATCAACATTGAATTATTTATGAACTCACTTTGGGATAGAAGATAAATTCTAAGAACACAAAAAAGCATCTAACCAAGCTCTGTAGTTATTTTTTTAATGTTAGCCTTTGATCAAAGACAGTCACATTTAGAGCTCACTGATAAAAGAGGATCAGATATCCAAGGCCAATCATGCAAATGAAAAATTCATTTAAACCTAACGTGGAATGGGATATTTCACCTTAGTATTGTCTTTCATTAGGACAGATTTCTTCTTCAAAAGCTCAGCTATTCAGTAGTGTGACCATTTTCACAGCAGTCTCAGTACCTATAATGGTTTTATAAGGGCTTTTTAGAAGAACACTTATTGTTTAGTTTTCATCTGGGGCACCACAAAACAATGGTTTAATGAAATCACTCTGAAGTGGGAGTTTATGAGATTAAATGACAGCAATTAATGTTTAAAGTTTGCTTGTTTTAACCTCAAGAAACATAGGCCTGATCTAATAGTCCGTACTCTGGTTACGGACAGCAGGATTAGGCCTGTGATATCTCTACGTTGTCAAACAAATTTTAAACAAATACAGGTCAAGATTGGGTGGAGAAGATGAGCGGGTGTAAGGTCCCTCTTATTCTCCTACACAGGCTACACTTATTGTGAGTAGCTGCACAGGGGAAGTAGCCTGAACAGGATCACTACTCCCCCTCCTTTATGGGTGGGCAGAACATGAGTTGATGGGGTGAAGAGTGGGCAAAGCCTTGGCTCATGCTGTCCAGTGCATCTAGCTATAGGGTTTGCACAGATTCTCCCTTCACTCACTGGAGGAAGGAGGAAAACCAGTGACCCTACTGTGACTCCAAGGTGCAGAGCAATGGAGCAGACCTACGACTCTTACAACATTTTTTTCCTTACAAATTAAACTGCCTACTGCTTCTGTCTCACACAAAGCATCGTTGTCTAGCAATGAGATTGAAGAGTCATCTTTACCTGAGATTAAATCCTGTCCCCATTTAAATCAATGGCAAAATTCCCATAGAGATCAGTGGGGGTAAGATTTCACACTGATATTTAATTATAATTGCATTAGAGTGGTATAAAATGGATAGGAATAATGCATAGTGTTAGTTTAATGAACTAATTTATATTTGTCTCTCGGTTTTATGATGTTTATTCATCAGGTGTTAACACAATAAGTTATTTAACTCAATTTCCATTTTCTTTTAGTCAATGGAGATTTTTTTTTTTTACTGAAAACTCCTATTTTAGCTCCTCTGCAGATTTTTGTTTTCTGGCTTTTGTACGGCTACTAGGATTTTCTGCTTTATTGGGACACTAGGATTTACTATTTTTCTACACTGAACTTTCATTACAGAAATTGTAACTAAAAAGTCAAAATATACAATAATAAAAATATTGACTTCAGGTATCATGTTCATAAAAATGATTCTCACAGAAGAACACTCTCCTGCAGCCATTTAAAAGCCGCAGCTCTTCCTGACCTGCAGAAGAGACTTATGGCTTTCTTTGATCTTTACAAAAAATGGTTCATAGTGTACATTTAAGAATATACTCTTTCTGAGGAGCTGATGGCCACTTCCACCTGAAGCTGTCATGTAGAACAAGTGGCTAAATGTTAAATTTCACAATGAATTTAGCATCTTATTACAAATACCTTGAAAATAGAAACATGCCTTAGTCAATGTAATGTGATTTTTAAAATTTTAATGCACCAGATTAACTTCTGCCACCAGGGAAGGACTAAAAAGGCAAGAAAATACTGCAATAGCCATGTTCACCTTGCAGAGTTTCCTGCACAGCATCTTCTCAAGGGAGAAGAGCTTGGGGTGAGGAACTGAGGTTCAGTGTTACCAAGCCTTGTGATTTTATTGTGAGTCACACAATAGTCTTCTTCTTAAAGCCCAAACTCCTGGAATCAAGTGATTATGTGAACATCTCACTTTAAAAAAAGAAAAGAAAAAGAAAGAAAGCTAAGTTTCTCGTATTCAATGTTGTGAAGAAAAGCAAAATAAAACCTGAGTGCACCTGGAAGTTTCAGAAACTACAAGGAACACCTCTCCCCCCTCATGATTTTTAAGCCAGGCTCATGATTTTAGGGAGTACTTTGTCACAGAACTGGCAATACTGGCTACATGACAGAGTTTATGCTAGTGAGAGTAAACGCTGCTCAAAGCAACATGAAACCCTGCAGACGCTCCTATGTTTCTCCCACTGAACAGCTACAGCCAATGACAGCTCTGGTTCCTGCTAGTGTTTCCTCCATGACTTTGGGGCGGTGCGGGGGTCTCCTCCACGCAGATCTATAGGCTTAATGGCCTCATATTCAATAAACTTCAGTACAACTAACCTAAAGCATTCAGAAATCATGAGACTGACTTAAAAATTGGGGCATTTATTCTCACTAGCATAAACTCTGTCATGTAGCCAGTATTGCCAGTTCTATAAGTAAGGACTCCCCAAAATCATGAGCCTGGAATCAGAATCATGAGATTTAAAAATACGTTTGGGGTTCTTCGCCTTCAGGTCAGACTTAGGTCAGTTTTTCCAGCTTTTTTTCCCTGCAGCTAGGAGTGTTAGAAACTGTTATTGTAATGAAAGCTGGGCTTCTCGTGTAATCACCTGACTTCAGGAACAAGGGATTTAAAAGAAACAACAAATATCACAAGACTCACAATAAAGCCGTGAAAGTTGGCAGCATTGTATATCCCTGGGCTTTACAGGGGATGGTAGCGGTTCTATCGCCTCTCCTTCCAAATCTCCAGTGGGGCTTCCACAGTGTGCAAAGGAGAAGGGATGGCTCTGTGGGTGCATTACTCCCCCCCTTTTGCAGATAGGAAGGAGACAATCACTCCCCACACTCAAATCACTTCTTCATATGTCCATTATGCTCATGAAACAACCTCAGCTTCTGTTTTGTAATATTATGTTGTTCGGCTCTAGAATGTGCTGTGACAGCAAATAATTTGGAGACTACAGAAACTCTACATTATGATGCTGAAGATTCAAGGCAAAATTTCATTTTACAAGAATTTCTTTCATTAATAAGCACATTTATGAGATTTTTTTCACTGATAAAATAGGTATTGGGAAACTTCAGTTAATGCTAATAGGAGTTGGTGAATAAATTGCTAAAAGAATAGACAACTTTCAACACATTACATTTAAAACTCAGTCTGAGCCTTTAAAACAATCCTTTAATACTGCTGCAGTATAAGGTTGGATGCTTTTAGAATAAAGAGAAAGCTCACTGATACTCCCATCTGTTATTTTAAAACATCTTTTCACCCATTTAGAATATTGTTGCTTTGCTTCAAGCACATAAATGTTTATCCTATATAAAAAGGATAGTTTCTCTATTATATTATTTATGCATTTATTTTTTTATCTTTCAAATATAGCCATTTATACATCTCAGGGTTCATGTACAGTACTTAATAAAAAAAATCAATATGTATACAGAGAAAGTAAAATAAGCATATATTAACCTGTTACTTCCACCCCATGCATTGTTCACATTTTCAACTTAAACATTTTCCCATCATAAACTAAAAATTCCATTCATTAACTATTTTATTATGGAATATCAAATACAGTTTGTTTCATCCATTCTGATTGCAGGTTGGATTATTTAGTGAGAAAAATTTAGAAAATAAAGTGGCAGTTGATGAGCAATTAGCTGCTTATAAAAATGTAATCTGGAATCTGAATGGTTAAGAAAACAGATGTGCTAACTTCTTTATCCAATCAAAATGCAACAAGTTAACAATGTTACATTGAGCAGCTGTGATGCTGCTGCACCACAATGCATCTGATAAAATGATTAAAGTTACATCAATCATTTGATATAACAGGAATGAAGGAACTGTAATAGAACACTGTCACAAGATCAATGTCTCCTACTTTGAAAGTAAATGCCTTGGCTTTGCCTCAGCATTTATATGGCAGCTGGAGACCATTAACATTAGACAACCTTCTATTCTATTGACATTATCTCTTAATTAAGGCACACTGTCAAGCACTTTTTTTGGAGGGGGTGTTTCAAATTTTTCAAATTAATTTTAACAATATAAAGAACATGCATCCTTTTAATCACTTATAAGAAATTATTCCCAATTAAAGGATTTTTTTTTAAAAGAGTAACCACAACAAAATTAGATTAGAAGTACAAGTACAAGAAATTGCAATATATAAATATGAAATATGAATAGGGAAATATGGCACAACAATAGAAAAAGGGAACAGCACCAATTAAATAATATTTTAGGACTACAAGATTCCAGAGTTGTGTTCTCATAATGTCTGACAGTATTTATGTAAAGTGTTAATATGCCCATTTATTTTAAATGTTCTAAATTATTTCAAGTACTCTATCACTTATTTATATTTTTGGGTTTTTAAATAAAGTGGAAATTAACTTTTTTTATCAAATTAGATCAGCATCAAAGATTATTTTAGATATGATGTGGGAAAGGGGCAGATCTGGATCCATAAGATAGAACTATACTGAACATGCCAAATGAATGTTTTTCTTCATTCTTTCAATGGTAGAATGTTTAAAACTCAATACAGGATGAAACTTTTTTCCTTTTGAAAGTGAACGCCCTGTGCTATTTAACAGCCTAATCTTCCACTGGTGCATAAGGGATTACTTACATAAATCCCATGCATATCCTTTTTTAAAAGTCCTTTTCCCCATTAGTGCTTTAGTTCCTGATATTTTCAATTATATTCCTAATAGATAAAAAAAATCTATGCAAGGAAGAAGATGCTTATCTGAGATCATGATCCAACAAAGCTGTTTCAAAGAGAAGGTTAAAATGATAATGATTGGTTTGAGTGTGCCAAGGACGAGCCACTGTTGAGTATAACAGGACAATATCAATAATCTAAAATCAACTCCATTACATTTTTACCCTTCTACAAAGATTTCGTTCACTAAGGACCTGGTCCTGCTATGTTCTGAACAATCTTAGCTTTCATTAAACTCAGTATGAATTTAGGGAGCTCAACACCTCCGGTAGTCAGAACCTTCCAGTATCAGTCCCTACACAGAAGTCACAAATAGAATGGGGCACATTTTTGATTCATTCATAAGACAACATCCATCATTAATTTCTGGTGAAAACTCAATGTGCTACAGCCTTAGAGCCCAATTCTCCAGTACAGTACACCTATTTGAAACCAACGAAATTCAATTTAAATCAATAGCATAACACTGGTGTAACACAGTACAGAATAAGGTCCTCACTCTGCCATGGCTTGAGACCAGCACAGGTATGAAAACATTTTTTTTCTGACTATGTAAAGTTAAAATATATTTTGTTTGCAGAATGCAGATAGAAATGTATGAACATTACACTGTGCTCCAGTCCCCAAAATGATATCTTCATGTGTCACAATACTATAAAACCTATATTATATTAGCAAGTGTGCCACTTCATGAACAGCATCATGTACATATTCAGGGAGACAAAAATAGTCCGATATTTCAGTGTTAAACCTATCAGAACAATCATTCCCAAATGATAAGAATTTTATTATGCTCAGTTTTAGAGCTGTAGTGGGCCTAAAGAAATCCTGCAGCAAGGGGTTGGCCTTCATGCTTCTGGAGAAGAAATAGCCCATATGTTATTCACGTGTATTTTGTGTATATGTTTGCCTCTAAGACAAAAACATCATTAACACAGAGTTAAGTTTGCTCAAGTACAAACCTCAACAATGTAATATCTAAAAATCTAGAAGTTGACCATTTAAGCTTCTCCTCTTCAATCCTCTTCTTGTTACACTCACCAACACCCATTCACAACACATTAAATACAATTCCGATGACTGTAGACATCTTAAAGACAACAACAGTGTTTCATTTGCAAAGAGTAAAGCTGAAAGAAGGTTATATTGAACAAGTGGAATTTTATTAAATCCTGTAAATAGCTCTGTCCATGTGTCTGAGTTGCTTCTAGCCTAATTCTACCTGTTCCCTGTTCCCCTAGTGTCCTGTCAATAACAGCCTCTCCAGGAAACATGGGCCCTCTGACTTCAGTTCCACTGATCAAGATACAATCAGTGCTCTGATGAACTGCCTGTGGTTCATCAGAGAAGAGATCTGCTGGGGGCCAGCAACATGAGTTCTGCAGTCAGCAGCTAGTAGGACCCAGGTAATTAAACTGATGCTGAGTCTACAGGCAAGATCTTCCAGGACTCTCCATTCCAAGAAACCCCTAACAGCTTCATCATCTTCAAGGGAGAAGTGATAACACTCTCCTGAAGAAAATTCATGTCATAGCATCAGACCCCACAAGGCAACAGCCAAGACACTGTCTTGTTCAAGGAGAGAAATGAATTGCAGAATGCCCCACAAAGAGATTAGTTAATGTGAACAAGTTACTTTGTGTCTATCCATTATAAACATTGGAATCCAGAGGGAACAGGCATTCTGACTTTGATGAGACAAGAAACAATATTAATTGAAACTGAAAGGCTCTAGTGACAGGCTGATTTTTAACAGAGTTTAGTGGGCTTTAAAGAGTATAAACAACACTTTAATAAATTGACACTTAAGTAGAGTCCTTTATTGGCCATCTATAAGCCTACTCATGGTCTGGGATTACTAAAGAAAGTAGGGTCCCTTTACATCCAGCATAAAGGATTCACATTTAAGGTTAGAGCTTAATTTATTTAAACTGGGATATATAGATATAAAGCATACTGAAGCCTAATATTAGAGGGACATCTATTATGAACGGAACTAAAAAAATGCCGTGCTGGTTATTACATCTCATTGGTAATTAATAAAATAGTTTAGTTATTTTTGAAGTTTCTCTTATTACCTAATTAAAATAGCTCTTAAGGTCCAACAATTCATATAATTCAAGTATAAATGATTTGGAGAAATTGCCATGGGAAATGAAGTGAAATTAATTAATATAGTGCCTGATTAGTTCTTATAACTGGTTATTAATAATTAGTTTTTCCTGTGTCATTAAGAAATGTCTGTACTATAGGATGAGCCATAAAAATCTAGTGTGTTTTGTTAAACTATCCTCAAAAATACTTTTTGAATGGCTGTTGGGGTAAAGATACCCCAAATTACTTGGCTATTGTTGGAAGAATCCACATTCCCCAACCAGCACAAACTAGTGCTCCTAATAAGCTGATATTTTTAAAATGTTACATTGCCGTCATGATATAATTAGGGTGCTCTCCTGAGTATATTGAGACTTGTTGGTCTTGTTTAACAAACATAGGGCTACACCAAAATCTAGTCTGGCAGCTTAGCACAGGTTCTTATGGGAACACTAATAGGGAGAAATATCCCTACCTGCTTCCTCCTTAAACTTTTTCTTTTTTTAATTGCTACCTACTTCTCTCACTTTCTCTCCCTTGATTTCTCCCATATGAGGTCCTAAAATGAAAGTGACATTAAATAGCTTGTCACTCCACTATGTACAATTATTTTTGCATTGTATGTCACTGAAGCTCTCATGTTACATAGAGCTCATTATATAAACACAATAAGGTACTCAAGTTTATATCTCATATTATAATATAATATCTGAATGCCTAGCATCACACCAGATATGTATATTACAGCACAACACATACAATGCCATGTTTTGTTCAATATAATAATGAATCAATCAGTTTGTCTGATTAATATTATGATCAGTGAAATTATTACACAACAATTCAGTACTTAGAATTTGTGAACAATAACTTTAATCCTATCATGCATGCACATTTTTTACAAAAATAAAGTATCTATTAATATATGAATGTATATTATATAATTATATACTACAAAAGTGTATATGTATTTAGCCTGATGTGAAGCAAAATATTGCAACAATATCCTAAACAAACACTGACATTTCTGGTCTATTTTTCCCCAGAGATAATGAAAAATTTTATTGAAAGTGTTAACTGCAAAGTTCAGTGATATCACATTTAAGCAATTAGATGTAAGCATGGTCAATTGATACATTTTAATCAGAGACTTTTTGAGTCAAACCTCTTAATGACTTTTTAATTTATGTTTCTTACAATGCTGAGTCAGTGAATTTCTTCTAATTCAAACCTCACTTCTGTGTAAAGTAGCATTTGTATTGTTATCCAATCATTCCTGCACTTCCCAAAAGACTAGGAAACAGATTTTAAAATAGCTCAAGATCATTATCACCTCATCAGGGAAAATTCACCATATAATACATTGCTCCCAATGGGCAACTGGTACAAGAAAAAAACCTATTCTGTCCTTGTGAGTGTCAAGTCTAATTAATATGTTTGACAAATACTTAGCTCCTTGATATTGGATTGATATTAATGATTGAAGCAGAATATTTAATATATTGCTAGTATTGTGGTGAGAGATTTTGCCTCAGTTGCCTGACATGCCTTAGAACACTTTAAACTGAAGGTTTGCAGAAAACCCCCAGGAAGGGGTTTAAATTTGGAGGAATTGTAATTCTCTTAACTGGATATAAAATGAGTGGTGGTAGTGTCAGGACCATTTGACATGCTTAGAACAGTAATTAGTTTTAAAAATAAAGTGTAATTAAAAATTAAGACTAGTTTAAATTAGAAAATACAGTAATGGTGACTACAGGCTTATGTAATGTAGCGGGAAATTCCATAGGAATACATGAGAGCCCACTGAAATGAATAGGGATGATGCAATCAAGGCAAGGTATTGTATCACTTCCTGTGAGGAATGACTTAGCAAAACCCCATAAGAATACATTGTTGCCCATAGAAACAAATGGGACTTCCAGACAGGAAGTAGCTAGGGTTGTTCCAGAGGTCAGCTGAAAAACTCCATAGGAATACATTGAGCCCATAGAAGTCCATGGGAGGAGGAGGAGCTACTAGTACATGTCACATATTAGCATATAATTAACATATGCTAATCTCTGAAAGCCGATAGGTTTATTGCAATAATAAATGATAGCTAATGAGCTGCAAACCGTATATAAAGGCGACAGTAATGGTTCTAGGTTTGGAGATTATGATGGAAAATTAGCTAAACCTTTGTAGGGAACAAGGAACAGCTAGAGAGAGGAACTATGCCAGATACCTGCAAGGGAGAAGGCGCTTACGGACCAACAGCAGCAGCATCAGCGGAACCCAGCAAAGGAGAAGCTGCTTGAAAAGCAGCTATTGCAGCAGCAGCAGCCTACCCAAGGTTCTGGGGTTGGCCCTGGCAACAGCCGCTCCTGTCACCCAGCCAGCAAGGGGCCTTCGGCAGCAGCCACTGCAGCAATTACCCAGCGGGCTTCCAGCTCTCCTGGCTGAGGGATCGCTTTAGTTCCGGAAAAGGCAGCAGAACAACACCGCCGCCAGCAGCACAAGCTCAGCGACTAGCTGACATCGCACGCCAGCACCGTGACAGAGAAGGAGGACCCTTCCGGTGCCGAATCAGAGGGATTTTAAGAAGGCCTCTGTAAGTCAAAATCTTCCTCTATTTTATCATCTTAGAGTGTGTGGGTTTCAAGTGTAAATAAAGCTGGATGCTTGTGCTCTGAGCGAGATCTCTCCCTACCCGTTTAGTAACCGCCAGGCCAGCGCTTACTGGATGTTTAGTTTTAAGTGTTTAATATTGAATGTTAATTAATATATTGTTATATGTTTAACTGCTATATTGTTCTAAGGTATAGAGTATTAATAGAATGATTATATTATTGTTATATGCCATAGTTAATTGAAACGATAATTGTAGTGTGAAGCATCAGAGGGGTAGCCGTGTTAGTCTGGATCTGTAAAAAGCAACAGCAAGTCCTGTGGCACCTTTAAGACTAACAGATGTATTGGAGCATAAGCTTTCGTGGAGAGGAAAGTGATCAGAAACACTCAGCATGGATTCACCAAGGGGAAGTCGTGCCTGACTAACCTAATTGCCTTCTATGATGAGATAACTGGCTCTGTGGATGAGGGGAAAGCAGTGGATGTGTTATTCCTTGACTTTAGCAAAGCTTTTGATATGGTCTCCCACAGTATTCTTGCTGCCAAGTTAAAGAAGTATGGGCTGGATGAATGGACTGTAAGGTGGATAGAAAGCTGGCTAGATCATCGGGCTCAACGGGTAGTGATCAATGGCTCCATGTCTAGTTGGCAGCCGGTTTCAAGCGGAGTGCCCCAAGGGTCGGTCCTGGAGCCGGTTTTGTTTAATATCTTTATTAATGATCTGGAGGATGGTGTGGACTGCACTCTCAGCAAGTTTGCAGATGACACTAAACTAGGAGGCGTGGTAGATACACTAGAGGGTAGGGATCGGATACAGAGGGACCTAGACAAATTAGAGGATTGGGCCAAAAAAAAACCTGATGAGGTTCAACAAGGACAAGTGCAGAGTCCTGCACTTAGGACAGAAGAATCCCATGCACTGCTACAGCCTAGGGACCGAATGGCTAGGTAGCAGTTCTGCAGAAAAGGACCTAGGGGTTACAGTGGACGAGAAGCTGGATATGAGTCAACAGTGTGCTCTTGTTGCCAAGAAGGCTAATGGCATTTTGGGCTGTATAAGTAGGGGCATTGCCAGCAGATCGAGGAACTTGATCGTTCTCCTTTATTCGACATTGGTGAGGCCTCATCTGGAATACTGTGTCCAGTTTTGGGCCCCACACTACAAGAAGGATGTGGAAAAATTGGAAAGAGTCCAGCGGAGGCAACTAAAATGATTAGGGGTCTGGAGCACATGACTTATGAGGAGAGGCTGAGGGAACTGGGATTGTTTAGTCTCCAGAAGAGAAGAATGAGGGGGGATTTGATAGCAGCCTTCAACTACCTGAAGGGGGGTTCCAAAGAGGATGGAGCTCGGCTGTTCTCAGTGGTGGCAGATGACAGAACAAGGAGCAATGGTCTCAAGTTGCAGTGGGGGAGGTCCAGGTTGGATATTAGGAAACACTATTTCACTAGGAGGGTGGTGAAGCACTGGAATGCGTTACCTAGGGAGGTGGTGGAGTCTCCTTCCTTGGAGGTTTTTAAGGCCCGGCTTGACAAAGCCCTGGCTGGGATGATTTAGTTGGGGATTGGTCCTGCTTTGAGCAGGGGGTTGGACTAGATGACTTCCTGAGGTCCCTTCCAACCCTGATATTCTATGATTCTGTGGGTGACGAAGTGGGTATTCATCCACGAAAGCTTATGCTCCAATACATCTGTTAGTCTTAAGGGTGCCACAGGACTCTCAATTGTAGTGTTGTGTCTTTATTTGCTGTGCCGCTTCATTCCTTTTTAATTGTAACTCTTATTACACTGGTCTACAATTTTTGAGAAGTTGTCTGCTTCAGAGATAAAATGTGTTATTTATTATGTATTTTGATGTGCTGCATTCAAATATGACAATTAAAACAACTGATTGGCTACTGTTTCTAAGATATTTAAGTTTTTACATTTTATTTCTATGTATATTGTGTAGATAGTAGAGTTTTAATCATAAATTGTAAACCTAGGTCTTTTCATGTGTTTATGGTTGCTTTACATGATAATATTTCACCTGTCCTGTTTATGTAACACTTTAAATATCAGCAAAAGGGTTATATAAATAAAATTTATTATGAAACAAAAGGCAAAAAACTATTATGTACATAGTTTAGTCCTATTCAGTGTCTACTCGGTGCTTTTTGGCTTGTCTCTTGTATTCATTAAATGGAGCATCTCTTGTCACTGTCCAGCAATAGTCTGCAAGCATTGATGGGCTCCATTTGCCCTGATAGCGTTTCTCCATTGTTGCAATGTCCTGGTGAAATCGCTCGCCGTGCTTGTCACTCACTGCTCCGCAGTTCGGTGGAAAAAAATCTAGATGAGAGTGCAAAAAATGTCTCTTTAGTGACATGTTGCAACCAAGGCTTTTGTATGCCTTGAGGAGGTTTTCCACCAACAACCTGTAGTTGTCTGCCTTGTTGTTTCCGAGAAAATGTATTGCCACTAACTGGAAGGCTTTCCATGCCGTCTTTTCCTTGCCACGCAGTGCTTGGTCAAATGCATCATCTCGAAGAAGTTCACGAATCTGTGGACCAACAAAGACACCTTCCTTTATCTTAGCTTCACTTAACTTTGGAAATTTTCCACGGAGGTACTTGAAAGCTGCTTGTGTTTTGTCAATGACCTTGACAAAGTTCTTCATCAGACCCAGCTTGATGTGTAAGGTTGGTAACAAAATCTTCCTCGAGTCAACAAGTGGAGGATGCTGAACACTTTTCCTCCCAGGCTCCAATGACTGTCGGAATGACCAATCTTTCTTGATGTAGTGGGAATCTCTTGCACGACTATCCCATTCGCAGAGAAAACAGCAGTACTTTGTGTATCCAGTCTTCAGACCAAGCAAGAGAACAACAACCTTCAAATCACCACAAAGCTGTCACTGATGTTGGTCATAGTTTATGCACCTCAAAAGTTGTTTCATGTTGTCATAGGTTTCCTTCATATGGACTGCATGACCAACTGGAATTGATGGCAAAACATTGCCATTATGCTGTCAAACAGCTTTAAGACTCGTCTTCGATAAATCAATGAACAGTCTCCACTCATCTGGATTGTGAACGATGTTGAGGGCTGCAATTACACCATCGATGTTGTTGCAGGCTACAAGATCACCTTCCATGAAGAAGAATGGGACAAGATCCTTTGGACGGTCACGGAACATGGAAACCCTAACATCACCTGCCAGGAGATTCCACTGCTGTAGTCTGGAGCCCAACAGCTCTGCCTTACTCTTGGGTAGTTCCAAATCTCTGACAAGGTCATTCAGTTCACCTTGTGTTATGAGGTGTGGTTCAGAGGAGGAGGATGGGAGAAAATGTGGGTCCTGTGACATTGATGGTTCAGGACCAGAAGTTTCATCCTCTTCCTCTTCCTCGTCTGACTCAAATGAGAATGATTCTGGTGCATCAGAAACTGGCAGTCCTTCTCCGTGGGGTACTGGGCGTATAGCTGATGGAATGTTTGGATAATGCACAGTCCACTTTTTCTTCTTTGACACACCTTTCCCAACTGGAGGCACCATGCAGAAGTAACAATTGCGGGTATGATCTGTTGGCTCTCTCCAAATCATTGGCACTGCAAAAGGCATAGATTTCCTTTTCCTGTTCAACCACTGGCGAAGATTTGTTGCAAAGTGTTGCAGCATATGCGTGGGGCCCACCTCTTATCCTGATCTCCAATTTTGCAGCCAAAATAAAGGTGATAGGCTTTCTTAACCATAGTGGTTATACTGTGCTTTTATGATGCAAAAGTCACTTCACCACAAACATAGCAGAAGTTCTCTGCACTGTTCACACAAGTACGAGGCACCTCTGCTCACTTTGACTAAACAGAAATGTGTCCCTTTGCAAAATCAAACACTGACAAATAAGAGAGCACGACACTGTATTTTTTCTAGAGCTGATATAGGGCAATTTGTTCAGCACACTGATGTAAGCTTCGTTATGATTGCATCATCCATGACTTCTAGGAATAACATGATGCAATTCATATCATGTATGACGCAATACCAGCTTCAGATTACATCATTCATTGTTTTCCCTAAAAAGCATGTACTGTCCAAACCCAGTCATAGATTTATTCATAGATCCAATCAAAGATGTATTTTAGTCATTTCTGGTTTAAATTGAGATCCCTTCCCTTTATAACTCACTTATCCTTCGCCATTCCCAAGTCAAGGGTCGTATATACTGACCCAATAGCATATCTTGAAAACTAGAGCCAACAATAATTTTAAGCATCATTTTTGTTCTCAGTGACCCAGAATTAGTAAAGTTTGACTACATTTATTTCAGAAGCATTTTGGCTGTAGAGCAGTGTTATCTGTATCTCTACTCTTCTACAGAACTCACTCACTTCTAAATAAATATTATTTTTGTTTTCGAAGAATGTACTGCTTGTTTGCCTATTCTTTATTGGAGGGCTGTATCCGTGTCCTTTCAAGGGGAAGTTAGCTAACTGCAGCTTTCCCTGGAAACTCCTTTAGGGTGAGCCACAACCTTAATTACCGGAATAGATAAATTGGGAATAAAAGGTTTTAAATTAAAAAGCAAATCTTCCGGTAATAGTATTCAGGTTGAGATTGCAGTACATAAATATACACAGCATGTACACATCTCATTTTATCTCAGCGATGGAAATCACATAAGCAGTGTATGTATCAAATGAATATGGGAACCAGGCTGCTCATGTGATGACAGCAGGTTGCACTGCCCTACACAAGCCCTGGATTTCAGAGGAACCTCCTCCACCACTTGGAGACACAGAACAGTGGTTCTCAACCAGAGGTCTGGGGCCCACTGGGGGGCCACGAGCAGGTTTCAGGGGGTCCGCCAAGCAGGGCTGGCATTAGACTTGCTGGGGTCCAGGGCATAAAGCCAAAACCACACCGCCTGGGTGCATTATTTTGGTACATATCAATTGCTAGTCCTCGAATATTTAATCAAGCTCCTAAATTTGCATTGAATTAGTGTAAAATAAGTATGGGATAATAATTTGCTAAACACCTCTGATTTGGAAAAAGATTTGACTTTCAGGTTTCTAAAGGGCTAATAACCACTATATAAAACATGTTGATTTTTGATTTGCTAGAGTCTCTTCTGTTTCTTTTAAAGTTAGGGTGGTATTTTCAAAAGCACTGAGCAATGGCCTTATTCTGCTCCCATTAAAGTCAATGGTGAACTTGACTTCAGCGGGATCAAAGTTAGCCCTATTTTGAGCACATTAAAAATTACACCCTTGATACAAACTGATTCCATGGGAACAGATGATGTACTTATTTTTTGGTCTGATAATTTCTGCTCTGTCTTTTCTAGAGGTGTACAACAGTTATCTGCATATTATACTTAGCACCTACAGACATATATTCCAAGGCCAGAAGGGTCATTTAGTCTGACCTCCTGTATAACACAAGCCAGAGAATTTCCCCAAAATAATTCCTAAAGCATAGAAAAACATCCAATCTTGATTTTAAAATTTTCAGTGATGAAGAATCCACCACAACCCTTGGTAAACTGTTCTAATGGTTAATTACTCCACGAGATAGTGTTATACCTTCCACTGCTAGATTGAAGAGCCCTTATTAAATATTTGTTTCCCATGCAGATACTTAGAGACTGTAATCAAGTCACCCCTTAACCTTTTCTTTGCTCAGCTAAATAGATTGAGTTCCTTGAGTCTATCACTGTGGGTATGTCTACACAGCACATGGAAGCAAGCTGGTCGATAGACTTGGGCTACCAGGGCTCGCACAAATAGCTGTGCAGACAGTGCTTTGAAGTTACAGCTCAGGCTCTGAAGATTTAGGAGGGCACTGAAGCTCATCCCTCTGCCTAGGCTTCAGAGCCTGAGCCCAAGCTACAACTTCAAAGCGCTGTCTTCACAACTGTTTTTAGAGTGCTAGTGTAACGTGGACAGACCCTGGTCATGGGCAGGGGGGATCAAACCTGGGACCTCTGAAGTTTAGTGCATGCGCCTTTACTGCGTAAAGGCCAACTGGCTATTAGCTATGGCTGTAGAGCAGACTCGTAATCTCTCTCTAAGTGGTCTCGGTGCCACAATGGGACAGAACACCACACCAGGAGGTGTGCAAGTTACATACTTCCCCTAGCTGAGGAAGCGCATCCCGAGCTTCAGAGACTTCCCAGTTGAAATCCCAGACGAGCCCCCACTTGTAACACCAACAGACCCCAGTCATCAGCGGGCAGGATTGAATCTGGGACCTCTGGAGCCTCTACTGCATGAGCTAAAAGCCAACTGGCTGTTAGCTACGGCTGTAGAGCAGACTCATTTTATCTTTCTCTTTAAGTGGTCACAGTGCCACTAAATGGGACAGAACACCACACCCTGAAGGTGTGTGGGTTATACTAGTGCGAGCCCCGCTCTCCTGAATCTATTGACCCAGGTTTGGAGGCTTGCTTCCGAGGGCTGCATAGACATACCTTATAGGCATGTTTTCTAATCCTTTGATTATTCTCTGAACTCTCTCCAATTTATCAGCATCCTTCTTGAATTATGGACACTAGAGCTGGACACAGTACTCCAGCAGTGGTTGCACCAGTGCCAAATACGGAGGTAAAATGACCTCTCTATTCCTAGTCGAGATTCCCCTGTTTATGCATCCAAGGATTGTAATAGCCCTTTTGGCCATAGCGTGATACTTGGAGCTCATGTTTAGTTCATTTTCCATCATGACCCCCAAACCTAGAACCATTACTGTGTATTTACAAGGCACCCAATAACCAAAGGCATGTTGACACTCAATACAAAATAAAGAAAATATACAAATAAAAAGGCACTTTTAATAAAGCTACTGGATTGTTGTGTGTATCCAAGACATTAACAGGAAAGGCCAATATGAAATGTGCATTGAGAAATACTGCATGCAAAGAGATTTTTGTTTTAAGATCCTTCCTATAGCTAATTTAAACATAGAGCAAAGAATACAATAGTATGTTTATAAACTGCTTTGAGACCTTTGAATGAAGGGTGTTACAGACGTGCAAAGTATTATTGTTATTATTAATCCCAAATGTATTAAAATGTATGGTTAAAATAATTCACCAAGTAAAATTGCTTCTGCTAACAAACACTCTTGCCACATGCAGCATTTACTAATAGTAAAGGATTGGTCCTTGTTAATGATTAAATATTGTACTACACTGCATTCCAGAGTAGCAAACAGAATGTTTCATATACTATACAATATTCCCCCCCCCCGTCTATACGTTTAAATCTTCCTAGTAAGCACACACAGGGACACAACACAGCACAGCAATGAATGAATATGCACAGACACAGTAGCTCATTTCTTCTCTATTAAAACTGTATTGGATGGTGCAATGATGCTTTGGCTACCTGTGGGTTATTTCTGGGGCAGTGTCATATCTCTCTAGGAAAGGTGTTTTTGATCTTGGCCTGAGTGTCCCTCATTGTGATTTAACTGACATAGTTGAAACGTTGCCAAGGTGAGAGAGCAATTCAAGTTCAGCAACAAGGAGAGCAGCTTGGGTCACTGCCATGAACAAACAGCTTTGGGAGAGAGACATGGAACAGAGGTTCAGGTACAGGATATTCTTGAAATGAGGAAAACACGAACACCCTTGCACCTGTGAATACTGACAGTTTTCAAGGAAATCCAAGCACAGACTTAAGAAAACATTATACTGTATTGGAGGTGGCGGAGAGGGGAAGGAAGGTATAACTACTGGAAAATTCTGAATTTTAAATATTCTAGAAGCTGAAATTTTGAAGGTGAAAGTGTTTAAGGATAGTCATTTTTAAAGCAAATCCAAGAGAGAGAGATGTTTGCATAAGCACAAGAGCAAGTGGTTCTGTCTTTCCTTAGAGGTAAAATGTGATTCTTAAGGACAGAAAGGAAATAAAAATCAAAGCACAAAGGAAGTAAGACTGTGTTGTTTTAATAATACCCTGGTGTGCAGCACAGTATTAACAGCAGAAAGCACCTGGTAAACAAAGCAGAGACTAGGTAAAATACCAACAATATGTTGAGATATTTACATTTGGGAAAAAAAAAGAGAACATTTTCTCAGCACAATCCACAACCAGACCAGGGTAGCAGTCCCTGATGAAGACATACACAATAAACAAGATGCTGAGTGTACTTTATTATAGCAGATAAAAAACAAATATAACTTTCAATGTAATATGAAGGTTCCGACAATGATTCAAAATGCAACAGCAGCGCGCACCAGGCTTCGCTGATTCAAAAAAATTACAATCCATCCAAATCTTCCAGTCAACAAACAAGCTAACGAACGAACAGACAAGGAGAGTGAGTTTAAAAGCGACAGCTATGGTCTGTAAGTATGACATAAACTCATGCCTGACCAGCAGCAGATTCAAGACAGCAGGAGGAAGGTGCAGCTGTGTTAGAGGGCAGAGGAGAAATAGACAGGGCAACAGAGGGGGGAGGAAAGAAAGGAAAAACAGCGGGAGAGGAGGGTTGGAGAGAAAAACAGGAACAGAGGCATGCTTCGTGGGGCTGTTAAAAAGCTCTTGGCTACCGAAAATGTTTTAAAAAAACTGAATACATTAAAACTGTGCAGCCATGAGTTTTTTTGGTCCTCCTTGCACCAGATACAAAGGATGCTATCCCTTCGGTACAACATTTTCATTGTACTGGCTTGGGTCCCAAAATAAACTCACAATCAGGATCAAATATAGTTGTGATTTGCAGTTTGTGTTGACTGACAAGCCAGCTGAATGAGACAGCTGGTACGTGATATTCAGGCTTTACGACATTCCATGATTTCAGTTTAATTACAAAGTGTACACTATGACTAGGCATCATCTAAATACTTTGAGAGAGGACAAAGAATCTCCTGAAATAACTGTGCCATTAATAAATTATACAATTATAGTACAGAATATCATTATGTTTGATTGGCTGGAGCATAATAAAGTTGATATGGGTACTGTGCTGTAATGCACATGCCATAGGATTGTAAATGCATGCACAGCAGGGCCTACTGGCATTATCATCAGCATGAAATGGTAAGACCCACTATTTGTGGTGTTTCTCTGTGTGTGTTTATTTATAACACATATTAACAAACGTATAGTTGAAGAGTGCTTGTTTCACCCTTGTCACTTCAGTGTATGAAGGAATAGGAGGGATAGCTGAGTGGTTTGAGCATTGGCCTGCTAAACCTAGGGTTGTGAGTTCAATTCTTGAGGCAGAATCACAAAACAGAAGTCCTGTTTACACTGAAAAATGAATCCCACAGCAATTTAAGTTTCTTGCTTAAATACTGACCCAAAAGGATGGGTGCACACATATTGGTTCCCACATTTGGGCCTCAGCAGTTTGAGAGGCATGACCAAATACTATTGGTCTGATCCTACATAATGTAGAAAGCCTCTTGTGGTTTCAAGTAATGTCAACTCGCATTAGTCCTCCCTGGACTGAGCCTTCGGGGCAATCTAAAACACTGCAGGAGGAAGTAATGCATAGTGAAGAATTAGGAGAAGAATTAAAAATACTGTCACATAGTCAGTAGAGATGAGTAATGTGGAGGTGTCCTAGAATGAAAGGCAGTTTCTTACTTTTTTGATTCTTTCAACCTCATGTATATGAATAACATCATTAAAATGAAGACACTTAGGAAAGTTTAGGATTTGATTAGCTTTCACCCATGTGTTTATATGTTAAAAAACAAGAAAGGGCAGATTGTGTCTGACTGTTGTGGATGTGTGTGGGAAGGGGCATAAGAAGCTATTCACACTTTAAACCCATGCACAGAGTAGTCCCTTTATTCCCCTAAATGCTGGGACAGATCCTTCCTAAGACCCTCCAGGACAGAAGAAATCACAAAGTGAGCAGAAAGAAGCAAGAAGGAACAAGGCTACGGTCCCACCTCCATCTTCACACTGTACAATATATAAAGAAGAGTTCATACTGCATGCCCTGAAAGGATGTGGCAAGCAGTAGGTGGACTCTCATCAAGTAGCTTGAGGCTCTGGGATGGAATGTGCTTCCCTGAAGTAGGGAAGCTTCATAAAATGTGTCAATATAGAACCTCAAAGATGTAGACCTATTTAAACGGCCTAATTTGTGTTCCTATTGAAGTCAATGGCAAAGGTGGATTGAGTTTTGGGTTTGGGTAGTAAAAAGAGAAGATGGTTCTATTGTGCATATATGAAATTGTCAGTCTATTCAAAATGACTCTCCAAATGCTGATGTTTAAAATCACCCCAAAAGGTCAAATCATCAGCTGACATATGGAAGCTTTCTCCTAAAATAAATAATACATGAAATCCTCTTAGAGATAATGAGACAAACCATTATTTCTGCAAAAATATTTTTTCTCCAAGCAAATATTATGATCTTTAATAATTATGTTAATTTGTCATTTATATTCATGGCTCAACTAGCAAAATCATTATATGTCTTAACATTAACTTTCCTGGCATAAATATTACATTAACTTTGATCACACAGGTATTGCACAATCACTATTTTAAATCGTTATGAAGGTGACTGAACAGGTTTCAATTGAGTTTAATTTAACTGGATTAGGAAAGGTTTTTACTTTGATTTTTAGTTATACTTTTGATTTTGCTATAGTCCATTGGAAGGCTCTGCCTAGCTGTAAAGTTACATAACAAAAGTGTGAGATGAGGCTAAACAACTTTTCTTTCCTAATGCAGAAACATTTAAACTAAGATTTGAGCATATACGGTACATTACTTACCAGAGCTCCATTCTCCCCTCTTCAGTCTCCATATGAAGGACTGGAATCCCAGACCCCAATCCAGGAAGGGGCATAACTTAAACATGTCTCTATTACTATTCATTTTAATTGGACTACTTAAGTGCTTAAGGCCCTGTATGTGTTTCCCATCCCCAGTATGTGCTTGAAATTTGTCTTGAATGGGGTCACACTTAAGCATGTGTTTAAGTACCTTGCGGCATCAGGGCTTCAGTAAGTTTGCACTCATAACATTTCCTGCTAATTCTTCTTCTGCATGGTGTGTTTGGTGACTGTGCAAATCACAGGAGACTGAGTCACACTGGCACAGGCCATAGCCATTCTGGCCTATCCCCATCCCTTGAGGCTTCACTCTGCAAAGCATCCATATTGGGATATCTATGGTGTTGAGGAAGAAGTAGCATGCCACGAAGCGAGCTTCTATGTCTCTTGAACTGGCCTCCTGGGGTACAGCTTCACCTATACTGTCACTTGTGGAAGCAGAGTGCCTTTTCTTACTTGCTTAGTTTAGCCTTTTGGCCACACTTGCAAAAGCCACCCATTCTGGGGTAATAAACATCCAAAACAAAACAGTCTTCTGCCATACCTGGGCATCTAGGGCTCCTTCCCCAGCCTGTGCAGCCTCCTCATCTTAGTTGCATGGGTTCCAGAAGGTCCTTCTCCCCTTGGCTTCAGGAGTCTCAACCAGTTAGTTCTTCAGCTGTTCTGGTCCCAGGCTGTCTGGAGAATTTATGACCATCTCCTGCCTGATTGTACTGAGGACTGAATGAAGGTGGACTTCCTCCTTCCTTATTCTGAAAGTCCTAATTCTAGGCCTTTTAAAAGAAAATAGATGTTCATTCTAGGTTTTCTGCAGGCTTCAATGATCAGTATCCGTCCATTACCAACCATTTCTACACCAATCGCTAGGTCTCCTTCCTGGCAATTTCCAGACTTCTTCCTACAGCCATTTCCAGGCTGCCCTCTGCAGGTATTAGCCCAGACCCCAATCACAGCCTCACTGTACAGACCCACCAGAAGTTGCTTTTTCAGGAGGTCTTGTACCAGATAGAACCAGGACAGATCCTGTTCCTTCAGGTGCTTCCTTCTTACTCTGCATAGCTATGGCTTCTCCTGTGTTCTCATCTTTACTGGAGAAAGGCTGGATCTTCTGTCTAGATTCCCTTTTTCCAGCAGGCTTTGCTTTCAGCCCACAGTCTTCTCAGTTCTGGGAACAACACTTTCTATAATTCCCTTTTAGCTCTGGGCAGGGCTAGATGACAGCCTAGCCTGAAGGGGTAGTATACTTTGTTCCAATGAGCCAAGTACATGTTATTATGCATTTTGCTTGCTTCTAAAATTATTTATTTTTTCTTTAAACTAATCAGTAAAATTACATAATTTGTAATTGCTCTCCCTGATATTAATGTGGAATATTAAGGTTCTCCTATCCTGCTTTATTGATGACTCTTTATTAAATATGTGTTTATTATGCTTACATTTGCACTAAATTTAATATAGCACTAAATTTTACACACTGGTCAAATTCTGAATTCAAATATGCATATGTAACCTGCATTAATACCAGTGTGAGTCTTTTGCCCCACCTAGAGGCTATCTCATGCAAAGAGGTTTTTGAGTCTGCTACTGCTTACAGTCTAACAGTGTTGGTCTTTAAGCTCAAGAAGTAGAAGTTTATTCTTTCAGTCCAGAAATGCTGAGTTTGATCCCCACAGATGATCTATATATGATCACAATTCTTATTGGAATGTATGGATTTCTGTGCATGAATCTTGAGATAGAATTTGTCCCTAAATTTTTAAAGAACCCATTACATGATTTTTGCATTTCACTTATGTCTCTTTTAGTGGAAAGTCATGCTTTTTAATTATTTGATTGCAAAGTCTGTTCTTGACACAGACAAAAAGAAGGATCGATTAAAAATATGGTAGTGGTTTTAAATTAGAAATTTTGGCACATATTAAATATGCCAGACATTATCCTTTTTTTTTTGGTAGTTATGTGTCTTTTAAAATCAGACAATGTTTTTGAAACACTGCTTAATATACCCAGTAGCTACGACTTCATATGACATCTTTTTTGAAGGCTTTGGAAATTAGCATATAAAAAGGAACAATGCGACTTAACTGCCTCCATACATTTCAGTCTATTTGCAAGTATGTTGCTTCAAATACCGTACTTTGAAGTATTTTACTTCAATTTCTATATTCCTGAATTTCGCAGGAAACATGAGTAACTCTAGCAGACAGACCAACAATTGAAAAACAAACTAAATAGTGACAGAGACCTAATTTAAGAAATGCAGAATGCTAGATTCCTTTCTATCAAGGGTAGAGGCCATCATTACTGAAAGAAATAAGACAGTAACAGATTCTTTTACAAAGCTATAATTGGACAGATGCTTTAACTAAGTCTTAATCTTGTTGCTTTTCAACAGAAAAAATCCTCACTGATGTAAGTCATAATTGATCATAACGAGCACGTATTATCTATAAATAACCTAATCAACATTCAGCCAGGAGTTGTATAAATGAGCCTTTCTACATATTGCACCTTATAATGAGCCACTACAAGTCTAATGACTTATTAGTGCCGAGGGCAATGAATGATTAATGAGTTAATTCAAAAGTGACTTTTTAAGGGTATAATTGCTACCTTTTCTAATTTCTGAAGGTTAGACAGAATTCATACCACCTCGGAATATTAGTACTTTTATAATAATACCTTTTGTTTACTAACAATGCACTAAATGCAGAGGGTAGTTCCAGAGAGCTGATTGCATTATATAGAATATGTGTTTTGGTTATGGGTTCTCCAAATTATATTCAAAATACCTGGGTGAATTTTGGAGAAGTTTTGTAAATAAAAACAGCCAACTTTGGAATGGACAGAGAATACAAAGCACTAGAATTTTTCACCACCATCCATAGAGTAATGGCTTTAATTATGCATGTGCTGCTATCCTGGAGCCCAGCATATGATTTATTACCTACCCAAACAACCACTACTACCATGCTCTGCTTCCTCCTGCCTCCCTCCAATGCATGTGGGTCAACTTTACAAAGGTGCATGACAGAGCAGGCTCTAATAGGGCACCTATAACTATTATGGGAATTGTGGATCCAAATTCTCATTGGGCAAATGTATCACATTTGTTCACAGTTTTAACAAGTTTGGTTCTCCTCATACCCCTCACCATGGCAGCAGTCAGTTACGAGGAGGCGCACTGGTCCATTCACTCCTACTTGCATGAAAGGAATAGGAGAGTAATGGACCATTGCAGCAGTCCATGAGCTGCCCTCATGGCTAGGACACCTTGCATGTGCTTGGGGTCCGTGCCACATTAGGGAGAACTGCTAATATGGAACTGCTTGAAAACAGACATGTCCCTTTCTTTGTATAAACATTAAGAAAATCTTGGTTTGATTTTTTAATATTTGTTACCATCTTTCTAGGTATCTGTTAATTGTATGGAAGTTAAACAGAAAATGTAATTAAGACATAAAATAAGGAAATGAGTTAAAATTTCAAATTCTAACATGAATTTCAAAGGACTAGTGACTTGAGCTGGGGAAACTATTCATAGTGAATGCTTTGTATTACAAAATTAGCCCTTGTCTGTTTCTGAATTATCTGCAAACAGATTTTGACTATTATGAATTTTCTATTCATAACTGTTACCAAACATATTTCAGCCTGTGGTTCTTTGGAAACTCAATGACGTATTTGACTACTAGCTATCTGCAGTGTGTGATGGGTTAGTTAAGCCACATGATATTCTTTCTGTTTCTTGTTTGGATGACTGCAGCTTTCTAAATGGGGAGAGCCTTGCTGGCTGAAGATTGAATATTTATATTCTCTTGTGAATTCCCTTA
Source organism: Trachemys scripta elegans (assembly GCF_013100865.1). Classification (NCBI taxonomy): domain Eukaryota; kingdom Metazoa; phylum Chordata; order Testudines; family Emydidae; genus Trachemys; species Trachemys scripta. The sequence goes on from NC_048298.1 coordinate 43,062,568, forward strand.
CATGTGATTGAGGGCATTCACGCAAGAAGATATGGTCCAAATCAGGCAGAGCAGGGAATCTCCTGTGTCTCTGGTGAATGCCCTGCTACTGGGCACCTACTCCCAACTGTCTTTTGTGCCAGGTCTTAGGCATGCTCTTAGAAAGCCTACAGAATCAGTGAGCTAGACAGGGGAACACCTAGTTTGAGAATCTCTCTTTGGGTCTACCAGGGCTTCAGCCAGGGCTCTGAGCTGCTCATTAGCGGAGGGGCAGCATCACAGCTTAGGTGGCTTTGTACACACCTATCGACAGAAACTGGGGCACATACAGGATTAGGCAGCTGGTCAATTGTGATTTTGAGAATGACTGACACATAAATAGTGGACTTAGTTAAGTGCCTAAGTACCTTTGCGTCTCTAACCCCAAGGGTCTGATGCAATGCCCACTGAGGTCAGTGAAAAGAATTTCAGTAACTTCAAAGAGCATTGGATAACACCCTAAAAGAGGAGGTGTAGAATGGTGCAGCATGGCCAGAGTGTGGCTACTTTGCCATTCAGTGACCCTTTATGGGCTAGGAGAGTGAATTCCCTCACTTCCAACCACTGCTTAGTGCCCTGCCACAAAGCCCGATCACACAAGCATTGGGTGGAAGAAGTGAATTCAGCCTTAGCAGGTTGCACAATGAGTCAATTAATAAAATTATTTCTTCAGTTATTTTCATTGATGCTGCTACATACAAAGGCAAATAAATTATATACATATATTTGTTAAATCCAGACAAAACATTAATATATGCTTGTATTGTAGCAAAGATATGTCAGAGCACTTTTCTCAGTAATGTCAGTGCAGCGTCCAAAGTAACTGCATCTCAAATTAATACATCTAATTAATATCTGTGCCCTCTTTTAATGTAGGTCATTTTCTGGAGATGTGCTGAAATTATCAATGGACAAGTGTGGAAACAAACAACACACAGAGTTTGTAGATGGATAACATTCATTTGTATTCTTTTAAGTACTGAAATATAAATTGTTTATAGGGAGACTATCAGCTAACTATGGGAGGTTTATTTTTCTCCCACGCATCTGTGGATATACTTGTTTTGTGGGGCTGCATGGGGTGGAGCTGGAGAGCAGCATGCTTCCCTCAACAAGTCCAAGGGGAAATCTGGGCAGAAATTAATACTACTCCAAATAGCATTACACTTCATATAGCTTTACTACTCCAAATCCAATAATAATACCCAGTTCCTATATAACAATTTTCATCAGTAGACCTCAAAGCACTTTGGAAAGGAGGGAAGTATCAAATAGCATTAATCAGCTTGTTCATTATAACTTTTATCTTCTCCACTGCCAATAACAGAGTAGGGAGCAATCTACAACTGCTTTTAGGGGCAATAGCTTTTGAGTGGCAGAAAAGAGAACATTCCATAGAATGCAGCCCTGACTCCCCCAGTCTTCCATGGAGATTGGGCCAGGGGATTGGAGCCTCATTTCCTTGAACTGTACATCTTTTCTCCATGGGGTTGGAAAGCCTTGCTCAATGGCCCCTCCTAACAGCTGCAAACAACTTCCCCTGTGGCAGTGGTGCCCAACCTTATTACATAGGAGGGCCACATAAATCTATGCACAACCTTTTGTGGCCCAAACACATTCTACATATTTGAATAAGATCTAAAGTCACCTGTATTGATTTATATGTTCAGTTCAGCTTGTTTCAGATGTATTTAGATAAGTTGTTTCTATGTACAGTATTGTCTATTTACACACTTGACTAAACTAAAATGATGTAAACATGACGACAGAATTCTAATGAATCGGCCATTAGTATATTGTGTTGAACCAGGCCACGGGCCTTATGAAATGTTCTGGTGAGCTGTGTATGGCCCATGAGCCGTATGTTGGGCACCCCGCCCTATAGAAGAGAAATTTTTTGTGACTATGGGTTGATTGACAGAATGGGAGCATTTAGCCCTAGATTCACAAATAAGCTGAAGTTTCTAATGCTGCAAAAGTGAATTTAGAACTTTAAGTGCTACATTTCTCCCACCCCACAATTTACTATTTAAAGCATGGTAAATGTCCAAAGCTAAGAGTTCTGCATCACCTAATGGATGTTCTGTGCTATTTTTTGTTGTTGTTCTGTTTACAGAGCCCATTTCCCATGATGTTTCATAAGGTTGCTTACAGCTTCCTAATGTGCTCTTAGTGCATTTTTTTCTTAGAACGTGAGGCCATTTCATAGCATTTTTCTTTTGTTTTTTTCTACAGCTACATCCATGCCTTCTTCAGTTTGAGGAAAAAACCTCTCTCTCTAGCTTTCTATCATTTCTATTACTTATCACCACTGTCACACTGAATGACTCACAAATATTAAATGCATTTGTTCTCAAAGTACCTCTGTTAGGAAGATCAGTATTATTTCCCACATTTTACACATAGGAACTGAGGCATAGAAAAGTTAGTCTAATCAACATGGTGGTAAAAGCACCAACATCCATTCTATACTGGCACTTACACCATTGCTAGAAGTTACAGAGCTGCAGTGCTACAAAAAAAAGTGGTGGGAGTATTTCAGAACTTCCTTCAAATAGAAAGGCCAAGTGTACAAGTATATTACTCTGTAGTGAGGCGGCCTGGCTCCCAACAGCCCCTGCGAGGGATGAGCCAGAACAGCTGCCGGAGTGGGCGGAGTCACCGCCGCCTGTCCCCGTCCCCCGGAAATCAAGGGGCGGGACAGGAAGTATAAAGGCCCGGCCCCAGCGCTCAGTTGCGGCCCGACCGCGGGAGAGGGCAGACGCTGGTGCCTGAGCTCCTGCTGGGCCGAGGCTGCCCCAAGCCCGGTATCCTGAGGAGGACTGGCCGAGCCTGCTCCAAGCCCGGTATCCTGAGGAGGACTGGCCGCGCTTGCCCCGAGCCCGGTATCCTGAGGAGGACTGGCCGCGCTTGCCCCAAGCCCGGTATCCTGAGGAGGACTGGCCGAGCTTGCCCTGAGCCTGGTATCCTGAGGAGGACTGGCTGAGCCTTCCCCAAGCCCGGTATCCTGAGGAGCGGACTGAACTTCTCCTCACCGAGGGTCTGGAGGAGCCGCCCAATCTACCCAGCGCTCGCTGCCCTGAGGAGCCCATGATCTGGGACACGGCGGACAAGGCTAAGGACGTGCAGGTACCCATGGAGGAGGAGATGGGAAGTGGCCCGGGGATAGCAGACCCGGAACCCATGTCAGTGTGTTGTGGTCAGGATCCCCACTGACCCAGCAGCAGACGGATTGCTGCTGACAGGGCCCGGGTTGGAACACAGTGGAGTGGGTGGGCCTGTGTTCCCCCTTGCCACCCCACGCCGGGTGGCAGTCTCTCCTCCTCCCCTGGCCTGAGCCCCTGAACTGTTTGTTTGCTCAGCCCCTGCCTGAGGGCCTGAGCCCTGAACTAGCTGTTTGTTTGCTCAGCCCCTGTCTGAGGGTCTGAGCCCCTGAACTTACTGTTTGTTTGTTCAGCCCCTGTCTGAGGGCATTAGCCCGGGACTACTGATTGCACGCGACCCTGACCCAACTTAGGGCTTGGACCTGCGAGACTTATCTGTTCCCCAGCCTCGTGGAGTGAAGGGCCTGGCTCCCAACAGCCCCTGCGAGGGACAAGCCCCACCCCAGACGTCTACATACTCATTAATCAAATGCACCACAAACTGCCCTCAGCAAAAAAGGTAAGGGAATATCTAAACAAAACCACCTAAATCCTAGATAATATAGACCAACATTCATGTTATACTGTAATTAGGATGAAGCATCTACTTCACAAAACATGAGTTAATGTAAAATTAAAAGCAGTCAAAGACTAAATCTCCATAATAAAGGAGGTGCATTTTAAATGTAATTATAAAGGATTTGCTGTCTTCTTTGATAACCATTAGGAAATACATTTTTTAAAAAAATCTTAATCATGGCATTGGTTGCTTTTATCTTTTTGGAATAAAACTCTAATTAGTAGCTTATAGACAGATGTGCCATGGTTTGCATGTAAGTTAATAGACAATAAAAACATTGAGTTTCATTAAAGTGATCAAAGAGAACTAGATACTCCCCACTCCTCTTAATAACTGTTCTATGGAGAGCTAGAATATTTTCAAAAGCCTGAACAGTCCTTGTCATTAACATAATTACCTAAATCAAGAAAAGACAACTTATTTGCAAAAAACGTTCCAAATTAAAATATATGTTTGACTGCTAATACAATTAGCTTCAGCTCATGAAATGCTAATTATAATTAGGAAAAAATTATTACTTAAACTAGCATGAAATCTTAGGACAATGCCCAGCCTTGAGTTTGGGAGAGCTCTTCTTGACAATCTAGAAACCACAAAGACTAACGCTGATTAGCATTTTTTCATTACTGCATACTCAGGGTCAAAACATCTGGATAACTCAACATACGAGTGACTGAGAAACATAATAGACAGAGAGACAGTCAAGCTTTTATTAAAATTATTTTAAAAGTGTAAATCAATTACTATGATAACTTCAATGTAAAACCAAGTAAAAATTGTTAGAAAACTCAGCCTACATTGAACAATCCAAACAACACATGTAGACACAATAATGGTGAAGCAGAAGACAATATATGGGCATCCATATAAATGACACACAATATATTGGGCATACAAAATCAAAAGTGCAAAACTACTCAGAGCCACGTGGATCTTAATAAAAGAAGCCGGCAACATATCTTTGATATACAAACATCTATCAGATTTGTTCTCTTCGTCACATGGTTCTTTAAAGCCCTGGTTTAGCAAAGAACTTCTGCAGAAGAAATAGGATTTAAGAACACGTGTGAGTACTTGGCTCAACAGAGATGGACTTAAGCCAGGCTTAAACAATTTGCTAAATAAGGGCTTACTGGCTGATCTAGCTCCCATTGACATCAATGAGAGTGAGATCTGCCCTAAAATGGCAGAATGCGGCCCAAAATGTTTTAGAGATATAAGCAGTACTGAAAAGCAGTAGAGAAAACAGCTATGAAAACTTACAAAACGTTTACAGTACAATGGAATAGATATACCACTTAAAATATGCATTGCGTAAAATGAGATGCACAATAATTATAGAATCATAGAATCATAGAACTGGAAGGGACCTCGAGAGGTCATCTAGTCCAGTCCCCTGCACTCAAGGCAGGACTAAGTATTATCTAGACTATCCCTGACAGGTGTTTGGCCAACCTGATCTTAAAAATCCCCAATGATGGAGATTCCACAACCTTCCTAGGCAATTTATTCCAGTGCTTATCCACTCTGACAGTTAGGAAGATTTTCCTAATGTCCAACTTAAACCACCCTTGCTGTAATTTAAGCCCATTGCTTCTTGTCCTATCCTCAGAGGTTAAGAAGAACAATTTTTCTCCCTCCTCCTTGTAACAACCTGTTATGTACTTGAAAAGTGTTATCATGTCCCTCTCAGTCTTCTCTTCCCCAGACTAAACAAACCCAGTTTTTTCAATCTTCTCTCATGTTTTCTAAAGCTTTAATCATTTTGTTGCTCTTCTCTGGACTTTTTTTCCAATTTGTCCACATCTTTCCTGAAATGTGGCACCCAGAACTGGACACAATACTCCAGTTGAGGCCTAATCAGTGAAAAGTAGAGCGGAAGAATTACTTCTCGTGTCTTGCTTACAATACTCCTGCTAATACATCCCAGAATGATATTTGCTTTTTTTTGCAACCGTGTTACACTGTTGACTCATGTTTAGCTTGTGATCCACTATGACCCCCAGATCCCTTTCCACAGTACTCCTTCCTAGGCAGTCATTTCCCATTCCCCCCCCCCCATTTTGTATGTGTGCAGAATATAGAATATTTATTATGGAAATTGAGGTGAAAATTCTTAAAAAGAAACTGTGAATTGAAAAAAATTAATTGAAAAGGAATACTGTTGGTTTAAATATGACCCCGAGTATAATGTTTTAAATAGAATTTAAAAAAATATTTTTATTAAGCTTATTAAATGTTTCCATGATTTTAAATTCCAAATGTAACAGTTTTTGTTTTTGTATACATTTTATTAATATATAAAAACAGTGATAGAAGTTTTAAAATATCTTACAGATATTTTACAAATTTAGAACAAGAAAAAAAAAGGTTCTAAATATTTTTTTAAGGCCCTGATTCTGCACACATTAACAGAAGTACTTAACTATGTGAATACAGTGTTTGGAAGATTGGGAGCCTTAATCTTCACAAGATCAGGCCTTTGAACATCAATAAAATGTTTCAACAAAAGAACCACATGTTTAAATGTCAGGATTTTTAATATATTGATGTATTTCCTCATAATCTAAATGATAAATTAATTATATCAAATAGATCTTTCTACTATGTGTTTGCAGGATCAGGAACTTTATGGATGAAAGCAATCACTTGGTGGAGGCCATGGAGAGGGAAAATCTGCTGTGAAAGCATTGCACTGTACTGGTGAAACAGGTGAAGCATTTGTGCAGAGGGTCACTGTAGTCTCTGCACCATGGAGGTGGCCTCCATCTCTGCTTTGAATTATATGTAGGATGTGCTTATGTTGCTACAGTAGCTAGGAATCCTTTATAGGAGCTGCAACTGCTATTCCAACCTGTAGGCTGTAGTGCCAGCCATGAAGGGGCTGCCCTTGATTTGAAGCGGTAGGTTTTATCCCCTAGGCTTTTACCCAGCACACCTCAATATAAAGCAGTTTTACTGACTTGTACCCTAAAGGTCTGGACATCTCAGCTGAAAAGAAATGTGGCTTACAATGTAACAGGACATCTTTGTCTCATGGCAACTCCCAAAACAGTTGCTTGAGGTGCTTTACACATCTATGCACCTGCTAAAGAGGTATTCATAGATATTCATGAGATGCTGTACTTTCCATCAGCCAAGGAGGCAAACATCAAAGACTATTCTGAGATATGCAGTCCTGTTTTAAAGATACTCAGAAATTAGGCCATTGATAAAAAACTTTCATCGGATTAGTAGCACTTTTCAGAACATTATGAAACATTTATCCCCTTTATTCTTAATTCAAATATGTATGCTAATATTTCCCTAATTTTAATGACAATTGTGCCACATGGTTTTGGGGATGGCATGATGCCTGGAAACTGTTTCAGTAAATTACACACCAAGATGATCTACTCTTTGGATTGTCTCCAGGACAAAGGCCATGATGTATAATTAAAAACAACTAACAATTAACTCCCATCAAATGAAACATGAAGGACAAGCATGATAAATTTAGTTATATACTATAAGCAGCTTTAAAAACCTTTTTTTAATGAAAAACGTAAATGGCTAAATATTTCTGTGATTATCATCTTAGAGGTGTGTGTAAAATTTCTAAGATATAAACTAAGAAGTGCAACACTCTCTTTACGTCAATATATTAAATAATAGACTAATTAATACCTAAAGAACTATGTACTTTCATATTAGGTGCTGAATAGAATTTATTAGCAACACTAAAATGGTCCACTTGGGATTAGATGTTTCAAAAACTCATCTCTCAAGAAAGTGCAATAATTTTCATGAGCTCCATGACATAGCAACATGGAGAAGAGGAAGTAATTGATATATTAGCCCAACTTAAAAGAATCACATGAATGTATAGAAAAGTAATGTTACATAGTGACAAGACAATATAATTTAATGCACGCTATATGAATGCTCTCTTTCTTGCTCTCTCTCTCTCTATATATATACACTCACAGAAATACAGATTTTGCTTTCATTTACACCAGTGTAAATCCAGAGTAGCTCCATCAACTCACTGATTTTAATGGAGTTACTTTGGATTTTCATGATGTAAATGAGAGCAGAAACAGGCCCATTTGTATTTTATATCACCATCTAAATATACCATCTATTTTTAATCATTATAAATAGCTAAAAACACATGCATATACTTACTAAAGGTCAGTCATTAATGTGTCAACAAAACACTAATCTTTTAAATAATATAGTAGATAATTAACCTCTAAAAATATACCAGAGGCAAAAGCCACAAAATGTGCATATATTTTATTCACTTAAGGTTCATGTTAAGAACCTTGAAAAAAGAGATGGGCAGATTCTGTAGTATATTTGTTTATGTTTCTACAGTCTACTTTACATACTGTGCACAATACCTAAGAAGATTTTTAACACGTTTAATAATGTTAATTACACTAATAAAATTTAATTGCTTTTGAAATACATGAAGATATCTTCTGCACAATTAATTTTGTGGGGTCTACGTGTCATTTTGGAGGCAATCATTTGTTAAATTTGTGGATCTCAAGCAAGGCAAAGATGAAAAAAGTAATTAAAGATATTACAGAAGAACTACATGCCCTCATTCAATGCTCATAGAAACTATTTTCCTTTCGGTATACAGTTAATCTCCCCTACAAGTCTACTACCACCTTAAGGGAGCTGCCGTATAAATATTTCTAATGATCAGTCAATACTGCCAGCATTCTCATCAATCACTGCAGAACAAGTACTGTTTTACACAGTAATCACATAAATCGTGCTCCAAGAAATTATAATTCTTCCAGATACACCTCTTGATCTTTGGCAAGGTCATTTTGGCTCTGTGAGCCTCTACAGCAAGACAGCATACGTCAAAATAGAGAGATGGATGAATCAGATAAAAAGGAGACTGCAGCATAAAAAAATTTCAGAGTAAGCAGTCTTACATCTTTAACAAACAATAGATCAAACCATATTTTATTAAAAATGAAGAAAAGTTTGACAATTGCTGATGATACCTCGTAGAACTAACATTTTGTTTCTGATATCGTAAGTGCTGGTTTAGAATATCACACAGGAATTACTCTTTGTTTTCTCACTATACCCATGGAATGAGGTTTAACATTTAAAACCAACACTGGAAGAAAAAATATACTGTGAGGGCAGAGGTGTCATATGTATCATTTATTAGGTGCATATTGCAAAGAAATATCTTGAAATAACCTTTAAAAGTTACATGCTGTTACTGTGTCTTAAATGCTATTAGACAGAGATACAACACGATAGATACTAATAGATACAAATTAAGAGCCTCTCCCTATGGCTGTACTCATGACTTGAGGTTGATGTTAATTTTGCCTGAATAAGGATTCTATGATTGGATTTGCATGGGGTCCAAACCTACCTTGTGAGCTAAACCTGAGTAACAGGGCTTTGTGCTCATAGAAATTTTTGTGCTCAAAGGGAACCTGAGGAAGAATCCTCATCTCCAAGCTAAACGTAAGGTATAGGGCACCTACTTAGCTGGGTTGTGTCCAGTTTCTGGTTGTGTGGGGAGTAGTGGACATAACTCCCTGTCTCAATCTCTGCAAATATTTGCATGGATCTGTGCTGTAGGTATAATCAATGGCCATACCTTTGACACCCTTGCATTTCCCACTCTGATGAGAGCTGCAGAACTCTTCATGGTGACCATGGTGGTAGACAACCCATGTAAGGCATTCCCATGGCAGTCCCATGTGCCCCAAACACAGCTTTTAAGCTGCTTTCTTACTTATGCACCCATACAAGGATTGTGTCTATTCCTCTTTCCTGGCAGTTTCCCCTAAATTACCTTTTTCTCCAGTAGAAGTGGGGAAATCTAAATGTTTGTTTTGTTTTCTTCTTTTTTAAATTTTAAAGATAAACAATAACATTTATGGATAAATGGCCTTTGAGGCAAGATTATTATAAATAGCTAGAAAAGGAAATAGTTTTGTGTAAAACTGAACTCTATGAGACACCAAAATACAATAAAGTATAGAAAAGGGATTTTTGTAAAAGTTATGATGAAAAGCTAGTGATAATAAAATATTAGGATATTAGGCAATTCGGACATGATTTATGAAAAGATGCCTCATGCAGATAAGCCACTTTCTTCCCATAATGTTGAATGTATGGGTGAAATCACAGGGTAGCTGTACCTTTCGCAAAGAAACATTCTCCAGAAACCTTCATGGCACAGAGAGTCAATATAGTCTTTCACCTTGGAAAAACCTGATTGAAATCAGTCATTAATGGAATTAGTTTTATGTCACAACCTTGTCTCAGGTAGGGATTTGTTAACTTTACAAAATAATAGCACTGAGGTGCATAAAAGACAATGTCTGATCAGAAGCCACTAGGAAGTGGAGCAGCAAGGGGACCCGCAGATCATAACTAAGGAGCATTTGCCAAGCTTGGGAGAGAAGCTTCATATTATTTCTGGTTCCAGTCAATATATAATTGGTAGCCTTAAATTTCACCCTAAATTTAAAAAAGAAAAAAAAGAAACAAACATTCTTTACTTTAGAGGTGCAGGTAGGATTTAGATGAGTGTCAACACACACATACAGGAATGTTTCCCTATGATAGAACTAAACATATGGCAATAAGTTTTACAGTGTTTCTGGGACATTGCTGAAAGACACTAGTAGCAACTGTGATGGGTGAGTGTTGTCACCATATAACCCAGTTGCTAGTCTGGAAATATAGTCTACATATTTAAGCTATTTATTGTGAGATAACAGACAATAAAAATACATGTAAACCATGATACATAAATTGGAACACTTGGCCTCCTGATGGGAGAGGTATTCCACAGCATATCAGTGTTTCAGATGTAACGTATCCTTCATAATAACCATACTCTCTAACCTGCATGACTAGCAGAGAGCTATTCATTCACAGTCAGCCTAGTTCAGATTAGAAAATGTGATGAAGCAACTATTTTTGTATTTATCTGAATACCAAATGGTTGGTATCAGTATTTAGAGAGGAAGGATGGTCCAGTGGCTAGGGCTGGGACTTGGAGACCTTGGTTCAATTCCTTGATCTCCCATCGACTTCCTGTGTGTAACCTTGGACAAGTCACTTATGCCCAATGAGAATTAGGCTCCTGAGTGAAAATGGAACCTCGCCATCTAAGTCTCTTAGGCCTTGCGACACTAAGCTCAGCAATGCCCAAATACCATTAAAAATCTGTGCCTTGGTCTCTCTGTGCCTCAGTTCCCCATCTGTAAAGTAAAATGGGGATAAAAGCACTTCCCTACCTCACAGGAGTTCTGTAAGCTTATATTAAATTAAAGATTGTAAGACACTCAGATATTATGGTAATGACAGCCATATAAGCATCTAAGATAGACAGATAGAACTGATACTGACACCTCCTACTACCCATGAGATTTTCCATACATACAGGAAGTGGTACCATTAACATACAGGAGACCCAGAATGTGACATCCAAGCTGCAGAGAAATCCTCTGAGGCATTCACTGCAGTATCTGACTCAAATAAACCATTCCTCAACAATTTTGGAGTGCCGCAGACCCACATCATCTATTCCCTGACTGGTGGCATCGTTTTTCTCCTTGCTGTGCTCCCACATTGCTGGTCAGCAGGAAGGAAGTACGAGCTACATCTGCATGTTGCTTTTCAATAATACAGTTGCTTGCAGAGAAGTGAGCAGCAATGGCCAACATAGAACAAACAAAGGGATTTAAGACATGACCCACAAAAGAGCTGATCCTGTGCTCATTGATTTCCCTGGTTCAGGAACCGGATCAGGCCCAACATGAGTATAACATGCAACAGGAGGAAGCTGGAAGGGACAATGAGGATAGTAGTAATAGGACTAGATATGTTGATGGTTCTGAGTCACTTACAAGTTTTTAAAAACATAAATAACTAAGTATAAGCTATTGTCAACTGCCCTGGTATTGAGCAAGTGACTCGACATAACTAACATTCATTGGCTGGTTCATTGTCCGTGTCACAACAGAAGTGGTTCTACAGGACATGGTATTAAAGCCATTTTCAACTCTTGAGATTTGTGAATATAAGGTAAGTCATACATCAAGATAGAAATGGAAGATGGCACCATTTGCCCCTTGTTACATGGTAAAATGCCCCCTCTGCCCCACAGCAGTCTCAGTGAGGGGTAGTTGGTTGGACCGGCTGGGATGAAACACAGTGCTCAGAAAGAAGGGGGTGGGCAAGAACACATGCTAGGCCTGAAGTATTTTAGGATGATAGAGTCCATCTGTTGGATGCAGGGACTGACGTTTGGCTTCATAGATCTTAAGGGCTGGACCATGCAGTGCGGGTGAGGAGTGCAACCAAGCTAACGGCTAGAATCCCCAGTGGCTGGTGTCTAGCACAGATAAAGGCTAAAAGGGCCAGCTCCTAGACGTAAATGAAATGCAGGGTTTTGCCATTGGACCGTATGCCTATAAGGAGAAGGGGAGACCAGAAGTCTTTGTGGATGTCGGTAACCTCTGCCCCCCACTTCCAAGGGGGGAGGGATGAGACTATTCAGATATGAGCCTAGTCCTAGGGTCAAGTTATCAGTTGAGCCTGCCTCAAGTTATTGGTTATATGGTGAGATCTCTGTAACACCACATTGGACCCAGTTAAATGCCTGGGATGCGAGAGCAGGGGGTGGGTGTATCGTGCCTCTCCCCAGTGTTAATAAAGTTGTGATCAGCAACTTAATATCCATCTCTGTGTCTGTCATTCATGTGCCTGTGTGTCCTGATCAAATTACAGATATCTGCACTTTATTATGCTGGTACTTACTAATAGAAAATAATTTGAAATAATTTTCCATGCCAGACATACATAGCGAGAATTGGACAACTGATTCATAATGAGATCTAGAGTTTCATCATCACTGTTTTATCAAACTTTTCTAACGTAAAGACTTTCTTGAACAGAGCTGTGAAAATAGCATATAAGTATGACTCTGGCTTTTTCTGGAAATGCACCTTATTATGGAATATTTTGGCTAACAATTTTTTTATTAACACTGAAGTTTTTGAAATGTAATACATACTCAAAAGAGTAAAGTATGCACTTTAACTCCACCTGAGCAGAATGCTGAGATACAAGTAAAAACAAGACTGTCAAAAGGTAAACACAGGAGTGTTCGTGGTCAGATATGAAATTAACATTTGGTTCTATACTAATAGGATAATATTCTACTGTTATAGCAATGGATTTTTTTCCCCTTGTGATTTGAAAAAATGTGTAATCTTAGATCTAATTGACCATTTTACACTTTAACTTTAGTGATACGATACTTGAAAGTAGGCATTGGTAGATGTCTGTGTCAACAGAATATTCAATCAAGATAAAGTTTTAAAACTCAATAATGAAATAACTTACCATAATTCCAAAAATATGAAATATAAAATGGAACAAGCGTTATTCTCTTACTCAAATAAATCACGTTTTCTAAGGTTAATCAGCCAAAACTCCACTGACACTCCCATAGGTGTTTTATCTGAGTCAGGACTTTAGGTTTTTGCCCATTAACAAAATTTGTAAATTTCATCTCCTTCCTATTTTCTCATGGCCGAATTTTGCAATGCTTACTTGTGATGAGTAACACTTATTCAGGTGAGAAGCAGCATTAAACAATGGAATTTTTTGCACAACTAAGTACAACTCAGTGTAAGCGGTGAGACTTTTCATGTGAATAAACACTGCTCCATGTGATTAAAGTTGTTGAATTTGGCCCTCAGAACCAGGGCCGGCTCTAGGCACCAGCAAAACAAGCTGGTGCTTGGGGCGGCACATTTTAAGGGGCGGCATGGCCAGTGCCAGAATGCCGGCCCTAAAAATGTGCCCTGGCCACCCTAGCTCACCTCCGCTGCTGCTGCCATGGCGCGCGAAACAGCTGATTTGCACGCCGCTACTCGCCCTCCCTCCCAGGCTCTCAAAGAGAGCTCTTTTGAGAGCCTGGGAGGGAGAGGGAGAAGCGGCGCCCACGCCACGGCCACTCAGAGTCTCCCCCTCCCTCCCTCCCAGGCTCTCAAACCTGGGGGGGGGAGACTCCGAGTGGCCGCAGCGCGGGCGCCGCTTCTCCCCCTCCCTCCCTCCTAGGCTTGAGAGCCTGGGGGGAGGAGGCAGGGCTGGGGATTTGGGGAAGGGTCGGAGTTGAGCCGGGGCCGGGGGTGGGGTAATTAAAGAGACAGGGGGGTGGCCAAAATTGTTTTTGCTTTGGGCGGCAAAAATCCTAGAGCCGGCCCTGCTCAGAACAGCAAAATGTAACGTTTTAAGAGCCAGATTTTAAAAAATGCTCAGCACCTATAACTGGGGGCAGATTTTCAAAACAGCTCAGCTCCCATTTAGATGCCTAAATGAGGTGGTCAGATTTTCAAAAATGCCTAGTATCTAGCAGCTCCTGTTGTTCTCAACAGACAGCACATACTTGAGAGACAAGGTGAGTGGGGGAATATTTTTTATTGAACTAACTTCTGTTGGTGAGAGAAATAAGCTTTCAAGACACATAGATCTCTACTTCGTGATTTTTTATTTGGCTAGGGAACCAAAAATTAGCTATTTGCACAGCTCTAAGACTAAACTAGTTTTTCCTTCTGAGAGAATACAGTAACTCCTCACTTAACGTTCCTGAAAAATGCAACTTTAAGTGAAACAATGTTAAACGAATCCAATTTTCCCATAAGATTTAATATAAATGCGGGGGGTTAGGTTCCAAGGAAATTTTTTTCCAGCAGACAAAAGGCATTATATACTGAACAGTACTGTATTGTACTGTGGTGGGGAGGTGCCCCTGGCTTACCCCTGGGGCTCAGGGGTGTGGGAGGGCGCTCAGGGCTGGGGGTGTAGGGTCTGGGAGGGGTTTAGAGTGCGGGAGGAGGCTCAGGACTGGGGCAGGCAGGAGGTGCAGAGCACTTACCTGGGGCAGCTCCTGTTTGGTGCAGGGGGTGTGCAGGTGGCTCTGCGCAGCGCGGCACCACCCCGATGGCTGCGATTCCAGGAGACGTGATTCTGGGAGCTGCCCTCCCTTCCGCCCCCTGCAGGGCCACCCGGAACCGCAGGGGCTTTAGGGGCTGCAGAGCCCTGGGCTAAGGTGGCCCCAGGGCCCCGACCTGAAGCCTTAAAGCCCCTTTCGAAATGCAGCCCTGCGAGCAGGGGCCGGAGGACTCAGGAGGAGCAGGGGCAGCCGCGCAGCCAGTGGCCAGAGAGAAGCAGCACTTTCCCCTTCAAAGCTGGCCGGAGAGAAGCGTTCTGGATGGTCCTACCTGCTGGGGGGGGGGGGGGGGGGTGAGGGAGCTTCCCTGCTGGCTCCCTCCCTCCCACCAAGAAAGTCCTAAGTGCCGCCAAACAGCTGGGAGTGAGGGAGGAAAAGAGGGGGAGGAGGTGAAGAGAAACTTGTGCAATGCTCCCTTGTAAAGTCAGCCAAATGCCGCTATAAGGGAGCATTGCACAATTTTAAACGATTGTGTTCCCTAATGGAGCAGCAACATAACTTCGAAACAACATTAAGCAGGAGGACGTTAAGTGAGGAGTTACTGTATCCCCAAACGTCAGATTTGACTCACCTTTGTGGGAAATGGTGCACAGTATCAGTGTTGCGTGCCTTTTGTGGATAGAGGCCTTCGCTCTTCCTCTATGACTGTTAAAAACTGTTCTTTATTAGTTGTAAGATATCTACCACACAATTGACAACACAGATATATGTTTGCAGTGCTGTGGCCATGTTGGTCCCAAGATATTAGAGACAAGATGGGCGAGGTAATATCTTTTATTGGACCAGCTTCTGTTGATGAAAGAGACAAGCCTTCAAGCTACACAGAGCTCTTTGTTGGTCTAGTAAAAGATATTACCCCATCCACCTTGCCTCTCTAATGCACATTTATCATCTCTCCACTTCCATGAATACTAAAATCATTTTAAAATATATAAAATAAATCATTTTGAATGAGAAATTATTTCTCTTGCCCCAGTTTATCACAAGTCATATATAGGCAGAAGAAACATGCTTTTTATGTGCCAAAAATGTAGTATTAAAATAAATCACCATCTTAAAATAAAGTAAAATATTATGGGTGCTATGTGGGTGAGTGGGAGAGCAGGAGCAAGTCTTAAAACTGTAAATTTGTTTCAGAGAGTTGTTACTGAGATTCAGAGCTTTTCACCCATGGATGGCTACATCAAATCCAGGCCAGACTGAAAATGAAAGAAAGTCATTACCATCCCCTAGCTATTCAGTGGTCTATATAAAATGAGATTTGTGATTTTGGTCTGGTTCATAGTAGACAAGTGTCCACATCACAAAAGCTACTAGCACAAATGACATGCTTGTTGGCAGTGTCAGCAGAAGGAGTAAGGACTGAATGAGATGATTTCCCCATCTCAGGGTTGAGACCCTTTTTTAGAGCAGTCTGTGGAAAGCTACCCTGCACTACCTTGGTCACACTATATCTTCTCTATTGATAGATGGAGGACTTTAATCTCTGGGATTTTCAAGACAGACCCTTTTAATAGTACTAAAGTGACATTTTTAAAAGAAAAAACCCCTCTACATTTCAACAAGTGATTGCCTGATGTCTGAGCTCATATTTTTGTTGATTCATATGTGAGTTCTTGTATCCACGTTCCTGTGGTGGCAGGAAACACATTTTTATTTTGTGATTGATGCCCTAGTAGAAGGTATGAGATACTGCTTGAATAACAAGTGCATATGGCATTTTGGTCACTGTAATATAACAGACAATACAGACATACAGGTTGTTGTCTGTAATGTGGATTAATACACTATGGAATTCTGAGGAAAAAATGGTTTGAAATTGCTGTATTTTAGCCATCTTGTTCATGTAACAGGTAAAGAAAATTAGATAATATTATATGTGATTACTTCCCTTTATCTGCACCTCAGCCTACTCTCCTGCTGGTGCACAGGCTAGAACTCAGTCCATTCAAGATACAAGTTTAAAAGAGAAAAGGAATGACACATAATTTATTAAATGTTATTTTTCAACAAGTATAAACAATTTACAAGCAATATTTGAGTGTATTGTGAATATTTATCATAAACAACTGTTATGTGACAGTCCTTTGGTGTTTCTCACACAAACTTACACACTTACTAAGGTTACAAAATATTGAGGAAATGTATACCTTGAACTCACACATATACATACACTTCCCTTCAACTTTCTCATTGGATGAATCCTTAGCCCTTCTTGCAATGTGTGCTATTCAAAGTATATATGTGTGTATGCATGTCCCCCGAGTTTCTTACAGCTAGAGCAGGGCAGTAGTTCTAGTCTCCTCTCAACCTTTCTCCATCTCTTCAGCAACAACAATCAAAGTCTCACAACTATCAGTCGCCTTCTCTGGCTCCCCATGAGATAGGGAGAACACTGTCTGGATCCAAATGGACTGGCACAGTCTTTGAGATACAGACCTCACAGGTGACACCTCTGACCCCTGCGTGGTTCACCTGCTGAGTTCCCCCAACTTCCCCTATTTATAGCATCCTCCTCACTGAGCTCTAATTGGCTCAGGCGTAAGATGTTGACCATAGGTGTAGCCTGCCAAGTGGTTTGCCCACAGTGAAAGCTTCCTATATAGCTTCAAAATGGGTACTGAGCACCTTTGGTGACTGATACACACCAGATTCTGGATGTTCCTAACTCCTCCAGCCACCCCTCCGGGGTTTGGCAAGACTACAGATACAGAGTTCCCAAAATAAAAAGAAGAAATTATGTATCATCCCCACTGTTTCTTCCCTTATTTACTCTGCTAACTGCTACAATGCAAGTATCTCAGTTACACTGACACTAGATGATTTCCATAATGTTTTGGAAAGATTTTTATAAAATCCAAAACATTCTAATAATGATTACATCTATTAACCTTAATTTCATAATTATACCAATTACACAAATAGATGGTAGTACACAAAGTTTACTGAAACCAACAACTAATTAACACAACAAAAACTATATGAAATGAGCATTAAATCTGTGAGTCAAACACAGGTGGTATCTATTCATCTCTCCATGTACACGGGATTGACATGTGCAAACCTCCCTTCCTCTCCTCTCCTTGCACTCCTGAATAGAGCTCTAGGTATCGAAGCACTGATTCAGGAAAACATACCTATTCTGGAGAGCACTTAAACCTGTCTTTTCTTTAAATACATTCTCTAAGTCCCACTGAGGTCAGCTGGACTTAACACACTCAAGTGGTTTCCTGAATCAGGGCCTAAATTGATAAAGCTAGATGTAACAGTATATCATCCTTAATGTTATTTTGCAGTATCTTAGTGTATCAAGTTACTGAAGTATTGATCCTTCTTTGATCTTCGTTGCTTTATTTCAAAAACTCTATTTTCTTACTTGTAATTTATTTTCACCTTGTTATAAACAAGTAATGGCACACAGGTGAGGACATAAACAACAAACTCTCCAAAATTAATTTCACCTTCATCCATCGCCCAAAACACCATTCAGCAGCCCACTTCCCATTCTACAATCAACATCACAAAGCTACACTCAACTTCTAGATCAGGGGTTGGCAACCTTTGGCACGCAAGCCAATTTTTGATGGCATGCGGGGCAGGCTGCCGCCGCTATGGGGCTTTCCACCGCCGGCTCCTGCCAGCCGGGGTCCCACCACCGGTCCCACTCAGCACCCACTGCTGGCCTGGGTGAAGGAACCCCAGGCTGGCAGGGGGCTGAGACCCCAGCTGGCAGGAGCCAGCGGTGGAAACCTCAGAGCGGGGCCGGGCTGAGCCACTCAGCCTGCTGCCGCTCCGAGGTTCCCGCTGCTGGCCCCTTGCCAGCCAGGGTCCCCCCCTGCCGCAGCCCCACTCAGCACCCGCTGCTGTCCTGGGTAAAGGAACCCCAGGCTGTCAGGGGGCTGAGACCCCAGCTGGCAGGAGCCAATGGCCGAAACTCCAGAGTGGGGCAGGCTGAACCGCTCTGGGGTTCCCGCTGCTGGCCTGGGTGAAGGAACCCCAGACTGGCAGCGGGCTGAGAGCCCCCCACTGCAGCCCCACTCACCTTGCACAGGCCTCCTGCCAGACAAGGTTCAGGCCTCCGGCCCTGCTCAGCCCTACCAGCTGCCAGCTCCACTCACCTCAGCTGCCGATATGGGGTTCCAACTGCTGATCTCCTGCCAGCCGGGTCGGGATCTCCAGCCTTGCTCAGCCTGCTTTCCAGCCTGGAGTCCCAGCAGGCCACCCTGGGCTCTGCTCCTGGCCTTGGATCAGTGCTCTACAGCCTCCCCGCTGTGGTCCACTGTCCCCAGCCTGGGACAGTGAGGGTTGCACACAAGGCAAGAGGGGGTGCAGCTCAGCACCCCCATCTTAAAATTGCTTATATCAGACCACACTGCGTTTGACCTTGTGCCTGCCTTCTATCGACATTTTTTTTTCCCACTGAGAGTTGAAGGGAACATTTGACAAAATGGCAGCTCTTAAGAAAGCGAAGCTAGATGTCCGACCATTTCAGCCTGCTTGGAGAGACGCATTTGGATTTATTGAAAAGAAGGACCGTGCTATTTGTGCTTTCTGTTATGAAAGTGTTGTTTGTCGCACATCAAGTGTTCGACAACATTTTGAAACGAAGCACGAGAAAACCTTTCTTGATGAAGCAGACAAGACTGAATCAATCAAAAGGCAGTAGCAGCCTATGAGAAGCAAAACAGTGTTTTTAAAAGCTTAAGTGTAAGTAAAAATCAAGCTACAAAAGGAAGTTACAAGATTGCACAGTGCATTGCAAAAAACAGAAAGCCATTTACAGATGGGGAATACATAAAAGAAGTTTTTCTCAGCAGTTCGGAGATTTTGTTCAATGATTTGCCAAATAAAGATACAATCATATCTAGAATAAAAGAACTGCCCATCTCTGCCAGAACAGTTGAGAGACGCATAAGTGAAATGACAGAAAACATTAAGGAAAAGCAGACGACTGCATTGAAAGACACAGCAGTGTTTAGTGTTGCAGTTGATGAGAATGAGGATATAAACGACGTTCCACATTTGGCTGTTGTTGCAAGATATTGTGCTTCCAATGAAATCCAAGAGGAACTTTGTGGCCTAAAACCCCTGCATGGCACAACAAAGGGATAGATATACTGGAAAGTTTTGTAAACTATTTTGAAGAATGAGGAGTTGACATCAGAAAAATATTTTGTGTGACAACAGATGGTGCTCCTGCCATGGTCGGAAAACAGAAGGGATTTGTAAAGTTACTTGAAGATCAAATTGGCCATCCGACAGTCAAATTTCACTCTATCATCCATCAAGAAAACCTGTGTGCTAAAATTTCTAATTCAGAGCTTAATAATGTGATGAATACAGTTGTGCGAATTGTGAATTTCCTTGTTGCTCAATCTGCTTTGACTCACAGACAATTTCAAGCACTGCTAGAAGAGATGGACAGTGCTTTTAACGACATCCCACTTCACAGCAACATTTGGTGGCTAAGTCGTGGCAAGGTTTTGGTGCACTTTGTAAACTGTTTTGATGCAATCAAAGCCTTTTTGTTGGAAAAAGAACAAAACTATCCCGAACTGGATGATGACAAATGGCTATGTAAGCTCATGTTTCTAACTGATATCACTGCTCACCTAAACGAACTCAACCTCTGTCTCCAGAGTGCAGGGCAAACAGTTCTGGATCTTTATGAAGCCTGGAAAGCATTTGTTGTGAAACTAGCAGTTTTTTCCAAGGATATTCAAACTTCTACTTTCCGCTACTTCCAACTCATAAAAGAGTTATTGACATGTTGCACTGTCAATGTTGATGACATTGGAAAGTACATGCAACAACTGGAATCAGAATTTTCTGACAGATTTCAAGATTTCCAGCAATTTGGCCCAATGCTTTCTTTTCTAATTAAACCTGAAAAGTTCAATGAAAGCGACTTGGATTTGTCTGTATTTCAGTGGATGGGTGTTGAAGATTTCGAAATGCAGCTCATTCAGTTAAAAAGCTCAGAATTGTGGACATCAAAGTTTGTGGATCTGCGGAGCGCATTTGAAGCCTCCGAGAGAGATCATGGGGCCTCTATTCTGACCTGCTGAACGTCCCTGCCAGTGAAATTTAACTGTTTGAAGAAAATTGCGTTTGCAATGCTTTCAGCATTTGGATCCACATACCTGTGTGACCAGGTATTTTCACACATGAAATATGTCTTCTGTCCCTCTCGGAGCCGGTTAACAACTGATCACTCAGAAGCCTGTGTGCAGCTTAAAGTATCCAAATACTTGCCAGACGTTGGAAACTCAGCAAGGAAAAGCAAGGGCAAGGATCACACTAAACTGATAAGATCTGCATTTTAATTTAATTTTAAATAAAGCTTCTGAAACATTTTGAAAACCTTGTTTACTTTACATATAATGGTAGTTTGGTTATATATTATAGACTTATAGAGAGACCTTCTAAAAAACGTTAAAATGTATTACCGGCACGCAAAGCCTTAAATTAGAGTGTATAAATGAAGACTCGGCACACCACTGCTGAAAGGTTGCCGACCCCTGTTCTAGATTAATTAACTTAAATAATTTCCCCCCTTTATGTGGCTCTATTTCTCTTCCATCTCTTATTTTTGGCAAAAGGGATATATTTTGAGCATTTATGTGATATTAATATCTCAATTTGATAATTAAATAATTGGTGAAAAGAACAGAAAAAATAGCCTAAAATTCATCAGAATGCTCAGAAAACTCTCTGGCAGCTGAAAGTTTAGTGGCCCTAGATACCAGAATTATTTGGAGACTTTCATCATGCTCAGAAAAAGTGAATCATCCTGGGGGGGGGGAGGAGGGAATTTGTTGTCATTTATTGATAGAATCCAATACCCGTTCGCTAGTAGCTGGGCCCAACTTATCCTGCTGCAGAAAAGGCTTGTGGTAGCTCAAAGATTCGTATTCCTTCCTTTAAATAACAAAAATGATGCCACTGACTTTAAAAGGCAGAAAATTAGCTCACTAACTGTCCTTAATTTCTTTTCCCAAATCACCTTCCTAAAATCCTGAGGACAGTTCTCAGGAAAATCTTGTGATAGATGTGCGTGATCAGGGTGGATAGTATCAGTTAAGTTTGAGGAGATCTGGGGCAGAAAATCTGTTTCACAAGACAACAAGTTTGCATGCCAATGCATTCACTAGAATACATACAGCTGGTATTTTTGTATAAACCCAGATCTTTATTCACATTTTAAAGAGAGTAAAATTCACACAATGATATACTCTATGTCTAATTACCCTTTCCTTTAAAGCTATCTCTATAGTTTGTGTTTCTTACAATGATGATTCTTTTTGGGGGGAATTGAGTTTTTAATCATGTTTTATTCCCTACATATGGTATGCCATACATTCAGGCACACACTGGAGTATTTGGGACACAATTCTATATTTTTATGTACTGAGCTATATTAACATGTGTTGCTCAAGATAGATACCATTAACTTTTAAGAGAGCTGTGGTAGTTTTAATTAGGGCACTCAATGGCACTTGCTGGAAACATTTAACTGTAATCGACAACTTGTCAACTTGATCTAACGTTTCCTACTTTCAAATGACTATAGAAGAAAGAAGTGCAGACATTACAAAAAGACTTGCTCTTCATTTATGCATTTGAAGAAAAGAGTCTAATGAACAGCTAGAATTCCTGATTCCCTTTGAGATTTTTATAGAGTATAGAATGCAATTTAGATATTTAACTGGGGTGAATGGTTTTCCACATTTCATGGTTGGTGTACGTTTCCTTGTTTCTTCTGTGTGTATAACATTCAACACTTTTGAAAATAAACATTAAAAAAAATGTAAGTCTTCTGATTAATAAGGTGCCTAATCTTTTCAGAGAATAATAATAGTAATAATTAATAATAGCAATGCAACTGAAATATATTAAATAAATTCACATTCTTACTGTTATTATTATTATTTGTATTATTTCAGGGCAAAGAAGGCCTAATCAGAATCAGGGCCCTATTGCATGAGGCACTGTGTAGAGCAGGGATTGGCAACCTTTCAGAAGTTGTATGCCGAGTCTTCATTTATTCACTGTAATTTAAGGTTTCGCGTGCCAGTAATACATTTTTAGAAAGTCTCTTTCTCTAAGTCTATAATATATAACTAAACTATTGTTGTATGTAAAGTAAATAAGGTTTTAAAAATGTTTAAGAAGCTTCATTTAAAATTAAATGAAAATGCAGAGTCCCCCGGACCGGTGGCCAGGACCCGGGCAGCGTGAGTGTTACTGAAAATCAGCTCACGTGCGGCCTTCGGCACGAGTCCCATAGGTTGCCTACCCCTGGTGTAGAGTCTAAGGCTGTGTCTACACTGCCCCACATTTCGGAATATGGAGGTGTGAATAGCAGTGTGCACCAAAGTGCTGTGCTGTAACTCCCCCATGTGGATGCTGCAGACACGAACTAAAAGGTTCCTAGTGCATATTAGTGTAATCCAGTTTTAAGAGGATTACATTAATGTGAACTAGGAATCTTTTAGTTCACACCCGCATTACAGCATCCACTTGGGGGCATCACAGCACAGCTTTATGTTCACACTGCTATTCTCCCTCCACCCATAGACTGAACTGCGGGGCAGTATAGACGAGCTCTAAGACTGTATTATACAGATGTAGTAATGGTCAAAATTAGAAACACAGAAAAATAACATTACTTCTAAGCTCTTACTTGGAAGGAGGGGACAATTTTTCCTTCTCAGTTTTCTGTAAACTCCTTTGAGTGAAAAACAGTTTATCACAAGATGGGTATTCAAAATAGGGGAGCAGAAGTATACACTGGGCAATTAAGAAACAAAGATGACTATCAACTGTTTGTTATAACAACCAGGGTTGCCAACCCTCCAGGATTGTCGTGGAGCCTCCAGGAATTAAAGATAAGTCTTTAATTAA
This sequence comes from Trachemys scripta elegans, assembly GCF_013100865.1. Lineage (NCBI taxonomy): Eukaryota > Metazoa > Chordata > Testudines > Emydidae > Trachemys > Trachemys scripta. The sequence goes on from NC_048298.1 coordinate 43,086,221, forward strand.
AGATTATGTCATATGATGAAACCTCCAGGAATACATCCAACCAAAATAAATTAAGATGTCAAACAACTTTAAAGAGATGTAAAGAACTCAAGACAACTCCATATTGCAACACATCATCAAAATGTGGGGGAGGGATAGCTCAGTGGTTTGAGCATTGGTCTGCTAAACCCAGGGTTGTGAGTTCAATCCTTGAGGGGGCCTCTTAGGGATCTAGGGCAAAATCAGTTCTTGGTCCTGCTAGTGAAGGTAAGGGGCTGGATCCATGATCTTTCAAGGTCCCTTCCAGTTCTAAGAGATGGAATATCTCCATTGATTTATTTATTTTATTTAAAATCAATATAGAACAGTATATTAGGGTAGATAACACTAACACAAGCAAAATTAAGGAATAGCAAAGTTAATCTAATCAGGGACGGCTCTAGGCACCAGCAAACCAAGCACGTGCTTGGGGCAGCACATTTTCAAGGGCAGCATTCTGGACATTTTTTTTTTGTGCTTCCGGCGGCAAAAGCTTAGAGCCGGCCCTGGCAGCAGCAGCGCGTCGTGTGCGGGGGGCGCCCTGGGGCCGCTGCGGTTCGCGCCGTGGGGGAGCAGCGCCGCACCTTGTGGCTGGGCTGGGCAGGCTTCGAGTGGGGGACACTCAGGCTGGTGGACACCCCACGGGGCACACGGAGCCACCTGCAGCTGCCGCAGGGTGGCCGCCCCCCCAGCACTGCAGCCAGGGCTGGGCAAAGCAGCCCAAGCTGCCCCGGGACTGTGGCAGGGCGGCCAGAAGCAGCAGCAGCAGCGGGGCCATAGAGTAGGGTTACCATCCGTCCAGGTTTCCCCAGACATGTCCAGCTTTTTCAGCGTTAAATGGCCGTCCGGGGGGGATTTCTAATCAAGTAGAAATGTCCGGGATTTCCCCCTTCCCCTCATGCGGAGTGGGGCGCGGCTGATTGGACGTCTGGCCTGATTGAAAGCTGCTCGCAGCCACTAGGGCCTCTAGCAGCCAGAGTCCCTCCCCCTCCCCCGCTGCCTCTTCCCCCACAGGGCAGCACGGCTGTGTTTGATTCCACATGGAGCCTGCATTTCTCCCTCTGCCGGGTGAGCGGGGGGAGCAGGGCAGGCGGCGGGTGTGTGTGTGTGTAGAGGCTGCAGGGGCAGGGCAGGCAGGGGGCGCAGAGGCTGCAGGGCAAGTGGGGAGCAGGGGGGCACAGAGTTTGCAGGGGCGGGGGGGGCACAGAGGCTGCAGGGGCAGGGCAGGCAGGGGGTGGAGAGGCTGCAGGGCGAGTGGGGAGCAGGGGGCACAGAGGCTGCAGAGGGCGGGGGGGCGCAGAGGCTGCAGGGTGAGGAGGAGCAGGGCAAGCAAGGGCATAGGGGCTGCGGGGCGAGTGGGGAGCAGGGAAGCACTTAGCAACCCCCAACCAAGATCAGAGCGGGAGGGAGGAGGGGGAATGCGGGGTGCTCAGAGGAGGGGGCAGAGACTTTGGGGAAGGGGTTGGAATGGGGGCGGAGAAGGAGTGGGGTTGGGGTGGGGCCGGGGTGGGGAAGGGGCGGAGTTGGGGCAGGGCCGGGACCGGGACCGGGGCCCCGTGGAGTGTCCTCTTTTTTAAATGTTTGAATATGGTAACCCTACCATAGAGGGTGGGGCTCTGCCGTGCGGGGCCTGCGTCCCACTCTCCGGGGCTCCGCTGCCTCTGGGGCTACCTTGCTCTGGCTCCTCAGACACCTGCTGGGGCAGTCTCCCGGCTCTGCCCTCTCGGGTCCCGGCCGGTCCTGGAGGCAGGAGCACTGGATGGAGGGATCCTGGGTTGAGGCACGGCCCAGGAGCCCCATTGCTTACCCTGACCCTGCCAGCACTGGACCGGCTGGAGGCGAGGGGGGAGTGGGCAGAGTCATCACTGCTGGGGGGAGCCCAGGGCTGGGGCAGCAGGAGGTGCGGGTGTGGGAGGGGGAAGAGAGAGCCCAGGGCTGGGGTTGGGGGCAGCCAAAAATTTTTTTGCTTGGGGCGGCAAAAAACCTAGAGCCGGCCCTGAATCTGAGCATTGTCATAAGCAGATAAACTGCACAACAAGTTTTCAGTAACTTCTTCTGGGGAATAAGAAATCAAATTTAATGGACATTATCAAATCTAGAAAAAAATTGCCTATTTAGAAATATGCATAATTTTATAGAAAACAAAATTTCTTTATCTATTCCTGTAGAGATGAACATTTTGAGTGCCACAAACCCCTTTCTGGGAACTTAAGATTTTCCTTAAATCAGGGAAAATTGTTGTTCTTTTTAAAATAAAAAATGCCATGAACCCTTTTCATACTAACCTCCATGCTTGATCTTTATCACATCGGATGACTAAAGAGACTCCAGAAAATTCAGCTTTGGCTCTCAGTTACACTGAATGTAACTGATGTAGAAATTTGTTTTCTTTGTAAAATTCACCCTTATGCACAGGATCAGTCAAGAACTAGGAACTTGAGTCCTGCCTAACCTTTATTTTGAGGGTTTAAGTGGGACTTTAGTAAGCGCAGAGACCCAGACTGGCCCACTGCACAGAGGATAAATTTCATTATGCTAATAGTCTCCAATATTCACTTAAAATTAGCTGTTTTAAGCTCCAGTTCAGCAAAGCATTTAAGCCTGTGCTTAAATCAATCCCTGTTCAGCAAAGCAATTAATCACATGCTTAACTTTGAACATGTTTAAGTCTCATTGAGGCCAAACGGGACATAAGCATGTGATTAAAGTTAAGCACATGCTTAAATATGGATGAACTGCTCAATTGGGGCCTTACTGAATATGTCTGCTATTAAACTAGTTTGCTAGAATATTGGTGGAAAGTGAATTCACAAGGGACACAGAAATAATCAAACCAAGTTTGTTTATTTATTTATTTATTTTTAAGTTCATGAATAGTTTTTGCAGCATTTGCCCAGCTCTGCTATGGAGAGTGATTTCTGCCAGCTGGCCTCAACATCAGTACCTGGGGAGTTATATGCAAAAGGTTGACATATATATAGCTCTTTCAGGGTGACCCCAGGAACAGATGTGTCAATGAAGTTAAAAAGTTTTCCAGTAAACTTCTGGCTATGGTCTCTTCTAAACTAAACTAAACTAAACTAAAGCCATCTCTAGCTGATGTTAGCTAGCTGGGAAAGAATCTGCTTTACATTAGGGCATCTGGTGGACTCCCTCCCCTCCCATTCCCAACAGGTCTGACTGCCTTATTGGGCTGGGGAAGTAGAGAGGGTTGCTGAAGGCTCTGCTTTGAGAAAAGAGTGTCTCTAAGACTGCAAAGAGTAGAGCACACAAATGGAGTTTCCATAGGCCAGCAGCTGTAGACAATTATTTCAAGTGACCAATACTGAAATGATAAAAAAATAAATATTTGTACTGTTTCAAACCTGCAGCAAAGATACAATTGAAATGAAACTCAACAGAATCTATTTATGCAGTATCCAAACTAATGTATCATTTGTTAGTTTCTTAATTTATTTTCCCATCTTACATTAGCATTAAAAATAGAAAGAACTACATAAAATAAACAAGATAAGACAGAAGCTGATCACTCATAGGGTTGGAGAAAGGAGGTGACATCTTCAAATTCAAGTCACTGGCTTGAATTCATACCATGTTGATAGTTATGAAAGCCATTACTGTGGGCACCATTATAATCCTGCCTGTCACTCAGGCCTGTCATCTTTGACTTGGATTTCTCTCTAGGTCCTCACATCCAGGCTGTATCTAAACTTTGCCTCCTTATCACTTCTCGTTTACTATAGAGATGTAGATGGTTGCCTCCAATCTGTCCATAAAGCCAGCCTCCCTTGCCCACTTGTTAAATTTTGAAATAAACTCCTTAGTGCTTTTTCCTATGCCACCCCACATCCTTCCTGTAACCCTCTGCAAAGCTATTTCACTATGCACCTTCACATCCTTCCTCAAAACTCTTCTTAGCCATGATCCCTATATAAAACTTGACAATGGTTAGGCTTCTAGTGTGCAGAGACCACTGTCTATTATGTTGACCAAGATCACCTCATTATTTACTTATACTCCCGCTTTTGGCTATATCCATCTGCTGTTGCAGTTTTATACTTAAACTGCAAGTCCTTTTGGGCAGGAACTGACTTTTCGTCTGTGTTTGTACAGCTCCTGTCACAGTGGAGTCCTCGTCCATGACTATCGCTCCTAGGCAGTATAGTAATACAAATAATAAATATTAATAATAATTACTTACTGGCAGTTATGCAGTGATGCAATGATATTGTGGTCTATGGGACAGACGTGGTTGAGCATCATGTAATTAAAACTCTCACAAACATCACAGCTGGAACAACTGCAGCTGCAATGGCAGCCTGAGCAAAAAGGATAAGGATTTCTGGGCACAGAAACTGAACTATGGTTTCATTTTTGACAGTGTACCTGCCAAGCCAGGGATGAGGCACATCAACACTACAGAGTGACTAAACTCGAATTGCAGCTGCTTGTGCTTTATCTATTTGGTGGCTAATCAGAGGACTTTACGTTCCATTACTGTCAATCTGGGACTTTTCGCCAGCACTATATTCACTTAGGGTGATATTCTGCCTTCCTCTGATGTGGCTGTACAGTGACAGGAAGGCCTTCCCCACTAGTGAGGCTCACATAGGCACCTGGCAGAGCTGAAGACCATAAGGGCTACTCTTTCCCTACTCCCCTGGGGTGTATGGCAATCTGAAAGGGGTTGGGAAAGTGGGAAGGAGACAGGGCCATGGCTCTGCTTCTCACTAGTCACTTGCTAGCACAGCTGGTTGAAAATTGGCCTTAATTTTCACAAAAATGGTTATCACAAATCTTATGGTCAATAATCAAAATTTTAATGAAAATTTTCAGGAAAAAAATCCAGTTTGGTAGAATTTCAACCAGCTGTGCCAAGTTGACTGGCTATGTGTGCAGGAATAGAATGGACTCTCAAAGGGCGTAGCAGAGGGTGCACCGATTCTGCGTGCCTAGCAGCTCTCGAAGACATTCTTTCCAGTGCTCGCCTTGGCAATGGTGTGACTTTCCCAACACAGGCCCAGTGTCACACAGAAAAGCTGTAGGAGAACCCCACATCTCCTGACACCCCATCTTAACCATAAAAACATCTTTCTTCTCAAGGAGGAGGAGAGGTTTAGTTGTTCTACATATCTTAAAGGCTGGGATTCTCCACTAATGAAAAGGAATTTCTTGCACACCCACAATCCTGGTTATTCACAGAGGATCTAGCCCTTATAATCGAGAAATCTATACCTGGAGAAAATGAAATGTGTTTGTGCTGAATTTGTGTACAGTCAAGTGTACACTAACTACCAATTACTATGCTATCTACAGAGACTAGTTATTCTCTGCTTATTCTGTCTCTAATGTATTGATTGATTATTTAAGAAACACATTAATCAACATTGTAATGGTGGTCTTTAAGATGATATATGAAGGATGTGACAAGTGTTTAAAACTCTTTTTATGGTACAATCTGAATAATGGTGCAGAAGACTCAGAAGAGGTCATTAATTTAATCCTAATCAGGCCAACCACTGAATTAAAGAACTGTTATTGGATACATGACTGTGTCTAGTGCTTTAAGGCTACAAGACAGTAGCATCTGAGAAGGGACTGTAGTGTGAGAAAAGTGATTTGTTCTTCACTGATCTTTAACTATTTAGACATAGTGTGTAAAGGTAAAATCTTTATGCCATCTAATGATATGTGCCTGCTGGTTATATGAACTATGCTATACCTGCCTGCTATGGTTTATAAGTAAACAAATCCACTAATTAGAGCTAATTGTGTCAGACACTTGGCTGACTAGCATAATTAATCTAGCCCCCCTTTTTACCTCAAGGAGAAAAGTATTCTTGGCTACACAAAGTGAAAAATAAGAATAGCTTCTGAGTGAAAGGCAAATAAGTAGTAGAGCATGAAGAAGTAAATAATGAAGAAGCTCTAAACTTAAGAAAAGTTTAGAGCACAGCCTATTGATGAGATTTTGTAGGAAATGTGGTGGTAGGGAAATACAGGTTAGGGCTAGAGTACAAGTAGCTTTATGCAGAGGGTAAAAGAGTCTTAAGTCACAGCCACAGCAGCAGCGGTTATGTCATGGCAAGTATGGTTAATGATTGGTTATAGCTGTTGCATGAGAATGAGTTGCAGTACTGTTACTGATTAACCAGATGGAACTCTGGAGCGTGGAGGGTTACCTCAAGAAGTGGTGACTACCTAAAATATTTGCAAGCCCAGGATATGTAAACGTTATGGTGTTGATTGCATTCTGCATATTAGTGAAAACAACTTTTATGTTTATGATGAAATTGAAGCCTATTTTTATACTCCTACTCTCCATGTATAACTGCAGTCAATAAAAGGTCTCTATCACACATCAGTGTGGAGGTTGGTTGCCATAGCTCCTATCCAATTACTTTTCTTCAGTGTTTCAACAAACCTGCATAACAGCACCTTAAATCTGCTGTGTATCCATGTGCCCAACTTCTTCTATTGCAGAGGTAGAATAAGTTGTTCATGAAGTCTGATCAGACCAATATATACAGGCAGGGCCATCCCTAGGAGGATGTGGGGTGCGGGGCCCAGAGTGGAAGTGACAAATTCGTTACTTCCGGGACCGACCCGTCACTTCCGGGACTGACTGTGCTGGCCAACCGTACCAGCCCGCGGGGCCCCCCAAAGCGTGGGGCCCGGAGCAGTTGCCTCGATTCATCATACCCAAGGGATGACTCCGTATATAGGGTCTACAGGTGTCAGTACATTGGGTTTCACATATCCCTTTTTGCATCTTCATATACTGACACACTCTGCAAGTGTACGGATCTTTCTCCTATTTTTGGAAGATGTTCTCTGCTTGTTCAGTGTGCAGTGCTTTTCTGATATCTGCTAGCATACAGTACTACCTCTCTTACCATCCTTCTCTCTCCTAAATACCATCACATCAAACTGCAGCCAGAATCTGCCTACATTTGTGGAAGACCCACCTTTTGAACACGATAGATTTCCACATTTCCAGAAGTCCTACAGAAACAAGCAGGTACTATCAAATGGTCAAATACCACTCAACATTTCAAGTCCCAGAAAACAAAATACTACTTTATCCTAGGTTGATTTTATAATACAGAATTAGAAAAGAATGTTTCTATTCTACATATTTTCAATTTACATGTGCCCAGATCAAAGGACAAATAATATAAAAGGAACCTACAAGCAACTGACATTAAATTTCATATAATTATGACAACATTACACGTTAGAAGCAAAAAGGTGAAAAACAAACAAACAAACAAAAAACAAATTGGATAGAAAATATTAGAGTTAAAAATTACTTCTTTGGTTAGAATTATATAATTTAGTTTTCACAACATGCAAACCAATTGTGTTCAGTGATAGTGGTGACAATTGATGGAATATTACAGACCAAAAATGTAATAATCAGCAAAATTATATCTTCATGAAGTATGTTAATTCATAACATGCCCATAGGCTATAGATTTTTCCAGGTCTCACTGTTTTGACAAACAAAACATCTGCAACAATACAACCATTAATTTTAAATTAAAATAGCATGTAGTTAAGTTTAAATCATGAATATCAATAGATTAGTTTTGACTCTTAAATGTAAAAGGGGTTCAGATGAGCTGTTTGCCCCCTCCTATGATATAATCTTCAGGAGAGGATATTAGGCACAGAGAAATGGACAGTTCTGTGGAGAGTGTTCTGTCCCTTTCTGTCTGCAGTTCCTACCCCCACAATAGAAAATCTGGAGAGTCCTTTGCAATCAGGTGGTACAGAAGGGTGGCACGCTCCTTCTTCCAAATGAAAATGGGAAGATCCATACATGTACAGACTCCTATTTTCTGGGTCTTCAGGAGATGTTCTGGGTCAATATTTATTATATAAGCTTCTAGTAAACGGAAAAAGATATCAGTACATTTAAACCAGGAAAGGTATACTGAGGGCCTGATCCAAAGTCCATTTTAAGTCAGTGATGGTGGAGTTATTTTTAGTCTTAACTTTCAGATAACATATAGGATAACATTTAAATAAGGATTTTTGCCAGGATTATCAGAGATAAAAAAGTCATGTTCCTTGAGTCCCCCAAAAATATGTTCTCAGCCCCTTAAAAAAAAACCCTGATATATTTTGCTATATTTTATATGAAGAGAACTGATATGTTGAGATACTATTTATGTCTATTTTGTTTTAACATTAAAGATAATAGACAACATAAATGATTCATGTATTATTGTATCAAAATAAATATCTCCTATATTGTGGATTTTTTTAGAAACTTAAAACCCTTTTTTCATTTCCTATAATTCATATTCCAGTCAAGTAAACTAATAAGCACTATTTGTCCATCTGCCAAGATCAAATACCTTTATCTTGTTTGGGATCACAATGTAAGAGGAAACTAATGATGTCTTTCTTCAATAGTAAGACAGGTGGCTGACAAACGATAGTAAACTGAAGTGGTATATTGATCCTTGAACAGTACTAATTAGGGAGAAAAAATTTAGCATATACTGAGATGAAATACCAGAGCAAAACCGTTAAAAGGAATCAACTTTTATTTTTCAAGTGCAAATACAAGCAAAAATGCACATTAAAATACATATATCAACTTAAAAAAAACAACGAGGAGTCCTTGTGGCACCTTGTGGCACCAATTTATTTGGTTAGTCTCTAAGGTGCCACAAGGACTCCTCGTTGTTTTTGCTGATACAGACTAACACGGCTACCACTCTGAAACCTATATTAACTTAGTTATACTGCTTTTTGCCTTTCTATTCCAGAAGTAATATTTTTGTAAATAAATATTAGAGCTATGTGAACAATTCATCCAGAACCAAGAAATCATCTGAAGTCAAATTAGGTTCTGAATTCCATGGACCAAGTTCTACATTTAGTCATGGGATTGTAGGGGCCTGAGCAGACCTTTAATCTACTGTAAGTGATGTATTTAAAGAATTATCTGTGGTACATGATTTTACTGGGGTTTTTAACAGAATTCAATTAACACGTTTCTTCAGTGCAATAATGAAAGCGCAATGCAATGATATAGTGATGTTAAATATTCTAGTGTGAAATACACATCTTGTAAATTATTTGAAGATGAATAACTATATCCATCTCAGAACAGTGGCAAGACAGAGATGAGGTGTTAAGCTTCACAAATGAGAGGATGTAATTCATCTAAGTTTTGTGCTCTACTCATGCTCAACACCTAAGGAATTTACACAGCAAAGTGTGGAACGGGTCAAAGCATAGTAAATCTTCAGTAAGTTTGTTGGGGATCTGCACGTAGATCATTTTCGAATTGAAGAGCACTGCCTACCAGCAAAGCTACAGAAGCAATTTTGAATCCTCTTCTGTCTGTAAGAAGGTCTGGCTAGCGTGACTGCCTATGGGAGGGTTTTCCAAGAGCTGCCTTCCTCTGAACATGGTAAGGATTCAACAGCAGTTTTTCAAAGAAATGCATTGTTTTGGCCACAAAGCACTGACCTCATTCATAAGCCCATCCTCCTCTTCACTTGATACAGATCTTTAAATTAATTTAATTACTTAATTTGATTTCTAAAATACCAAAAAAGGCACCCATCCAGAAGCTCTGGGCAACCTATCAACACATAAAATCATCATACAAAAGTGTATAGTGAGACATCCTAACGTGTCTCACTCCTTAGTAAAATACTGCAATCATTATGCAATAAATGAATCAGCAACTCAACATCCCATTTCTTCTCAGTGCATTAACACCTCCCCCTCCACAGATACCAGAAAAACAGAGAGGACTTGCAATCTGCCCTAAAGAGCAAAAGAGTCAGGCTATTTCTTTGATCTTATACCAAATATAATTCATTTTCACTGTTAGATTTTGTTTGTTGTCTGCCATTATGTGCTAAACTGTAAGCTCTTTGGGTCAAAGACTGTATGCTTGAACAGCACCTAGCGGAGTGATCCATGGGTGGTCCTGTAGCCACTACTGTAATACAAATAAATAAATAATAATCAACCCACACTGTTTTGTAGCTCTTTCATTGCATCATGTATGAAATTAAATGATAAATTCTGGTAACTGGTGTACTCTGGCAGGTATCATGAGCAATTTATCTGTACTATAAAGGTGCCTAGTACACTTCTGAGTGCTGTATAGGGTTGCCAAGCGTCTGGTTTTCAATCGGAACGCCCAGTCGAAAAGGGACCCTGGTGGCTCCGGTCAGCACTGCTCCAATCTGGAACCCTCTCCCACACTCCTAATCCCTCAGCCCCCCTCACCAGAGTCCCCTCCTGCATCCCAAACCCCGGGCCCACCCTAGAGCCCACACCCCCAGCCGGAGCCCTCACCCTCTCCAGGATCTCTGCCTCAGCTCAGGGAAAATGAGCTAGGGTGCGGGAGAGCGAGCAACAAAGGGGGAATGGTGGGGGGCGGGGCAGGAACTCTGAGAAGGGACAGGGCAGGGACATGGCAAGGATGTTCGGTTTTCTGCAAATAGAAAGTTGGCAATGTAAAATAATGGATCTCAACAATATCAGACAATGAGAAAGTAGAATACATTATAAGAAGCACGATTGGGCAGAGTTTAAATGAGAGAGTGAATAGAAGATGAAACAATTATTAATATGAAGATAAAAACCTTTTGCCGACAAGTTCAATGATGGTATGGAATTAATTATGGAATCTGCCATAGTTTTCCATCTTTTGCCAAGCCTTCTTCAGAGCATACAGGTCTGCAAGTAGTAGGAAAAAAGCTACCAAGTCAGTGTAGTTACTCTGGATTTACACTGCTGTAACAGAGCAGAATCTGGTCCTAGCTGTTTGTGGATTGCTCTGGGATTTCAGCGAGAGATAGGCGCACAGACACTTAGAGTAAGGCAGCAGTGTGCATGCCCAGACACAGAAACGTAGTTGGCTAGGGAACATTTACAGCAGAAATATAGGTGCTGAGTCAGTTTAGGTGCCTACAAGGTTAGGCAGCAGCTGAGAAGGAATTTTGTGGATCATAAAGGTGCCTAAAACTGGGATGTAGGCAACTAAAACTGGGGATTAGTTGTACAAGTCCCTTTGTGGACCTGCCCTAAATAACCATCTAAGTCACTTTCGAAAACAAGACATAGGCTCCTAAATCACTTTGGTATTTTTGAAAGAGGTACCCCTAATCTTTATGATTTCTGTGTCTATCCTTAGTAAAAATAACACTGCTACCACATGCTTCACATCCATAGTGAAGTGGTAAAGTAGAAAAGGCCTCTGAAAGCAGTCCATAAAGTGGATTTGTGAGGTAAAATTTTTCCAGTGTCTTCTTCACTCTTTGAGTGTTAATGCTCTCAAGTTTGGTTTGAAGTATTCAAGGACAGTCATACAAAATGTGAAATCAATGTTTCCTTGTAGTGCCCAACTTCAGATTTCAAGTCCAAAACAGAAATTGATTGCCTGATACTTTGGGCAGTAAAATTAGCTTTTTCTTCATGATACCTACAAAAGCAGTAAAAACTACATCAGCAGTAAAGAAAACACAGGCAGTGATATTGGCTAGAGTGAAAGCAAAGAATTAGGAGTAGTATCAGTACTGCTACTATAGTGCAATCTTCTTTGGCATTTCATTATTATGACAATTCACTTAAAATGTGAATGTTAATGGAGGATCAAAATTCTTGTCCAAAACAAGAGGATATGAAAAGATTTTAAAAAATTAAAGGATACACATATTTTGAAATAAATTCTGCATTGACTTCTAATGCTTGCAGTCTTATTATAGTTAATGAGTTTGCACGACTTGGAATTCTCAAAGCATTTGAACCTGCATTTCTAGTTTGTTTTATTCTGACTACTGCAGTTGTTTTGAGTCATAAAATAAAACAATGTTCATTTTAAAAAATCCATCTGTTCATGGATTCATAGATTTCAGGACAAATGAACTATTGGGAACATCTAGTTTGATTGCCTGTGTAACCCAGGCCATAGGACTTCCTGAATTAATTCCCACTTCAAGTCCAATTGTGGTTGAACTAGAGCATGTCATGTAGAAAAAAACATCTAATTTTGATTTAAATATTTCCAGTGATGGAGACTCCACCACAACTCTTCATAAATTGTTCCAATCATTAATTACCTTCACTGTAAAAAGCACTTATTCCAGTAGTAGCCATATCAGTGCCAAATACAGAGGTAACATAGATGTTGAATTTCATATAAAAATAAACTGACATTTGCATCTGTGTTTGCTCAGATATGTGTAAGTTAATTGTCAACATCTATGTGTCTTTGTGTAACTGAAATGCTCATTTTCAGAAGAAATAATCTGTAAAACATTATGTAAAAATTATATGTGAAAATCACAAGTGATAGACACATTCATGGTTGCCCTATTTATGCAATATTCCTATATAAATCAATGGGAATATTCATAAGAATAAGGCATACAGGATTTTGTCCTTGGTTTGAATTTACAAATATTTGCCCTGCCAATTTCCACGTATAAATCTAAACCTAGCTCTTTAAAAATGGTTCAGCCAAGCACCACAAAAGAGGGATAGAAAATGGATGTTAACAGAAAATATCACCCCAAACAGCAGCCCATATACTTAGAAACATTGCATACATCTCCCACTATAGCAATGCTACATATACCACCTCTAGTATATATAAGCTTCTAGGATGAAATCTTGACTGCATTGAAGTTAATGGTAAAACTGCCACTGACTTCAACAGGGGCAGGATTTCACCCTGAGTATTACACTGCAAGAGGAGGGGGAAAAAAATCACATGACTGGGAAGAAACACTACATTCAAAGCCCGAAGTGAGAACAGTGAATTGCTCAGGGATTCAATAATAAAGCACATAGCAGAGCTTCAGTGAGCTGTATTGCACATAAGTACACTGACAAGTTTCAGGGACTGAAAGGAAACATGTTATAGGAATTCTAGCAGAAAGGTTTTGAACTATTCAAACATAATCATAAGGTTAGCTTACTTTAGATTTAATTAAGTAATACTAGAATGTAAGGCCCTAAAACAAAATGCACAAAACTGACATACAAACTAAACTCATCAACAGTGAAAACAATTCAATTAAAAGCACAAATGGGTCTTCACTACTCACATCTATCTGTGCACACTGGGGCATGTGTATATAGTGCAGTATGATATGCCTGCAATAACATTACATCTTTAATAAAATAACAACATAATTAATTTTTGCCTTTCAGACCTCAAATCCCTTTACAAATATTAACTAATAGCTCATAGAGTCTTATTAATAAGGTAAGTTTATAAAGAGAGGTCACTCACCAGTAACTGTTGATCTTTAATAGTAGCTTCTGTGCATTCCCACTTGTTGGATATGGCACCCTTGGTGTTCAGCTGTGGAACTGCCTTGGAAAGCATTGTCTGTTGCAGAGTGCACACGAGATCTCATGTGAGGGTGACATCATAACCCTGTTCTGTATAAGGGAGTGCAAACACCCCACAGACACCTCACTTCCTTCTCCCTAACCACCTAGTCCAGCTGTTGAATAGAACTCTGAGGCAGAATGGAAGGTGGTCAGGGAATGTGAATATACAAGGGCAACTCTCAGAGAATAACACTTATTGGTAAGTAATGTCCCTTTCTTCTTTGAGGGCCTCTGTATATTCCCACTTGTGTGGTACTGTGCTATTTGGATGGTGGTTCAGGAGTTCGGAGCTAAATATGGAAAGTCGCCCCATCTCCCAAACTGGGTATCAGAGCACAATGCTAAATCTAAGGAGTAGTGTCTGGTGAAAGTATGCACCAAAATCCAAGTTGCTGCATTGCAGACCTTGATCAGAGGAAACTGCCTAAATCATGCTACTGATACCGGGCTGGCTCTCATGGAGTGGGATTTTAAACCAGGAAGTACTATTTTTCTAGCTAAAATGGAACAATGTTCTATCCATGTGCTAATCCAGCGTGGAAGTCTCTGTTTGGTACTTTTCTGAAAAGCTTGGTTTCTTCCAGGTAAAACAAGATTGCCCTCCTTACCTTGAGCGTATGGAGACAAGTGTCCTCTGGGTCTGAGTAGGGTCGGAGGAAGAACACAGGGAGGGAAAGCTCCAGAGGGCAGCTGGAGGAGCTAGTCAGCTGAGGAGCCCAGTAGCCTTTGGAGCAGGGAAGCTGTGGGAGCTGGGGAGCCAGTCACCCTGGGAGGCAGGCAACCCACCAGGCAAGCTGCTGGGGAGTTGTGCAGCCCGCGGAGTTAGCTGGGCTTCCAGGAAACCAGGCCACCTGCTTACCTGGTTTCTGTAGAAAGTTTTGAGAGACTCAACACATTCCACTGAAATGTTTAGATTTTGTTGAATCGGAAATTGCTAAAGCAATGGAATCGAAACATGTTGCATGAATGTGTTGATTCTGTCAAAACTTTCTACAGAAGCCAGGCATTTTCCAATGAAAATCTATTCTGTCAGAAAACTGTAGCCGAGCTCTAGAATGGAGTGGAACACCTTGTTGCCCCTAACTCTTTTTTGTGTATGCAGTTTGCCCCAGGGTACTGTAGCAAAATTTAATGTCCTTCAGTCTGTACAGGATACACACACTCTGTTCTTGGATAGAAGAGAGGGTGAGAACCAAGAGGGCCAGATATTCTGACTGGATTGGGAAGGCCTGAGTTAACAGCTAGAGCCAGCTTCTCCATAGTTTTTATCTGCATTTACTTGTGGTGCTGAGCCTGAGGCATTGGTGCCAGAGGAGAGGCCTGGAGTCCATGCTAAGAGCAACAGATGAGGAACAGAAATTGCGGAGGGCATTTCCTGTGTTAATCACCAAGGCTACTGAGGCCTTAACAAGCAGTGCCAGTTTGATCTTCAGTGCTGTGTTTGATTCAGCCAGCAGGAGTAGTGTTGGGTAAGGAATTCACTCCCACTATATTGTTGAGGAGATTCTGGTCTCAGGCCCATGAGAGAAGGCAGCACTGAGACCAGAGTGCATCTTTCATCCAGTATCAGAGGAACTTGTTACAGAGACTGGTCTCGGTACCCTCAACAGGCCCATTGGAGTAGCAGTCTGTAAGCAACAAGAAGCCAGGAGAGCCTGGAGTCTTGAGTGCCTCTCCCTTCTAGTGTGGGGAGTGAAGGTGAGGTACAACATAGACTGGATTACTGAGTGGGTCTCACCCAGACACAGAGGTCACTAGATATGGGTGCTGGTCTCTGGTATGATCATTGGGCAAAAGGTGCACCTATTTAAACCCCTACACAGCTCTGAACCCAACACAGTCCCAGCCAGGGGCTGCAGACTCCCAGGACAACAGTAGGATATGCACACTAATATATCCTATACTAATCTATCTCAACTAACTGCTAAAAAAAAAAAAAACTACACTAAGGAAAGATCTAGCCTGAAAAACACAAAAACAAGTTCCATTCTCTCTCTGCAATGGCAAAGAAGGAATTGAGGCAGCTTTGGGGGCACTCATTTCTATTACAGTAGGGAATGACGTCATCTTTGTACTATATCTCACTTGTGCCTAAAGGACACAGCTTTTGAAGGCAGTTCTGCAGTCATATCAGAAGTGCCATATCCCTCAAAGTGTGAATGCACAGAGGCCCCCAACAGAAATGCTGGAACAATTTGTATGGTGAAGGTGATGATGATGGAAACCATGGAAACCACGTACACCTCTACCCCGATATAATGCTATCCTCGGGAGCCAAAAATCTTACCACATTATAGGTGAAACCGCGTTATATTGAACTTGCTTTGATCCGCCGCAGCGCGCAGCCCCGCCCGCCCGGAGCACTGCTTTACCGCATTATATTTGAATTCCTGCTATATCGGGTTGCATTATATCGAGGTAGAGGTGTATTTGGTGTTTGTTATTACAACTTCAAGCCGGGGGAGTGGCAGCACTACCAGCGCTCCCTAGAGCCAGTAACGGTGGCCCTCAAAGAAGAGTTCTCATTTTGTAGACAGAAACATTGAGGCAGAGGTGGATTAATAAAAAATAGATAGTTTCAACAAAAATCCAAAACAAAACACTCCACAGCACACACTTCTCCTTGGTATCCTGCTGTTAACTGATTTAGCTCGTTAGACTGACAACACTTGGTAAGCAACCCACATCCTTTCATGTATTTATACCTGCTCCTGTATCTTTTACTTCATACATCTGATGAAGTGGGCTCTAGTCCACGAAAGCTTATGCCCAAATAAATTTGTTAGTCTCTAAGGTGCCACAAGGACTCCACATTTTTTTTTACGTGACAGATGTGTAATCATGTTTTAATGGACTAATGGAAGGTACTCAGTTACTAGTACTAGAGTGATGAGCGCAGTATAAGAATCTGTCCAGAATAGAATAAAATAGGATAAATTGCTATTCAGCGTGAGTAGGAGTATCAGAATCTAACCCTTTTCCAACATTACACAGCAAGTCAGTGGCAGAGTCAAGAAGAAGACCCAGCGCTCATATCTCACAGTCCTCAGGTCTAATAATAAAGTACAGCTAAAAAGTCCCAGCAACCATATTTAGAAATTTTCAATGTACAAAGTTACATAAAATAGCACATAATACACACTTCAAAAAACCACACAACAATGATTCTAAATCTAGAATGCTCTGCTTCCCCTCATTACCCAGGAAAATTTAAATTACACACACCTGCAGTGTATATAGATCCCCTTTCTCTTTAATGAAGTGCACATACTCTAACCACAATTAATCAAATTCCAATCAATCTACCATTAATTTGGAATGACAGCTTTTCAGCCATCTCAATATACTAATCTTTCATTACCAGTATGTTCACACTCCTTTACCTCCCCTAAATTGGTCTCATAATACATCCAATGGCAACAGCCATCTATTTTGTGAAGTTTTTACTTGTATTTTTAATTGCCTAGAAAATATTAAGCAAATACAAACATGTTAGGGAAGTAATTTGTAATCTCAAATAATATAGATAATCTTAATCCCTTTAGTCTGAAATATCTTAATTCTGAGACAAGACTGTATTTATTATGGTCAACTTAACACTTTTACCCATTGCGTTTATTAATGATGAAATATGTGTTTCTTAATGAAATGCTTCTTTATGGGATTAAATTCCTGCTACTCACTTGACTGTGTTTTTCAGGAGACTGCATTTTTATTCCCATTCTCAGCATCTTGCTCTTGGGTCCACCCGCTGATGTAACTGACCTAAGGAAGCATGCGTCATCCTTGGGAATGAGGAAGTGAGTTCTTACACTGCTCAGCAGTAACTTCTCTGGCTAATTAGGGTATGTCTACACTACAAAATTAGGTCGATTTTATAGAAATTGATCTTTAGAAAGCGATTTTATACAGTTGATTGTATATGTCCCCACTAAGGGCTTGTCTATACTTACGCGCTGGTTCGGCGGCAGGCAATCGAACTTCTGGGTTCAATTTATCACGTCTTGTCTGGACGCAATAAATCGAACCCAGAAGTGCTCGCCGTCGACTCCGGTAATCCTGCTCGGTGCGAGGAGTACGCGGAGTCAACGGGGGAGGCTGCCTGCCGCGTCTGGACCGCGGTAAGTTCGAACTAAGGTATGTCGACTTCAGCTACGTTATTCACGTAGCTGAAGTTGCGTACCTTAGTTCGAATTGGGGGGTTAGTGTAAACCAGGCCTAAGTGCATTAAGTCAGCGGAATGCGTCCTCAATACCGTGGCTAGCATTGACTCATGGAGCGGTGCACTGTGGGTAGCTATCCCACAGTTCCTGCAGTCTCCGCTGCCCATTGGAATTCTGGGTTAAGCTCCCAATGCCTGATGGGGCAAAAACATTGTCGCGGATGGTTTTGGGTACGTGTCGTCATTCTCCCCTTCCTCCCTCCCTCCCTGTCGTGAGTATTGTAAACACCTCATGCATTATCCTGCAGTATGTACAGAACCTGGCTAGGAGACACCAGCACGAGGACAATTGTGAGGAGGACATGGACACAGACTTTCCTGAAAGCACGGAATGTGGCAATTGGGACATCATGGCGGCAGTGGGGCAGGTTGATACAGTGGAACGCTGATTCTGGGCCTGGCAAACAAGTACAGACTGGTGGGACCACATAGTGTTGCAGGTCTGGGATGATTCCCAGTGGCTGTGAAACTTCTGCATGTATAAGGCCACTTTCCTGGAACTGTGTGAGTTGCTTTCCCCTACCCTGAAGCGCAGGAATACCAAGATGAGGGCTGCCCTGACAGTTGAGAAGCTAGTGGCGATAGCCCTGTGGAAGCTTGCAACGCCTGACTGCTACCAGTCAGTCGTGAATCAATTGGGAGTGGGCAAATTTACTGTGGGGGCTGCTGTGATCCAAGTAGCTAATGCAATCACTGACCTTCTGCTAGCAAGGGTAGTGACTCTGGGAAATGTGCAGGTCATAATGGATGGCTTTGCTGCAATGGGGTTCCCTAACTGTGGTGGGGCGATAGACGGAATGCATATCCCTATCTTGTCACTGGACTACCTTGCCAACCAGTACATAAACCGCAAGGGGTACTTCTCAATGGTGCTTCAAGCACTGGTGGATCACAAGGGACATTTCACCAACATCAAAGTGGGATGGCCGGGAAAGGTGCATGATGCTCGCATCTTTAGGAACTCTGGGCTGTTGGTGCAGCTACAAGAAGGGACTTACTTCCCAGGCCAGAAAATTACCATTGGGGATGTTGAAATGCCAATAGTTATCCTTAGGGAACCAGCCTACCCCTTGCTCCCATGGCTCACGAAGCCATACACAGGCAACCTGGACAGTAGTATGGAGCACTTCAACTATAGGCTAAGCAAGTGCAGAATGGTGGTAGAACGTGCCTTTGGATGTTTAAAAGCTCGCTGGCACTGTTTGCTGACTAGGTTAGACCTCAGCACAACCAACATTCCCATTGTTATTGCTGCTTCTGTGTTCGCCATACTATCTGTGAGAATAAGGAGGAGATGTTTATGGTGGGGTGGGAGGTTGAGACAAATCGCCTGGTGGCCGATTTTAAGCAGCCAGACACCAGGGCAATTAGAAGAGCACAGCTAGGCGCGCTGTGCATCAGAGAGGCTTTGAAAACCAGTTTCATGACTGGCCAGGCTACGGTGTGACAGTTGTGTGTGTTTTTTCTTGATGCAAACCCGCCCCCTTTGTTGATTTAAATTCCCTGTAAGTCAACCACCCTCCCTCCTTCGATCACAGCTGGCAAAGGAAATAAAGTCACTATTATTTTGAAACCATGCATTCTTTCTTTATTAATTAAAAAAAAGTGAGATAACTGACAAGGTAGGCCAGGTGGGGAGGACGGAAGTACAAGGCCACATTGCTTATTGTAGCCACACTACAAATCAAAAGTGTATGAATGACAGCCTTCTGTTGCTTGGGCCATCCTCTGCAGTGGAGTGGCTGGGTGCCCGTAGCCTTCCCCTCCCCCCCCGCATTCTTGGGCATCTGGGTGAGGAGGATATGGAACTTGGGGAGGAGGGCAGGCAGTTATACAGTGGATGCAGTAGCGGTCTGTGCTCTTGTTGGCTTTCCTACAGCTCCACCAGATGCCTCATCATGTCCATTTGCTCCCCCATTAGCCTCAGCATCACCTCCTACCTCTTCTCATCACGCTCATCTAATGCTTTTCTGGCCTCTGCCACTGAATGCCTCCATGCCTTCAGCTGTGCCCTATCAGTGCGGGAGGACTGCATGAGCTCGGAAAACATGTCATCGTGAGTGCATTTTTTCACCTTCTAATCTGCGATAACCTCAGGGACGGAGATGATAGAGAGAGCACAGAAACATTTGCACCTGTGGGGGGATAAAAAGGGAGAGTAAAATTTAAGATGATACATTTCTGAGAACAAAAGGGAGACTCTTTCACAGTGAATCAAGCAAATCACAGCAGACAGCACGTGTGCTTTAGATATGAGGTTGCATTTTGCCTTTTATATTGAGCGCCTGCCAGTATGGTGACACATCACACATGGCTGGGCAATAGAATTCGGTTTCCAGGCAGCCAGGGTAAGTCAAAGGATATGTGGGGTTGGCTTCTTCCGCCTTCATAACATATGGGAATGGTTTCAAACTGCAGTGCCCTCCTTTCCCATAGCAAGCAATGCCAGTTGGGTTTGCCATTTAAAAGGAGGGGCTGCTTTTTTCGGCTGGAGGTAGTAGCACACACGTCCCCCCACACCTCCGCGTGACTATTCTCTGGGATGAGCCCTTCACCCTCCCACCGTGTGGCTATTCTCCAGGATGACCCCTTTTAGCCAAGTGCAAACAGCCCAGCATGAACAGGGTCCTTTTACTGTTCCCTTACTAAAAATTCCCCTATTTCAACCTGGTGACCATGAATGATATCACTCTCCTGAGGCTAACACAGAAAGATATAGAGCGAACGTTGCTTGAACGCAACCAAAACCTAGGACCATTCGCTGCAAAGCTTTGCGCTGCAATGATTCCAGACTACTTGCTACTGGCTTTGCATAGTAAACTGTCCTACCGTGGAGGACGAAATAAGCAGCCCTCCCCAGAAATCTTCTGCAAAGGCTTTCAGAGTACCTCCAGCAGAGCTTCATGGAGATGTCCCTGGAGGATTCCCGCTCCATCCCCAGACATGTTAACAGACTTTTCCAGTAGCTGTACTGGCTGTGAATGTATCCCAATTCTTCAGGGCAAATCAAACATTAAACACACTAGCTTTTAAACCCTGTACTGCAGTTACAAATGTGCACTCACCAGAGGTGCCTTCTCCGGCTTCAGGGTCGGGGATCCCACCTTGGGAGGGTATTGGCTCCAGGGTGATGAAAAGGTCCTGGCTGCCACGGAGAACAGATTCACCACTTGCCTGGTGCACATTCTCCTCCTCCTCCTCTTCCTCATCCACAAGATCCTTCTCCCTGTTGTGTGAGACTTCCCCTTGCATGTGTCCACAGACAGTGGTGGGGTAGTGAAAGGATCCCCCCTACAATGCCATGCAGCTGATCATAGAAGCGGCATGTATGGGGCTCTGACCCGGAATGACTGTTTGCCTCCTTTGTCTTTTGGTAGGCTTGCCTGAGCGCCTTAACTTTCACGCAGCACAGCACAGCCGTGTTGTAGCCTCTGTCCACCATGCACTGTGCGATTTTGGCATATATATTGGCATGTCTTCTTTTTGATTGGAGTTCGGCCTGAACAGATTCTTCTTCCCATACAGCAATCAGAGCCAGTGTCTCCCGTTCGGTCCATGCTGGAGTTCGTTTGTGATTCTGGGGGGACTGCATGGTCACCTGAGCTCGCCACGCTGACCAAACAGGAAATGAAATAATATCCCGGGGCTTTTCCTGTGTACCTGGCTAATGCATCAGAGTTGAAAGTGCTGTCCAGAGCGGTCACATTGGAGCACTGTGGGATAGCTCCCGGAGGCCAATACTGTCAAATTGCATCTGCAGTAACCCAAATTCAACCCAACAAGGTTGATTTTAGCGCTACTCCCCTCACCGGGGAGAGTACAGCAGTCGATTTTAAGAGCCCTTTAGGTTAACGGAACTGGTTTAGTTGTGTAGACGCATTGCTTATAAAATCGACCTAACGCGGCTAAATTCGACCTAACCTCATAGTGTAGACCAGAGCTCAAAGAGCAGCACAGGCAGATTCTGAAGAGGTTCTCTTTCAGACC
This sequence comes from Trachemys scripta elegans, assembly GCF_013100865.1. NCBI lineage: Eukaryota > Metazoa > Chordata > Testudines > Emydidae > Trachemys > Trachemys scripta. The sequence goes on from NC_048298.1 coordinate 43,107,831, forward strand.
TCAGCTAGAACGAAGGTGACTGCAGAATGGGGTCAAATACAGGGAGAAAAAAATCCTGTTCTTACAAAACTTCACTGTTTTGCACTGAATCAAAACAGGGCCTAGAATCAAATTGGACCAAAGTGTTTCAAAACATTGTAACATAAAACCTGGAAGTATATTTTATTGAACATAGCCAGCATTAACATGCATCTTTATATGATGGTTCCAAACATTTACAAGTTAATCAGAATAGTGACCTATGAGTCACTGGGCAATGCCAGTAAAGTTTTTACCACTCTAAACAAATTGGAAAATTTCATCATTCACCACTCTGCAGTCACCCACACATTTTAATTATACAAAAAAAAAAAACAATCTTCCACTATTATTTGGCTGCTCTCGGCAATATCTGTGCTTCACGTATGGTAGAACTGGTAATGATTTTGGAAATTAAGACTACAGTATGTAAGAGAGTGATTTTATCTTCTAAAGTGTTCTGAAGGCATCATTCTAAGGAAACCTGATCTAACTTTAGAAAGATAACAAACTAAAACATATGTTCATATGGCTCAATCCTACACCAGGTGAATTCAGTCAGCTCTGGATCATGGCCATTATTATTCATATTTTATTATTCATAGAGTAGGCACCTTATTTTAAAAAATAAGATTAAAAAACATGACAAAAATAATTCAGCTTTACTGATATTCTATAGTTCATGTTTAAGTTATTGTTTTGACAGACTAGTACATAATATGGGTTCTATAGATCTGCTGAAATGTATGTATCAATATTCAATATTACAAATCAGCATTCTCAGATAAAGTAACCACTGTAACTGTGTGAAAGAATATAATGCTAGAAAGATGTTTACATATTGCCTAATCTGAATAGCCTGAAGTTATATTTAACAGCCTGTTATACTTATGGAAAATCAAACCATTTCTTGAATTGCAGTAAGAAAGTGTGGCTGAGTCTCACCGTACATTCTTTCTTATAATATTTCAGAGTTATAGTATTTCAGAATATGACTGAAAATATCACACATGAGAAAAAATCTGATCAAATTCTTCTCTTGGTTATGCTACATTAGCAACTCATATCACAGACAGGGCCGGTGCAAGGAAGTTTCGCACCCTAGGCGAAACTTCCACTTTGCGCGACCCCCCATCCAGCTAACCCCGTCCCCCACTCCCCCGCAGCAGCTAACCCCGCCCGCCGCCACCCTCCTCCACCCAGGGAGCCCGCTGCCCCCCCGCCCGGGGAGTCCCCCCTGCAGCAGCTACCCCCCCTCTGCAACTAACCCACCCGGGTAGCCCCCCTCCACGGCAGCTAACCCCGCCCGCCGCCCCCCCCGCCCGGGGAGCCCCCCTCCCATGGAAGCTAACCCCACCCGGGGAGTCCGCCCCAGCTCACCTCTGCTCCGTCTCCTCCACTGAGTACGCCGGCGCTGCTCTAATTCTCCTCCTCTCCCCGGCTTGCGGCACCGATTGGAGGAGAATTACAGCAGGGGCTGTATGCTCAGCGGAGGAGGCAGAGTGGAGGTGATCTGGGGCGGGGAGCGGTTCCCCTGTGCGCCCCCCACCCTGTTACTGTGGGCAGCCCTCCCTGCGCCCCCCCGCCCCAGCTTATCTCCACTCCATCTCCTCGCCTGAGCGGGCTTTTAGGCGCCCTCAACCACTAGGCGCCCTAGATTGCACCGGCCCTGATCACAGACTAACTATAGTTTTGGAGATTTTTTTCACTGTTTCATCTGTTTCAAGGCCAGAAGGGACCATTATGATCAGTTAGTCTGATTTCTTTTATAAGGCAGCCATAGAATTTCTCTAAGTGATTCCTGCATCAAGCCCATAATTTCTTGTTGGGTCTAGCATATCTTTTAGAAAGACAGACAATCTTTATTTAAAGATTTCAAGTGATGGAGAATCTTCCACATCTCTGTGTAAGTTAATGGGTAATTACCTTCCCTATTAAAAATCTGCATCTTATTTCTAGTCAAAAATTTATCTATCTTTGGCTTTACTCCCATTCATGCTATTTTGTTAGTGACATTTGCTATTTAGCTTGAGTGCTAATACCAGAAGTATTTCAGCCCAGATCTTCAAAAGTATTTAGGCACCTGACCTCCATTTTAGGTTGCTAATCACCAGTGCTTAATTTGTGCCAGAGCTTGCTGGGGCTGGCCCCCCATCTCTAGGCTTGGCAGTTCAGAGCCCCAGCATCTCTGGGCTCCCAGCCAGCAGCTGCCAGCTCTGACTATCCAGCTCTGAAAGCAGTGCTGCCGCCAGCAGCAGCGCAGAAGTAGAGGTGTCAATATATCATATCATGTCACCCTACTTCTGCACTGCTGCTGATGGCAGTGCTGCCTTCAGAGCTGGGTACCTGGCCAGCAACTGCTGCTCTCCAGCCACCCAGCTTGAGCCCCCTGGCACCTCTTTCATTACAAATTAACCACTGCTAATCACTTTTGAGGATCTGGGTCTTCCTGCTCAATCAGGAAGAGCTGGGAGTGCTGCCTCTGCCTAGTAGCAAATGTCCCCTGCTCTGCCCAGCAATGTGATCTCATGCCACCAGACACAACAGAGAAACAATTTTCCATAGGCTTTTAAGTGCACGGACCAAATGCCAAGGCCATTGGTGTGGAATTCTGGAATTGGGATTTGTATAGACCACTTCTGCCCTCATAGTGATCCTTTCCATGCCTCTTTCATAAACACATTATTTCTTACTGTCACACCCCCCAAAGACATGTAAGTCCTAGCAAAAGGGACAGTTATAGCACAGGTGTTAATGTAAACTTTTGATAAATCCTGACCTGGACTTGGCACCACATGACATTTTGATTTAAAAAAATAGAATGATACAAAATTAATATGGCACTCATTAAATGGTTTTAAAACTGACTAACTAATAGGTCTCAAAAAATAAATGTACCCGGCGAAACATCATCACATAGGTGTGTTTCTAGCAGTATCCTGCATTTTTGTAATGACCCAGAAGAAAATATAATACCACTGCTGATAAAGTTTGCAGATGCCACAAAAATTGGGAGAGTGGTAAATAACAAAGGGCAGAACAGTGACACAGAGCGATCTGGATAACTTGGTAACTGGATAACTTGGTAAGCTGGGCACAAGCAAACAATATTTGTTTTAACACAGGTAAATGTAAACATATACATGTAGGCATGAAGAACACAGGGCATACTTACACAATGGTGAAATTTATCTTGGGAAGCAGTGACTCTGAAAAAGATTTGGGGATCAATGGAACATGCGGTCTTAGTGAGACACTGTGGCCAAAAGGGCTAGTGTGATTTTGGATGCATAAACATCAGGAATCTCAAGTAGGAGTACGAAGGTTACTTTACCTCTGTATTTGGCACTGGTGGAATACTGTATCCAGTTCTGGTGTCCACAATTCAGGAAGCATGCTAATAAATTGGAAAGAGTTCAGAGAAGAGCCACCAAAAGGATTAAAGGATTATAAAACCTTCCTTATAGCGATAGACTCATGGAGTTCAATATATTTAGCTTAACAAAGAGAAGGTTAAGGGGTGACGATAATTTTATAGGTACCTACATTGGAAACAAATATTTGACAATGGGCTCTTCAATCTAGCAATAAAAGGCATAACACGATCCAATGGCTGGAAGTTGAAGCTAGACAAATTTAAACTGGAAATAAGGTGTAAGATTTTAACAGTGAGGATAATTAACCATTAGAACATTTTACCAAGGGTTGTGGTGGATTCTCCGTCACTGGCAATTTTTAAATCTAGACTGGATGTTTTTCTAAAAGATGATCTAGGAATTATTTTGAGAGCGTTCTCCGGCCTGTTTTAGACAGGTCAGACTGGATGATCACAATCATGCTTTCTGGCCTTAGAGTTCATGGTTACGTCTACAAGGGGATAAAAGGCCCACAGCTGGCCTGGGTGAGCGGATGAAGGCTTTGGAGCTGACTAATTGCTGTATATGCCAAAAGAACACAATCCTATACTCATCCCAAGAGTGGGAGTTGCTAATCCATGTGTGAGAGGGAGCTCAGGTTGGAGGGATATGGTTGATATATCCTCCCCTGGGTGTGCTGGGGCCAGTATCTTACCTGAGCTCCACTGGCCTGTTCCCCTGCTCAGGTGATACTTCCTTTTCCCCACCCTCCCATGGCCTTCCGTCCCAACTCCCAAGGGGAGACCCTTAAAGGAGCCACTACCCTTTTGTCGTACCAATCCAGACAAAGTTTTTGAGGTTGCAGGGGTTATGCGTAACCACTGCAACACTTTGAAAGGCTGCAGCATGTTTTCTCCCCCCATAGGGCGTGTTGTGCTGTTAGTGTGGCGGGAGATATAACCATGACCCAGACTCCTTAGGGGAGACTGACACATCTATAGACATTAACTCTACACATGGAACTCAGTAGTGTTGCATGGGTAAAGTGAGGACAGAATTTGGCTTGAGAAATGTATGCCAGTTTTACATATGACATGTTTCACTACATTTTCAGCTTCTAAGAACCAGTTTGAAATGCGATATGTTAATTTGTTACAGAGATATCAATGTGGACAATGGTGGGGGCTAGTTTGCCTACCCTAATCTAACCAGCTGATTTCATTTCCCATCTTGTGGGTATTAATGCTTTTATAAGGTAATGGTCACAACAAGAGTGCCAGCTGCATCGTTCGACAGCTGTGCTAAATCCTTCTTCACACAAGGAGGTCCATTATGTTTCCTAATGCTGGTACGCTGAGTTATGAGCTGAAGGCGAAGTGTTGTGGAGTGCTGAAGAGGTCTGGCAGTCAGTCAGGGTTATACTATAGTACGGTATGGTTAGTGGAGTGTAGCAGACAATAGCCAGTTGCTGGAAATTACAGGTCTCTCATGTTTATGGTAATGTGTGATGTGTTGGCAAATGGTGGCTATGATTTTTATGGTAAAATTGAACTGCTATTGCTTAACAGATTTAGTTAATCAGAATTTGCCTTTAGCCTCTTAGTACGCTGGTTCAGAATTATAGAAGTGTGGCCATTTGCTTCTTTTAGCAACTTGCCTAGAGATGCCTATATTTGGAATTTTGGTTAGGTTTTTCAAAAAGTGAGTAATACAGTTTCCTATGGAATTTATGGACTCAGAATGTGTGCACATGTTTGTTTATTTTTAAAGATACTATGGGGGCTGGTCGTTAAGGGTGTTGAGAGTCAGCCTAACTTATTTGGGTTCTAACTTCCTTGACTGACTCAAGCAGAGAAGGCCTAGTATTTATTCCCTCCAGATACTGTCCTGCCTCCCCAAACAAAGATAGTTTCATCTAGATTTGATTGATTTTATCCCTACCTAATTGAATTTTCATCATAGCATTAAAGACGCTGTTTATCATTAATCACTATCTAGCTGTGTAGGCACAGTTTTCCATAGTCGGTCAGGCTACATCCCTTAAGTTTTCATCTACTTCATACGTGGGTTTTTTTCTCTACTATTATGACATTGAACATTCTGTGATGGACTAATGTTCCATCTTTTTCCCACTGTATAGTGTTTTAATATCTCATATTACAAAACATTATAAAACTTCTTGAACACTCTTGCTCATGTTGCCATTTCACTGCAGTTTCTGAGTTGTAATTGTGTGTGCTGGATGGTCCTGGCTGAAATTTGGAAGTGATAATGATACACGTGCACCAGTTTCATACCTCTCAAACCAGTCAGTCAGGAGCCCAAAACATCCTGAGAACTGAAAGTTTTGTAGAAAAACATCAACCCTTGATATATTGCAGACATGACTGAAAGATTGGGCTTCCATTCCAAACACAATTACACCACTGTCCAGAGGGAACTGAAATGGGACTCATATGCCTTTCTGTGGATCATGGTGCCATGGCATACTTTTAGATTATTTAGCTCAACTTCTATACCAGGAAAAGTCCCCATGTGGTGGGACTTTGATGTCTCGACAGACTCTTGGAAATGTAGTCAGTAACTAGAGCAAGGACCATGGGCCCAATCCAATGTCAACTGAAGTCTTTCCATTAACTTCAATGTTTGTTCCATCATAGTTTTTAGTTACTGAAATTACAGCTTTTCCATATTAAATGATTACTTTGTTAACTAATCTTCTGACAGCATAACAAAGTTAATCTGTTTAACTCAAGAAAAGAGATCTTGGAGTCATTGTGGATAGTTCTCTGAAAACATCCACTCAGTGTGCAGCGGCAGTCAAAAAAGCAAAGAAAATGCTGGGAATAATTAATAAAGGGATAGATAATAGGATGAAAATATCATGTTGCTTCTATATAAATCTATGGTACACCCACATCTTGAATACTGTGTGCAGATGTGGTCGCCCCATCTCAAAAAAGATATATTGGAATTGGAAAAGGTTCAGAAAAGGGCAACAAAATTGATTAGGGTTATGGAACGGCTTCCGTATGAGGAGAGATTGATAAGACTGGGACTTTTCAGCTTGGAAAAGAGACGGCTAAGGGGAGATATGACTGAGGTCTATAAAAGCATGACTGGTGTACAGAAAGTAGATAAGGAAGTGTTGTTTACTACTTCTCATAACACAAGAACTAGGGGTCACCAAATAAAATCACTAGGCAGCAGGTTTAAAGCAAATAAAAGGAAGTATTTCTTCATACAACGCACAGTCAACCCGTGGAACTCCTTGCTAGAGGATGTTGTGAAGGCCAGGACCATAATAGGGTTCAAAGAAGAACTAGATAAATTCATGGAGGATAGGTCCATCAATGGCTATTAGCCAGGATAGGCAGGAATGGTGTCCCTAGCCTCTGTTTGCCAGAAGCTGGGAATGAGTGCCAGGGGATGGATCACTTGATGATTACCTGTTCTGTTCATTCCCTCTGGGGCACCTGGCACTGGTCACTGTCGGAAGACAGGATACTGGGCTAGATGGACCTTTGGTCTGACCCAGTAGGGCCATTCTTATGTTCTTATGTTCATCTATATAAATCTCTCTCTCTCAGTCACGATCAACTGCAACCATGGTGCAGTAAAACTAATAAGAGGAAAGTCTGAATATTTTAGAAAAGATGGTTTCTTCTTAAACTAAGGATAAGAACAGACATGGAGTCAGTACAATTAATGGGAGAGACCATCAGGTGGCGTAAACTGCAATAGCCCCAATATGTTGTTGTTTGTTGCTTCAGAAATCTTATTCTTAATAGTATTTAGTTTTATTCCAGCCTTGTATTGTTCTCAGAGGCTTTGAAATAGTCGTAAGACTAGAGGCTGTTTCAAAAACCACTGTGTACGAAGGTTAATTTAAAAAAAAATAGATCAGTAAATCAAATTACCAGGATGATTGAGGGGGAACTTTGTTAAGAGGTGAATAGCCCTAAGGCCCTGATATACCTTTGCAGTCTTCAGCACAGTGTAATAAGATCAGATTTACTCTAACAATCCAGGAAAAGCAATATGTGACTTCATATTTTTTTATTTGAAATTTTACTATTACTTACTGCCAAGACCTTTTCTTGCTTGAGAGATACAATTTTAAATTAAACCCTTCACAATCTGTTTTGTGATTACTATTCTCAGTGAAAACCTTAGAGCCCATTTTATTAGGACAAGTGTCATGGCACATACTTTTTGATGGAATAAATAGTAAACTGAATATCATAATACTTTTGTTGGTATGCAAGGCATGAACACTGTAATATGTGTGGGTTATGAATTGGCTGGTATTTAACATATAAATATATATATAATACACTGACTCTTCTTCACTGTAACTGGCTGCTTTCTGCTATTATGGAAATGCAGAGTACACTGAGATTAGTGGTGCAGGATTGAGCCAAAAGTGACCAGAAACAGCTGATGCGAATGCTCACATGTTCATTCATGTATCGTATCTACTCATTCACACACTCAGTAAGCAAACCAGAAATGTTGATGGTTGGTTTGTTAAATAATCAGATTTCGTTACATACAAACTCATTATAGCAATATAATACCCACTTTTCCATTTATGCATCCAGAGTCCATGAAGCTAAGAACAATTATGATGTTTGTTGTAGAGGTTAATGGTTTTTAAAAATGCGGGGTGAACTGGTCCACTGTACTGTTTTCCAATACAAATTTTTCTCTGTGCTTCTGCATAAAGGCTGGGGAGGTTTCCTGTAACAACCACTTTTTTAAAAACTTTTTGTTTCTCCTGGAAGCAGAGGAGAATTATAACCCCATCATCAGATTTAGTGTGGAGAGAAAGAAACAGGACTTGAGTCTAATAGATTAACTTACTGCATGTTCAGAAAAAGGAAATTGCCTTAGGAAGGATTTGGAACATAATAAATCAGTTTCAAGAATAAAACAGAACCATTTATTGTTATGCCTCAAACCTTCTTACGATATACTGATGTAGTTCTACTGTCTACATTAAAAAAAATCTAAACCCAAGTGATGACTATGACAGCAAAGATACATTTCTTGTGAATATTTAAACAGATATTTTTAAGCAGGAGGCTGCCAACACCTATTTCCAGTCATCTTGAGGAAACCTGGTTGTGACAGATGGTGTCCAGCCTGTCTGATATGAATTTTACCTGCTATATAAACACTGATGATTTAGATCTTCCTTTAAACAAAACAAAACATCATTTCAGGCCTGTGTTCACAAACTCTTCCTTTTGGATGCCTCATTGTGATGGACTGGGGGATGGGCACCTCCACTATCACCCATGTTCTCTCATGACAGGCCTTAACACAACTGTGACCCTCTCCACCGTCTGTCCATTTTCTCTTGCTCCTATTCTGTTCATGTTATTCTTCCTTCCTCTCTCTTTTTTTCTGTGTACTTTTCTTTTTTTCCTATTATTTTATATATTTATTTACTTTGTTTTGTTTTTGTTTATAACCTCAGCTGATAAATGCTTCTCTTCTTTTTCCTTTCCAAATTCTCTTATTCATTAAAATATTGTCTACACTAGAATTTTAATTCCCTCCCCGCAGTTGCTACATCTCGTTCATGTCTACTAGGGGTAGAAACAGTGGGAGGGCTGATGTAGAGCAGCTGCCAGTGTTTGAACTGGTGTGATGTGTAAACCTGAGTAGCTGAGAAGCCTTGAAGAGTGTACTAGATAAATTCTTCTGCTTTTGGGATGATGTGGAAAGATAAAGGAGGCCTCCCAAATAGCTGGGAGGAAACTCGCTCTTCTTCAGTCACCATTTTTGTAGGCTATTAGTTTAAAGCAATCTTTTGTCCCTCTGACTTCTCTTCCTCCCTATGTTCACAGCTCCATCTTGAAGCTCAGCCAAGGAAAACCTGCTTAAAGCTTTGGCTCGTTTAATTTACTTCTGAGGCTGCCTCATATTCAGTCAGGAAGAGAAGAACATTCGATCCTCCCTGCATTTGGACATAGGGTGACTCCTCACAGAATATACTCTGTAATTCCTGCCATTGTCACTGACATTAGTTGTCATAAATGGGAACAGAGATGGCCAAAGGGAGTTGTTTGATAACTAACAAGGGAGATTTATGCACCAGCTAGTTCCTGCCTGGGAATCAGGATCATTATCTGGAATTACTGGTGAACAAGGGAAATTTGGGCTGGATAAATTCTTAATACCTGTAAATGGAAATCTGAACATTTTGAAGATGTTTCTTCTAACAATGAGCATTTTGACACCACTAATATAGAAATCCAAAATCTTGTACTGAGGAAGTAAAGAAAGAAAATCAATTAACTGTATCTTCTATTAATCCCACTAATTAACCTATATATACCCTTGCCCCAAACTAAAAAAATATAAAAATGCATTAAGTAAATAAAATATTATTTCCAGATACCATATGTGCTCTTGCTCAAACTCAAGATATGGGCTTGATCCAGAAATTACTGGATGAAGTGTTTTGGCACATGTTAGAGGGGAGGTCAGACTTGATGATCATAATGGTATCTTCTAACCTTAAAATCCACAGTTGAAATCCTGCCTCCTTTGCAATCTATGCAAAATTCCCATTGATTTTAATAAGACCAGGATTCTACCCTATGAACTACCAGTCAAAGGGCTAAATCTTGAAGTCCTTACTCAGTACTTTCTGAGTCCTTATTCAGGAAACTTATGTGAAGACAACTTCAGTAGGATATTTCTGTATTAGGGTTTTATACTAGCACTCATCTCTGTAGAATCCGAACACTTCCAAAGTTAATTATACTTGTATCATTTGCAGTAGATTTCATGGAGTCTTTGGCTCGCCTCTTTCTCTGATTATAGGAAGTTCTGAGTGGGGTCGATACAAGACTTGGCCCAATATTTTTATATTTTAGAAAATAATGGTACACAAGAATAAACATGTAGCTGAAAACTGAAAATAAATAAATGAGTGTCCCATAGATCGCTAACCAATACCTAAAAAGCCATGACAAAATCCAATAAAGGTTCAATGCAATTTATATTCTTTCTACTATATGGTGTTTCATCAGGAGTTTGTTTTCTGAGATCTAAAATGTTTCAGTGAAAATGTATTGAATATCTCAGTTCTATTCCACATTTCATATTTGTCATTATCCTGTCTTTAGAAAGACAAATTAGTCATATGATAACTGCCTGATGAAGTCAGATGAGTCTAAGCTGTTCTGTACAGTTGCAATGCAGGTTTATTGCTTTGGTCTAGATTTTTAAAAATGTGGTCATGTTATATAATTTAGGATTAAAATAAGAACCTTCTAGAGCTATAAAATATGTACTTATTTGAGATGCAGTGAAAAACAATAATAATAGTTTTTCCTAATATCCGTCTGATTTAAATTTCTTTAAATTTCTGTATGCCTGGTCTATCTTTAAAACAACAATAACCTTGATTTCCCAAGCTTGTGAGTGAGTGTGTTTTTTCATAAAGTCTTTCAAATACTATAACAGATTAAAGTAATTCAAGTAATCCTATAGGTTTTTCTTCACTCCTTGCTACTACTAATACTTAAAAATATTCACCCCCTATCTTCTGCAGTTTGACCTACAAAACTAACAACTCACCATTGCTGAAGGTTCAGAGGGGCCATTAAAAGCCAACTGGGATCCATTTAGAGAAACAATTTTCTAAATTAAGGTTCCTAGTAATGCAGAGTACATAGGGTTTTAGATAGAACATCAAAATGCATAGCAATTTTGCTAATTCAGACTAAAAATATTTATCAAATACAAAAGCAATTAACAAACATTTATATTAATCAAATTTATATACCACATTGCTTTAAATAACCCTACAACAAAATATTATGGGTGCCACCTATAGTTAATATTGCCTGCCACTTTCTAGTATAAGACCCTGTTTTCAGTTGCTTAACACTTTGTCAAATTTTAACCATTTCTCCTGACATTTTTCATGCTGGCCTGGGTGTCTGCCTCAGGCTGAATTTTTCTGGGGAAAATTTTTAAAAAATTGGTTCAGCTGTTTCTGAGACTAAGAAGCTTGGCTTGGGAGGGTGGCAAGGTGAGGAGAAGGGAAATTTGGATGAATAGCCTGGGGGAGGAGAGGTAGGACTGGGACAAGGGGTAGGGAACTTGGAAGAGGAAATGTTGGGGAGTGAGTGGGACAAGGAAAGGCTGGAGCGGCCAGGAGGCAGAAGGTGATGGGCTTGGGAAGTGGGGAAAGAGGGGCAGAAAGACTTGTAATCCCTACAGTACATGTCTCTCAGCATCTGGAACAGAACCTGGGATTCCCGAGCCTTAGCATTCTTGTGATGTCAGCAAATAGCTGTGAAACCCATTAGCAAAATACGTGCCTCATCTCCTTTTAGTGGTGGGCCTACATAGGGGAAGACCAGCTTCTGCTATTATCAGTTACTCTGTTAGCCCAAATGACAGAGGTCAGTGCTATAGATCTAAAGGTTCTAATCCTGCTGATGAGCCATGTAGGTGTCAGGGTAGTTCAAGACGATGGAATTTCTGTTTTGTTTTCACGTTACTTTTTTAAAAACCTAGGAAATGACATAGAAAAAATATGCTAAAAGACAGTAAGGTTGCAGTCACACAGTCATAATTAGAAAATACCAGAATTAAGGTTGCCTGTGCTACCTGAATTTAGCTCCCTTGTGTATATGTATTATGAAGCCAACTGTATTTACATGATCTATCCATCTATATGCCCCCATCACTATCTGAGCACCTTACATTTTTTAGTGTGTTTATCCTCACAACATCCCTGTCAGGAAGGGAAGTGTTATTATCCCATTTTTACAGGTAGGGAACAGATGGGACAGAAGCTAATTCTTGGTTGAACAAAAGGAATTATCTACATGGGTGGTTTAATCAGCAACTTTTTACGTTAATCTACTCGGAAAATGTTTGCACACACACACAACACAGTTCATTGTAGTGCACTGACGACACATTTATCACCAACTCTAGAGTCCTGTTTTGAAGGGAACTCACTTCACAGAGAAGCGAGTTAGTCCAGTCTATTGTTTATGTGCACACAATGCTGCTATGAGTTAGTTTGGCAGTCTTCTAACAGATATCCCACTCTGGTTTGCGGGCAACTGTTACTCACCGGTCTGTTTATCTGTGTTTCCTCCCCAGCTCTGAAGTCAAGTTGACAAGATCTCCCCTTCTCTATTTATAAGCTGGCACAGAGCCCGATTTTTACATTTACTTCTGGATCCCACTTTATCACAATACGTGCAATAAGAATCCCTATAACAAGAAGAAGCTCCAGAAGCCCTATAACATGCCTTGAGCAGCCACGGGGAGCTGTGCTGAGACCATGGATCTCATCGGTCCTGGGGATGGGCGGGGGGAGAAAGCATTGGCACAGGAAGCTCTTGTGACCGAATGTGATGTTATCTGATTAAAATATGACCATCTAGATCATTGTTGCAACCACTGTTATATATTTGCAGCAAATCTTGTACAAAGACTGTTAAGTGAGGTGTCTGTGGAAAAGTTATGACTCACTGAATATATTCTGCTATTTGTATGCATGTATCATTTTTGTCTTTGAAGTTATAAGTATTGGCTCTATACCTGAATTTCAAATGTTTGCTCCTGTGGTAATGCCCATAAGGTAGCTAGCCAGCACATCTTGGAAGGACTATTCAAATTGAGTGGCCCATCAAAAGAACATTTAAATGACAATGGATCATGGGAGACGCCCATCTACACTTAATGGAATTTCCTGCTGTGACCAAGTTAAATGCATGGACATGTGACTTGCCCATGTGACTCCAAACTCCATCTTGTTGCTGTGATTTTCCACAGTAAGTACAATGGGATTTTATGGCAAAAGCTATAAAAGGCCCTGGAAACACCTTCATGATGTCTTCAATCCTGCTTCTTACCTCTGGAGGAACTTTGCTACAAACTGAAGCTCTGGCCCATTCAAGCTGTGGATCAGAACATCGGCAAAGACTCGTCATATAGGCCCGCCCTGCAGGTCACGAGATAAAGCGGTTACCCTGTGCAGTGGATAAGTTAAGGTGGAAGGGGAGAGGGGTGTGAGGATTTGAGGGCAGGGCACAACCATTTTCTTTCATAAATAGGGTTTCTCCCCTTGGGGCCTTACCTACAGCAGAGGGAACCTCAGCATGTAATTTTTTTTTTTTTTAATGAAAATAATTTACTATTTAAGTTTTACTGTCTTATTATTATGCTATACTGCCATGCTAGCTTCTGTCCTATGGTCACAGGATGTGAGCTAGAGGCATTTCTGAGTCTGAGGTCCCCGCCTCCTGCACTCCCCCCCCCTTGGCCCATGCTGTCTGTTCACCCTCCTGCCCCATACACCTTTTCAAAATGGCAGTTGCTCCAGCTGAGCAATCACCCTCTATTTCAAGCTAAAGTTCCAACTACTGACCTTTTTCAGGCCCACAATGTGGAAAGCACATGCCCATGTACTTATTTTCCTTCCCCTGCCCTCAGCTGTCCTGCCTGCAGAACACTGCCTCCCCACCCCCAAGCCCTGTTCATCACCTCAAAATGTCAGCTGGTAGCATGGCAAAGCCACTGCCTCTGCTCCACCCTGTCCACTCTGCAGCAGATTTGAATAAGGGAAACATATTTGTATGTGAAATGCAAAAGTTTGAGACAGTGATGGTAGGAAAAGAAATTTGGTTAGTGTTCTCAATTTACATGAGGTAGAAATCAACATTGCATGCCTGTGAAGCTACAAAGAGTACAAATTCCCTGATGATACACATTCTTACAGACTGGTAACAGTGAATGCTTCAGGCAATTATTGCAGAAGCCTATCTGTTTTTCTTTGCACTTTCAACACGGCTGCAGGGGAGATAAAGCAAAATCTAAGCCTGAGAAATTGCTCATATTTTTATTCAGAGATTATGAGGAACAGCTGCATAGATATTCCCCTCTGATACTCTACTCTCTTCCATTCCTGCAACGCTTTTGAGAAGAACAACAAAGAGTCTGGTGGCACCTTAAAGACTAACAGATTTATTTGGGCATAAGCTTTCGTGAATAAAAACCTCACTTCTTCGGATGCATAGAGTGAAAGCTACAGATGCAGGCATTATATACAGACACATGGAGAGCAGGGAGTTACTTCACAAGTGGCGAACCAGTGTTGACAAGGCCAATTCAATCAGGGTGGATGTAGTCCACTCCCAATAATAGATGAGGAGGTGTCAATTCCAGGAAAGGAAAAGCTGCTTCTGTAGTGAGCCAGCCACTCCCAATCCCTATTCAAGCCCAGATTAATGGTGTTGAATTTGCAAATGAATTTTAGTTCTGCTGTTTCTCTTTGAAGTCTGTTTCTGAAGTTTTTTTGTTCAATGACAGTGACTTTTAAATCTGTGATAGAATGACCAGGGAGATTGAAGTGTTCACTTACTGGCTTGTGCATGTTACCATTCCTGATGTCCGATTTGTGTCCATTTATTCTTTTGCGGAGGGACTGTCTGGTTTGGCCAATGTACATGGCAGAGGGGCATTGCTGGCACATGATGGCATATATGACATTAGTGGATGTGCAGGTGAATGAGCCCTTGATGGTGTGGCTGATGTGGTTGGGTCCTCTGATGCTGTTGCCAGAGTAGATATGGGGACAGAGTAGGCAACGAGGTTTGCTGCAGGGATAGGTTCCTGGGTTGGTGTTTCTGTGGTGTGGTGTGTAGTTGCTGGTGAGTATTTGCTTCAGGTTGGGGGGTTGTCTGTAAGCAAGGACTGGCCTGCCTCCCAAGGTCTGTGAGAGTGAGGGATCATTTTCCAGGATAGGTTGTAGGTCGTGGATAATGCGCTGGAGAGGTTTTAGCTGGGGGCTGTATGTGATGGCCAGTGGTGTTCTGTTATTGTCCTTGTTGGGCCTGTCCTGTAGTAGGTGATTTCTGGGTACCCGTCTTGCTCTGTCAATCTGTTTCCTCACTTCCCCAGGTGGGTATTGTAGTTTTACGAATGCTTGATAAAGATCTTGTAGGTGTTTGTCTCTGTCTGAGGGGTTGGAGCAAATTCGGTTGTATCTTAGGGCTTGGCTGTAGACAATGGATCGTATGATGTGTCTTGGATGGAAGCTGGAGGCATGTAGGTACGTATAACGGTCAGTAGGTTTCCGGTATAGGGTGGTGTTTATGTGACCATCACTTATTTGTACTGTAGTGTCCAGGAAGTGGATCTCTTGTGTGGACTGGTCCAGGCTGATCCAGGAAGTGGATCTCTTGTGTGGACTGGTCCAGGCTGAGAAGACCATCGATTGCCCCTATAGAGTTTGGGAATTCATTGTGCACAGAGCCTTCCATAAGCTTTCCTGAATATCACCATGCTTTATAACTATAGCTGCGAGTCTGTCACGGAGGTCAGATTCCATGACTTCTGGGACCTCCGTGACTTCTGCAGGCAGTTCGGCTGATCCCAGGCCTGCCTGAGCAGCTAGGGCAGCCTTGGGCCAGCTGCACTGGCCGTTGCTCAGGCGGCCCCAGGCAGCTTGCCCCAGGGGATACCAGAGTAGCAGGGGTTCCGGGCACTGCCCTGAAGCAACTGCAGGGCCCCAGGCCACCCCTCCCCAGCCACGGGGACTCGAGCCATCCCCGCCTCCCCCAGAGCAGTCGCGGCACCCCAAAAGCCCCCTCACCCCAGAGCAGCAGTGCAGCCCTGGGCTGCCCCCTTCTCCCCATGAGCAGCAGCAGCACCCTGGACCCCTCCTGAGCAGCAGCAGTGCCCCAGAGCCTTCCAAAGCTCCTAAGATTCAGTCAGGGTATTTATAGTACAAGTCATTGACAGGTCACAGGCCATGAATTTTTGTTTATTGCCCGTGACCTGTCCATGACTTTTATTAACAATACCGGTGACTAAAACATAGCCTTATTTATAACCCAATGCCTTTTCCATGCCATCAGAGACCTGAATGACTGCGGTCCCAATGGTCAATCTCCCCATGCCAAATTAGTCCCCTGTGGACCAGTAGCATTCGGGGTGGCCAGTTTAGAGATGGCAGTTGAGACCTACTTATCTACATATATGGGGCACCGCATGGTGGTAAACTGCCGCTGCAGCTCCAAGTTTGTTCATCACATATCTCCAAAAAAGTTGCCTTCCCTATTCTGAAATTCTCTCACAACTGCTGGTCATCCCAGGTCTGCAGAACAATCTTTTCCCACTTATCCATGTTGGTTTCCCAAGCCCAGAAATGGTACTGCATGCTGTGAAGCTGCTCCAGGAACCAGTCCTCTACTATCAGTTGCTCCATGTCTTCCTCTTTTCCTTCAGCCATGTCCCAGTTCCACCGCTGTTGAAGACCCTCCTGCTGCTATGACATCATATGGTTGGTCCCAAACCAAATTCATTCAGCTTTGAGTGCTGAAATACAGCCCAAGAAGCCTCTGCGTATTCCAGTTTGCCAGCACAGTACCACTTAGCATTGTTGGGTCCAGGCTGGCCATCAGTAATTTGAAAATGGTACTAGTCCACCCTAAAGGAAGTATGGGGAAGACTGATGAATCATGGGATTTTTAAAAAATTTGAGCCAGCCTGGCTTCCGCTATGTATCTCAAAATGCACACCAAGAAAAATGCCTGAATGCACCTGGCTCAGCAGTAAAGCAAAAATGGATGGGACACTTCCCTGCTCCTGAGAATGCCCCAACCTTAGTTTGCAGCAAATTGCTGCCGAGCATACACAAAGATGTGCATTGACAGACAGCGCATTGTCCCGTGAGCACACTATTACTGTGGCTTAAGTAATGAGCATTACCTGACACGTGGCAAAACTCTGCGGATTAACCCCCACATATAGACAAGTCCTAAGTCCCTGTTTGGAGGCACCCAGATCTAAGTTTCAGGACCACTCCAATGTACAAAACTCCTTCTGAAGCCTGTAGGAACCTGAACTCACTCACCACCTCAATTTTGCATTAAAAGTTCCCTAGGCACCTGTGTTTATGCTTCTGAGCATGCGCAGGGTTGCCTCCCTCTAGGTGCCCAGGCACCTATCTCCTGCCTAAACCCTAGAGCAATTCACAAACCATGGGAATATGGGCATTCAGCTGCCTAAATTGGGTGCAGGGCCCATCTGGCAAGCGTGCTGGGAGGGCACCTACCAGGTCGGATCCCTCAGGCGAGTTCACAAAAACCAGCTAGGAGGAGGAGGAGGAGGCCCTCTCTTATAACTTTTACCCAAATGGGTAAGGGATTCACCTGAGAGGTGAGAGACCCAGGCCCCAGGCCCCCTCCTCCAATGACTCTTTATTTATCCAGAGTGCAACAGTTTCAACAGGAGAGACAGAGGGAGTCTCCTCATCAGAACATCTTATAGCCCAATGGTTAGAGCACTCACCTGAGAGGTGCAGATCCCTTCAATCCCTTCTCCCCTTTAGGTGGAGGCTAGACTTAAATGGGAGGGTGCAGTGGGGGTGTCTCACATCCCAGGTGAGTACCCTAATCACTGGGCTCAAAATTACATGGCAGGTCATCCTCCTCCCCACGGGCTACTTGCTAATAGCATAGGTGCCTAATGCCAAGAGACTGTCTACAGCTACGAATCTCAAGCCCAGATAGGTGCCTCCCTCCAGCCCAGACTTAGGTGCCTATATCTGAGAAGGGGTGGGAGTTAGCACACACCCGTCATTGGCATCTCTCACTGGCTAGCATAGGTGGCCCTGCCTAGCACGCAGGCTTGTGTGAATCCCATTCAAGACACCTCTCTCTCCCCAGTCACTGTATAGAAGTTTAGGTCAAGCTTTGTGAATTAGTGATTTTCTAGGCACCTAAAAGTCAGGCATAGTAATGCACAACATCACAACACCTTACTCATTTTGTGCATTCAGGCCTAAGGTGACACAGGACATTTGAAGGACAGCAAGAAACTGAACCTGGGTCTCTTAAGTGTGAGGACAATGTCCTAACCACTGGACCATACTTCCTCTCACATTGCATGTTTTGAACATAAAAAGTGCTACATAATGCTAAGTATGCTGAAAAATCATAACTGAGGTGTCTCAAATTCAGTATCCAAAATTAGTAGACACCTTTGACATTAATGTCTCTGTACCTCAGTTCTTGTTCTGTAAAATGGGAAGACTAATAACATCACCTGACCTCAAAAAGGTGTTGTGAACATAATTAATGTTTGTGAAGCACTCAGATACTATAGTGATGAGTGCCATGGAAAGCCCATGAGTAAATGAATGATTTTGTCTTCAGAGCAGGTTTTGAATTTTAAATAAGGCCTTGGTCTACACATTCAATGGTGAGGATAAAACAAAATATTGAGTAACTATCCATTTACTGAATGAGGCAGGAGTCCTGGGAAAATGGGATGTGATCACATAAATCAGACTACATCATAATTCATATGCATAAGGGGGCTGAATTTAGGGTGTGCATGCAACCTTAGTCCTGGCATTTCCTAACTTTTGAATTCTTGATTATGCATCCTTAATATCTGTTTATATAATTTTTTTCTGCATAAAATATAGATCGATTCAAAGGTCTACACTTTGAAAGCTGGCTACCAGAAGGTTTGTGCCTAAACCCATAGTAAGGCTCTCTAAGCAAAAATGGCCTGTTTTTCAGAGGAGCTGCACATTTGCAGCTTCCACTAACTTCAACTACAATTTGTATACATGACACTTTTAGTGCCAATGCACAAGTAAAACATTAGAAAGGAGGAGGCGTAACACTGAAGGTTATGCATGACTCAGCAAAATGACTAAAAGGAATTAAAATATTACTCAATTGATTATTGACTTAATTTTATAAAATGAAAGTGGTATATTTAAATCAAGCAGTAAAGCCACCATATACGAAAAATCTTAACGCTTCACTCTCTCTTAACTAACCGAGCAATTTCAAATATTAGCCATTTGCTAATGTTATGTATTTTGATTCTCTTCCTGTTGCAAAGAAGAAGCCAATTTTAAAACAAAGAGATTAAAATGTTTATGTTATACACAGTTCAAAGTACTGCCTGTTCTTTTTGTTATCAGACCTTCTAGCAGGTATGAAGGGATTATAAAATATTATTTATTCTCTTATATCTACTAATCAAATAATACATAATACTTAGCAGTGAGTGGACCCATAGTGAGCAATCCAAATAAAGTAAAAGCACTACTTACAGAATGCAGTGCAGTAAATCTCCTGAACAAAAGAATGCTACAAACTCTGTATTTGGAAAGTAAAGTCCCATTCCCGAGAGACAGTCAGTGCTCTCAACTTCAAAAAGAACTGAAGGTGCTGAGCTCCTCTCAGGAGATGCTCAGAACTTCACAAGATTAGGCCTTAAATGATCCAGCAGGTCTATCCACTCCTCTGCTCTACCTTGGTTCATTTGAAACAGGGTTATTATGAGAATGGGGATTACACATCATTTCCCACTACAATACTTCAAATTATTTAATCAATGTGCTTTATTCTGCAAGCCATTCTGACCAGACTTGTAAGGGCTTAAATCAAAAGATTGCTTTGTTACACTAGCAGTCCTTAGAGGAACAAAGCACCTTACTATATTCTATTTGAAATGTTATAAGGGTTAGAAAAAAGGATATATACCAGTACGAGCTATGACACTAATGATGGTTTCTGGTCTGATATATTATACCAATATCCTCCTAGGTTTCATTACAGTGTCATGTTGATCATACCATTGTTAGTAAATTTTTGAATGTCTCACTTCCTTGTAAGAGGTACAGTAAGTGAAGACACTGCTACAGCTGATACCAGAGCTCTGTCAGTTAAACTGTCATGGATCAAAACACAAAGCAGCCTTCGTAGACAGGCAAAAAAGCTCCAAAATTTCTACTGTCAATGCTGCTGCTGTGTCTCTTGTCATCAGTACTAATATTATATCAGCTATCCAGTGGCTATCTGAAACATCTACATAAAGCAAAAAAAGCCCCCAAACTATTTTTATTTGTATTTTCAGTCTCTATGCTGTTGTCAAAAGTACAGTAATGATTCTGAATTTTCTAGTCTGAGACCCTTAGCAATATCTATACAATTAAGAATGTTAGCATAATTTTTCTTTATTAGTTTAAGAAAGGACTCTTATGTAAGAATAGATTATTTAAAATCATGTTACACCATTTTAAAAATGTTTTACATTCAAACTGGCACACTGATTTAGTAGGTTAAGTAATTGTTTTCCATTGGGTAAGTACAAACAGTATTTAGACCCTGTTTAATACATACAGAACATACTATTTACCTCAGGACCTCTTCAGATAAATCTCTGACCCTGTATGACATGCCGACTCCCTGATACTTGAAGATGAAGTATTCAGACTCACTGGCTCCTACGGATTTAACTACAAGTAGTATTATTTCATTTTTTTGTTGTGGTCAGTGCATCCATAGCTACTCCTCAGCTTTGTCTGCTGGTTTCCAATCTAGGTTGCACCCTTAGAAGCAAATTCTTATTATGGTAACATTTGAGTTGTCAGACTCATCAGACACTAGCAACCTGATTTTCAGCTGGTGTAAATCAACTTACCTCATTAAAGTCAATAGAACTATATTGATTTGCATTATCTGAGGATGCAGTGGGTTATGAAGGGCTTACTTTTGAGGGGGTTACTAAGGGCTTGATCCCATTCCCAATGGAGTCCTATTGATTTTAATGGGTTTTGAATCAGGCTCTTCAATCTCAGTCATATTATTAATACTCATGTAAATCTCCTATTGTCTTCACAGGATTATGCATAAAAGAGGAGTGCAAGGTCATATCTAAATTGTTGACACTGCTTTCTTCTGAATTAACTATTCTCCCAGCAATGTGAAGTTGATTTACCAAGGTATTGCCCTTCAGTGGAAATGGAAATTACTCATAGAACCCCTTTGAGTACTAAGATAACAGATTTTTATAGATTTGAGTGTTGCTTATTAAGAATCCTACTGGATATGTCTCAGTACTACTGAGTACTGAGACATATAGAATTATTTAAAAAAAACTCCACAGTCACTGTCATTTTAAACCCATGACTGAAAGATCCTCACCTAATGCCTAAAAATTAAGACCTTGACCTCTCCATATAGTTCAATGAGTTTTAGACTGGATTCTATGCAAGAGGAGTTAGAGACCTCATTCTAGAGCAGTGGTTCTCAACTTTTTTTACTGGTGACCCCTTTCATACAGCAAGCCTCTTGAGTGCGACCATCTTTATAAATTAAAAACATGCTTTTATATATTTAACACCATTATAAATGTTGGAGGCAAAGCAGGGTTTGGGGTGGAGGCTGACAGCTCATGACCCCTCATGTAATAGCCTTCTGATCCCTTGAGGGTCCTGACCCCCAGTTTGAGAACCCCTGTTCTAGAGGATGTGAACCGTTAGGGTCTGATATACCACTGCCTAACCCCTGGTGTAGTCGCATTTACACATGTGCATTCTGATCTGGTAAAATTTTACAGCCACTGGGCCCATGTGTAAAGGATTACACAAAGTGCAAGGCTATGGAGAATCAGTCCTATGGTACACAAAAATACTTTAGTCTAATCAGGATACATATGATGAGTTAACACTTCTATGAACCCAAAGAAACTTCTCAAATTCACCTGAGAACTGACAAGAAACAGATGACTCCAATTTACTCAGGGAAACATGGTGCCATACAATATTAGACGAATCTGGTACAGATAACAATTGCTCGAAATCACAATGTTCTTAGATGCACCTGTGCAAATAGCTTTTTCAGGATGCTAAATATAGATGATGCATTCATGCTTGGTATAATGAAAGATCAGACCTTTACTTCAAAGACTTTCAGAGATATAAATAGGAAGAGAGAAAGAGAAGAGTGGGGGCTGAAGAAGATTACAGAGCGCGTGAGCATGCGTGTGCCTGTGCAAGTCTTGACACTCAGAGATAAATTAAAAGGCAGCAACTTTGACACCATGAGGAGTACTCTGGATACTTTTATTTCCTGCATTGATACTATTATACTGATATAAGTTTTACCTTCTCTAGGTAAGCTGATTGCCCAGGCTTACATCAGATACAACTTTAAGCTTTTTCCTTTTGATTTGATATGATTTTCTCACAAATTTGTACATTTTATGACATGAAGGTCTTAGGCAATTTTTGGGTAATTACTGCAAAGACTTTTTCTTGAGGAGAGATAAATCAGAACTTTCACTTCTGAGAGATGTAGCAAAAATGGTCTGCTCCCTACGCTCCAGTTGGAGTCTCTGTCAAAGGCACAGCTAGAGGGTTCGATCTCATACAGTTGGGTGATGCCAGGGCTCTGATCAGAACAGCACATAAGCAAAGCAGTTTTGCTCCCCCTGTGGATGTTGATTGATGAATTGTTTGGCCTGGGGTATTGACCCTGTCGAACATAGAATACAGTAGGTATGAAAATCTCCCTTCTAAACTACTAGAAAAACATTCAGTATCGAGGATGCTTTTTTCCTAAGTAATTTAAAAATATACACGCAATATTACCAGTGAGCATGATATTTATAATACAACTGGGGAAATTTTTTCTGAAACTTTTTTTAGACACAAAAATACAGATTTGAGTCAACTGAAATATTTTGCAAATTTATATCAATTTTGACAAATTGTTTCATTCATTTTGATATTTTCAGAATAAAATGTTTTGATTTTTCAGGTTAGAGTCACAAGGAGGCTTACGTACCATTCAAAAAATTAAGGAGGAGGACATGGTATGATCCTTGTCCCCATGACCAATAGCCAGGACACTCATCTCTAATGTGGGAGACCCAGGTTTGTCTCCTCACTTTGGAGCATGGACTTAAACTCACATGCTCCCAAATGAGTGTCCTAATCACCAAGGTATTGGCTGCTCTGGGGTGGGAATCTCCTCTGGTGAAGCTGGTACATTTTGTATAATAATTAACTACTTATTGGACCAGAAAATGAGAGTGATTTGCCTGGTGATTAGAGCACTCACCTGAAAGAGGGGACACCTGGGTTTCAGTCCCTGCTCCAATAAATATTTAATTATTTATACAAAATGGAACAACTTCAATAGAAGAGACTAGAGTAAGGTGACCAGATGTCCTGATTTTATAGGGACAGTCCCGATTTTGGGGTCTTTTTCTTATATAGGCTCCTATTACTCCCCACGCCCTGTCCTGATTTTTCACATTTGCTGTCTAGTTACCCTAGACAAGAGCAACTCCCTCTCATCTCCCACCCCTGCCTGCATAGCCTGAGGACAAGCGCACACATCTTAGTAGGAGGAGACGAGGGTTCAAATCTCTGCTCCTTTGAAGAGATTTAAATTTAGGTCTCCCTCATCCCAGGTGAGTGCCCTAACTACTGCGTTCATGGTGGGGCACCTGCTCCTCTGTGGCTTTATGAAAGATCCCTAAATGTTGGAATTAGGCATCTAAGGGCAGGTCTACACTTAAAACACTGCATCGGTGCAGCTGCACCGCTGTAGCACTTTAACAAAGGCATTGGTTACACTTGCAGCTGTACAGTGCTGTGAGTTAAACCTGTCTTCGTATAGCTGAGTAGGGAAAGCACTGCAGTCTGTCCACGCTGACAGGTGTCCAGCGCACTGTCGTGGCCACATTTGCAGCATTTGCTGCGCCATTGGGAGCGGTGCATTATGGGCAGCTATCCCACAGAGCACCTCTTCCCATTCTGGCGCCGTGGGTTGTGGGAAGGGGGCGTGGGTGCGGGGCATTCTGGGTCTTGTCCCAACGCCCCATGATGCATCGCTTCGCATCCCAGAAATCCCTTTGTTTCCGTCCACCTTTGGCGCCATCCTTCAACGGTTTCTGTTCAGCGTGATCTCTCTCTGGGAAATGGAGTCCGAACTGCTGAGGCGTATGCTGATGAGTCTCGCCAACACGTCACGTTTGGCTGTCGACTATTCCTTAAGATCCAAAGTGACAGTCTGACGATGCTATCGAGCCGCGTAACGCGTATAACACGAAATTGCTTGTGGCATTCACAGACATGCTCAGCAACGTGGAACGCCGCTTTTGGGCTCGGGAAACAAGCACTGAGTGGTGGGATCACATTGTCATGGAAGTCTGGGATGACGAGCAGCGGCTGCAGAACTTTCGGATGAGAAAAGCCACTTTCATGGGACTGTGTGAGGAGCTCGCCCCCACCCTGCGGTGCAAGGACACAAGATTGAGAGCTGCCCTGCCAGTGGAAAAACAGGTGGCTATTGCAATCTGGAAGCTGGCAATTCCAGACAGCTACTGGTCGGTTGCAAACCAGTTTGGAGTGGAAAAGTCGACCATTGGAATCGTGTTGATGCATGTTTGCAGGGCCATTAATCGCATCCTACTCAGAAGAACCATGGCTCTGGGTAACGTGCAGGATATAGTGGATGGCTTTGCACAAATGGGGTTCCCTAACTGTGGAGGGGCGATAGATGGGACGAACATTCCTATTCTGGCACCACCCCACCTAGGATCCGAGTACGTTAATCAGAAGGGGTATTTCTCTATGGTTCTCCAGGCGCTTGTGGATCACCATGGGCATTTCATTGACATTAATACAGGCTGGCCCGGAAAGGTGCGTGACGCACGCATCTTTCGGAACACTTGGCTGTTCAGGAAGATGCAGGCCGGGACTTTTTTCCCAGAACGGAAGATCACGGTAGGGGAAGTTGAAATGCCCATTGTGATCCTTGGAGATCCCGCTTACCCGTTAATGCCGTGGCTCATGAAACCCTACACAGGGAGCCGTGACAGCAGCAAGGAATGGTTCACTACAGGCTGAGCCGGTGCTGAATGACTGTGGAGTGTGCCTTTGACTGTTTAATGGCCCGCTGGCGATCTCTGTATGGCAAGCTAGGCTTGGCCAAAAACAGCATCCCCGCTGTTATATCCACATGCTGTACCCGCCATAATATTTGTGAAGGGAAGGGTGAAAGCTTCACTCAGGCATGGACCTCTGAGGTTCAACACCTGGAGGCTGAATTTGCACAGTCAGAGAGCAGGGCTATTACAGGGGCCCAGCGCGGGGCTGCAAGGATTAGGGATGCCTTGAGGGAGCAATTTGAGGCTGAAAACCAGCAGTGATATCTGGTGCCCTGCACAGGAGTGAAGTGCAGTAGTTCCAATCTTTAGGAATCAGTGTTTGCTAAGCAGACAAGCAGACTTGCAGTGCCAGTTTATTTCCTGGGCTAAGGAGTCTTTTACTTTATGCAATAATAAAGAATGTTTTCAAAACCAAAAAATCCATTTATTGAAAAGAAACAAGGGGGTGGAGTGGGGAACAGTACAATCACAGATTCGCGTATGTCCTGTGCTGTGCAGCAAGTGCTGCACTTCAGGATAGCTATACTGCATGGTGATGGGGGTTGAGTTCAGAGGGTAAGGGTCGTGGTCTTCAGGGTTGGTGGTGAAGATACTGGTGTTGGAGGCAGCGGATGGCGTGAAGAACACGGAAGTTGGGGAAAGTGGGTTGGAGGTGACAGTGGGGCACAACGGAAAGAGTTTTGTGACACGGGCTGGAGGGGGAGGTGGGGTTTGCGTTTGCAGTACTGCCCCTTCTGCATGGCTACAAGCTTCTGGATAGCATCTGCTTGGCACTCCAGGATGCTTATGAGCCGATCCGTGCTTTGCTGTCGGCGCTCCGTGCTTTGCCGCCGGTGCGCTGCGTTTTCCTGGCGGATCCTGCTTTCTCTCTGTGCTTTCTCATTCTCTTTAATAGATTGCCGCATCACTTCTTGCAGCATGTCTTCTTTGCTTTTTCGCGGTCTCTTCCTGAGTCTTTGCAGTCTCTGAGCAGGCGATAAGAGGGACAGCTGAGGTCTCAAGGTTGATGCAGCTGTATAGGCAAAATGCAACATTTAACAGAGGCAGCATTGTTTATACCAGACAGAGTAATGATTTCTCCTGCACTTAAGGAGTAGAAAACACACATGGTCTACACAATAGCATAATTTTCCCGTCCGAAACAGCACACATATCCCACGGGAGCCTCAAAATGGTGAGTAAGGGGGACTGATTGTTTCAGGGCTGCACTGTCCTCTGGGTTTCTGTGCCTTGGGGAGAGCCAACAGCTTCAGGGGGCACCTACACTGAACATTGTCCCAACATTTTCCACAGGAGTTCGTCCTGGATGATATCTCGCTGCTGAGGGTGACCTAGGAAGCAAGGGAGGGTCTTCTACTGCAATGCGGCTTCTTCCCTGGCCCATATGCAGCTTGCCTGTGTGCAGCAATGGTCCCCCCGCCCCTCGCAGCACAGTGGCGCGGACACGTTAGCCTGGCTGGGAGAAGGACCATGGTGGCTCTCATGATAAACCTGCGCAAGCGCATTGCACACGTTCTGGATGAGACATTCGAGGAGATTACCGAGGCTGATTACCGCGATGTGATAAACCACATCAATGCACTATTCCGCATCTAGGCATGCATGCCTAACCCTCCTCTCCCAAAGAGCCCACACCGAAAAAATTCCTTCCCGAAAAAAACCCCGCTTACCGGGAACATGCTCTTCTGTTTGTCCTCCACCAAGTACCATCCGCTGCAACTGGCTACCTTCCTCCTGGCTCGAGAAGAGCTCCTGGCTGCATGGCTCCAGGGATTTCGGGGTGGGGTCTCCATCTGGCCCACCACCCTCACTCCCGTTTTCCTCCTCCCCCCCCCACCGGCTCTGAAGTGTCCATGGTGGTGCTCGGAGTGGAGGTGGGGTTAACCTCAAGTATCGCATCCAGCTCTTTGTAGAATCGGCAGATCGCGGGGGGAGCACCCAAGCGGCCGTTTGCGTCGCAAGCTTTGCAGTAGGCACTCCACAGCTCCTTCACTTTAATCCTGCACTGCAGGGCGTCCCGGTCATGGCCCCTTTCCATCTTGTCCTTTGATACCTTCCTGAAGGTATCATAATTCCTACAGCTGGAGCATAGCTGGGTCTGGACAGCTTCCTCCCCCCAAACACTGATGAGGTCCAGCAACTTGCCATTGCTCCATGCTGGGGCTCGCTTGGCGCGTGGAGGCATGGTCACCTGGAAAGATTCGCTGATAGCACTCCACACCACGCCTGGCTGAGCAAACAGGAAGGGGATTTTTAAAATTCCCAGGGAATGTAAAGGGCGGGTCACATGGTTGGTTACCTGAGGCCAGGGCAGTAGAGTTTGAACTGATGACCAGAGTGGCTAGAACAGGCATTGTGGGAGACTGCCGAATACTTCTGGAGGCCAGTCACAGCGCATTGGGCGGCCACACTGGTGCCGCAGCGCTGCAACGGCAGCGCAATGCACGCTATTTCTCTCGGGGACGTGGAGTACATGCAGCGCTGCAACCACAGAGATACAGCGCTGCAGCAAATGCCTTGCCAGTGGGGACAGGGAGTGAGTTACAGCACTGGGGGCGGTTTTACAGCGCTGTAACTCACAAGTGTAGCCAAGGCCAAAGATGATCTAAGCTGATGGGAGAGAGCTAACCCATCAGCTTTGTTAATCCACCTCTGTGAGAATTGGTAGCTATGTCAGCAAGAGAAACTCTCCAGCCAACAAAGCACTGTCTACATGACTATGTTACACACCTGATTATTCACACCCCTGAGCAACGTAGTTATACCTAGGTAATTCTGTAGTTTAGACCAGGGCATAGTATCCTTGTGAATCTACCTATGTTTCCAAAGTTCCTTTGCTTTAAAAAAAATGGGTTAAAAAGCCCAAAATCTAAACAAAATGTTTCTCTGGGAATTGAACAAAATGTTTAATTCAACATGAAGTGAATTTATTTTTCAATTTTTCGGAACTGCCAGCAAACCAAAAAATCAGTTATTCTCACAGCTCCAATTTACAAGTAAAGTCCTTCTAGAAAGATGCAGGGCTGGATCCTGAGGCCCACTATGGCTCTTTGTGGGGCTAATGAGGTGCAAAGGGTCCAATTAGCTGGCTTGAAACAGCCAGCTGGCAATTCTCTCCATATAGAGAGGCATGTTAGAGGTGGGGCCAAGGCAGGGAAGGGTGTAGCTAAAGCATGCTGTACCTCTGGCAATCCCTAAGGGGCAGACAGTCGTTACCTGACCCCAGGATCTGGGAGATGCAACCAACTCCTTTGTTTCACCTGTGTTGAGTGCAGCAAAGGACTGACTCCTTACTCTTTCTAGCAGGTCCACATCTTAGATGTGCTGCTAAATCGGCGTACATTTATCACTTAGTTGGATAATCCTTCCTCCTTCTCTGTTGGTTTTTTTAGCCCTTTTATTAACCTAAGTGTTCGTTGTTTTCTCAATCTTGTTATATGTACAGTACATATTCAGAAAATGTAATTAAAATAAATGATTTTAGTGATAATTTAGTTGATGCTTAATGATGTGACAGCGACTTTTAATCTCATTTTTAAAGCTTAAAAATCACTGCTGCTGCTGTTACAGCATGGTGTGAATGAGTGTTAAATTGTTGACTGATATGGTTGTTTATAAACAAATCACATTTGATATATGAACAAATCAATTTTGTGATGTAAAAGGGTTGTGGTGGTGCTGATCTATCAAGTATTTGTTATGAGGCTGAATTACATCATTGCTTTAGTCTGCATGAAGGCTGAAGAACAGCATTTTGGCTTTGCTGTAATGAGACACACTGTGGCATGGAAGAGTGAGCATAGCGCTCATCAGGGGGCTGTGCTTCTTACTCTTACTCCTAAAGGTCCTGATCCAGCAGATCAGTTGAGCACTGAGTGGTCCCAGTGGAGGCAGTGGGATGAGACCGCAGTGTTGTGAGCCTGGGGCCTGGCCCTTCCCAGCGCTGGGGGAGGGAGGGCACCTGGGTTAAAGCTCTCATTAAAGTTCCTAATCACCAACTGTACCCACTAGAGGGTGTTTGGAATTTAAACAGACTCATCCTTGGCCAGGGTTCCTCTGCTGACAAGCCAGCATGCTCAGCTGCACAGCTGTGGCTCTTGGGAGGCCTGGCTGAACATCGCATAGACACATAGCCACGGGGCACTGCTCAGGTCACTCAGAGGGTCAGTGTCATCCCGGGGCCTTTGCACACACAGAGCTAACCTCTGTCCCTTGGCTGTTGACAGACCTTCAAGCCTGACACAACTGCATGGCGGTGGCAAGGACGAAAGGCCTCCTAGAGCCCCAGATAGCAGCAATTGCCCTCCTGGCACTCAAATGCGCTCAGCATGGAACTGGGGAATCCCAGGCTGCAATTCCAGCTCAGGGGTCTGGCGACTCAAGTTTTTCACAGCTGCTGATGAAATCATGGCACCTGTCACTCACACATGGATTTCAAATCACTATGGCCAGCTTTTATTTTACCCTGTTCTATGCTGTAACAACCTTTTCACTGCATTGAACAGCTCACTGGGCACAGGGATAGTGAAGGAATAACCCAGGGAGGTACTGCTCTGTTGTAACAGTTCCTCAGCCCGTTGGAACCACCATGTGCCGCTGTGCTGCACACAGCAGCCTTGGAGAGCTTCACAGCTGTGGCTGGGGCAGAACCACCTGTACCAAAGCACAGGGCCCTGATGCCTGAGGTAACGGAGAATTTCTGTTAGCAGTATAGGGCCCATGGCAATCAGAGGAACCACGAGAGGTACGTGGTGCACATACACACTAGCCTGTTCATTACATGCTTGCCTAGACAGACAAACCTTGCCCTCAGAACCAGCTGTTCAGAGCTTATTTCTGACATCAGCATAAGAAATTTCTTATGTGGAAGCAAGTGCTTCCACCCCGTAACTTCCACAGTCTTTGCTTAGGCTTGTCTGAAATGAGATCTCGGGGCCTGTCATTCCCAAATCCAGAATTCTCCCCCCAAGAGCTGCAGGACCCTCAGTGACAGTGGCACCCCTTCCTCATATGGGACTTTACTCTGTATGGGGATTTAAATGGACTTCTCTGTTCCCAAAGCACAGGCTCCTCCCCATCATTGATTGAGCTGAACGAGGGTGTTAATGGTTTAATGGCAGGACACAGCTGAACAGTTCTGACTCCACCTCAAGGTTTGGGATTGGGAATATTTTGCTATATTATCTTCTGATTGTTCTAAATGTACAAATAAAATTAAAATATGGCTTTACTTGGTGTTTGTATATATATTTTTTCTTTCTTTATACAGGAATTAGATACAGAGCTCATGTGAGCTAATTTCTAAGTTATCATCTGCAAAAAAACCCTAGAGTTTTCAGACGCCTTAGTAGTCCCTGGAATCAAGGTTAAAGTTGCTACCCTAAAATCTGAAATGGCATTCCTGACAAGAAACCATCCTGCCCTACTCCTGCAGAGGTGGACTGCACAGAGGAATGAAGCTCCCGGTGCCCTCATCCCCACAAAGCACCCAAGCAAGAGAAACCAGGATTTTGCCCTCATGTTCACATCAGGTTGCTTTCAGTGCTACTAACCAGACAAAAAAAGCATTGAGAAAACAGACACAGTCATCATCATCTTGGCAAATCCCAAAGGGACATAACTTCCCCTCAGATTGAGTGCCAGGAGGACAAGGCTAGGTCCTTAAGGTGGTCTGGCTGGATATTCAGTTCATGTCTGCACACAGATGCCCTTTCAAAAATTAATTCTCTCCATCATGCCATACGATATTTATAAGAAACAGCTAAAAATACAGGGTGAATAATGAAAGCGAAGAAATCATAAAACACAAGTATTAATTGTGGGCTTAATTGTGTCTGTACAGCACAATCCTTTGTTTGGGGAAGTGCAGAGCTGTACCCCTGCAAGGGGAAGCCCTGGGGCGTGTTCTGCCTTAGAGAAGCAGAATGCCTCCCAGAGCTCCCAGGCACTTTTTCATAGGGTGCTGCTTACTTCCAGCACTGCTACCAGGTGCATGGGGAGGCTGAGCTACAGCCTCTCCTCCCTGCCTGCTCCTGGGAGAGAGGGGTAATGTAGAGTGCACAAGGGCTGTAGCCTTTATGTATGGGGCAGGGAGAGGCAAAGATTGCTTGCACACATCCTCCCCACTCCTGGCACTGCACACCTGAATGAGGGCTAATTGCAAACTGTCCCTGTCTCAAAAAACTGAACTGCAGACAATTAAAATAGATCATAACTTGATATTTATATAAAACATCTCATTAAAACTGTTTGAAATGGACGTAACGCTGAAATGACCTACAAAAGCTCAAACACTCGGAGATCTTTGCTATCTGAATCAAAGCACATGAGAAGCCAAGGTCACACTTCACATGTAGCATACAAATTGCACTCAGCATCCTATGAGGAAAAAAGCAAGTCAAATCAGAGAACATGTGCACAGAAAAACAGAACAAAATCCATTAGCAAAATATTACTGAATACTTTGAAAATTACTGAATAATATTCTATTATACTGAGACATAAATACATCTACATTCATAAATTTGAAATACATTTTGTTACTCAATACATTTTATCTCTCTGCCTTATAAAGGGTGTTGAACTGGACATACACTGAGAATGGGAGTGTGAAATTCACTTTGATCAGGGTAATATACTGTTGACAATGAGCCCAAATTCCAAAATTCAGTGAGCCCATATTCTGTCCTCATTGTAAATTAACAACTAATTTTGGATTTAAGCCAACAGACTTACTTGAGATGTACACTGGTGTAAGTGAGCACAGAATTTGGCCCTTTGCATGGAATCACAAAAAAGAAGTCTACACTGATTGTTGCAATGCCAGTGTATCCAGTCAGCTTTTCCCAGGGATGATAATAAGCAGAAAACAACTCTAAAATCTTCATCTATTGCACCTTAAGGGTATCCCTGCAAGCAGGCAATAACACACAACATCAAGTTGCCACTGATACCACCAGGACGGTTATAATCTCCCTACCAGCCACTGACAGGCTACCAACAGCTGAGCAGACTTCTGTGCTGTGCAATCAATGTAGCTTTTGGCCACAGCAAGGGGCTATTGCAGTTTTCACTAGCACCCATTGCCTTTTGAGCATTAGAGGACGAAAGACATGACTGAGAAATAAAGATTCCTGCATTTGAATCCTGGCCCTGACATTACCTTCATGTATCACTTTAATCAAGTCACTTATCCTATCTGCCCCAGTATCCCCACCTCCATAATAGGATGATAATTTTTACGTACATTGGAAGATTAATGTTTGGAAAATGCTCGTCTATAACCAGAGCCGGTGCAAGGAAGTTTCGCACCCTAGGTGAAATTTCCACCTTGCGCCCCTCCCCCCCCAGGTCACCCCGCCCCCGCGCGGCAGCTAACCCAGCCCTGGGAGCCCGCCTCCACAGCAGTTAACCACGCCTGGGGAGCTCCCCCCCTGCGGCAGCTAACCCCGTCTGCGGAGACTCCCCCCCATGGCAGCTAACCCCACCTGGGGAGCCTGCCCCAGCTCACCTCGGCTCCGCCTCCTCCGCTGAGCATGCCGGCGCCGCTCTAATTCTCCTCCCCTCCCAGGCTTGCAACGCCGATTGGAGGAGACTTA
This sequence comes from Trachemys scripta elegans, assembly GCF_013100865.1. Classification (NCBI taxonomy): domain Eukaryota; kingdom Metazoa; phylum Chordata; order Testudines; family Emydidae; genus Trachemys; species Trachemys scripta. Next base: position 43,140,562 of record NC_048298.1, read on the forward strand.
GAGCGGGGGCTGTGTGCTCAGCGGAGGAGGCAGAGTGGAAGTGATCTGGGGCGGGGAGCGGTTCCCCTGTGCGCCCCCCGCCCCAATTACTGTGGGCGGCCTTCCCCGCCCCAGCTCACCTTCACTCCACCTCCTCGCCTGAGCGGGCTTTTAGGCACCCCCAACCACTAGGCGCCCTAGACGGCCGCCTAGTTTGCCTAAATGGTTGCACCGGCCCTGTCTATAACCCTAAATTCACTTGAGCACAGAGGCTTCCTTGGGGCAATAATAGCTGGAGAAGCCCTGAGTTACATTCACTGCCAGGGGCAGAATGTCCACAAAGACGGCCTTAGACTTCTGCAGAGATGAGGGGATCCAGTCTGGGGGAGGGAATGGACTGGCACTAGTTCTATTAGGAGAGCAAACCCTGATGCCCCTTAAGAAAACAAGCTGGGAGGAACTATACAAGGGAAACTTCAATGACATTTCCTCCCTTTGAGCCTCCTACTGTGGATGTTGTCTGCAAGATGGGGCAATCACTGTCTGCAACCCTGAGGGGTTGTCCTGGAGTGGTACTTGAGGCCAGAGGGGTGGTCAGCCAGGATTCTTTTTTCACCTGGCTGCCCCAAATATCACAGATTGATTCTGTCCCTGTTCTGTGCAGGAATAATCTGTACAGGGTGCTCCTTATGGACCTTGTTGGGACAGAACACAGTCAGTACAGTGGTTGCACTTAAAAAAGGTTTTCTCTGTTTTGGAAGTTTCTGCCAGTTTGAGAGATATTCCCTAGCCATAAAAAGGATGACAACACTGCAACCAGTAATCTCTCCCAAAATTGAGGACACTTTTTAATCATGAACATGGGACTAAATATTATGATGGTGGGGCGGGAGAGGACATCAGCCCTACAATTTTCAGGTAGGAGGTGATGACAGTTTCTTTCACCCCCACTCTTAGCCTTGTAGAAGGGAAGAGGACAAAAGATCTGGAGGACAGAAGCAGTGACCTGTGCTGTGTCCTGCAGTGCTCAGGTGCCTCTCCCCACATCCACTTCAGAGAGCCACTCAACAACTGCTCAGCAGCAGAGAGAGCTCTGGCTCTACATGCAGCTGGTCACCAGGGGGAGCAGCAGAGAAAAGGCCACTTACCAAGTCCAGCAGGTTGTAGGGAAGAGATTCTGACTTCCAGAACATTGGGAGGATTAAAAAGAGATATCAAAATGTAAGTGGAGGCTAGGGAAACTAGGAACCAGAGACAGTGAGTGTGTGGGGAGGATGGGTAGAAATAAATTACAGGGAGACTGGAAAAACAACAAGGAGTCCGGTGGCACCTTAAAGACTAACAGATTTATTTGGGCGTAAGCTTTCATGGGTAAAAAACCTCACTTCTTCAGATGCATGGAGACTGGAGGAAGGCTTGTAAAATAGGTGGGAGACAGGGGGACTTGAAGGGGGAAACCTGAGAGACTGGGAAGACAGCAAAAATTTAAAAAGGAAACAGCAGAGACCATGAGCAACTGTAAAGCCAGTTTCTTGTCTTTCCACCCACCTTTCGAGTCATAATTACTTCACTGCATGTGCTCACTATCTATAGACCCACATTAGTGATTCTTTTGCAGTATTAGCATATTTTTGTTTACATCAAAACAAACAAACAATAAATCAAATAGGATGTCCCATGTTGTATAATGTTCTGTAAAGAACTTCCCAGATATTTTAATGAACAGTGTTTTTAAATGAAAACACCTTTATCCAATGGGATTTTTAAATGGCATATTGTCGAAGTGAATGTTGATTTGATTGTCAAAAGCAGTTTTAGATTCCAAGAATAGGCGTTTACTGGGAAAATTGGTTTGGAACCCATTTCTGCCAGTCAAATCATTGTTACTGTTAATTATTGTTAAGTAATTTCCTACATGGAATATAATATTTCTCAATTTTGGGAAGTAAAACTTGATTTTTAACTAAAAATCACAGGTTTTCCTATTTTGCTTAATAATGATCATCATTGTTCAAAAAGCTGAAAAATTAATGAATTTTCTATTACCTCTTAATAACTGCTTTTGAAAATATAAAATCCATCGATTTCTTTTGTGTTCTCCATCACATCTAATATGAAAAAGTGAGCCAATCTATTTCTGAAATTATTAAGCCATAACTTATAGTCAATTTTAAGCAGAAATCTCCATTGGTATCAAGGGAGAATTGGTATAAAATACAACATGGTTTTACAAAAGGTAGAAAAGACCATGTGAGACCAACCTGATCTCTTTCTTTGAGAAGATAGCTGGCTTTTTTTAGACAAAGGAAATGCAGTAAATCTAATCTACCTGATTTCAGTAAGGCATTTGATACAGTTCCACATGGGAAAATCTTAGTTAAATTGGAGATGGGGATTAATATTAGAATTGAAATGTGGATAAGGAACTAACTAAAGGGAGACTACAATGGGTTATACTGAAAGGTGAATTGTCAGGCTTGAGGGAAAATACTAGTGGAGTTCCTCAGTGATAGGTCTTGGGACCAAACTTATTTAACATTTTCATTCATGACCTCAGCACAAAAAGTAGAAGTGTGCTAATGAAATCTGTGGATGACACAAAGTTGGGAGGGGTTGTCAATACGGAAGAGGACCAGAATATCATACAAGAAGATCTGAAGGACCTTGAAAGCTGGAGTGATAGAAATGGCATGAAATTCAATAGTGCAAGGTCATGCACTTATGGACTAACAAATGTTTTTGCTATAAGCTGGGGACATATCTGTTGGAAGCAATACAGGAGTAGGAAGACCTGGGTGTATTGGTTGTTCACAGGATGACTAAGAGCTACCAATGTGATGCAGCTATGAAAAAGGCTAATGCAATCCTTGGATGTATCAGGCGAGGTATTTTCAGTAGAGATAGGGAAGTGTTATTGCCATTATACAAGGCACTGGTGAACACTCATCTGGAATACTGTGTACAATTCTGTTCTCCCCTGTTTAAGAAAGATTAATTCAAACTGGAACAGGTGTAGACAAACACTACTAGGATGATCAGAGGAATAGAAAACCTAGCTTACAAGAGGAGACTCAAAGAGCTTCGCTTATTTAGCCTAACCAAAAGAAGATTGAAGGGAGATATGATTGTTCTCTATAAATACATCAGAGGGATAAATACCAGGAAGGGAGAGGAGTTATTTAAGTTAAGTGACAATGATGACACAAAAACATAGAGATATAAACTGGCCATCAATAAGTTTAGGCTTGAAATTAGACAAAGGTTTCTTAATATCAGAGGAGTGAAGTTCTGGAATAGTGGGGCAAAAATCCTAACTTGTTTTAACAATGTGCTTGATAAGATTATGGTGGGGATGGTATGATGAGATTTCCTACAATGGCATGTAACCCATCTGCCACCACTAGTAGCAAAAATCCCCAACAGCCAGAGCTGGGGCACTAGATGGGGAGGGCTCTGACTTACTACAGAGAATTCTTTTCCAGATATCTGGCTGGTCGGACTTGTCAACATGCTCAGGGTTCAACTGATTACCATATTTGGGGTTGGAATTTCCCCCCAGGTCAGCTTGGCAGGTTTTTTGCTTTCCCCTGAAGCATGGGGACTGCGTCACTTGCTGTTTAAATTAGAGTAAATGGTGGATTCCATGTAACTTGAGGTCTTTATATCATGATTTGAGGACTTCAATAACTCAGCCAGAGGTTATGGGTCTATTGCAGGAGGGGGCGGGTGAGGCTCTGTGTCCTGGAGTGTGCAGGAGGTCAGACTAGATAATCACAATGGTCTCTTCTGATCTTAAAGTCTATGAGTCTATGAGAATTCTGCCTTAAAATTGATGGCCCGACCTGGCCTATTCCTTTTTAAAATTCAAAACAGAAGGCTATGCATTTAGTATTTTCTGGAGATACTCCAGCAAGAGATGGAGGAACTCGGCACTGAGAACAGTTTATAAGTAACCTGAAAAAAAAATTAAGCAACCATCCTATGACCTGAAATTAAATTAAGCAATCATCCTCAAGCTTTAAATCTTTAAATCTTCACATATTTACATAATCTGAAATCAAATGAATGGTTTAAATACATTTCATTTTAGCAAAAAATAAGCTGATCTTTAGTGAAAAGAAAAGAAAAGAAAATTTGGCTGCAAGTCCGGACAATACACCATTTAGGAGCACATTCTGCTATCCAGAAAGTCTGTTTGAGGAATAAGGTGCTACTCAGCATAAGTATGAGTGGCAGAGGTGGCAGAAAGGGTATGCAGGAGTAAGAAAGGGGAGTGAACAAAGGGGGGTGGGGAACAAAGAGATGAATGTAAATAGGGGAAAGAGGGAGAGAAGAGGCAAAGGAGGAGGTAGGATGCATAATGGACAAGACGAGTAAGGCCGGGCAGCTGAGGGGGTTGCAATGGTAAGAGAAGGTTGTGTGGAAGGGGGAATCGATATCCACTGGCATTACAATAAATTAGTAAAAAATAAAATCCAGGTTTCAGATTTGGGTGAATTACGATCTCAAAAGTCCATGAACAGTGGGTCCTCCTGACACTGCCCTGCATGTGGAGGAGGAAAAGCCACCTAGCTTAGTGTGTGGGTGTAATATGTGGGAAAAGGGTCTGGAAAGCCTGAACTTGCCCACTGTACCCTCAGCTGTACATGGTGCTGGCTGATATAGGAAAGGAGACATGGGGGTCTGGGTATTACACTAAATAATAAAATAAGATCTAGTTGCAAATAGAGAAGAAAGCAGAAGCATTACAGAAACATTACCAGCATAAGACACTAGAAATATTCAGCTCCTGAAATGCTCCTGTGTAAGCACTCTGCTCCACACCTCATCACGCTTCTGGATTCCACATTCTAGCAGTAATCCTAGCAGTAATCCTACCTGCTCTGTCTGATGCTTGCTAGTTAGCCCGGGATATGGTGAGGGTAGGTAGAGGAGGTGCCAAAAAGACAGAGGATGGAAGAAGACATCACAAAGGGAAAGAAAAATGGAAGAAGAGACAGAGAACAACAGAAGAAACAGACACACACAAAAAGAAAACAAATTAATCCAATCAGAAAGAAGCACTCCTACAACTCATAGGCCTCCTGGAATATTAGATTAATGCATCTAGAAATATCAAACACAGTGTTTGAAACCCAGCCTGACCATGCCTGATGCCCCCACACAATACCAAATCAAACCAACCCCTTGCCCCTGAGTAACAGAACCACCAAGATGGGTTTATGCCATGCTGAGTTAAACTGTGTTACCTGCTTATTTTAACCCTTAATTTTCTCTCTGTTTTGATATATTTATGAACCTCACTTGTTACATCATGTCAGTTACAGACTGTCAGCTCTTTGGTGCAGGAACTGAGGAACAGATCCCCAGCTGGGGTAAATTGTCATGGCTACATTGACTTAAACATTGTTATACTGATTTACTAGGGTTGCCTGGTGTCCAGTTTTTGACCGGAAAGTTTGGTCAAAAAGGGGACCTGGCAGTGTCCGATCATATGTATTATCTGGATACCAAAAGTCCAGTCACTGCTCAACTGGGGCTGCCTCTTACCTGCATCTCGTGGGCAGGCAGGAGGGAGGTGGAGAGGATCCATCTATGAGGAAGGGGGGGAGGAGCAAGTGATGGGGGAAAGGGAGAGAGAGGAGCAAGCGGGGGCGAGGCTTTGGAGAAGAGGCGGAGCAGGGGGAGGGGCCATGGGGAAAAGGTGGCGCATGGGAGGGGCCTTGGGAGAAGAGGCAGAGCAGGGGCATGGCCTAGGAGAAGAGGTGGAGCAGGGGTGGGGCCTTGAAGGGAAGAGATGGAGCAAGGGGGTTCGGTTGTCAGCAATTAGAAAGCTAGCAACCCTATGATTTACACCAGCTGAGAATCAGGCCCCAAGTCTTTACTTGCTGTCTAGTTTTGGGCACTCAAAATAATAAACATCAACAACAATGGTCCTTAATTAACTATTTTAACCCCATATTTATAACTAAGAAGATACTGACCCATTCAGAAACATTTCTGAAATGAACCTGATATACACAGACTAATTAGTTGTCAAGAATTTTACAATCCTTTTTTTTATGAAGGATACAATACAAAAAATTGCTATACTGTACTATCATATCAAACTAGGTAAATGCTTAACAGTGTATTTTACATAATTTTCCTAGAATATTAGAAAAAAACACACCTATTGTTAAAATATTTCATGATGTTCCTGGGATTTTCTTCTCCCTATAAAAAAATCTTCGGAGCCCATACCCAAAGGAAACTTCAGAAAATTTGGGTGAAAATTACAGATTCAAAATCTGTTCTGGCCCTTCCCTTTCTTTTACAGTGTATCTGAAAACATCTATAGTTAGCCATGTTACAGAAGTAATCTTGGGGGGAAATATTCTGTAATCATTCCATAAAACACTGTTATGATTTCCTGCTGGTTTCATAATAGTTTCCATCATAAAAATCCACAGGAATATCACCACAAGAATTTACGGTCTTCTTGGAACGGTTTGTGGGAATATGTATATTATGTACATGTGGCATAATATGTGGTACAATTCAAACAGAATAACCAGCCTCTCTCTTTAAATGTACTAAGGGGGAAAATGAGTAAATGAATGGTGAGACAAAGATTATCTTTTAACTAACAGACTTTTATGGAACTATCATCTTGGTTAGCTTCTTTCTAGGGTAATTTAGATGTGAAAACATGAATAAATGGAATGTTAATTTACTTCAAAATTGAATCTAGGAAGTCTGCTTATGAAGTGGTACAAACATCAGAGTCAATATCACAGTGTGAGTATTCTATCAGGCTTATTTTATGATGGTTTTAGGATATGCAATATGTGATTAAAATAAATCTTCAAATCCAATATTTCAAAAACTAAAATATGACCTTTTTATGGTCACATATTTTAATGGATTTTTAGTTTTAATACTAATACAAATAAAGGTCATATAAGAATGAATGTTACTAAAATGCTAAGATCCATAAAGTGCCTTACTTACTGTAACAGTCATATATGAGGGATTTATGTGATTATCATTACATAAAAGTGACCTTCTCTTTAATGTACAGGTATTTCCATTCATAGTAAAGATGACCTCACTTAGAGATTTCTTATCTTATTAAGCCTCAGTAATTTAAGAGACAGCCTTAATTTGATTCTTACTGTAATTTTTGAGAAATTGTAAATCAGTAACTGTTACATTACTACAGAATAATGCCAATTTTTAAAGCTTGCTTTATGTATCTTTAGGTGACCTCATCATACCATTTGCCACAAAAGCTGCCTCCACGTAGCTGCTTTTGCTGTAGAATCATTCACTGTAATACAGTTTTCAGTCTCCTGTGCCTCAGCAATCACAGCACAACTATTTTAAGCAGCCTTAGTAGTAAATAATCTTTTGTTACTTATACAACTGATGTCTGTAAGTACCTACTGTCCAAGTCTCCTTCATTGGATATAATAGAATAAATGTACAGTTGTATATTGGAGTTCATAATATTTTCATTTCAGAAATAAAAGGCCAGCAGAAGTATGGCCCTAACATACTACGTCCAACTATCAATCCAAGTGTTTATATTGTGCCCATCCCCCTACCAGCTATATAGGAATTTGGTCTGAGCAGATGTTAATAATCTGCACTGGAACTAAACAGTAGAACAGAAGGGTCTGAATAACACAGGCAATAGTAAATACATTTATCACTGCTCTTAGCTGTACTTCAGATCTTTGCTTGTTTTTTTCTTCCAAGAGTATATTTCATTAACCTATATCGCTATAGTGCAGGGAAGCAAATATTCTATAGCTGAATTTACATTGGACAGTAACCTGGACAGGACTATGAACTGTGTGGCTGTTTGGAATGTAACATAAATTGCCTTTAGGCAAGGAACATAAGGAACTAATTATTTTGGAGGTGCAAACTAATCAATTTAGCATGAGAGCTGGCTCACCTTATTCACATGAACAGCCCATCTTAGATTATCAAAATCAAAGTATGAGAAGATGCTGATGAACCGGGTGTGGATCATAATTAAGGCTGAGAGTCTGTCACAGAGGTCAGAGGAGTTGATGGAGACAGCACCAATTATGGGCCACCAGAGGATACAGGAAGGCATAAGGGGGAGCATAAGGGAAGATAGGAGCAGACACAGGTCAGGACTAGAGGGATCGGAGACTAGATTACTAGATCGCACTGTTGCCAGGCGACGGCAGGTGTATGTAATTGGAGACTCTTTACTGAGGAGATTGGACAGGCCTGTGACCAGGGCGGACCCGGAGAACAGAAGGGTGTGCTGTCTACCGGGTGCAAAGATACGCGATGTGGACCTGCGGTTGAAAAGGATCCTGAAAGGAGCAGGTAAGAACCCCTTGATAATCCTTCATGTGGGAACGAATGACACGGCTAGGTTCTCGTTAGAGAGAATCAAGGGAGATTATGCCAGGCTGGGGAAGACTCTCAAGGAGATAGAGGCTCAGGTTATCTTTAGTGGGATTCTGCCTGTTCCGAGGGAAGGGCACCAAAGGGCTGATAGGATTGCGAGGATAAATAGTTGGCTAAGGGAGTGGTGCTATAAGGAGGGCTTTGGGATGTATGGCCACTGGGAGGCTTTCGGGGACAGACACCTGTTCTCGCGGGATGGGCTTCACCTGAGTAGGGAAGGAAATAGACTTCTGGGAGGGAGGCTGGCTCATCTTATCAAAAGAGCTTTAAACTAGGAAGTTTGGGGAGATGGTTGGGAGATGCACAGTTAATCTCCACGCCAGTTTCCGGTATTGAAAAGCTGAGTGTAATAAGAGGAGACATAGCCGGGGAAATGAGATTGGACATAGGAGGGACAGGGGGGACGAACACAAAGAGGAGCGCAACATACAGTGCTAGTAATGGGAGACAGGCTAAACGACATATATTAGGCTGTTTGTACACCAATGCGAGAAGCCTAGGTAATAAAATGGAGGAATTGGAGCTCTTGGTCCGAGAATTGAAACCGGATATCGTAGGAATAACTGAAACATGGTGGAATGGCAGTCACGACTGGAACACAGGTATGGAGGGGTATGCGCTGTTTAGGAAAGACCGGGATAAAGGTAAAGGGGGGGGGGTGGCATTGTATGTCAATAGTGAAATAAGCTGTAAAGAAATAATAGTGGATGGAATAGATAATACAGAGTCCGTCTGGGCAATACTCAAGCTGGGTAAAAGTACTACTAGAGCCTCTCCGGGGATAGTGCTTGGGGTGTGCTATAGACCGCCGGGATCGACCCAGGATATGGATAAGGAATTGTTTAATGTATTAAGGGAGGTAAATACTAATAGAAACTGTGTAATTATGGGGGACTTTAACTTCCCGGATATAGATTGGGGAACAAACGCTAGTAGCAATAATAGGGCTCAGATGTTCCTAGATGTGCTGGCGGATCAATTCCTTTATCAAGTGGTAGCTGAGCCGACGAGGGGGGAGGCCATTTTAGATTTGATTCTGGTAAGTAGTGAGGACCTTGTTGAGGAAGTGGTAGTGGGGGACAACTTGGGCTCCAGTGATCATGAGCTAATTCGCTTTAAACTAAATGGAAAGAGTACCAGAATTAAGTCAAAGACTAGGGTTTATAATTTTAAAAAGGCCAATTTTAACAAATTAAGGGGACTGGTAAGGGAAGTGGATTGGGCAAACGTATTAAGGGACCTAAAGGCAGAAGAAGCCTGGGATTACTTTAAGTTAAAGATGCAAGAGCTGTCAGAGGCCTGTATCCCCAAAAAGGGAAAAAGATTACTAAGCAAGAGACTTAGACCGAGCTGGATGAGCGACCGGCTGAAAGGGGCGATTAGGAAAAAACAGAAAGCGTACAAAGAGTGGAAGAGGGGAGGGATCAGTAAGGAAACTTACCTTAGCGAAGTCAGAGAATGTAGAAATAGAGTGAGAAAGGCCAAAGGCCAGGAAGAGTTGGACTTAGCGAGGGGAATTAAAAGTAATAGTAAGAGGTTTTACAGCCATATAAATAGGAAGAAAGCAAAGAAAGAAGAAGTGGGACCGCTGAAGACTATAGCCGGAGAGGAGATTAAAGATAATCTAGGCATGGCGCAATATCTCAATGAATATTTTGCATCGGTGTTTAATGAGGCCAATGAAGGTATTAGGGATACTAGCACCGTTACAGAGGGGCATACGGGATGGGGGATTACCGCATCCGAGGTAGAAACAAAACTAGAACGCCTTAATGGGACTAAGTCGGGTGGACCAGACGATCTTCATCCGAGAATATTGAAGGAATTGGCGCGGGAAATAGCAGGCCCATTAGCGACTATATTTAATGAATCTGTAAACTCGGGGGTAGTCCCGTTAGACTGGAGAATAGCCAATGTGGTTCCTATTTTCAAGAAAGGGAAAAAAAGTGACCCGGGTAACTATAGGCCTGTTAGTTTAACATCAGTAGTGTGCAAGGTGCTGGAGAAGATTCTGAAAGAGAAACTAGTTGAGGACCTTGAAGTTAATGGCAAATGCGATAAATTACAGCATGGTTTTACGAAGGGCAGATCGTGCCAAACGAATCTGATCTCCTTCTTTGAGAAAGTAACGGACTTATTAGATAAGGGAAATGCGGTGGACCTAATTTACCTGGATTTCAGTAAAGCGTTTGATACAGTACCCCATGAGGAACTATTGGTTAAAATGAAAAACATGGGGATCGATATGAAAATCCAGAGGTGGATAGGGAATTGGTTAATGGGGAGAATGCAGCGGGTCGTATTAAAGGGTGAATTGTCGGGTTGGAGGGAGGCTACTAGTGGAGTGCCTCAAGGTTCGGTTTTGGGACCCATCTTATTTAATCTATTTATAACTGACCTCGGGACAGATTGCAAGAGTGGGCTGATAAAGTTTGCGGATGATACGAAGGTGGGAGGAGTTGCAAACTCGGAGGAGGATAGGGATACTCTGCAGGGAGACTTGAATGAGCTTGTGAATTGGAGTATTAGAAATAGGATGAAATTTAATAGTAAAAAGTGTAAGGTTATGCACTTGGGGACGAATAATAACAATTTTAGTTACAAGATGGGGACGCATTGGTTAGAAGTAACGGAAGAGGAGAAGGACCTAGGGGTCCTTGTGGACCGCAGGATGACTATGAGTCGGCAATGTGACGTGGCGGTGAAAAAAGCCAATGCGGTCTTGGGATGTATTAGGCGAGGTATATCTAGTAGAGATAGGGAGGTCCTGCTTCCGTTGTATAAGGCACTGGTGAGACCTCATTTGGAGTACTGTGTGCAGTTCTGGTCTCCAATGTTTAAAAAAGATGAACTCAAACTGGAACGGGTGCAGAGAAGGGCGACTAAGATGATCAGAGGAATGGAAAACCTGTCGTATGAAAAGAGATTAGAGGAGCTTGGGTTGTTTAGTCTGACAAAGCGAAGGCTGAGGGGGGATATGATTGCTATCTTTAAATATATCAGAGGGGTTAATACAAGGGAGGGAGAGGAATTATTCCAGTTTAGTACTAATGTGGACACGAGAACGAATGGATACAAACTGGCCGGGGGGAAGTTTAGGCTAGAAATTAGACGAAGGTTTCTGACCATCAGAGGGGTGAAATATTGGAACGGCCTTCCGAGGGAAACGGTGGGGGCGACGGACCTGTCTGGTTTTAAGATTAAGTTGGATAAGTTTATGGAGGGAATGGTTTAATGATAAAACATAGTAGCCAAGGAAAACCAAGCAATGGTACATGAACAACATAATGGCCAACAAGGGTCAGGCTAGAGACTCTTGCCTATATGCTCGGGGTATTACTGATCGCCATATTTGGGGTCGGGAAGGAATTTTCCTCCAGGGTAGATTGGCCGAGCCTCTGGAGGTTTTTCGCCTTCCTCCGCAGCATGGGGCAGGGATCACTAGCAGGAGGGTCTCAGCCGATTGAAGTCACTAAAACACAGGACTGGGGACTTCAACGGTAGAGTACAGGGAAGGGTCTTGCGGCCTGCAGCATGCAGGGGGTCAGACCAGATGATCATAATGGTCCCTTCTGACCTTAATGTCTATGAGTCTATGAGTCTATGAGTCACAGATTCCGTGACTTTCCGTGACCTCAGTGACTTTTGCAGCGGGTGGTGCTGGCTCAGGGGCTGCCCGAGCCAGACAGCCCCTGGGCCAGCAGCAACAGTTTGGGTGTATGGGAGGGGCCTCAGGGCTAGGGGCAGAGGGTTGGGGAGTGTAGGGGGGAGGAGCGCTTATTTCTGGGTGTGGGGCTCCCCAGCTCCCATTGGCATGGCCCCCTGCAGCTCCTAGGCAGCAGAGGGATGGGGGGGGCTCCGCGCCGCATGCTACCCACACCCACAGGCCATGCCTCCACAGTTCCCATTGGCTGCAGTTCCCAGCCAATGGGAGCTGTGGCAGCCAGCACTTGTGGCGGGAGCAGCGGAGCCCCTGCCCTGGTCCCTCCCTCCGCTGCCTAGGAGCTGCAGGGACGCGGAGCTGGGTAGGAAGCCCTGCCAATCCCCCACCCCCAGCAGGGGTCCCATGCTGCGCGCTGCAGCCCACCCCCCTACTACCAGTGGGGGTCCCGGGCCAAATCCCCAGCACCTATGGCACTCCTGGACAGCCCCCCACCCCGAGTACCCGCAGCCCCCTGCCCAACTTTTAATCTGGGCGGGTATTTTTAGTAAAAGTCATGGACAGGTCACGGGCCCGTGAATTTTTGTTTATGGTCCATGACCTGTCCATGACCTTTACTAAAAATACCCATGACTAAAATGTAGCCTTAACATAATGCATTGAAGACTGGTATTGCTTGAGCCTGTAATTTTAATGAAAGACACATTTGTGATGTCTGTATCTGTCTCTAAGAAATCACCTACACATTTTGAGAAAATACTGGTGAATTTCCAATGATACAACAAAATAAATGGAAAAAATATTGATCTGATTTTCTTCTCTCGTCAGTTTTACACCGGTGTATATCTACTGACATCAGTGGAATGACTCTAAGTTTACATCAGTGTAACTGAGAGGAGAATCAGAAGATTGAGAGCTGAATAAAGGAGGTTTTAATGAGGTTCATGTGTGCATTTTTTAAAATTTCATTTTGGTAATCCCAAGAAGGGGCATATACATGTATCAACTGTCTGATGCTGCATCAACCTGCAAAGTCTGGAGGCGCTTTGCATACCACAGCAGGTGTATAAGAGCCAACAGGTACAGATTTGTCAGCTGCACAAGTCTCCATACAAGACGAATAAGTTCTTCCTTGGCCACTAAGCTCTCCAGGTTTGCTTGTTCACTGGCACAAATGGTAAGAGCAGAGTGCCTATGGACAGGTCACCTTATGACCAATCCCAATCCCCCAGAGCGTTCATTTTCCATAGAAGTAGTCTCTCCTGTTCTACTGCATGGACAACTGAAGATACACTCCTCAAGCAGCTGGCAGTGATGAGGATGGAGAGAAGGGTTGCCAGTTGCTCAGATGTGCATATTTCCCCCCATGCCAATATATCACCCCTAGTTTTGGCTACTAAAGAATCAGTCATTAGGCTTGATATTTCTGTTCTATAAATACTAACATCTTACTAAAGATGTTCTGGCAGATAAGGCACTGGATTAGGATGCAGGGGGTTTGGATTTAATTACCAGCTCACTTACAACTTGCTGTATGAGCTTGGCCAAGACACTTAATCTACTGTATGCATCAGTCCCCACCTGTAAAAAGGAGATAACACAGGTGATGTTGTGAGTATAAAATCAATAAATGATTGTGAAGTGCTCATATACTAGGCTGATGAATACCATGTAAATTCCTAGATAGAACAGAATTATTATCTGATCTACATCAATGTATCCTAATTGTTTTAAAGTGTGCAATATATTATTTTCATATATCTTTGTGTGTGTGTGTGCAACTTTCAGGCGTCAAGATTTGTGTTAGCATTTATACCAGCTTGGTTTGAGCATTGGCCTGCTAAACCCAGGGTTGTGAGTTCAATCCTTGAGGGGGCCACTTGGGAATCTGGGGCAAAATCAGTACTTGGTCCTGCTAGTGAAGGCAGGGGGCTGGACTCGATGACCTTTCAAGGTCCCTTCCGGTTCTAGGAGATGGGATATCTCCATTATTTATTTTATTTATTTAACCAGAGTATTCAAAAGTAACTTTTTTTTAATCAACATAGTTTCTTCAAATTTAGATTTGTCATTAGGAGAACCATTAAAGGTGCAGGAAATATATACATACATTGTGAAGCAAATAATCTCCTTTTGAATTTTTTTCTTTTTACATTTGATACATTTTAAATAAATGTGGAAAATAATTCACGAGAGAAAAATAATTTTGCACTTTTTAAACTAAAGTTAAAGCCAGAATTATACTTGTGTATATTTTGCAAACTTATTAAACTGAGAGAGATGGACAGAAGATATGACGCTGATCAGATTTTAAATGAAAAGCATACAGTACTACGTTAATTTTTTTACTGTAAAAAGGGCAGACTCAGATTTTTGCCTCAAAGGATAATCAAATTCTCAACTCTCTTTCACATATTGTTAGTTTCAAGTTTCAGTGAGACATAAAGCATATTTAAATATAAACTTCTTCCCACATGGATGAAAATAGTATCTGCCTCATGATGCTATCTAGAAACTATTTAGAAAGTCATCAGCTCCAATTTGGGATACCTTGGAACATGTCACAGGTAGAAATAATTAGTTGTGAGACAGAATGGATCATATTCTGGCCCATAGCTATAATTTCCACCTTTCTCCCCAAATGGTCTCATTGATTTCAATAAGACTACAGTAACTCCTCACCTAAAGTCGTCCCAGTTAACGTTGTTTCATTGTTACGTTGCTGATCAATTAGGGAACATGCTCATTTAAAGTAGTGCAATGCTCCACTCTTACGTTGTTTGGCTGCCTGCTTTCTCCACAGCTGGCAGCCTCCCTACGATTCCCGTCCCCGTCCCCACAGCGCATTCCGTCCACCAGCAGACCCCGCGGATCAGTGCCTTCCCCCTCCTCCCCCCACCTCCCGCCCGCGGCAATCAGTTGGCTTGCAGTGTTTAGGAGGCAGGAGGGAGGGGGGAGGAGCGAGGACTCGGCGTGCAGGCTCCCTCTCCGGTCCCTTCCTCCTGAACAATGCAAACCAGCTGATTGCCCCGGGGCAGGAGGTGGAGGGGAGGAGGGGAGGAAGGGGGAGCCTGCACACCAAGTCCTTGCTCCTCCCCCCTCCCTACTGCCTCCTAAACACCGCAAGCCAGCTGATTGCCCTGGGCAGGAGGGAGGGGGGAGGCGCGAGGACTCGGTGTGCCTCCCCCCTCCCTCCCCTGCCTCCTGCCCACGGCAATCAGCTGGCTTGCAGCGTTCAGAAGGGAGCAGGGAGGAGCGAGGACACAGCGTGCAAAGTAAAGGGGCAGGAGGTGGGGAGGAGAAGAGGTGGGTCAAGGGTGGGAGCTTGGGGGAAGGGGTGTAGTGGATGGACCGAGGGTTGAGCCCCCTGCTCCCGGCAAAGTCAGTGCCTGTGCTTGCAAGAACAGCAAGAGGAGCAGCCGGACAATCCATCCTCTTCCACTCTCTGACTCCACCACCTCAACCAAGCTTCATACTCAGCAGTGATGACTGTAGTATTAAATTGCTTGTTTAAAATTGTTTAAAAATTATACCTGTATTAAATTGCTTGTTTAAAATGTATATAATGCCTTTTGTCTGGCATAAAATTTTTTCCCTGGAACCTAATCCCCCCACATTTACATTAATTCTTATGGGGAAATTGGATTCACTTAACATCGTTTCACTTAAAGTCACATTTTTCAGGAACATAACTACAACATTAAGTGAGGAGTTACTGTACTTGAAGGGTAGTGACTAGTGAGTAAGCATATCAGAAGCTGACCCTAACTAATTATTTCCAGTATAGCCAGGCATTTAATACTGCGTTACTGATTCTGAGACTGACAGGATGTTCTCTGTTCTATTTTTTTACCCATAACTGTTGAAGGTAGAACCCAGACTAGAAAGTACTTTCTAGCCATGCCATGCTTTATGCACAAAATTCATTGTGATCTACCAGTATAAGGAAAGTCTTTTGTAATACTATGGACCCAAATAGACAGAAAAAATTTAAAACACCTTATCTATTTGAAAAAAAAAATCTAGCCTTTTTTGTGTCATTGTTAGATTTCAGACTGAGATTTTCCATTGAGATGAATAGGCCAGTTCATCCCTTTCTTCAAGTTGTAATTTCAGGCTGTCTGAAACAGGGTTATATTGGATCACTTTCACAAAACTATTCCTGCAGCCATAAGAGATAGAAATTATGTTTTAACATGATTGTTTGCATTCTGCAGGACTGGTATGTGGAAAGCAGGCCGGAGGAAAACAACAACAGGCCAGATGTTTGACATCACTGGTTTACTATTTAATAGCTGAGACTTTTTTTTAAATGAACCGATTTTTGTTGTACTGTTTTATGTTCATTGTTTTAACCAGTTAAACATTTACAAATTTATGAGATAGTAGTGTTAGCTTGCAATGTGTAAAGGAACAAATGCAAATTATTTTATTTACTATATTATAAGGCCCAACCCTTTAGTTCTTACTCAGGTAAAACCCCAATTGCACTAAACTGCTGAAATGTAGGATGAAATTCTGGCCTAATGAAGTCAGTGGGAGTTTTACCATTGACTTTAACAGGGCCAGAATATCATCCTCAGTTTCCAGGAATTCATTCAATAAGAATTTTGCCAGAATAAGGTCTACAATACTGGGGTGTTACAGTTATCATAATTAATGGAGATATCCTATCTCCTAGAACTGGAAGGGACCCTGAAAAGCTATTGAGTCCAGCCTACTGCCTTTACTAGCAGGACCAAATACTGAATTTGCCCCAGATCCCTAAGCGGCCCCTAGAGAGATTGAACTCACAACCTGGGGTTTAGTAGGCTAATTCTCAAACCACTGAACTATCCCTCCCCACAATTACATGAGAAAAGTAACAACTTGGGAGTTAATGTTAGATTGTTAAACAGTAAAACATTTGCCTAGTTATTTATTTATTTAAGGAAGTGTTTGCCAGCATCAGGAGAATATATTTGTAAATATCAAAGACAGTAGAAGGGCTTCCACTACCCCAGACGAGGAAATAGTGACATTGCTTCTATATCATATTCTTATGCATAGCACCTCCAGGGTTAGCATCACAAAATACTACTACTAGGCTAGATGGGGAGAGGGATAGCTCAGTGGTTTGAGCATTTAGCCCCCTAAAGCTAGGGTTGTTAGTTCAATCCTTGAGGGGGCCACTTAGAAATCTGGGGCAAAATCAGTACTTGGTCCTGCTAGTGAAGGCACAGAAGTAGACTCCATGACCTTGCAAGGTCCCTTCCAGTTCTAGAAGATAGGATATCTCCATTAATTTATTTTTTTTAGATTCCACCAAAAGTGGTTTTTAGAGTTCACTTCCATTTTCTGTATTTTTATTCAGATGAATATTTTTATTTGTTTTCTTTCTGTATTCTGGCCCATATTCTTCCACAGATACTATACAACACTGCCAATGACTTCAACAGGATTTCAGTGCACAGAAGTCCTGAATGCTCTGATATGTTCACAATCTCCATTTACATCACACATCTGAATCATTGCATAGAAATTGAACATGAAACAGGCTTGACTTGCTTTTAGCTTAGGTAGAGCAGTTCACCTTATGGTACTAAACCCATTGAATATTATTGAAACAAAACATTTTGCATGTAGAAATGTCTGTCTTACTTTCTTTAAGTGACTTTTACAATTTACTGGCCATTTATTTCAGCTTTATTTTATTCATAGCTACAAATGAGCTGTTCATTTAAACTGGCATATAAATTTTCTGCACAGATTAAAGTGAAAGACATGAACCATTTACTACAGAGAAATATAATATTACAGCTAAAATTATATCACCCTCTCGGTCTCTAATGTCCCCGATTTATTAAAAAGTTCAAGTTTTTCAGTTAACTAACATCAGTCAACTATAGCTACAGAATGATCTCTCTGAGAAGATGTGTATTTGTTTTGGATTTCACTGTGCTCTGGAGAGGAAAGACGCTCAGGATAATGCACGAAAGGAAGGGAATTTTTGCCATTGTCCCAGGCACACAAAAAGAAAGACAAGACACATGGAATGTGGTTTAATTAGATCACAACGTTATTCCTTAATTCATCTGGGAACTAACCAGCAATAACCTATACAGTGCAAGTCATGATTCCTTCCTTAATCACTTCGTCCTGGTGCAGGGCTGCTAGCTAGGAAAGGGGGTTGTCTCCTCATTGTACCAGACCTTAGGAGTCCCAACCCAATTCCCCAGCTTCTTTACAGGATACCTTCCCCTAAGCCCACTTCCAACTCTGGTTCATTGATGAATGGGATGTCCCCTATGGAACAAGGAACTCCACTGAGCTCTACTGGCCCACTCTCCAGCTCAGTTGATGCCTTGTCCCTCACTCCCAGCCAGGGCCGGCTCCAGGCACCAGCTTGCCAAGCAGGTGCTTGGGGCGGCCACTCCGGAGAGGGGTGGCAGGTCCAGCTATTCGGCGGCAATTCGGCGGACGGTCCCTCACTCCTGCTGGGAGCAAAACACCTCCCGCCGAATTGCCGCTGCAGATCGCGGCTTTTTTTTTTTTTTTTTTTTTTTGCGCCGCTTAGGGCGGCAAAAACCCTGGAGCCGGCCCTACTCCCAGCCACCACCCCTCCCAACTCCAAAAGAAGTGGGAGACCTTAAAAGGAGCCACCATCTTTTTTTCACTAGTCCAGACAAAGTCCCCCAGCCTTGAGGTAGTGGAGGTTGCATTCTCTCCCTTTGTTTAGGAAACCCTATGTTTGCTCCTGTGAAAAACAGAAGCCCAGGTCCTTGAGATCAGTTAAGATGGACCACTTTTGTAACACCCCAACCCTGGGGCCAGCAAGTTCTAGCTCCAGTCCCTGGTGCAAATTAGAACTGCCCCAGAGATCACTTCTGCAACCAGAGTTTGGTCAAATACAGCAGTATCCTGACCATGCTATCTTTTTCCAACCACATTCTTATAGTGGGGGAATCTATGATGGGTTCGGTCACAGAGACCCCCTTGGGACTGTCACCTGGTGTGCTGAGACTACCTCTGAGCCCGTTTTCTCTGCCAGTTTGGGCCTCCAGAACTGTCTTGTTGAGCCAGATACGCTAATGTACTGCAACACAGACCCAGGGTTTAACCCATGCCCTCAGAAGTGCAGACAACTGAAAATGGCTTAGCCAGTGCTCCTGTCTCTAGCACCCAGACACCCAGCTCCCAATGGGATCCAAACCCCAAATAAATCCGTTTTACTCTCTATAAAGCTTATTTGGGGTAAAATCATAAGTTGTCCACCCTCAATAACACTGATAGCGAGATATGCACAGCTGTTTGCTCCCCCAGATATTAATTACTTATTAATTAATAGGCAAAAGTGATTTTATTAAGTATAAAAAGTAGGATTTAAGTGGTTCCAAGTAATAAGAGACAGAACAAAACAAGTTACCAAGAAAAATAGAACAAAACATGCAAGTCTAAGCCTAATACAATAGGAAATTGAATACAGGTAAATCTCACCCTCAGGGATGTCCCAATAAGCTTCTTTCACAGACTATATTCCTTCCTAGTATAGACCGAATCCTTTTCAGACCAATGTTGTGGTTTATGGACTGGGTCCAGCAATCACTCATACCCCCTTAGTTATAGTCCTTTGTCGCAGTTTCTTTCAGGCATCTCTTTGGGGTGGAGATGCCATCTCTTGAGCCAGCTGAAGACAAAATAGAGGGGTTTCCAGGGCCTTTTATATTCTCTCTCTTGTGGGCGGAAACCCCTTTGTTCTTCTGTGCAAAATCACAGCAATAAGATGGAGTTTGTAGACACCTGGGCAAGTCATATGTCCATGAATGATTCAGCTCTTTGCAGGCCGACACCATTGTTTACATGTTAGTTTGAACATTCCCAGGAAAGCTCAAAAATGATACACACATACAGACAGCATAATCATAACCAGCAAATTACAACTTTTCTATAGGCACCTTACTTGACCTCCTTTCTACAAGATTTGGTGCAACTATAGGACCTTGGTTGCAACAATGATCTATACGGTCACAGTTCATGTCAATAATGTCACAGAATCCTCACCTGGCCATTTAAGCCAGATTTAAGCCTGCCTTCTACTCATGAAGCAACTGAAAGTAGACTTTCTGGGGCCAAGGATCTGATTCAGAATGGGAGAAGTTACTGAGAAATTTTTGATTTGTGAAGAGCTGCTGTGGCATTGTATTATCTCCTTTCTACACAGGGTGGGCAGCCATATGGTAAGGGCAGTAGATATACACCATTTCGCAGCCAGTGACCAATAGATAAAACCAATTGGAAACCCACAAACAATTGGAACTCTGAATGACTATCCTTTGAGCCTTCAGGTTCCCCCTTCCACAGACAACACATCTGACTCCTAAGTTAGGCAACAGTTGGTTTCTCAGTCTACTTCCCTATATTCATCAGTGTCCACTTCTAGGGTTACCAGCTCTGTAGGGCAAGTAATTTTTGGACTTGGTCAGCATTAATTCTGTGTTGTTTTCCAGTATCAGAGCACCACTTTGTCTGGGGAACATGCTGAATAATTACTAAGTTCCATATTCAACCCCACTGTGTGTGTGTGTATGTGTGTCTGTGAATGTGAGTGTATGAGAGAGAGAGATGATAGGGGCTTAAAGAACTTCTAGGGCCTAAAACAACTTCTAGATTCTCGAGAGGGACAAGGTTTAGAGATTATTAATAGTACACCTCTACTCCGATATAACGCTGTCCTCGGGAGCCAAAAAATCTTACCACGTTATCGGTGAAACCGCGTTATATTGAACTTGCTTTGATCCACTGGAGTGTGCAGACTTGCCCCCCTGGATCAGTGCTTTACTGCATTATATCTGAATTTGTTTTATATCGGGTCGTGTTATATCGGGGTAGAGGTGTACTACCATTTATGGGCTGCAGAGAGAAATCTTAAAGCTACATGTACTATTAAAATAATTAAGAGTTTTGTTTTGTCAAGTTCAGAACCTTTGAGATGAAGGCACTGCAACCAGAATTATGGTTTCATACCAGGCTTAAAGTTCTCACTTTCCATATTATAATATCCAGTAAGGACACTGCATGTCTCCCTCTTCTCTTCTTCCACAGGGCTTGTGGATGTTCTCCCATGCAGTTAGAGAAAGGAGTCCACACAGCTTTAGAGTTCTTTGATTTTTAAAAAAAAATAAATCCAACACTCAATTTCCCACCATGGTAAATCTCTGACTAGGGTGACCAGATGTCTCGATTTTATAGGGACAGTCCCGATTTTTGGGTCTTTTTCTTATATAGGCTCCTATTACCCCCCACCCCCATCCTGATTTTTCACATTTGCTGTCTGGTCACCCTATCTCTGACAAATACAAAACAAGGATGTTATGACAAAAGGAAAAACTCGGAGTCCCTGTTCTCCCCTGTCCAGCACCAAATCAGAGTGCTAGCATTTTATATTCACTCTGCAACAGTGTAAAGGACTACTCAAAGTGCAGAGCAACAGAGAAACAGGCCCTAGGAGTCCAAGATTAATGCACAAATTGAATGGATCTTGGAAATATGCATTACCATGTAGATTTGTAAAAGACGAATGAAAATGACTGATAAAAAGCTACATGAAAAAAGGAAATGTAATTTCCATTTTGGGGGATATGGAATTTACTGCAAGGTTGCTAGGGGAAAAAAGGCTGAAACTTGACTTAATCTTGAGAGTGACAAGGAGACATTGCCTTATTCATCTGTTTAGGAGTCTGCTGTGTTCTTTGTTTTACTATGGACTGAACTGTTATGAACAGGAAAGGAAATCTGATTTTAGATCTACTAAAGATGTTAAAAGAATTGCTTGGTTTATTCAGTTGGCATTATGGTCTTTGCATGACTTATGTGTTTTTGTTTTGTTTATCGTTCTATTTTGATATTAGATCACAGTGTGGTTTGAGTATAGTATTCTGCTGATGACTGAAAGGATATTGTAAGCCCTTAATCTAATTTGTATGTTCTTGCTGAAAGAAACATGATTCTCTTGCATATGGTAAGTAGCTATACAAGCCCTGATTTCCAGAAGCACAGAAACCCAGAGCCATGCACAGTTACACTCCAGATTTGCACATACAACTGCCATATGTGCATAGGGAAACTGGGTATTTCACAAATTAATTATGTATAGCCTAACAGGTTATTTTTGCATTAAATATCCATTTTGTACATGCAATAATGGTAGTTAGTACAAATTATGTACACAATTACACTCATATTTTGTGCTGGTCTTGGAAGTCTGTACTTTTAAGAATTAGGACCATAATCTACACTATAGGTGTACTGGTATATGAATGAAGCTGTTCATTATTTAAATTCCTAAATTCTTTATAGTTCACAAGATGTAACACAATATTTTATAATTTCTCATTGAAAATGAAGGTATTAAGGAGGGGCTCTCACTACATTCAGGCCAAGCCCTATGTTGGGTGTCCATTTCATTAACCTTTTCCTTCTTCAGTATAACTCAGACCACTGCAGGAACCATTGTTATTTACTAGCTACCTATGTTTAGTAAGTATATGCGATTAAAGTGTGGAGTAAGTTATCGCCAGAATTTGCAAAGTTTTCATCTTCCTTTAGTTGCTTTTTCTCTA
This sequence comes from Trachemys scripta elegans, assembly GCF_013100865.1. Taxonomy (NCBI): domain Eukaryota; kingdom Metazoa; phylum Chordata; order Testudines; family Emydidae; genus Trachemys; species Trachemys scripta. The sequence continues at coordinate 43,163,236 of NC_048298.1, forward strand.
CCATGAGTTTGTTGTTACCTATCAAAAGTCAAAGAGCAGAATATGTAAATTAACCTGGGATGAATAGTGTGGTCCACAACTCTGCTTCTCAGACACAAAGAAACTTTCTACCCAAGGAGAAAGCTTGTCATGCAGAAGATAGCTTTTTTAAAGGCTAGTCTGAGTCTGTGGAACAAACTCCTCAAGGAACTAAAGAACATCACAAATTTCACCTTCCACTCCAAATGCAAGGCAAACTTCTTAAACCTGCCTTTTCTGACATAAATACATACCAGTGCGTACATACTACCTACCACCACAAAATAACACTTCACTGCACACACAATTCTACTCCTAGGGAAAGAATGACAGACAGAACAAACCGCACATCAGATGTTAGTCACATCACTTAATGTACTACTCAGGAGCTCAAGATAATTCGATTGTGAGGGCAGCATAAGTATCTATATAGAAGAGAATAGCATTAGAATTGTATATTCTAAAAAAAAGGCATAGATCCCTTTGAAACCATTCTTAAATTCTCAAGTACCACAGAACAATTTACTGGCAAATAATTTTCAAAAAATACTGGTATCTAACTGGAATTCAGACACTGAATATGCAGTGTGTGTCATGGAAAACTCTATCTCACACAAACAAAACATTTCTTAAATACATATGTCTTATTTTCATTAAATGAATATGATCCATTTCTTTAATATATATGCACATTACACAGTCTCTAACAGGGAGAGATGATTCTCCAATGTGTAGAAATAATTCCAGGATACTTTCAACACAAAAACTAAACTCATTTAATTTACTCTGCACAAGCTTCTGAAGGAAAATGGCTCATTGACTGGCTTTTCAAATGCTTGCCAATGGTTCATTAGCATTAATTTTAACAACCTGGTAACTATACACATCATAGAAAAGGGAATGTTTGTCCACACAAAAATGTGTTATATTATCTTTTGGCTACACAAATACAAGATCTCTATGATGAATTCAGTTAGAATTTCCTAAAGGAAGTATTACCAAGACATACTTTTATTATTGCTTTAAACCTGCAATAACAAAGGATTGATTAATGATTCTCAGATCTTTAAAGATTTATCAGTGGTTCATAATGCTCTCCTGTCAGCTAAATTGTACTAAAAGTGGGTAATCTGGATTACAAAGTATTGAGGTGTAGGCATAAAGTTTAGGAAGTTAAAAGACCACCACCAGATAAGTGCCAGCTCTTTGGTGAGGTAATTTATACGGACAGTGGCAGAAGAGACATCCTAATTCTTTGTTGAGAAATTGTACCAAACTATATTAATTTATTTAATACTGAGGGAGAAGCACTAGGCCCGTAGAGCTGGTGGCATGTTTATGTGCGGTGACCATGGAAAGCTTTTACAATGTTTTTTTTAACTTGAAGCAAAAATGTACCTTATATGAACTGTGTCTGCGAAACTACATTCTGTTAATTATGGGGTGACGCTGCTGAGGAATAAAGCACAGCTGTTCAATAAGACTTTAGCCAAGCTGCATCTTTGGCTCTAGTTGAGCACTATATGGTTCCCATCAGAACAGTACCTGAATGTGTCTCAAACGTTACCTTCACATCCCATCCCATGGGATTTTCAAAAGCATGGGAGTTAGGCATGTAGCACTTTTGTAAAGCCCACATATCTGCTTTTTGAGGTGCCTAAATGCCTTTACACGCCTGGCCCTAATTGCTAAAGGTCACTTTGGAAATGGTTCTTAAATCACTTAGTGACTTTTGAAAATTTTACTCCTGAGAGATTTGCTCAAGATAATGCAAGAAGTCTATAGTAGAGACTGGAACTCAACCCATTCCCTTGCCTTATCCACCTTTTCCTAAAGGATGCAACCACATACAATGGGTTAATTAGCAATGCAAAATAATAACAGTGAAAATATGAGCCCAAGCAAAGTGAATCCTGAAGTTCAGCCTCAAGGAGAAGTACTCATACTCAGTTTAGGCCATGGCTGAAGACCAGATAAGAAATCAGATATAGTACAGGTGAGCAAAAGTAAACCAGATGCTTAAATTGATCATCTGATAGCCTAGGTTAATAACCTGGAGATTTATGTAAACATCACTGAAAACAAGTTTCCTCAAGTAGAAGAGAACAACAGCACAAGTCACAAAAACATTTTACTTACTTTTGATTCAAGACAGTTAAAAAAACCCGAACTGATGTCTTATCAGTTGGAATTCATGGATAATTGGTTCCAAACTCATAATTTATTTATACTCAGTTTACCTTTAATAATAAGAAAAAAAATCACCTAAACTTTCTGGAGCAGTTAGATCCTGAGAATTTACATTTCCTTTCCGAAGATGATATGGCTTGTTGTGAAAGATTTACAAAAGGTCAAGCAGGACCATCAAGCAGTGCAATTGCAGATTTTGTATTAAAGAGAATGTTAGCTAAAAGCATGTCATTTTTGTTTGTGCTCTTTATCTGTGATGGCCAGTTTGTTTGGCATATTTTATTGGCCTCTTTTCAACATTTTTGTCCTGACCTTATATTTACAGCACTCTGAGGACTCCAGGATAGAGCACTTTTACAGATAGAAATTATTATTATGATTACTGCTAGGTGAAGCACACAACAAAGATTTTTTTTTTTTTTACAAAGGGAACATACTGTTTCCTGATTTGGAGACAATGGCTCAAGCCATATTTTGCAACCGTCTTCTAATATATGATGGTCATTGCTGAGAAACAGGCATGAGACAAATGTCTTTTATATGGCTCAGCTCAGAATTTTTCATAGATGATTCTCCTTACTGGGAGCCCAAGGAGACAATATTAACAGAGAAGCTCCTTCTTTGGTTCACGTAGCAGCGGCTTGTGCTTTTAAAGAAGGGCCTACTATGTACACTGTGGCCAGCTGGAAATAAATTCTGTGGCAAAGTTCCCTGTATTCTGTGATACTGTGGTAAAAAGTCTGGAAATTATGCAGCAAATACATTTTAAAATTGAGGGATTTGCTGAATTACATATAAAAATTAAATATACAGACATTACAGTAACCTGGTGTTATATATTCTTATTCTAGGATTATGCACTAAACCTGTGTTGTAATGATGGGGTGTGAATAGTTAACAATGTTAAGTAGAGCTGGTAGAAATGGATGAATTTTGAAATCTCAGCCAATAACTGTCTCTGTCACTCTTTGCATGGCAGGAAGAGAGAGCCTGCATAGGCCTCTGTTCTGCACCCCTTCCGCTGGAATGGGGAGGAGAATCAGCATGGGTGATCTGGGGATTGGTGATTACCCCTCTCCCCAAAGAGTGCAGCAGGAGCCAGCTAGGGAGTGCTCTTTCTACTCTTCTCTGAATACCATCCCTCTTCATTCCTTGCATCTGTATGCACCCTTCTGCTACAGTATTCCAACTCCCTGGTCCATAGGCAGCAGTTGTGCATGGGGAATAGTGCTATATCCTGGATGGGGAGGACAGTCTCAAGCATTCCATAACAATCAGCTATGTGGGAGCAGATTATTAGTAATGTTCATCACTTGTGCCAAGTTTACACTGGTGCCCTGAGAAGTGCGGGGGAGAGAAAGCAGCTCTACACCACATTTCTACTTCTCCAATTCTGCACTAGCTGGAAGCTAAAACAGCCCTGGTGTAATTTTAGAGCAGCTACAAGGCTGCTATAACCTATGCTACCTGCATCAAGCAGCTCCAGAGCTGAGGATCTGGCAGAGTGTTGTACATTCTGCCCTGTGCCTCCCAGCCTTGGCGGCCCATGATTGAGGTCACTATTATTCTTTTGTGTATCCAAACACGTGCTAGGGAGTCACAAAAGAAGTAGTGACATCTGGTAAAGTTTTCAAAAGTGCCTTAGTGACGTAGGTATCAAAATCCAATTGTCAGACATTATGTAGGCACTTAGGAGTTAAATCTCATTGAAAGTCAATGAGACCCTACAGGCCATAACCCCAGAGGCATTTAGGGACCTAAATCACATTGATTTCAGTGGGAGTTAGGCACTTAAATATCTTTGCGGATCTGCGCCTAAGTCACTTGAAAAATGGAATTTAGGATCCTAAACTGCTTAGTCCATTCTGAAAATTTTACCCATAGTATCTGCTCCAATGAGTTTTGAATCTAAATATAGCATGAGGCCATAAACTAAAGGGCAGAAGAGGGTAATAGTAATTGGGGTTGTGGTTATTCTGTAAGGCATATGTGTACCTTGATGGTGCAATTGATATAGCTGAAAAAAAATGCTCCCTCACTTTTCATAGATGACATAGCAGAAGTGAATCTTGAGAAAAAAATCTGAATGAGGCAAGTGGGGAGGATCAGTGAACAGGTTTGAAGAGGGCACTTGAAGCCAAGGAGATAGGATGGAGGGAGGCACTGAGTTGTGAGAGGATATTAAAGGTATGGTGAGGCTCCATCCCTAGCTGACTGGAGAGAATGGGGAAAAGGAGAGAATACAAAAGGAGACCTTTAGCTATCATTGTGCTATCTCTTTAACTCACTTGTTAGATACTGAAGATGCTTGACTTGAATATTCATTTTTAGAACTGGGTAAGAATCTGGATGTGTGAGACAAAAGCAAATTAGATGCTACATTTGATTAACTGGTACTTTGTGTTTAACTAATTTTGAGATTAACTTTGTTTTCTTTCTCTCTTGTTGCATTATGTCAAGGTGAAAATGCATTGGCTTGCTTTCATTTGTATTGTCTGGCACATGCTGTTCATTCAATGTAATTTCTAAATGGTTCATTATAGTTCGGTTTGGCACATCAGTTTGATAGTGTCTTTCACAAGGTAGTGGCTATTTGTAACCTTTGTTGAAACTAGATAGCTGATACTTTATTTTCAAATTTCTGTAACAACACAAAACCATCAGTTATTAATTAATTACTATCTTAACAGATAATGGGCCAGATCCTCAGCTTGTGTAAATTGGTGAGAAGGAGCTATGTTAATTTATATCAGCTAGGGATCTGGCCCTAACTTTTTAGTCAAGCAGCAGCAGTTTCAACCACTATAAGTTAAGACTGCATAATGGTTTCCATTCCACCATCCCTTTTCACACAGTGAAACCTTCTGAAACTTTCACCTTTTGAGAGTAACCTTTCCAGACTTGTAGCTTGAGTCTTCACTCTCTTGCTGTGTATCGTAATTAATTAAATCTGTGCTAAGTGAGCGCAAATTGGGTGTAAAATGTAACCTGCTGATTGGTAATGTTTTGTACAGAATGCAATGCAGTGTACATGATCGTACAAGGTGCAAAGAAGAGCAGAATCAGGCCCCATTCAACTGCACTTCTTTGGAAAAAACTAAACACAGTTCAATGTTGTTAGTTAAAGTGAAAAAAATTGACATTTCCCATTGAAATAAAAAACCTCTTATGATTTTAACAGCGCTAGGAGTGAAATGGCTGGGGACAGAAAGTTTAAATGTGACAGGGAAGTCTCCCTTACTCAAAAGTGATTTTACGTTTTCCAGGCAAAACTAGTTTTGATTTAGTTGCTTTACAACCCACTGAAAATTACACTTCTATATGCATATTAAATGTTTAACAATGATAGCATAAGGGCCCAGTCTTGCTCCTATTGATTTTGATGTAACTGCTGGCAGAGTAAAGTATCACACAATATGAAGAAGAGATCTGGCTCTTTATTATTTGTTTTATTAACATTTCCCATTACTGTACATGTGACATATTTTTATGGCAACTGTACTGTAATTTATTAAAATAGTTATTTTTTTAAAAATCTAGTTAGTTCCCTTTAAAGCTAGCATCATGGCAAGAGCGGAGAAAGGAGAGAGAGGGGAAGAGACAAGAGAAAACACTAGGGAAAGAGAGAGAAAAAATAGTAGTAGAGAAGGAAGGAATAAGGAAAGGAAGGAAGGCATAATCAGAGAAAGAAGGATGGGGCTGGTATGAGAAGACAGATGCAAGAAGGACAGAAATCACAATGAAAGTTCTGACTTTCATATTGGCTGCACCAAGAATTTTTTGTGGACACGAAGGTTTAGTGGTTAGCACCAAAATGTGTGTTTCGGTAGTTGGTAGCTCAGTAGACTATAGTGACCAGACAGCCAGAATTCAACTTGCCTCATTAAAACTGTTACCTTGTTTTAAGAAGGTATGTGAGTCTCTTATTTTTTGAAATCCTGGAGGCTGAAAACTAAGAGGAAGAATGTCTCATATGGTAAAATAAAACAATGTTTTCATCCACGCTAATATAAAAAGAATATTGAGATGCATGGGAGAACTACCTGTAGACTTAAAAACAGGCCAGGGAATTCTAGTCCTCCCTTAAAGTATGCCTGGGTTGTTGGTGGAATGGTTATATTTACTATCATGCTTTCTCAACTAGTGGGAGGGAACATTCTCTTGATATGTGGGCCAATTTGGAAATCTGTGCACTATAAGCAAAGAGTGAGGACTATAGCAAACCGGTGTGCAAGTGTGTTTCATAAAGTGAGATAATGACATATGGCAAGCAAACATATCAAAGTGCCTCTTTAAAAGCCCAATGCCATGAAACTTCCAGAAGGCTAATATCTACTCAGTTTCACTTGCTTTCTAGTAAAACATAAAGGAAGATCTTGATTTGGCTGAATTTTCACATGTTGTTGGTGCATATACTCCAAATTGTGGCATCAAAGGAACTATTATTTTCACTTCAAAATATTGCAAATTGTGGTTTTCTGCGTCCGAGAAATATTCAGTATTAAAGCTGAACAAAACATTATATTTTTATCAGATACTAGTGTTTATAGTACAAAAACACATGTATACATTTGATAGACTATGTATTACAGTTTGTTTGCAGTGCTGTTGCAGCCATGTTGCTACCAGGATATTAGAGACAAGGTAGGTAAAGCAACATCTGTTGGTGAACGAGACAAGCTTTCGAGCTACACAGAGAACAGAAGTTGGGTCAGTGAAAGATATTACCTTACCCACCTTGTGTCTGTTTATTACAGCAGCATTTTAGACTCCCTCAACTTAAAATACCCTTTTCTAATGGCTTCATGTTCTCGATAAGCAAGACCAGATATTGGAAAAATAAGTTAGTAAACTGTGAGGCCCTCAGATCAAGATTCCTCTTCTATGTGAATTAGCAAAGACTACATCTTATAGCTCCCTCAGCTGAAAAGAGTTGCTTGATGATTGTCAAAGCAGTTCACAATCACAAAGATGGAGGAGTACCACAAGTACTCCTCGTTCTTTTTGCTGATACAGACCAACACGGCTACCACTCTGAAAGACGGAGGGTGTATCTTGGATGCATGGAGCCAAATCTTCAGCTGCAATTGAAGAGAAGGAAGGAGAAAAGTGATTCTTAGCCTCTAGTCTCTCTCTCCTGATCCAGGGGATGACATAAGACTGAACCTAAAACTAATGTCTGCAGCACTCCACTATGTACAACTCAATACATTGCCTCATATAATTTCCCTCTTGATAAAGGACACATACACAAACCTTTCCACTAATTTTGAACCAATCTGTGAATACAATTTCCTGAGAGAATGTATCCAAAGTTTTGCTATAATCTAGGCATTTCCTTGTACAGGAATGAAAAAGAATCCCCTATTTTTTCCTTTTATAAGTATTCTGTGGATAGGATTTTTATGTATTCCTTCGGATTCTTCGGAGTGTTGAAAAATCTTATTAAAAGCCAGCAAAAGACTGAAGGTGCTATGAGGATCCCCAGTGAAAAAAGGAAATGTAAAACTTTAAATTGTACAAAACCCTGTAGTTATTCTTAGCACTTCAGGATCTTACTTTATGGCCTGTTTTCCCTTAACTGAGTAGGAAAGTTCAAACATCAACTGATCTTTGAAACTTCAAACGTAAACTGGTCCATTAACTGGCCTGATTCCATTCAAAATTCCTGGATTTTAGTGTGGAAGGTGGAATTTCCAAAACCTTCAGCAGGATAGGAATACCCAATGCCAATTCATTTCTAATGGTAGCCTGGCATCCAAATCCCCTACACAACCTTGGAAACATCAGCCTTAGTGCTTAATAGAGAAAAGGTTTTCTTGCACTGCCTTTCATTTGTTATCTAGATTCAAACAACAGCAAAACGGCTGCACCCAAAATGTGAACATGGATATACCAAGTTCATGCTTTTAATGTAAAAAATATTTATTGATTTAAGGGATTAGGTGGGTAAAGCATGTGCAAATAGATGAAAAGAATACAAAAAATCCTATCCACAGAATACTTATAAAAGGAAAAAATAGGGGATTCTTTTTCATTCCTGTACAAGGAAATCCCTAGAGTACAAAATCTGGATTTATTAAACCACTGGGCAGCATCTGGGCCTGATTCCCCACTCACTTAAAGCAGATATACAGTGGTATAACTCTACTGACATCCCTACAGTTTGTAGTTAAACTTCAAATAATCTTTCTACTACACATGAGCATTAACTACTTCCACTAAGAACTTTTCTGGATTATTTTTTTTCAATGTTGAAAAGGTTTTTCTTCTGTGTTATAACTGAGAGAAGAAGATTATTCTTTGCCAGTTAACCGCAGCAGGACCCAGACTGAGTCATCCTAAAGATTTTGCTGTTGGAAATTATGTTGTTCTAATCCTGCCCATACTGCAGGGAATTGAAGAGAACCATGGCATTTATAATTGCCCTTGGAGCCAATCCTGAAGGTGATGTCATTCATATTAAAATTCTTGTGTGTATATTGTGACAAGAATGTTGAGATGCTCTGATATAGGCTAGTGTCAGAATAAGATGTCATTTTTATTATTTTCTTTGTTTTTTCCCCCTTCATTAGTGGGGAAATACGAATATTCATTTGTTTTCCAGTGCTATCCTCAACATAGCTGTTGCTTCCCTCGTGATTGTTCAGTAGAACGGAAGAAATGAGGAAGAGTGAGAGAATGGAAGATTGCAGGAAAGGAAGAAGAAATCATCCAACAAATAAGTAAAACCACATCTGGAATGTGAATAACGCATTAGACATGAAGGCAAGAAAAGCTATGAGCACTTCTATAAATGCCCAAACAAATACAGGCAACTAACATGACAATTCCAATAGGACTTCCCAATATGTCACTAAAAAATAACATACCCTTAAATTCACTAGATCAGGATGATGTATCTTAGTGGGAAATAGCTGAATGATTGAAATCAAACATTCTATCCTAAAATAAAACTTTATAATGAAGGATTTAATGCCTACCCAGCTAACAGCATCTTTAAAAAAATGAGAAATAAAAAGATTCAAATTTTTGGAGACAGTGAATTAGTTAAAAGATCTTTGACAGCAAATCCAGTTCTAGCACACAGCATATCTCTCTGATCTTGGAATATTTGACAGTGCTAAGTTTAGTGGTTATGTTGTTTTTTAACAGGAGAAATGGGAGAGAAAATGAAGGAACCTGTCAGAGAAATTGGAAACAAACTTTCTGGCACAGTTTCTATCTATAGTGCTGTTCTGGTTCATTGTATTAAAAAGGAAAGAATGAGTAAATTTCTAAAACGAAACTCATTGCACAATGTAAAAAGGAAGAATATGTTTAGAAAATTACATCTACATGTCAGAGTAAATAAGGTTTATGACAGATTTTCAATGGGCATGTTTTTTAAATGGTGTGAGCCCTATATAAGTAAATAATTGATAAGTAAAAAAAAAAATTAAAAGCTCAATTGTGAGCTTTCCTCTGTGTCTGCATAGGGAATAAGGGGAGTGGAAAAGGTACCTTTGCCTCCCTAGATGGCTATCTGCCTCACTGGAACTAAGCAGGGAGACAGTAGTCACTACTCTGTCTTGCCCAGAAGGCAGGGAGGGGCGAAAGGTGATTGAAGCCTTGGTTGCATGCCTTCACTACCAAAACAGCAGCCCAAGCACCAAAGCTGATAAAGAGGGTGAAGTTTGTTTGAATGTATGTTTATTTTAAAGGGACAATTAAAAATAAACCTATCAAACCAAGACACTCTACTGTACACACAATCCCTTCCCCACCATCCTATTGAGAGGATGAGAGAACAAACCACATGTGACAAATGTATAATTATGTTACTTAAGGCACTACTGGAAGATGTTCAGATACTTAATGGTGATGAGAACAGTATAAACATTTATAAGCATCTCCAGCAAAATTGTTGGTGCAGATTAGTCCCTTCCTGGAGCAAAAGGGAAGCAAGGATCATATTGGACTCTCTTACACCCTTGTTAGGGCTGGATAGTAATCCTAAATTCCAGTCCTAAATGAATAAAATGGATACAAATCCCTTATTCATTAAAGAATTTTACTGCTGTGTATATTCCTGATGGTAGAATCCATATTTGATTAGCCTCATTGTAGCAGAGTCCCTGGTGGTTCCCCCTTCGGAAGGCAGGTGAACCTGACCATTCCCACTTATCTACACTGGAAGTTCCAGCACAGGCCCCACCACCTTACTATTTGCAAGAGGGGTGCTCTGTCCTTTGTTGGCCTTCTTAAATCTCTCCTGATGGGGGATTAAAATAAAAGTCACAAACCCCAATGTGTTCAGAGATAATCCCTCCCTGTAGCTTGAGCAAAACGGGGGGGAGGAGGGGAGTGGAGAGTCTACAGCGCTGTCAGTGATCCAGCAACAACGTAGTGGGTTTGGGAGAAATTGCTCTGGCTGGGCCTCTGAGTTAGGCTCAGCCTGTCCATCTTACCCTGGGATTCTGCTGTACTCTCCTCAGGGCCAGGGTGAAGGTTTCCTGGCTAGGGGTTCTCTCCATGGCTTCAGGAGTCACTCCAGCAGTCTGCTCTTAAGGCAGTCCCGCTCCTCCCTGCCCCCACTGACTGCATTTTCCTTGTTATCAAGCATAACAGGGCCAGAGGAGTGGGGCTAGCCCTCCCGCCAGGACCTCTCTGGCACCTTCCCTGTCTGTGTAGGGTCATTCTTTAGCATGAGCCCTGCTCATGGCTGGAAAGCCAGGTACCAATGCATGATCCTTGCATTTGCATCCTTCATTTTCATAGCCATCAGAGAAGCACATAGTCTGAGATGAGCAAAAAAGGGGTTCCCCAGCAGCTAATAGCGCAAGGTGTCAATGGCCCATTTCATGGCCAGGGCTTCCTTTTCTATTATTCTTTTTCATGCAGGAACAGCTTTCACTTTAAACAATATATGGGGCATTCCTTTCTGGGAGAGCACTGCCCCAAGTCCCATGTCCAATCCGTCCATTTGGAGTATAAATTCTGAAGAGCACCAGATCATGACACAATGCCTCCTCCAATGTTTTAAAGACCATATCACACTTGTCTGACTGCTGCACTTTCTGAAGTCTCTCATCTCTTGTCAGATCTGTAAGGGAGGCTGTGATGGTGGCAAAGACAGAAATAAATTGCCGGTAGTATCCAGCCATCCCCCAAAATTGCCTAACTTGTTTCTTTGTTGTGAGTATTGAGTAATTGGCCAAAGTCTGTACTTTGTCCATGAGTGGATGCATATGCCCACCTCCAACAACATACCCCAGGTTCGCCCCAGGTATGGTCGGAGGTGAGCATATTCACCTACTGGTGGACAAAGAACACAAAAGACCCCAGGTATGTGATCTCGCTATTTCCATATCTACACATAGCCAGGTTGGAAGTCAGGCCAGATTGGTGAACAACTTTAGTACTGCAGTGACATGGCATAGATTGCTGTCCCAATCTAGGCTTTATATTACTATATCACCTTGATACACTGTGGCATAATGTCTATGTGCAAGGAGCACCTGATTCATTAACCTCTGAAAGGCTGCTGCTGCCCCATGCAGCCTGAATGGCATTGTCAGAAAGTGTAACAGTGCACATGGTCTTTTCCCTGAATTTTAGAGTCAATGGGATCTGCTGGTAACCTTTTATAAGTCAATTGTGGACAGGCACCTGCCTGCCCTAAACCATTCCAATAGCTCGCCCACCCATGGAGTGGGCTATACATCAAACTTGGAGATCGTGTTGACCTTGCAGACATCAGTGCAAAACCTTGTTGTGCCATAGGGCTTCAAGATGACAAATATAGGGCTTCACCAGATCTAGCATCACTTGGAGTTTGGTCTTGACGATGTCCCACACCTTCTTGGGTAGGGACGAAGTGTTCTCCCTCACCATATGACCATGGACAGTTTCAATGTGATGATACATTAGGTGGATATGCCCAGGAAGGGCAGAGAATACCTGAGGGAATGCTTGTACCAAGTGATCCATATGGGCTTTTTGTTCAGGCCCAAGTGTCTCCCCTAACTTGACAGTGTTATCAGTCTCTGTTGTCATTATCCCAGTTCGGGGTTGGTGGCAAGGGAAGTGATAAGGAAAGCTTCCCTGTCACACCAGGCTATTAGAAGGGTTGATATGGTAGTTTTGGGTGTCTTTTCTTTTCTCCAGGTATCGTACCTCATCATTTATGGTTGCAACACCTCAAAAGGCCCCTGCCATTGAGCCAGTAGATTGGACTCTGTGTTTGGCAACAGCAGAACTCGGTCCTCCAGCTTGAAGTTTTGTAACTGGTTTCTGCAGTTGTATGTCACCACCTGATGTTGTTGGGCCTCCTACAGGTTCTCACGGGTGAAGGCCCCCAACTTTTTAAGCTACTCGTGCAACTGTTGGACATATTGGACTAGGTTTTCTGCTAATGATTCCTGGCTTTCCCAGGACTCCTGTAATAAATCAAGGATGCCTGGGCCTGTCAGCCATATTGGAATTTAAAGGGGGAGAAACCCGTGAAGGCTTGGGGAACCTTCCAGACAGCAAATACTAACAGAGGCAAAAGTTGTTCACAGTGTTTGGCATCTGTGGTGATAAACTTCTTAAGAATCCCCTTAAGGGTCTTGTTAAAATGTTCCGTCAAGCCATCAGTCTGCAGATGGTAGACTGATGTTTTTCACTTGTCTATCTTCTGGAGACTACATAAATCCCATATCAGATTGGATGGCCTACCCTGGCAAAGAGTTTAATTATCTCGCTTGCTATTGTGCTTGCATTGGTAGATTGCAGGAAAAGGGCTTCCAGGTAAAGTGTTGCATAATCAACTATTACCAAGATATACTGATGGCCTGCCAAACTCTTTTGTAAAGGACCACTAGATCTAACTCTATCCTCTTAAAGGGGGTGGGGCAGAGGGACAAGTGGTGCCTGTTTGACCCCTTAGCCCCTGACAATTGGTAGTCCGGAGATGAAGTGCAGTAGTCTGCAATGTCTCACAATACCCCAGGCCACTAAGAGAGGTCCACAAGTTGATCAAAGATTTTCTCCCTCACTAGATGTCCTGCGCAGGGGACCTCATGGGTGAAGCAGAGTATCTCCTGCCTATACATTTTTGGGACTGCCAGCTGGGCCCTAGTTTCCAAGGTCTGCCTTGCTCACTTTATGCAATAAAGCCGTTCTTCCTGTAATTGCTTCTTTCTCTCTGAGGGTCTATGACCTTCCCATTTACCTTGGCTAATTAGTTATATGCATGGGAGAGGGTGGGGTCCACTCGTGATTCCTGCAAAAAGTTGGTGTCTAAGGTGAGGATATCTGCATAGGCATTATAGATCTTTGCTTTGGGAGGAGGGCTTGTGTGGGATGAGGGTTGGTTTGATGGTCCCTCTCCAGGATTGTCGAATTCGCTCACCTCTACCCACGCAGGTTCTATATCAGAGTGACTTAGGTCTGTAGGTTGTGGGTTTGCTAGCTTTACCAGAACCTCACTGAATTGCTTCCAGTCCCTGCTTAGTATAACAGGATAGACCAACATAGATGCTAAGCCCACCACATATTCGCTGATAGTCCCTTCACCTCCAGTTGTACTTGCTGTGTGGGGTAAGGCCTTGCGTCCCCATGGACACACTGGAGGTATGTCGCTCCTCCAGTGTCCTTTCCTGAGTCTACGACCTGCTGGCAGTTCAGGGTCTGATTACATCCTGAGTCCACCAGCACTATTACTTTCTTACCCTCCACCCACACCAGGACAACTACTTTGATGGGGCTTTTCTTATAGACCCTAGATTCTGCAGTCCACACTCACCCAGAGTCACGTTCCATATATATAGTGGTCATCCCTACAGAAGTGGCCTGCCTGTCCACAGGAGCAGCACTTCCTGACTGACAGTGCGGATGTCTGTCTGGGGTTCCACGACCAGCCATGCCCTGTCGATCTGGTTTCTCTGGGGTTGTGCAAGAGTTTCTACCATGTGGGACTGAAGGTTCTTTGGGGTGGTAGAGGGTTCTTTCAAGCTGCTGTCCTTCCTTGCTGTTCTCGCATGGAGGGCCAGCTTCAATTCTGCAATCGTGGGTCCTCGTGAGACCCCATCATGTCTTGTGGCCTAGGTCACTGGCTATTGGCAGATCTCTCTGTCTCTCTGGGTCCAACCTCCGGTGATCTTAGAGTGGTTATAGGCAGCTAAGTAGTTTTCTATCAGATTCATGGTGTCCTTCATGGTCTAAAGCCAATGCCTTAACACCAATACATGATTCCTATACCCCATCCGGGATTCCAGCTTCAATCATTGCTGCACTGATATCTCAACTTCCAGGCTACTGTTTGTATATGTGCCCCCAGAGGGTACGCCTCTTCCGGAACCACCACCAGTGAGTCTCCTAGTGATGTCTACATGACCACGGATCACTTCTTTTACCGTTGCATAGTCTCAGACTGACGCTGAGTCAAGTTCCTGGTAGGTGATTTGGGCTGGTCCTGACAAGTGGGGCGCCACTAGAATGGCCCAGTGTTCCGGGGCTCACCCTGCGGCAGATGCAGCCTTCTCACAAGTGGTGAGGAATGCTTTGGGGTCACCATCTGGGTCCATCTTTTCCAGCTTCACTGGGATGGGAATTGCATTGGGGGTGGGGGTGGAGGGTTGCAGAGCTAGTGTTCACTGCATCCCTCCCACTCACTCCTTGAGGTTGGAGCACAGACCACGTCTGTTGCAGTAGCTTCTGTTACTGCTCCTGTTGGCATGAGGCTACTTCCCTTATTAGCTGTTGTTGCTGTTGCTGCACCAACTGTTGTTGTTGCTGGGAGGTGAGCTGTAGGGTGGCCTGCTGATGATGATTTTCAGTGACCCATTTTAGCAGGCTCCACTCTAGACTCACTTTTCACAATGGACTTTACAGCCCTGGGCCCCCTCGTATGGTTTTTCCCCCCTTCTCAGCAGGGCTGAGCAACTGCCCATTTTGTCCACCACTTGTAACAAAGTCCTTAGTGGTTTCCCACCTCCGAGGGTAGGAGAATCTGACCACACCCACTTATTTACACTGGGTGGTTCCAACACAGGCCCCACTTAATTATTATTTGCAAGGGGGGTGGTTCTGCCCTTTATGTCAAGTATCAGGGGGTAGCCGTGTTAGTCTGTATCTACAAGGTGCCACCAGACTCCTTGTTGTTCTGCCCTTTGTGGGGCTTCTCCAGATGGGGGATCAAAATAAAAGTCATAATCCCAACACATTCAGAGATAATTCATCCCTGTAGCCCCAGCAAAACGGGGAGGAAAGTGGCAAGTCTACAGTGCTGCCAGCTATACAGAACCAGCATGTGGGTTTTGGGGAAATTGCTCTGGCTGGGCCTTTGAGTCAGGCTCAGCCTGTCCATCTTACGCTTGGAGTCTGCTGTACTCTCTTCAGGACTAGGATGAAGGTCTCCTGACTATGGGTTCCCTCTGCAGCTTCAGGAATCACTCCTGCATTCTGCTGCTTAGGGCAATTCTTTCCTTCTTCCCTCCCCCACCCCGCTGACTGCAGTTTCCTCACTATCATGCATGATTGACGGGGCCGGATGGGGAGATCCTCTTTGCCGCCAGGTCCTCTTTGGCACATTCCTCATCCGTGTGGGGTTTATACACTCTGTCACACTCATTTTAAGCACCCACTGCCAAAGACTGATAAAGTTCTCAGTACAGTAAATTTCACCCTACAGTAGTGGAGAGAGGAGTGCTAACTGGGGACAAATGGGGTATTGAGACAGGTATTGCTGGCAGAGAGAATAGGCTCAGGAGCAATGTGATAGGAGACAAGATCAGAGAGGTAGCTGGGACAAAGCTGTCAGAGTCTTTCAAGGTAAGAATATAAAGTAGGAACTCAGTGTGTGAATAAAATTAAATGGCACTAATATTACTCACTGTGGGCTTTTTCACTCCATGTCATTCTACAACAAGATTTATGCTTCTTACACTTTTCATACTCATCCTCAACATGTAACAAGAGTCAGAGACACAATATTTTTGTTTAGTCAAATGCTCTTGCACTCTCAGTCAGTATTTAGCCATCGGCACATATCATAAGAGACTACTGATTAGCATAGAAAAAATCCAAATAAGTAAAAAAAAAAAAAAAATCAAGCACTCCCATAATTAAAACAAAATGAGAGGGGAACCAGAAATTCCGGGGACCAATGTACAGATCATCTTGGAGTCTCCAAATAACAATCCCCTCAGGAAAAAGAGATTCTGTGACAAGGTATGCAGAGAATGCAAGAATTGTGGCCTCCAAGCCTCATACATCTTGGAGAGGCTCCAAAATTGCAGAACATTTCCTCATTTCTCTCTAGAAGAGTCATTTTCTTAGAAGCTGTACTCTCCAATTTGTGCTGCTCAAAGATCCCTTCTAAGGGAGTGGGTGAGGCACAGAGCAGAAATCAATGCTGCAAGAAGAAGCATCTGTGTCTGTGTGAATATCTGCAATACCCATCCAACTGCGAAGGAAACATTCCACAGGGTTTTCCACATACCTTGAAGCTACCAGTCTTCACAGAGGTATTGCTTTACCTCTGCTGTGTACCTTGGGGAGCATGAAACTCATAATGGTGAACTTCCATAATTCTCATCATACTCAGGCCCGACTGATGTCACAAACACAAGATTGTGATTTTACCACAGTTTCAAGCAGACCCTTAGTAAGGATTAAAAGACTCCTTATTGAAGGTCAAATTACAGGTTCTTAACAATTAAATCTGTTTTCATATGTTATCAATTTTCCCCCAATATATAAATAATTTTGAAGTAGTCAGCTGGAAAACTTTCCACAATCTAAAGCATTGTGGCTTAGCTACAACTGATCAGCCGTTGTTGAAAGTAGTGAGTAGGGGTTACATGGTATCCAGGAGGAAGATGGCTGCCTCGTCCCAGACCTCCTTACTCCCCACATATCAATTAGTCTCTAATAATTACTTTCCTAACAAATTGGCAATACGTTTCTGTGATAAAAGTTTAAATTAATCCCCTGGATAAACTACGAACTGTTGAATATGGATTCCAATGAAAAAAAATGAGACAACAAGACGTAAGCCTGAATCACCTAAGCGCTGAAGGAGGAGACCACAAGGCCACCACAGAACATAGCTCCACAACAAGGACAAGTGCACAGAGTCCGGCACTTAGGATGGAAGAATCCGAGTCACTGCTACAGGCTGGGGACCGACTATCTAAGCAGCAGTTCTGCAGAAAAGGACCTGGGGATTACAGTGGACGGGAAGCTGGATATGAGTCAACAGTGTGCCCTTGTTGCCAAGAAGGCTAACGGCATATTGGGCTGCATTAGTAGGAGCATTGCCAGCAGATAGAGGGAAGTGATTATTCCCCTCTATTCAAGAGCAACGAAAATTATTAGGGGGATGGGGCACATGATTTATGAGGAGAGGCTGAGGGAACTGGGCTTATTTACTCTGCAGAAGAGAAGGATGGGGGGGGGGATTTGATAGCAGCCTTCAACTACCTTCAGGGGGGTTGCAAAGAGGATGGAGCTAGGTTGTTCTCAGTGGTGGCAGATAATAGAACAAGGAGCAATGGTCTCAAGTTGCAGTGGGAGAGGTCTAGGCTGGATATTAGGAAAAACTATTTCACTATGGGGGTGGTGAAGCACTGGAATGGGTTACATAGTGAGGTGGTGGAATCTCCATCCTTAGAGGTTTTTAAGGCCCGTCTTGACAAAGCCCCTGGCTGGGATGATTTAGTTGGCGTTGGTCCTGTTTTGAGCAGGGGGTTGGACTAGATCACCTCCCGAGGTCTCTTCCAACCTTAATCTAAAAAGCATACCTAAACACATTTAAAAAAAAGTTTGTTTTCCTATGTATCCTTGTAGATATGGTAATATTCACTTATAGAATTTTCCAACTCCTAACAGATAACTAGCTAGGCTGAACTCTTGTGTTGATCTCCTTTGGAACTGAGCATTAACAACAACTTTATTGCACGGCAATGCATAGAGTAACAGTTTACCACTAAGCTGGGGTTTATAGCACCATCTACTGGCTGAAGTATTATCTGCAGTAATCATCGCAACTTCCACTGCCAGACAGAATCTCTTTACTAGTTCTGTCTCTGATGGATCCTGTTATGGTAACCACAAGTAGGGTGACCAGACAGAAAGTGTGAAAAATCAGGATGGGGGTTGGGGGTAATTGGAGCCTATATAAGAAAAAAGACCCAAAAATCGGGACCGTCCCTATAAAATCGGGACATCTGATCACCCTAGCCACAAGTCCCTTGGAACAGTCAGTACTCCTGACATGTAAAGTATATTATAACCTAACACTTAAATAGCACTCATTATAAAATTTGTGCAGGGCATTTGACATAATATGAATATAAATTTTATATTGTTGTATTTTTCATATTTAGATTTTATACTCATTTATATTTGATTTACCAAATCAACTGTAAATTTACATGTGATAAATCTGTATATATGTATATTCATATGTGTATGTATGTACACTTAAAAACTTCTGTATATAGGAATATATTATACATGTTCTAAAATATCCAACGGTATTTGCAGGGTAATATTTGATTTAAAATATATTTGCATGTAGAGGTGTTAGACTATTATTAGATAATACAGGGAGGGGTTGAGCAGATGGAACATAAGCCATCAGGAATCTGAACGTGCTCACACTGGCTAGTTTTAAGTCTGTTATTTTTGTTTGTTTGTTTTCTATTGCAAATGTACTTTGGAAGACACATGATAATTAATTATAAATCTTTTTGTATACCTGACACCTTCAGAGGCTCAAAAGAAGACACAAATTCATTCAAAGCTAACTAGCATCGAATATATATAAATACAGACCATATCCTAGAAATGTGATTTTACAATATCAATGTAGAAATATGTATATCTAGAATAAGGTTATATGTCTTAATATATCATTTAAAATGTTGTCAGGTATTTTCTAGTGTACTCCTGGAATGCGAAGGTACTTAATCAACCTTCTGAAATAATTAAAATCCTGAAGTATCTCAGATCAAAAAAATGCCAAGTAGCTCATTTCCTCATGAGGAAACTGAACTAGCAAAAATAGATGCAAATAGAATTAAGAAGATGGGGGTAGGTGCTGAGTATCATTCATCATTGAATTCTAAGGGCAGAGACACATACCTCTTAATTCATAAAAGTGTAACTTTGCAATATATAAAGTCTTGGTCTGATCCCAAAGGAAGATGCATTCTTCTTAAAGCCTCTTTCAATTCAAAAAAGTTAATTCTAGGAAGCATTTACAATCCAAGTGGAGGTAATTCTGAATTTTCCAAAGACATAGCAGACATTCTTTCTAATTAAAAAAAGACATTCCTGTAATTCCAGGGAGCACTGGACAAATCCAACTACATGAGATCCATAGAATCATAGAATATCAGGTTGGAAGGGACCTCAGGAGGTCATCTAGTCCAACCCCCTGTTCACGCAGAACCAATACCCAGACAGATTTTTACCCCAGAGTTCCCTAAATAGCCCCCTCAAGGATTGAATTCATAACCCTGAGTTTAGCAGGCCAATGCTCAAACCACTGAGCTATCCCTATGCTTCTCTCAAAGTATAATAGACCAACCCTCATTATTAATGAATGAACTTGATTTAAAAGATATATGGAGACTGAGACATCCCAAGGAGAATGACTATATGTATTTCTCTATACTACATCCATCTTACTCCCTAACTGACTTATTTCTTGTGTCTTCATAACTGATGCCTGCATGCCTAGAAGCAGCTATCGATAATATACTAATTTGAGATCATGCTCCAATTATACTTATCATAGACACTGGTTACACATCATTAATATCTTCTAGGTCAAGTTTCAGAGTAACAGCCGTGTTAGTCTGTATCCGCAAAAAGAAGAACAGGAGTACTTGTGGCACCTTAGAGACTAACAAATTTATTAGAGCATAAGCTTTCGTGGACTACAGCCCACTTCTTCGGATGCATCCTTTGTTTCCTATCTTTTAACCAGATACAGATCCATGAGAGAACCCTCTCTCTTATCCCATGACTACTTACTTTGCTTAAGAGCCTGTGGTGAGGGACCTTTGTTAAAGGTCTTCCGAAAGTCTAAGTACACTATATCCACTAGCCACCATGGATGTAGAGGCTCTCTATACAAACATCCCACACACAGATGGAATACAAGCTGTCAGGAACAGTATCCCTGATGATGACACAGCACAACTTATTGCTGAGCTCTGTGACTTTATCCTCACGCGCAATTATTTCAAATTTGGTGACAAAATATACCTCCAGACCAGTGGCACCGCTATGGGCACCTGCATGGCCCCAAAATATGCCAACATTTTTATGGCTGACCTGGAACAATGCTTCCTCAGCTCTCATCCACTCATGCCCCTTTTCTACCTACGCTATATTGATGACATCTTCATCATCTGGACCCATGGGAAGGAGACCCTGGAAGAATTCCACCATGATTTCAACAGCTTCCATCCCACGATCAACCTCAGCCTGGACCAATCTACACGGGAGGTCCACTTCCTAGACACCACCGTACAAATAAGCGATGGCCACATTAACACCACCCTATACCGAAAACCCACCAACCGCTACGCCTACCTTCATGCCTCCAGCTTCCACCCCGGTCACACCACATGATCCATCGTCTACAGCCAAGCACTGAGGTACAATCGCATCTGCTCCAACCCCTCAGACAGAGACCAACACCTACAAGATCTTCACCAAGCATTCTCAAAACTACGATACCCACACAAGAAAAGAAACAAACAAATCAACAGAGCCAGACGTGTACCCAGAAGCCTCCTGCTACAAGATAGGCCCAAAAGAGAAACCAACAGAACTCCACTGGCCATCACCTACAGTCCTCAGCTTAAACCTCTCCAACGCATCATCAGTGATCTACAACCCATCCTGGACAATGATCCCTCACTTTCACAGACCTTGGGAGGCAGGCCAGTCCTCGCCCACAGACAACCTGCCAACCTTAAGCATGTTCTCACCAGCAACCACGCACCGCACCATAACAATTCTAACTTAGGAACCAACCCATGCAACAAACCTCGATGCCAACTCTGCCCACATATCTACACCAGCAACACCATCACAGGACCTAACCAGATCAGCTACAATATCACCGGCTCATTCACCTGCACGTCCACCAATGTTATATATGCCATCATATGCCAGCAATGCCCCTCTGCTATGTACATTGGCCAAACTGGACAGTCACTACGCAAGAGGATAAATGGACACAAGTCAGATATCAGGAATGGCAATATACAAAAACCTGTAGGAGAATACTTCAACCTCCCTGGCCACACAATAGCAGATGTAAAGGTAGCCATCTTACAGCAAAAAAAACTTCAGGACCAGACTCCAAAGAGAAACTGCTGAGCTCCAGTTCATTTGCAAATTTGACACCATCAGATCAGGATTAAACAAAGACTGTGAATGGCTATCCAACAACAGAAGCAGTTTCTCCTCCCTTGGTGTTCACACCTCAACTGCTAGCAGAGCACCTCACCCTCCCTGATTGAACTAACCTCGTTATCTCCATTCTGATTTATACCTGCCTCTGGAGATTTCCATTACTTGCATCTGAAGAAGTGAGGTTCTTACCCACGAAAGCTTATGCTCCCAATACTTCTGTTAGTCTTAAAGGTACCACAGGACCCTCTGTTGCTTTTTACAGATTCAGACTAATACGGTTACCCCTCTGATACTATATCCACTAGATCACTCTTGTCCACATATTTTTTGACCCCCTCAAAGAATTCTAGTAGATTGGTGAGGCATGATTTCCCTTTGCAAAAGCCATGTTGACTTTCCTCAACAGATCATGTTCATATATGTGTCTGATAATTCTGATCTTTACTATAGTTTCAACCAATTTGCCTAGTACTGAAAGTAAGCTTAACTGGCCGGTAATTGCCAGGACCACTTCTAGAGCCTTTTTAAAAAAAATTGTGTCACATTAGCTATCCTCCAGTCATCTGGTACAGAAGCTGATTTAAATTATAGGTTACATACCACAGTCAGTAGTTCTGTAATTCATATTTGAGTTCCTTCAGAACCCTTGGGTAAATACCATCTGGTCCTAGTGACTTATTACTGTATAATTTATCAATTTGTTCCAAAACCTTCTCTAATGACACCTCAGTCTGGGACAGTTCCTCAGATCTGTCACCTAGAAAGAATGGCTCAGGTGTGGGAATCTCCCTCACATCCTCTACAGTGAAGACTGATGTAAAGAATTTGTTTGGTTTCTCTGTGGCCTTATCTTCCTTGAGTGCTCCTTTAGCACCTCAGTCGTCCAGTGGCCCCACTGTTCGTTTAGCAGGCTTCCTGCTTCTGATGTATTTAAAAAAAAAATTGCTGTTAGTTTTCGAGTCTTTTTTTAGTAAGAAATTATGGGAGTCCTGAAATATGCTTTTATTTGGTCTAAAAAAAGTCATAGCCCTTCTTGGAATTTCTGTAGTTGTATTTGAGTTGTAACGTATAGCTTCTGCAATTGTAATCCTTTTCTTTAAAGCAAGCTTTTCTTATGTCCTGTTGCTATGCTGAATCAGTCATTGAAGGCAGTAGACAAAATGTATTCCTTTTGCAACTCCATTAATGAACACCATGGAGTAATTTGGCACAATGCTTCCTGACTCGCTCATCAACAAGAGTTGCAGGAAGACTATGGTGAGCCTTTGTTTGACACACTCAGAGAAATTTTGCAACCTGAATAAGCCTCTCATCAGAAATCTCTGAGAGCCATGATACTATCCTGTTGTATTACAATGATATTTACTGCTGCACGTGGGGCTTCTTTTTGCCTATAATCATCATTTTAACTTTAAAGTGTTGCTCTCAGCAATGGCAACATTTGCAGAAATGTTGTAGGTTATCATAAAAAATAACTCTTCTTTCTAATTAATTTATCTCCTAGTTTTCACACTGTGGAAGCTCCCAGCACTCCCTTCTTCCAAGCATCCTGTTCGAGATGTGGTAATAACACAAGGGCTGCTTCTCTGTAGCTCCTAGCATGTAAGCATGAGAATTTCAGGGCAGAACTCTCTAGAAAGCAAAGTTACTGGAATAGGAGCCACTTTCTGCTTTTGAAGAGGAGGAGATCAAGTAGGGAGAACTGAATGAATTAAAGCCACCCAACCATGTTCTCCATAAGTTCCCATGACAAGCAGACATAGTTACATTGCTTCTTGCAATCAACACACACTACTGTACTTTGAAACCATATTTATCTATCTCAGGTACTTATATGGCCCCCATTACTGTAGGCTCTGAGTACCTGTCAATCTCTAATGTATATATCCTTACCATGCTCCTGTGAGGTAGGGAAGTGCTTTCATAGAGTCCAAGGCCAGAAGGGGTCACTGTGATCATCTAGTTTGACCTCTGTATAAAATAAGCTCTAGATGTTCCAAAAATAATTCCTAGAGTATCTCTTTTAGAAAAATATCCAATCTTGATTTAAAAATTGTCTATGATGGAGAATCCACAATTGTTCTAATGGTTATTCTCATCTTGAAAATATCACTCCTTATTTCCGGTCTGAAATCATCTAGCTTTAATTTCCAGCCACTGGATCATGTTATACCTTTCTCTTCTAGATTGAAGAGCCTATTATTAAATACTGGTTACCCCAGTAGGTACTTATAGACTATAATCAAGTCACCCTTTAACCTTGTCTCAGTGAAGTTAAATAAATTTATCTCCTTGAGTCTATC
This sequence comes from Trachemys scripta elegans, assembly GCF_013100865.1. Taxonomy (NCBI): domain Eukaryota; kingdom Metazoa; phylum Chordata; order Testudines; family Emydidae; genus Trachemys; species Trachemys scripta. The sequence goes on from NC_048298.1 coordinate 43,187,154, forward strand.
ACTATAAGGCATGATTTTTAATCCTTTAATCATTCTTTTGGCTCTTCTCTGAACTCTCTTCAATTTATCAACATCCTTCTTGAATTGTGTGTACCAGAACTAGACACAGCATTCCAGCAGCAGGCACACCAGTGCCAAATATAGAGATAAAATAATCTCTTTACTTCTACTTGAGATTCCCCTGTTTATGCATCCCAGGATCACATTAGTTCTTTTGACTACAGCTTCTAACTGGGAGCTCATGTTCATCTGATTATCCACCAGAACCCCCAAATTTTCCAGAGTCACTGCTTCCCAGGAGAGTTTCCCATCCTGTATATACGGCTTACGGTTTTTGTTCCAAGATGTATATGTTAACATTTAGCCACACTAAAACACATATTGTTCGCTTGCCCCCCGTTTACCAAACAATCCAGATCGCTCTGAATCAGTGACCTGTCTTCTTCATTATTTACCACTCTCCCATTTTTTGTGTCAGGTGCAAATTTTATCAGTCATGATTTTATGTTTTCTTCTAAGTCATTGATAAAAACGTTAAACAGCTAAGGGCCAAGAACTGATCCCTGTGGGACCCCAAAGGAAACATATGTGCTAGATGATGCTTTCCTGTCTACAATTACATTTGGAGACCGATCTCTTAGCCAGTTTTCAATCCATTTAATGTATGCCATGTTCATTTTATATAGTTTAGTTTTTTAAATGAAATGTCATGCAGTACCAAGTCAAACACTTTACAGAAGTTCTAGTATATTATATTAACGCTATTACCTTTATTAAACAAATTTGTAATCTCATCAAATGAAGATATCAAATTAGTTCGACAGCATCTATTTTCCATAAACACATGGTGCTTTGCATTAATTACCCATCCTTAATTCTTTATTGAGTCCCATATCAGCTGCTCCATTATCTTCCCCAGGATTGATGTCAGGCTGACAGGCCTTTAATTAGGTAATTCCAGTTACCTTTTTTGAAAATTGGCACAATGTTAGCTTTCTTCCAGTCTTCTGAAACTTCCCCACTGCTCCAAGACTTACTGAAAATCAATGTGAATGGTCCAGCAAGCTCCTTAGCCAGCTCATTTAAAATTCTTGGGTGCAAGTTATCTGGACCTACTGATTTAAAAATGTGTGCCTTTAGTAACTTCTCTTTAACATCCTCCAGAAATACAAGTGGTATGGAAAAAGTGTTATCACCATATGATGAGACTAGATCATATGTTTTTTCCCCAACTGCAGCCAACAAATATTTATTGAATAATACCTTTTCTGCATTATTAATTGATAATTCTACCATTTCAATCAAGGAATGAACCAATACCATTATCAGGATTATTTTTGATCCTAATATATTTTTAAAAACTCCTTTTTATTGTCCTTAATTCTGCTGGCTGTAGATTTTTCCCTGAGTCCCTTGACTTCCCTTATCAACTTCTGATTTATATTCATTGGTACTGACTTCCACTTTCTTCCAATTATTATATATCATTTTAAATTTTTTAACCTTCACTTCCCCTCTAAACCAGGTCAGTTTTTTAACCAGTACAGCCTTCTTCCTCCATTGTGGGACTGTGGCTTTTTGGGCATCTAATAAGGTATTCTTAAATGACTCCCAAATACCATTCACATTTTTATAATTAAATTCTTCCTTACAGCTGACTTGGCTTTTAATCATTTCTGGGCTTTGTGAAATCACCACTGTTAAAACACCAAATATATTTATATTTCTTTTCTGGACTTTAATCTGCTTGCACATTATAAATGTGATAAGTCATAATCACTTGTACCTAAGCTACCATTAATAGTTAATTCTGTGATCAGTTCCTCTTTATCTTATTAGGACAAGTCTACTGAAGATTTCCGCAGTATTGGCTGTAACTCTTTTTGAGTTAGGAAATTGTCATCTGTAATGTTTAGAAATTCCCAGGATGTTTTGACAAAACCAACATTTTTCATTAAATTGTATTGATTTCAACAAAATTTTATTGAGGAAAAAAACTGAATAAAACTTGATACATTTTGAAAATGTTGAAATATCCTGTTTTGACATTTTTGAAATGAAATGTTTCAAGATTTCATTTGACATGACTTATTTTTTTAGAACTTTATTTTATTTTATATAAAAAGACTTATTTTTTTAAAAGGATCAGATTCAAACAAAACATTTTGAATTTATTGAAATGAAATATTTCAATTGACTGAAAATGATTTTTTTCCCCAGAATTTAGTTTTCTTAAAAAAATTGAAATTTTGGCTTTTCATCATCATTCGGTACTAAATATTTTTTGAGATATTGACATTTTTTGCAGGATGGAAATTCCATTTTTCAACCAGCTTTTCTGTCATCCTCCTTTACTAGTGGGGGAATGGAGGTGCAGAGAAACTATGGGACTTGCCCAAGGCCAGAAAGGAACCTTATAGTGAAGCAGGAAATTGAACCTAGGTCTCTGGCTAATGCCCTAACCACCATTCTTCCTCTCCTGAGCATACCTCCCCAATGTCTATCCATGAGCATCTCTCCCACCCCTGTGAAAAGCTGCTGTGGCCATGGGGAACATGTGCTAATACAGATTCAGGATAACATTTTGTGATAGCAACCACCCAGCAGGGGGACTGAGAAAGATTTTATTATATAAACACACACACACACACACACCCCACAGCTCCTCCGGCAAGGGAACTTAGTAGCATTGCTCCCAGACTACCCGACCTTGCAACTCCTTCTCTATTGCCTCTAGTGCCCACTTCACCAGAGCAGCAAGCTTGCAGTGCCCATCTTATCCGATGTCATCAGCAAGATGCATGCTGAAAGTACTTGGAATACTGCAGTGCTGTGGAAATGCCACAATATTAAATTGGCAGGTATTAAAATATAATTAAAAGAAATCATTAATAACAAAATATTAATTGTATTGTGAAAGTCACACTTTATGGATGATTGATAATCTTACATTGGGGTCTTGTCTTGTTTGTTCAGCGTCTGTATTCATGTTTGACACAATTTTGGAGCTATGCTTGTTTAGCGTTACTTAGAGACATCGTACTATTCATGTCTTGCAAGCACAATTTTCCAGTTCAATAAATTTAACTGTCTTGGCTTGGTTTAAAATATCTTTTATAAACAAATCATTCACATTATTATTTGACTTGAATTTTATATCTGTTTACTAGTAAACTGTCATATTAGTGAAAGTCATCTCATAAAACACTGCATACTTATTAAAAATGGAGAGAGAGCTAAAAAGACTCAAATCTAAGCCTCAATGAAAGCTAAGAATGCTCAACTACTTGAAGGATGGGCTCAAAAAAGAAAAAAATAAAGAAGATTAAATAGAGAGACAGGATGTATCATTTTATATCAATGCCAACTCTACATTTGCATTGGAGGTTAATTATTTCATAGTGAAATGTAGCTGAAACTATGAACTCAGAAGCTCTGGGCTCTTAACACTATTTAAATCTGTACTTTAATAATTAATTTAATATTTTTCCTAAAGGGACCTGATTATAATTGCATTCACTGAAGTATATACTCTAAAAGATAGACCATCACAAGCTGTTGTTTTTTGGAGTTTTTTTTTTTTTTTTTTTGAAGATTAGAAAAAGTAGCTATGTTTCCATGAAAGCTAGTCACTTATGTGACATATTTTGCACTTCACAAAGCTGTAAAATATACCACAGGCAAAATTTTAAAGATAACTAAGTAGACTAATGCTTTGCAATTATGTGTTAGACCACTCAGCAGAAAATAAGATTGAAGTGCTATTTGATATTTAATTTGCTACCAATTAAGGACTGTTCCCACTGAAATATTTTTGACTTAAATGGGACCAAAACCAGGCAGAAAATGATCACTTTAAAATATTTTAAGTTATTCCTCGGACCAAATGCTCTGCAAGAGAAGTTCACTATTGAAGAGAAAGGATTTTCACCCACCTACACAACGGCTGTATTTCACCTCAATATAGCTTTGCAAAACTGAGATGTACGCTGTGGACATTTGTGGAAGACCAGTACAATGTAATCGATGTGAGAGTTAGAAAAACAAAATATTATAAACCAAATAAATAAAATGAAGGGAGAATGATTCTGCATATCCGAAGCAAACAAAGTTGGAAAATAGTCTAGAGTAATTTTTTTTAAGCACTCTTCAAGAGCTAGGGCACAAATCAAATACAGTGAAGCCTATTTACATCCTAAGAATTACTGCTGAAAGAATAAAACAGTAAATTCTCAATATCTGAGACTGCTTTAAACACCAGCATCTCAATTACAATTAACACTTAACATTTTCAAAGCACTATGCAAACAATACCTAATCCTGACAACAACTCTCTGCAAAGCTGGTAAGCATTATTGCTAACAGTATTATTATGTTACAGTGGGAAAGCTGAGACAATGGAGGCTAAGTGAGTTGCCCAAGACCACACAGCAAAAAGTGGCAGTACTGGAATTAGGAGTTCAAGCTTCCACCATATAACTGCAAGTAATAAAAAGTGAAAAGAGATAATTTTAAATAATGTGATTATTTCATCATTTTATTTGTTTGAAATTCTCCAACTCTCCTTCTGCCACCCTCTCTTTGAGGAAAAAAATTCCCATCCTGGAAAGAAAGGGGGTGAGAGCCCACCAAAATTGTGCTTTACAAAGGCGAAAATGGGTGAGTTCACTTTTTTGCTTCATTATGATGTAAGAAGATTACAAAACTCTACAGAAATTATGGTCTTAATACAGAAATTACTGGGTGAAGTCCTATGGCCTGTGTTATGCAGGAGATCAGACTAGATTATCATAATGGTCCCTTCTGGACTTAAAACCTATGATCTATGAAGTGTGTGAGAGCTCATGCGAAAGTGGTCTTGGTTAAGGGCATCCAGCTATGGAATGAACTTCTAGGGGAGATTGGGCGAATCCAGAATCTAACTGTCCTTAGGAAATGCTGAGAAAACTTCCTCTCTCATGAAGCCTTTCTTCCAGGGGGTAGGGACTGACCTTGAAATCCCTACCTATCCGAAGAACAGATAAAACACCAGCAGTAGCACTGGAGGAGGCACACCATTGCAGCACCAATGGAAAGACACTGCTACGTGTAAGTCTTAGTTCAACCTCCAGGCCTATACTCAGATGATGGCCTCTCTATTGAGACTGCCCAGAACTATGTCCATTGTGATTGTGGGTGTAGTATTGGAATAATAAAAATGTAGGGCTGGAAGGGACCTCAGAAGGTAATCTCCTGCATCCCACCCAGTGCTGAGGCAACATTAAGCATATTTAGACCATCCCTGACAGGTGTTTGTCTAAGTTGTTCTTGAAAACCTCCAGTTAAGGGGATTCCACAATCTTCCTAGGTAACCCATTCCAGTGCTAAACTAACCTTATAGTTCGAGAATTTTTTTCCTAATATCTAACCTGAATTTCCCTTGCTTCAAACTAACCCTAATTACTTCTTGTCCTTAGGGTGACCAGCCAGCAAGTGTGAAAAATCAGCAGAGGGACTGGGGGATAATAGGAGCCTACATAAGAAAAAGAACCAAAAATCGGGACATCTGGTCACCCTACTTGTCCTACCTTTGGTGCACATGGAGAATAACTAACCATCGTCTTTTTTAACACAACCTTTTATATATGTGAAGACAGTAATCATATCCCCTCTCTGCCTTCTCTTCTCTAGACTGTACATGTACAGTTCTTTTAACCTTTCCTCATAGGTCGTCACATTTTCTAAACCTCTTATTGTTGCTCTCCACTGGACTCTTTCCAATTTGTGCACATCTTTCTTAAAGTGTGGTGCCCAAAACTGGGCACAGTACTCCAGCTGAGGCTTCATCAGTGCTGAACAGAGACGAACAATTACCTCCCATGTCTACATATGACACTCCTGTTAATAAATCTCAGAATAATATTTGCCTTTTTTTGCAACAGCATCACATTGTTGGCTCATATTCAATTTGTGAGCCAGATCCTTTTCTGCAGTACTACTGCCTAGCCAGTTACTCCCATTTTGTATTTGTGAAAGTTTGATTTTTCCCTCCTAAGTGAAGTACTTAGCACTTGTCTCTACTAAATTTCATCTTACTGATTTCAGATCATTTTGAATTCTAATTCAGTCCTCCAAAGTCTTGCAACCCCTGTGTGATGTGGATACCTCTATGCTAAGAAGTTGTCTGAGGCCTTCATCTCATTTCACAGGGGTGTCATGATCGCAAATCTGGGTCTACAGTAGCTGCTGCTTATGTACCTGGAAGCCCAGCCCTAATTTGAGGCACTTCTCCTGCTGTCTTATTGGACGAGTCCTGGAGCAGATGATTGGCCTGCTGCCCCTACTTAAACAACAAGAAGAGGAAGCTGTATGAAAAACTGGGCTCTGCCCTGCTCGGCATTATGTGCCTTGTGCTTCCTGCCCCTGCCCCCCGGCTTGATTTCCTGGCATAACTCCTGGCATCTAATTTGTGGTTCTGATCTCCAGTTTGCCTCCTGCTTCTCACCTCCTGGTATCCTGGCCCTCCTGACTCTTGTCTTGTGACTGTGGACTCTGGCTCTGACTACAAGGTGGTGACTGCCCGTGACCCAGCCATGACAACGGACCACTAAAGAGCCCTCAAATGGCAATGACTGGTAGCCAATGCCAATTGTAAGCAATTTAAATGCTAACCTAGAGATGAAAAGACTCCTGACTCCATTTCCAATGCTCTGAGCTATTCAGCTCCCCAGGGTGCTTAATTTACCAAATAACGTTAATGTAATGTCTTGAATGCATTAGCTTTCATGAAAAATACTCTCCTTCTGAAATTCATAAAAGTGTTATACAATTTAACTATTAAAACGTAATCTCGTTTGTAATCTAGGTATGCAGTTTGGATAAGGAATAGAATTGTAAACACTCTCTGTTGATATAATGGCAACCACGAACTGAAGCTCTGAATAAATCCACCTTACCTGGGCAATCAATAGTAATACATCTGAAAACAGATTATTTTTTTAAAGTCAGCCCCTGTAATTTAAAAAAAAAATACTATTGCTCTTTTTGCTGTTGAATGGAATGTGATTTGTGCAGACAGATGTTGCACAGCATACTGTATGTCTTGTCATACTAATTCTCTGTAGTAACCAGACTTCATATTTTGAAGTATTTACAATGGAAATGAGAAAAAAAAATCATGCTAGAAATATAACTTAGATTTTCAGTTTATAATTATTGTTATCTTTAATTATATTGTCCTTTCATATAGTATTCCTTAAACTGTTTACAAATACAAGGCCTGATTCCCCAATGTGTGTACCTGTACAAATAAGACTTAATCAGAAAGGTCACATTTTCTGATATTGCAGTTCCTGGATCAGATTCTCTTACCCACTCCACTCCCAAAGAAAATGAAAATCTACAAAAACTGCCCCATAGGTAATGCTCCTAGAGTGCTGAATCATGGGCAGTCAAAGAATTGGTGAAGCTGCCTCCTATATTTCCCTTCCTGCACCCTCCTGCTCTAAATTGAGTAGACAACGAGGAAGCTGTTACTAACCATAACCTCTACACACTTTGCTATTTTCAGCGTAAGATGGATGCAGAGAACATGGCTCATTTTGCAAAGATGTTAATGACTACACCAGGTACAAGGCATTGCAGAATAAAGCCCTTACTCTATACGTATATGTACCCAACTTCTGTAATACAGAATCATGCTAAATGAATACAATTAGCAGAAATAAAAGGGTCTTTTGGGGGGTGCTGGTAGGAAGCCAATGAAGATATGGTCTCCCATGTCTACTGAACCTGGGGATTTATATGGAAAGAAATACCAATTTGAGAGATGGGCTGCTGCTCTGCAGTGCTGCCTGCTCTCCACCTCCAACCTCATACTATGATATACTGTGCAGTGGTATGGCCTTTATTACCCCTGCTGTGCCTATACTCCATAGGGAGGGAAACAGTTTACAGCATAAGTTAATATCTCCACCAGCATTAACGCCCATGAAGACTCACTCAGATACCAAAGGGAATTCACTTAGATAATGCCTGCTCGTTGGCTCCATCCATCTCCAGACCCAACATGCCTCCTCCAGACTTGGAGCCCCAACTACACACAACTCATGCAGAGGAGTTTGATTGGTTCCAAGAGATTTAGGACCATGAAGTAGAGCCACCACTTCCCTTTTGCTGTTTCTGCCCCAGTTTCTACTTTCTGTTTTTATAAGGAGAGCGGAGTATCTGGATCTTACATTTCTTCCACACCCAAGCCTCTTGTTGGCACCACTGAATTTTGGATGTCTAAGGACTGCAAAACCAGAATCAAGTAATCAATGATTAATTCTATAACAGAATTTTCTGTAAAATCAGGATCCAAATCAAGGGCTCAATCCTGTACGGGTTCCTCATGCAGAACCCCTTTCTCAACGTCATTGAAGGGTCTGGACCCAAGTGAGCTTACTGATGTTGAACACCATTTTGCCCAACCATCATTTTTAGAGATACATTATTCATCATTTTCCCCTGGACACTAATGAATGATCTTCATAATTTTGGAAGCATGGAAATTTAGTCATTTACACCTAAATCAATAATCAATTTTAAGTGACAAGAATTATTTTTCAGTTCAGCTCAAGTAGCTGTGGTAGTTTCAGATTCATGCATATGCAATCTGTTCAGATTTCAAGAAATAATTGGACTTATAGCAGTGATTGAAATAGAGGCTTTACTTATAAATGGAGATTTTCAGTATGTTACAAAAAGAAAAAAAATGTCAAGATATGATGTAAATTTAAAATCCAAGAATATCAAACATTTTCAAAGGAAGAATAATCCCCTACATTTCTTCAGATAGTCCCCAAAGTCACATATTTGCTGAGGTTTTCTATAATCTCTATTTCATACTGCAAATATGTGTTATTTTTGATGGCATCATTAAAAGCACTAGAATTATCGATCTTAGTCTGTAAAACATCTGATGTTTTTCAACAGAATTTTAAAATTACATTTCAGTCTTCAATTTTTCATCTAACTTAAAGGGATGTTGTCAACTCTGACAGTGCTTACAGATCTCTATCATGCAAAGTGATTCAGATGAGCGCAGACCCCATGCATCTGAATCTGATTCCATCCCAAACCATAAAACGCCACTTAGCACAAAACAAGTTTTTGGCATTTCTCTCTATACTGTTTTTTGCATGTCCTCTATGTTAAGACAAGTTTTCCCTTTCTAAATACTGTTCGATGGAGCAATTCCTTTGATCAGGCCATTTTGCCTGTTCCTCTAACTGACAATGGCACACCTGCCGTGGCAGATGCTCTGGCTTCATGCTTAACTCATGTCCCAGATATTTCCATCTTCTTTTCTGAAAAACTTTGGAGATGAAGGGTTACTGAACTCTAATGAATCTTGGCATTTGTTATAAATTCATTCAATTTAATAATTAGTATTTTTCTAAGGTATTTCCTTTCAAAGGCATTTAGCTGTAAGTCTGTACCTTTGGTGGATAGCCAGCTTTCATATCCATATGTTAAGGTGAAAATAACATTGGAGTTGAAAAAACAACAAGGCGTCTGGTGGCACCTTAAAGACTAACCAGACTGCTTGTTGTTTTTGTAGATACAGACTAACACGGCTACCCCTGATATTGGAGTTGAAGTTTCAGAGTTTGGTCTTTAAATTGTAGATTTTCAATGACTGAAGCTGGTGAATGTAGTCACTGCCTGACCAATTTGTGACATTATTTCCTTCTGGATATCCTCATTGACTTGCACATTATTGCCAAGGTATGTGAACTGACTCACTCTTTGTATTTCTTTGCCTTCTAATGTAATGTTTGAACTGGGAGTTGCTGGAGGACTCATTAGATTTGTTTTTTCATAAGTAATTATTGACCTTGTCATTTTTTTGCAATGCCCAGTTTTATATATATATATATATATATATATATATAGCCCAGTTAAGACCTTCATCCTTTATGAATTTAGCGAGAATCTTGAATATTTTTTCACCAGTTCAGGTTGAGATTTCTTTTCAACATAAAAGTTATGCAGTTATTGTACCTGCTTGGACAAATTCCACAGAAGCTGATACATGTTGGCTATTTCTGTGAATTCATCAAGCTGCAGTGCAAAATATTGATTCTTCTTAACTTGTTCCATCAACTAGTTCTGGACATTTTCTGCAAGCTTATCAGTGCATTGGTAGATGGTATTATTTGACATAGGAATGGTTTTCAGTGCCATGGATACTTGTTCCCCAATCATAATTCTACACATTTCTTGCTGCTAGAAGTAAAAGGGTCTTGCCAATGGTGTATGCTCGTCTGCGTTTTGTAATTTGCATGGCCACAACAGAATTTGCTTCTAAGGTGTTTGAGGAACAGTTGCTTCTCTAGACATGACTTTTTTCTGCGTTAATTCTTTTTATTTCTGAAGCAGAAAATCATGCCTCTGTCATTTCCTTGCCTCATACTTTCATTTACTAAACTTGAAAATAAATGACATACTGCGGCTGTGGACTTTGCATGGTAATACTGAGACATGAAAATCCGAACATAATGTAACTGTCATGGTATTGTCTATTTTCTTCCTTTTCTGTGTAACTTTATTAAACACATTATCTTTTTCAGCCAAACATTTCATGCATGTAGTCTTAGCATGTGGTAAAAATAATTTCATCATAAAGATAAGACACACCTGTCTCTGCTTCAGCCCTCTTCCCCTAACCTCTACTGCTGGTGCTGTACTGCTGCTTCTGCCGGCACTCTTTTGCCTTCTGCTCCAGCATGGGGCTTTCAGCTGATGAATGCTTTCCTGATGAATGCTTTCCTCATAGGGAAGCTTCTGTGCTGAAGGAGCGGAGGGCACAGAGGGTATATCTACATTGCAATTACAAACCCGTGACTGGCCCATGCCAGCTAACTCAGGCTTGTGGGCCTCAGGCTAAGGGGCTGTTTAATTGTGATGTAGATGTTTGGGCTCGAGCTGGTGCCTACAAGGTGGGAGGGTCCCAAAACTCAGGCTGCAGCATGAGCTGAACATCTACACCCCAGTTAAAAAGCTCCTTAGCCCAATTCCCACAAACCCAAGTCAGTTGGCAGCTGCAGCAGCATAAGCTACAGAGCTATAGATAAGATAGAGGTGATTTTTAAACCTAGTTTAGTAGCCTAATAGTGTAGTTTTAATAGAAAAACAAAAATGGGCATATTGATTAAAAAATCTTCCCAAACATTCATGGTTCCCTTGGGGAGCCATGAGTCACAGTTTGGGATGCACTGGCTGGGGAAGGCATTCATGCATGGGCTCCAAAAATATTATTAAGTGTAAAATATGCCAATCCTTGCAATCCAGAAAGCATATTTGAACATATTTCCTATGCAAAATGTCAATTTTGATTATACCACATTTTCTGACAGAAACTTTTGGTGGGAAAATGTTCCACCAGCTGTAGTTTAAGGTTGTGGATGGACAACACTGGGAAACTGGTAAATGTAATCATGTACCTAATGCTAGCCCTGAAAAGGTGTTGTGTACTAGAAGAGCAGGGCTAGCTGGTTTAGGGAGAGAATGGATCCCAAAGCGCTTTACAAACATATATCAGCTCTACCCTGTGAGGTAGATAAAGAGTAGCTTTTTTCCCTGTACCTAAGCTTGTTTTCTGGAAATTACAGATCACACCTAGTTAAACTCCATAGCCTGATCAGCTGCTTAATTTCAATTTGTAATGAATAAACAAAGTAGGTTCTTCCTGAATTTTGTCAGCATAAAATTAATTTGTTTGTAGTGTAGTTGTAGCCATGTTGGTTACAGGATATTAGTGAAACACAGTGGGTGAGTTAATACCTTTTACTGAACCAAATTCTATTGGTGAAAGAGATGAAAGCTTGTCTCTTTCACCAACAGAAGTTGGTCCAATAAAAGATATTACGTTACCTACCTTGTCTCTCTAAAATTAATTTGACATGACAGAGACACCACATGAAAGTCTAGGTGGACTAGCAGACATCTCTAGATGGAAAAAGTTCATAACCACAAGCCAGGGGAAAGAATAAGATCCTTTAAAACAATGTTAATTACATCATATAAAACATTTAAACTAACAATTCTTACAAAGAACTGAACATTTACAAAAGCCTCTCTTGGGACTAGTTATTACTTAGGAAGATGTTTTTAAGCATAAAAGATATTACACTTTGATTTAAAAATGCCAGGTAGTGATCTCAGTCAAACAATATCTTAGCACTGATTAATGCATACCTCAGGTGCGTTAGGGACTCTATGAGTTGCCAGTACTTCTCTGTGTGTCTGAGGTATGTATTAATCAGCACTACCACACATTTTGTCATCTTATTTCTTAATCATAGCCCTCTCTCCTGTGGGTTATAGCTCTTTGCTCATCAATATACTCATTAAATATTCTATTTAATGCCAAGCAATTAGTAAAAATTACAGTAAAAGGCTTCTTCTGTGGTTTAAATTGAGCTCCCCATAACCTCTTCAGCAATATACCTAACATTTCTCTTCTTCCCAATCTACACTCTAAATGTAAAGCTCCACTGGAATCTGTGGTCATAATATGAGATGGCTGCTATAATAACCTGTTTTACCTCTTTTGTCACTCTTTTGTTAATCTGTTCCAACAGCTCAGCCAGTAGGATGAAGATTTTAAACCTCCATGTGATAAATAAAACAATAGTGCTAAATGCCCACTTTCCTTGACTTGTAAAATATTCTCATTATCATCAAGGACTTTGATTTATGGGGATGAAAAAAGATTGTTCATCAGATTTGGGGGGGCGGGGAAGAGGGGAATTAATTTTTTACAATGGGTAGCAATTTAGATCTTCTTGAAACAGAATAAAATAATTTCAATCTGTTAGAAATATTAATTGAATTTATAACTTTAAAAAAGAAACTTAAGACATGCTGTCATTGCTGAGAAATCTTTAGAAGACTATTTGAGAACCACTCATTTTTATCTTAAATGGTTTTCACTAATTAAAATATTTCCACCCCATGATTCCAATCTTGCAGAATGTTCCAAATGAGCAGGCCCCTAAGGCATAGGTCCACCAATATGGTGCAGTTTGCATGACGAGGGCCTAAATTATGTTAACAAACAAACAATGAAAAAATTTGTATTTCGGTTTAATTATTTATCTTCAATATCATAAAAATAAAGTAAACAAACTCCAGTATAAATCCCTCTTTTATCTTCTCTACATTCCTGAAAAAGGCAGACTGAAAGTGAAGCACTGCCATAATCTCAACATTAAATGGGGATGCGATGGTATAAGAGTGTTGCCAAAAATTTCCACCGACAAAATTAGCTTTTGTATTTTCAATAGTCAAAGTCCTTATCCTTGATTATACTTTTGTCTTTTTCTTGGCAGTATCAGGCCATGGTGAAACATATTCAAACTGCGGATCTTTTTTGTACTTTAAAAGTGTTGTACACGAATTACCAAAGTTACTGAAAGCTCCCTGAAGGAAATGGCTTGGTAATTTTTGATCATTCTAAATTCAGAAGCTATTACCTTAAACAAAAAAGGAGAATTTAACACTATGGTAATTAAACATGTTTATGGATGTCAAACTGCCTACAGCAACTTGGCTCCTTCACTGAAAAAAAAAAAATCAAAATACAAATCAAAGTAGAAATTATTCCAACCTTGATGGGATTGCTTCTGCCAGTGAAGTTATAGGTAGGAGTTGTAAAACACTGCAGAGAGGAATCCAGTGGCAGATAAATGCCTTGTATCACATTTAGTAAGTAAAAAATAATAGTTCAAGAGGAGAAGACAATCAAATATAAATGGACTAAACAAGCGATATACTCAATTGGAAAAACATTCATTTGAAAAAGGTAAATTTTAACTTGCTTGAAAACTCACGGCTGTATCCTGGCCCCAGCAGCATCTGCAGTGAAGCCTGCAGGAGCTGCATAGCCTGCTGGGCTCCAAAGCCACAGAAGTTTAAACAGATGATGAGGGGAAAGAGGCTTATGCTTTCATCTCCCCCTCCGTTTTCAATTGGACACGGGGATAACATTAGGGGAGGCATGTTTCTCCCAATTTTTCCAACTGATTGGCAGTCTTAAATTCAGATCTCCTGGTGAATATCCCTGAAACAGAGCTATCTGCACAGAAGTTCCCAGGGAAAAGACAGACCCCAGGCCAAAGACATCCCTATCTCACAAATAGAAGGGGAGAAGGAAGAAAACAAGTGTCCTTGGTGACCCTGACCCTTCCTCAAACCCAAAATATTCTCTATATGGGAAATTAACATTTTAAATAATAATAAAATAGGGAGCCCCGTACTATCTCTCCTCCAGCCAAAATCAGACAAGAGTTATTGCAGCTCTAGGGTTGGGTTAACCTCAGCGAGGGGAAAGAGGTAGTATTTAAACATCTGACCACCTGATTTACAGATGCAAATTTGTCATCTGGATCTGCAGTGAATTGTGCCGCTAGGCTTAGAAGTTTTGTTTTTAAGTGGCCTTAAATGTACATCTAAAAATGTTATAGTTTCCATAGAAAACAATAAAAGCAAGTCAATTTACATTGAAGGTGAAATGCTGGCAGTCCCTCTGATCGTGTCACCGAGGAAAGAGGAGACAGCACCGAAGTTGCTCTTCTAATTCACTTTATAGTGTTTAGATGCCAAACAGCATGTGGCCAACTAAAAGCACTAGTTTCCATGGAGTAGAGCACCGAATCCTGCTGGGGTTTGTAGGTTTATTTGCTGGATTATGCATGGCTTCATAGATACAAGTAACAGTTCTGTGATGTGAATTTCAATTATTTTTGTGACTTAGGCATTCTTTTCATGTAACAGCACACTTTTACTCTTAACTCTTTGTTTTTATTTTATTCTGTCACAGTCAACATTATTTGGTAGGATACTTTCTTGGGGCTGAGGGGAAAAGGTGTTAAATACTGCTTTAACTTTGGGGACCTAATTCATACCTTGTGTAAGTGGGTTCAGTTCCTACAGACCTCAATGAAAACAACAGAGTTGATTATGACATTATAGGCAGGGCTAGTAGCTCCGCCTATATTAATTTTGATGGACCCTTCCAATTAGAAGACCCTGTTTTCAGTTGCTTATAACCTTGCCAACCTTTAACCATTTGGTCTGAAATTCAGAGGCTGGGTGTCCGCCTCAGGCTGAAGTTTTTTTGGAAAATTTCAGTCACACAGTTCAGTCATTTCCAGGAAGGGGAGGGACACCATAAGTGGGAATTGGAGGGTAAGACTGGTGATCAGGATGGGAGGCTAGAAGTGGGAGTTGGAGGTGGAGGGAGACTAGAAGCCAATGAGGGAAATGGAAAGGGGGACTAGCAGTTGGCTCTGGGTAGGGGCAACACTGAGACTGAACCAAGAGCTGGGGGGCAGAGGGTGACAGACTGGACAAGGAGACTGGAACTAAGACCCAGGGTGGGGTGGGAGACAGGAGTAGTAGTAGGAGAAACCGACCTAATAAGGTCTGGAGAGCAGAGGGGGAAGTGGGACTAAGCAAAGAGACTAGAAAAAGCAGCCTGGGAAAAGGTGGGAGAGAGACTGATATTGGATGAGGGGACTGGGGTGGGATATTGAGACTGGGAGCCAGTGAGGAGGCAGTGAGAGACAGATTGAAGGAGGAGCCAAGAGGAGGGAACTGGGATTAGCTGGAAGGAGTCTGTTGGGACAGGAGCAGGGAACCAGAACTGAGTGGTCAAAAAGACTGGGACAGGATAAAGGGAGCAGGAGAGACTGGGAGCCAAAGAGAAATTGTGATTGTGATTGTGTGAAAAATCCACACTCCTGAGCAACATAGTTATACCAACCTCAACCCCCTGTGTAGACAGCGCTATGTCAGCAAGAGAGCTTTTTCTGCCAATATAGCTACCTCCTCTCATGAAGGTGGAGTTATTACGCTGACAGGAAAGCTCTCCAACCGGCTTAGAGTGTCTTCACCAGAAGCGCTACAGTGGCGCAGCTGCATTGGTGCATTGGTGCAAGTGCACCAATGCAGATCTGTAATGTAGACCTGCCCTAAGATACAGTTGGGAGGTAAAACAGATTAGAGTAATCAAAGGGATTGTCTGTGACTCCATGTTAAGGTTGTTGTAATGCCTGAGGAGTTCACACTTGATACTTGGTTGATGAAATCTATGTATAGAAACCACATCCAACCTGGGGTGTGTGCCCTGCTTTTTAACAGTCTGCCCTGAGCCTGGTACTCATGCTCCTGAGCCACTCCAGAAAGCCTGACAGTGCCACAGAAGGGACAGGTGTCAGGGGAGTCTGTGAATTGTTCCAGGTACACACCCATGCTCACAGCTCCATAGAGAAGCCAGCAACTAACATCCCTGGCAGGTTGTGGAATAGACTGCAAATTGGCCAACCAGGGTTCTCTGCCCTTGCAGGGGGCAACGGGTTCTGCCACTTGGTGTCAGGGCATGACAGGAGGACAAGTGGATGGTATGAATCATGAGCACATAGAGATGTTTTCTGGGGATGGTTCAGAGGTGAACTGGCTGGATGTCATGCAGCTGGCTCAGGTGGTGTGTCTGGGGCAGCCAGGGGGGCTTGTGAGGCAGAGGCCTGATGACAAGTTCTGGAATGCCATGGATGAGGAGTGGGTGGGTGGGTGGGTGGAGAGCACCCTCCCATAGGATCTGCTCTAGGAAAAACAAGAGAAGCAGGAGGCAAGGTGACTCTCACTTGTTGGAGCACACAACAGCAGATGCTCATGGTATACGGCCCCATGAGCTGGCAGTCCCTCTGATCGTAGTTCAGTAGTCTCTGAGTCTGATGGTACCAGCCAGGACCATCTTCAGGCATACCAAGGGGGACTCCACCACCTGCACATGAGGATAGAGGTTGTGTAGCCGGGATTCCATGAGGAGGTTCAGCCCACTGGGTAGCCACTATGGACTTGGCTGCTGAGGAGGTCCTGGTAAAAGACCGGAAGCTCAGAGAGGTCTCAGGGGAGATCTCTCAGGTGGAGATAAAAGAGCAGCTGGTTATATTGGAGCCCTCGGAGATGGTGAAGGAAGGAGTGCACCAGCACGTTCCATGCTGGACTATCTGCATTGTAAAGGAGTCTCTGCAGGGCCTAAAGGTGGAAGGCAGGGACCTGGCTATAAGTGCAGACCAGACCCTGTCCGGCCTCCCCCCGGGCGAGGCTCAGGACACTCAGAGAGTCCCAGTGCAACCACAGCCAGAAAAACTCCAGGATCTTCTTCTGGTCTTCTGGATGAACCGCTGCCAGAACATGGATAGGACTAGCTGGCTGATCACCAGCACCCTCCTCCAGCACCCTCCACAACTGCTCAGAGTCCCTGGCCTCTAGATCAATCCAATTCTCCAGCAGAGAATGATCGGTGGCAGAAAGGTACATTCCCAGATAGAGCAGTGGTCCCACACCCCACAGGTGGCATGGAGCATGAGTGGAAGGGTTCCCACCTGCCACCTGTCCCTGACCATCAGGCCAGAGCTCTTGCCCCAGCTGACCCAGGCAGAGGAGGCCACTGAATAGATGGCCTCCACCCACCCCAGGTTTCTTGCGTCCAGGGATATGAGGAGAATGTCATTTGCATACACTGACAGGAACATCTTCAAGTCCAGCTCCCGAAGCACCAATCTCTTGTAGAGGAGACAGAAGAAGGACTTGATAGCAATGGTATAGAGCTGGCCAGAAAGTGGACAGCCCTGGTGTACCCCTCGACGGAAGGTGACTGGTTCTGACAAGGGCCAGATGAGCTTGATCAAACACCCTGCAGAGATGTACAGCACCTGGAGAAACTCCACAAAGCAGGGTCTGAAGCCAAATGTCCGCAAAGTGCCCATGAGATATCTGTGATACACCATGTCAAACACGGTTGGTCCAGGGACAGGAGGGTGAGTGACAGACATCCTTACACACTAGATGGAGTAGGTCCCTGGACCACATAGAGATTATTGAAAATAGGCCAGATTGAGATGGTGTAGGTCTGATCAGGGTAGATCACATTCGCCGGCACAGACTTCAGTCACAGCAAGATGACTTTCACTACAACTTTGTAGTCTGTGCTGAGGAGCAAAACTGGGCTCCAGTTCCTGAGGTTGCAGAGGTCCCCCTTTTAAAGCAGCAGGGCAAGCATGGCCTGCCTGCACAATAGGTGAAGCAACTCACTCCCCAAGCACTCAGCACAGACGGTGGTGAGGCGTAGGCTCAGGATATCCTGGAATGTATGGTAGAATTGCAAGGTTAGCCCATTGATGCCTGGAGATTTATTAGTGGGCATCGGACATAGAGATTTTGAGAACTCAGCCAGAGTGAGAAGTTGCTCTAACTGGTTCCAGTCACACGTGCTGAATGTGGGGAGTCCATCCCACAGGACCTCGCAGGCACTGGCATCAATCAAATCTGGGGAGAAAAGAGACTGCCACAGAAGGCCATGGCCCTTTCATGCATCCATCAGATCTGTGAGAGGGGTGCCATCCTCTGCCAGAAGGCATGTGATATGCTTTTTTGACACTCTTCTTTTTCTCCGGAGAGTAGAAGAAGTGGAGTCATGACTGATCTCTCAAAGGAGCTGTATGAAGGATCAAACAAAGCACCATCTGAGGAGGAGGCATGCCAGAAAGCTGTAACCCTGGCTGCTTGGCACTGCCCATCACCTCAATGGGCTTGGCAGCCACAAGATGGGGCAATCTGCAGCTGGGCAGATGGAAAGGGCAGGGAGCATGCCAGAAAGAAAGTCAGGGGCAGTGTCCCTGGCAGTAGGCTGGGGAAGGGGAGGAGGTGTAAGGGCCACAGAGTCCATCACAGTGTCCTGACCAAAGTCTGCTGGCAAAGGGTCATCCTCCCACTGGGCTGCAGGAGTCAGACCCATGTCCTAAATCGCCTGAAGGATGGCCTGGAGGCCTCTGCCTGTCAAAACGGGGGTCATCCCAGTCAGTGAACAAGTCAAGTTCCACCTCAGCACTAATGGGGAACGGGATGACAGGAAAGCTGGGGGAGCTCCCTCTGAGGCCTCCTCTGTAAGGGATTAATTCCCCACCACTGCCAGAACCTCCTTGGACAGTTCCATCCACAGGACTTTTGGCGAGGAAGAAGGGGGGACATGGAAGCAGGCCGAGTGGTGGCCGCCCTGGATGCCTTACAGGAGGCCTCTTCCCCCCTCCTCAAGAAGGAGGTGCTCGCAGCTGGATGATGACTTGTCCGTGCAATAAGAGGATGTGATGCAGGATGGGGTCCTTACAGCCCAGAGGCAGAGGGCGGATAGTGGAGACCAGCTTTCCCAATGTGGAAAGGGGAAGCAGAAGAACAGCACTGGGGAGGAAGGGCAGGACAGAGGTAAGGACCACCTGTATACCCAGGTTCTCCAGGGGCTCAAGGGAAGCAAAGAGGCCCCCTACCAAGATGCCTTTCTCCACCACATCGTGGTCAATGGCCTCTGATGCCAGGAAGGCGACCTGCCTGTATGTTATAGGTTCCCTGAGGTACAACCTGGACTGCAGGACTGCTGAGCCCTCTGTCCCACCAGCCTGGGTGTCAAACCTCTGACAGGCTCTGCACTTACACACCCAACTGTTTTCAGAGTAGCAGCCGTGTTAGTCTGTATCAGCAAAAAGAACAGGAGTACTTGTGGCACCTTAGAGACTAACAAATTTATTTGAGCATAAGCTTTTGTGGGCTAAAACCCACTTCATCGGATGCATGCAGTGGAAAATACAGTAGGAAGATATATATATATACACACACAGAGAACATGAAACAATGGGTGTTACCATACACACTATAATGAGAGTGATCTGTTAAGATGAGCTATTCCCAGCAGGAGAGGAAAAAAAAACTTTTTGTAGTGGTAATCAAAATGGCCCATTTCCAGCAGTTGACAAGAAGGTGTGAGGAGCAGTGGGGGGGGGGAAATAAACATGGGGAAATAGTTTAACTCAACTGAGTTATATGAATGCTCACCCATCCACTCATGACCCAACAATAGAGAGGTTCTAACTAATTCCCCCCAGTTCCCCAGTCCTGCATCCAGAACTGTACCATCTTACACTGGTCAGAGGCCTGGCCAGTGTAAGGTCATTATCCAGTTCACCACTCCCTATGTGAAGTGGACACACAGTAACCTTTATAAACTGAGCTGAGGTTTTTCCAAGCACTTCAACCAAAACAGACTGTTTTAGGTAAAATATAAAACAGATTTATTAACTACGGAAAGACAGATTTTAAGTGATTCTAAGTAGCAAGTTTAGAGATCAAAGTTGGTTTCTTAAGAAACAAAAATAAATTCACAATCTGAGTTCAACAAACTAAACAAGATTTGAATTGAGCAGTGTCTCACCCTGACAGATGATACAAATAGGTTACAGTTCCTCAATACCTGGGCTGGGACTCTTTTCCAGCCTGGAATCACACTTACCAAGTTCAAAATCTTTGTCTTCCAAATGTGTTTCCAGGTGCTGAGATGGAGAGGCAGGGGAGTGAGGGCAAATGATGATGTCACTTCCCCTCCTTTATATTCTCTTCCAGCTTCCTGGAAAGATCTTTGCTTTGACATGGGGATCAGACAGTCCCCATTGGTTAAGCAGGCTCCATTGCATATGTGCTGTCTGGGGTGGCTATTGGGAGAGTGGATTTCCTTTAATGGACTATCAGTATGACTGGCTGATCCTTTGTTGCAATTGAAGGGTTGGCTGTGGGCATCTCCCAGCCTCACAACATATTTCAGTAACATATAGCAATGCTTCATAACTTCACTTACAATTACAGTAAATAAAATCCAACAGGATATTAATGTTCAACAGATCAAGACTTTTAAAATGATACCTCACAAGGCGTACTTTGTACAAAACATAGCATAGTTATATGATGGTGGTGATTATGGAGTTTCCAGGGTGCTACTTTGAGGTACAGAGTGTCACACCATACATCTCGGAGGCCACCACTATGGTCAAGGGCTGCATCACTCATGCCAATTCCCGCACATAGGTTTTGATGTGGGATGAGGCAGCCAGCAGAAAAGGCTCTGGGGATTACAAGTGGACAAGAAGCTTGATATGAGTCAGCAGTGTGAGCTTGTTGTGATTAGTCCCCTCTATTCGGCACTGGTGAGGCCACACTTGGAGTACTGCATCCAGTTTTGGTCCCCCCATTACAGAAGGGATGTGGACAAATTGGAGAGAGTCCAGCGGAGGGCAACAAAAATGATTAGAGGGTTGGGGCACATGACTTACGAGGATAGGCTGAGAGAACTGAGGTTATTTGGGGAGGATGGATGGCTCAGTGGTTTGAGCACTGGCCTACTAAACTGAGGGTTGTGAGTTCAATCTTTGAGGGGGCCACTTGGGGATCTGGGGCAAAACCAGTACTTGGTCCTGCTAGTGAAGGCAGGGGGCTGGACTTGATGACCTTTCAAGGTCCCTTCCAGTTCTATGAGATAGATAGTCTGCAGAAGAGAAGAGTGAGGGGGGATTTGATAGCAACCTTCATCCTCCAAAGAGGATGGAGCAAGGCTGTTCTCAGTGGTGGCAGATGACAGAACAAGAAGCTATGGTCTCAAGTTACAGCGGGGGAGGTCTAGGTTGGATATTAGGAACCACTATTTCACTAGGAAGGTGGTGAAGCACTGGAATGGATTACCTAGTGAGGTGGTGGAATCTCCATCCTTGGAGGATTTTAAGTCGTGGCTTGACAAAGCCCTGGCTGGGATGATTTAGTTGTTGTTGGTCCTGCTTTGAGCAGGGGATTGGACTAGATGACCTGCTGAGGTCTCTTTCAACCCTAATATTCTATGATTCTAAGTAAGTGGAAGGGGCCTGGGTAAAGGTCAAACACCAAAGGCTGGGGCTTGGGTTTCCTAAGGAAGCAGGTAAATAAACAGCAAATGAATCCTGGGTGAGACGGGGAAGGCAGGCAAACAAACAGCAAAGGAGGGGACAGATGATTTCCGTTGCACAGGCAACCTTAATTCTGGCATTTCTTTGCTTCTGAGTGTTGTATTTTGCAATTTTAACATTGTCCCTGCAACAGAGTTTTGTGTGTGTAATGCAGATTAACATTCCACACAGAAACAGAGTTTGCTGACAAGCTGTTAAAAATACCCAAGAAATAGATAGGCCTCACTTTTTGCCTATAAGAAACTCACCACAAAAAGCTTACAATCTAAACGAGACAGACATATACCCTTTTTTATACTGGGAATTTGCTCGAGTTACAGCCACCAGTGCAGCTGCATCCCCAGTCACTTTAGGAAGCTTGTCTACTTATTGCTCTTGTCTACAGTGGAGATTTCGGCCATTGGTGACACAACACTGATGTACCTGCACCAGTGCAAAGCTATAGTGTATATACAAAAGGCCATCATACGCTACAATTTAGCCTGGTGCAACTTACCCCCATTTAAAAAAGGTGTAAAATGAACTGGTGCAAATCATGGCTTATCAGTATTTCTCTGTCTACCCTAGTGGTATGTATTGGTGCAGCTACACTGATAGTGGGTCACCAATATCTGAAATCTCCAGAGTAGAGACATGCATAGAGTAAGCAAATAGCCCAAAGATGAAATTATTTGGGTGGTAGTTATGAATTATTATTAATATTACCGTTCACTCCGTTCTTATGGGAATGGCAGAAAGTAAATCTCTATAAAAAATTTGAACGAAATATATCCTTATTACTTCATAGTGGCCATGAGACACCACAGGCAATATATTTCTAGTGTGTGATTTCACTTTGTTGGGTTATTAGTTTATTGGCCTTTTGTCTCATGCCTTACAATACCCTACAAAGCATGCAATTATCGCTCAGAAATACACTGCATCTCATGTATTATTGCTTAAATGAACAGTTTTCTTTTATCTAGAGATAAGTAGGCATAGGAATTCCAAAGATGACACAAAAACAAGATGTGCATTTCAAAACAAACTGTGAAAAATAGACTACACCTCCTACTCAGAGCTGCACCAAACATGATAAAATGGATAAAAACAGATATTCTTGCAAGGAGAACACAGCTGTTCAAGACTCAGAGAAGTGAACAGACAGACTCATACTGAAGATAATCTACATACAGTGGGGAGATGCAGAAAGGAGCAAGAGTATTTTTGTAAGAAAAGACTGTTATTGCTGTTTCAAAATTTTCTTTTAACAGGATATATTTTATAACAGAGAATATATATACTTAATATAATAAGAAAATATACAATCAAGTGTGGTCAGAATGCCTATATAAGTGGTCCTTTATGAACAGAATAACATGTATGATTACAGGTCTTTTTGAGATAAAAAAGTATTCAATCAATACCCAAATTGAACTATTTAGTTGCAATTTCCCCTTATACTGTTGTTCAATTTCTGGCATTGTAAACTCAATACACACATAATTTATATATAACTATAAAGAGTAAATTTTGTTTATCAATTTTTGGCTAGTTGAAATGTCTATATAAAGAGTATTTTTAGCTTCAGTTCAACAGATGGAAGATTCTTAGTTAAAACATGACTTATTTGCAATCCTTGTTCATGTGGAGTAGCACATACTCATGGGGGCTTCTCCATTGATTTCAGTGGCACTTCTTGTGCAAGTAAGTGCTACTTAGTGTAAGGTTTGAAGAAGCACAAGGCTCAATATTAGCAAACATTAGCAAAGATAAAATATATCTGTATGTGAAAATTGGTGCACTGAGATTATGCAAATCTTGGCAAAAGACACAGGATGGTCCACATAGCCATTCTTAGGGATTAATAATGCAAGGTATTATGCACTCTCAATGTCTACTAAAGTCAATAGGAGTTGAGGCCAATTAGCAACTTGTGGCACGTGCTGAACATGTTGTAAAATATGGCCCTTATTTGGGCAATTAGTTATTTTGAGCAGCTCAACAATATATTCGGGTGGAATTTCATAGATTGCAGTGGTTAGAGGGAAAATTTCTTGAACTTCACTCCAGGATCGAGTGGTCAGGCTTCCTCAATCACTACAAATCTACATATAATTATGATGGACACAGTCTGGGGTCTGGGGTTGGGAACAGTTGCACAGACTCATTTCTATTCCCTTTTGCCCTGATAGCAAAAACTTCAGTGGAATCTCAAACCAGTCTCTTTTGTTGCAGGCTTCTTATCACAATTCTCCTGAGCAGTGTTCTTTATAATTAAAAGATATAACAACAAATTGTTTTAAACTTACTGTAAAAATATTAAATATCATAAGATTAACATTTGTATTTGTCTGTAAAGCGTTCCAAATGTTCGAAGAGCATTTTACAACTAAAAACATAACACCTTTTTGGATTAGTTTCATCTATGAGAGAAAAGATGGTAGGAACTGGACTGTAGCTCAGAAGATCTGGGTTCAATTCATGGCTCAGCCACAAATTCTCTGTGAACTTGGGCAAGTCACTTAATCTCTCTATGCCTCTGTTTCTCACTCTATAAAATGGAGTTAATATTTCTTACTTCCTACCATTTGTCTGCCTTCTCTATTTTGATTGTAAGCTCTTTGAAGCAGGGGCTGCCTATTACTATGTGTTTGTACAATCTGCAGCACATAGCTGGTGTAGTATAAAACTTACATACACAGAAAAATGTACATCCAAGATTGCAACCATGAAATGTGTAATGGAAGCTGGGGGTGTAGCCACTTTTATTGACCTAAAAGTGCCACTTAACAATAAAATCACCACTAGTATTTCATTTGCTCTAGTGAAATTTAAGTAATTAACAACTTCGTAGATATAAAACATACAGCGACTCCTCGCTTAATGTCATAGTTACATTCTTGAAAAATGCGACTTCAAGCGAAACAATGTTAAATAAATCCAGTTTCCCTATAAGAATTAATGCAAATGGGGGGGTTAAGTTCCAAGGAATTTTTTTTCACCAGAAAAAAGACATTATATAAATATACAGTATAAGTTTTAAATAATTTTAAACAAACAATTTAATACTGTACTCACCAATGGTGACTTGGTTGAGCTGGTAGAGTCAGAAGGTGGAAGAGAGTGGATCGTCAGGCTTCTCCTCTTGCTGAACTTTCCCAACTCGAAAAAACACATCTAGAGATCGTTGTTTTGCTTTCCTTTTTTTTCCTTGGTAAATTTATTTATAGCAATTCATTACATCACCATCTCCCCTAAACACTTTGGAGCTGTGTTCCCTGTTAGGATCGTCATCACTAAGGATTTGCAAGCCAGCTTCAATCATTTGGAAAGCTTCAGAAAGATGTTTGATAGTCAAAATTCGATGGGTTGGTTCTTCTTGTACTTCTTGGCCCTCTTCTTCTGTTGCTCTCATCATCTCTAGTTGCATCAGATCTTCATTGGTTAGCTCTTTTCCATGTTATTGCAGAAGTTGTCTAACATCGGCTTCTTCCAGCTCATCAAAACCCACTTTCTTGGCCAAGATGAGGATATCTTTCTTCATAGCGGGAACAACATCTTTAAATCCTTTTAAGTCATTTACATATTCAGGCCCCACACACCATTCATGCATGCCTGAGTGAATTCAGCCCAGGATTCACCGATGTCATTGAGGATGTTGTAGTCATTGCCGAATCAATTGCCTTCCCCATTGGTGCCTCTGATGAGCTGGTAGACAGTACGGTGTAAGTAATATGTCTTAAATGCAGTGATGGCTCCTTGGTCCATGGGTTGGATCAGTAATGTGGTGTTAGGTGGCAGAAAGACAATTTTGATGTTTCTGCACATGTCATCCAGGTTAATTTGATGAGCCGGTGCATTATTAATAAGTAATAAAATCTTGATATCAAGATTTACCTTGGCACAGTATTTCTTCCATGCAGGGATGGCATAGAGCAGTGGTGGGCAACCTGTGTCCCACGGGCCACATGCAGCCCATCAGAGTAATCTTATTGTGGGCCGCGAGACATTTTCTGACTTTGACCATCCGCAGGCACAGCCTCCTGCAGCTCCCAGTGGCCGCGGTTCACCATTCACGGCCAAAGGGAGCTGCAAGAAGTGGTGGCCAGCGGAGGACCGTACCTACAAATGGTCAACATCAGCAAAATGTCTCGCGGCCCACAATCAGATTATCCTGATGGGCCGCAGGTTGCCCACCACTGGCATAGAGAGTCAGTCTGAAAAAAATAGCTCCAGTTATCCATGCGTTCTTATTGGATCTTCAAATGACCGGAAGGTGTTCCTTTGAAAATCCCTTGAGAGCTCATGGTGTTTCAGAGTGGTATACTGTCAGCAGTTTCATTTTCATGTCTCCAGCAGCATTACCACTTAGAAGCAAGGTTAGGCGGTCTTTAGCTGCTTTAAATCCGGGCGCTGTCTTCTCCTCTCGGGAAATGTAAGTCCATTCATGCATCCTCTTCCAGTAGAGGCCCGTTTCATCGACACTGAAGACTTGCTTAGGTGAATAGCTGCCTTCCTCAATTATTTTCTTGAGATAGTCAGAGAATTTTTTAGCTGTTGCACTAGCTGCCTCACCGGACATCTTGATGTTATGCAGGTGGAAGTGCCTCTTGAACTGATCAAGCCATCCCTGACTTGCTGTGAACGTCTCTGTCTGTGATCCTTCACCTTGATCTCTTTTCAAATTGTTATACAAACTTTTTGCCTTAGATTGTATCACTAGCAAACGTAGAGGTATGTTCCGCTGGTTTTGGTCCTCTATCCACACTGAGAGAAGACACTCCATGTTTTCCATCAAACTACTTCTTGATCAACTTATTGTAGTAGCACTAAGTGGTGTTGCACACTGAGCACTAGCCCTGATCTTGTCGGCATTATTCTGAATTTTTCTCACAGTGGTCGGAGTAAGACCTAGAGCGATGCCAATGTCTACCGCATGCTTGCATGCATCAAAACGCCTTAAAACATCTAATTTAGTACCCAAACTAATGGTTTTCCTGGTTTTCTTACTGCTACTGCTAGGCACTCCACTTTTGAATCATGATGCTGGTGATACAATCACAACGAGTTAGAAATGTTCAGGGAATACTTGTACTGACACAACGTAAACAACAATGGCTGCCACACTGAAGCGGGAGCGTCACTTGGCTTACGTCACAAAGTAGTTACCTACTAGCAGGCGGCAGCCAAATAACGTTATAACCGAACGTTGCTCGACTTTAAATGAGTATGTTCTCTAATAGATCAGCGACATAATAATGAAACATTAACTGAAACATTAAGTGAGGAGTTACTGTACTATTTGCTGCTTAGTTGGCAGTGTTTTTTTGCCACGTACATAGACAGCTATATAGGTAAAATATTAATGAGCATGAATACTTAACACACAGTGGGTGAAATCCTAGCTTAATTGATGCAAAACTCCCATTGATTTCGGTGGGGCCAGGATTTCACCCAGTGTGAACCTTTCTTCTGTGAATCTTGCAATTTTGATTCCAGCTTTCACAAATACCTTTGAAAACTAAATGCAAATAATTTCACATGCAAGAATTAACATCAGCATAGAAACTGATTTATAACACTATCTCACAATATAACAAAATTTTTGCATAAGTATGTACATATTTTCTAAGGTTGAACAGCTAGAATAAAATGCACATTACTCGTTAGGCAAAGGAAAGCAATGATCCATCATTACCGTCAGTCCAGAGATCCCATTAAAAACAAGCAGCAAATAATGTCAGGAAATGTCTGTTTCAGAGGAGATATCATCATGGAAAATAAGCTTATGAAGCACTGTATCACAAGTGGTTTTGCTTCTAATTTTGGACTTTTGAAAACTGAAATCAAGCCAACTTAGATATACATTTCGTAGCAGATGGAAAGAACATAACCATAACATAGGGATAATTCAAATTACATTTTTCTCTACAGGAAATTATTTGTTAATGGAAATTTAAGGTTGAGACTTTAAACACAAATAAATCAGAATTACAGCTGTGTGAAATTTTTTTGAATAACAATTTATTCGCTGAAAAATGCAGTTTCAGGTCGACCAAAACCATTCACAAATTTGTACTGAGTTTGCAAATTAGCTTCAACTGAACAGAAAAAGTTGAAACATTTTGGTAATGTCAAAACAAAACATCTTTTTTCAACCCAAAAAATTTCATTTAGATTTTCAGTTTTTTTGAGAAAAGCAATGGAAAGCATGATTAGATTCACAAAAAGGGCAGAGGATGAGAAGAACTATTCATTGTCATTCATAGCGGCAATTCATAGTCATTTGTGATGATAATTAATAGTCATTTGGTCAGAGCACTCTGTTGATACATCACACTAGTAAAATAATATAGAATCAGTTTCCCTATTGCTGGAAATCTCTCTATCCTCATAGAAATACTCACTGAAGAAGATGGATATTAAGAATATCAAAAGTATTGTGACATCAAGTTTGCAGGTAAAATATAATACCTTATTTCAAGTTCATAGAAAATGTCCTCTTGAATGAGATATGGTATGATCATCAACTTCCAATAATCCTAATAGAAGTTCAAAGCCAACCATGTATACATAGTTTAAAAATTCCTAAATTATATTACAAGGTCACACAGATATCTTTTCTAAATCAAATCAGCCACACCATCAGGGGCTCGTTCACCTGCACATCTACCAATATGATATATGCCATCATGTGCCAGCAATGCCCCTCTGCCATGTACACTGGCCAAACCAGACAGTCTCTACACAAAAGAATAAATAGACACAAATCAGACATCAAGAATTGTAACATTTAAAAACCAGTAGAAGAACACTTCAATTTCCCAGGTCACTCAATAACAGATTTAAAAGTGGCAATTCTTCAACAAAAAAACTTCAAAAACAGACTCCAACGAGAAACTGCAGAACTGGAATGAATTTGCAAACTTGACACCATCAAATTAGGCCTGAATAAAGACTGGGAGTGGATGGATCACTACAAAAAGTAATTTTCCCTCTGCTGATACTCACACCTTCTTGTCAACTGTTGGAAATGGGCAACATCCACCTTGATTGAATTGGCCTTGTTAGCACTGACCCCCTACTAAACAACTCCCATCTTTTCATGTGCTATAATATATATTATACTTTGTATTTTTCACTCTATGCATCTGATGAAGTGGGTTTTAGCCCATGAAAGCTTATGCCCAAATATATTTGTTAGTCTCTAAGGTGCCATAAGGACTCCTCGTTGTTTTTGCTGATACAGACTAACACGGCTACCACTCTGAAACCAGTCAATGGAGAGACTCTATTGATATCCATACCAAGAATGAGCATACATTCTTACCTATAGAATTTTCCTGTTGTCTTTTTTTTCTGTAAGATGGAGTAAAATAATATCAGAAATAAGGAATGTAGTTTTTTTCACCTTATAAGTGACAGACTGGTATTTACTTGTGTAAACTCTATGATTATACACCTGGATTCAGCCTAAGCATTCAGTACAAGAGTCATCATCTGACCATGGTAAAAAATGTGGACAATGTGAAAAGACAAAAGCAGAAGCTACTCAGGCTTCTTATGAAACAAGGCAAAGCTACCAGATGTTTCTGCTTCCTCATTAAGAATCACTCCTCTAATGACACGGCACAGAAACAAGTAAATGTTATTATTTCAACCCAGGAAGCATGAACAGTGAAATGATTTGTGGTATGGTGATCTAAGGACTGGGAAGTCCAGGAAGCAGACACCTGCTGGCAGAGGGTAAACAAAATTGTCCCATTTGGGGTAATAAAATTGGGCAACACTCAAATGCTCTCATAGCTTTGGAGGACTGGAGATTTTCACACCCCTTATTGCATCACTGGAATCAGGAGGTGAAGGCTCTGAGACTGCCACCTGCTCCTTAAACTGGAGTGCAGAATGGGTGGTGAGGAACTGGCAGACCCAAGTTTTCACACAACACATGACTATATAAAGGCCCTGTAATGAAGCAAAGCAACTGCCAGCCAGCACATCAGGTGTTAAAGAGAGCCTCTGAGCTCAGCTGGCCCCATCCAGTTATACCTGCAGCCAGTGCCAGGACTGGAGGGGGAGAAAAGAAGAGAACCTGGCTCAGTTCAGGGCTGCCTGGCAAAAGGGCAGGAGCTAGCCGCCTCTCTAGCTGAGGGGAAGGATCTCTAACCTGCTTGTCAAGGCAGCCACATGGGAGGAAGCACTGTCTCCCCAGCCACATACTCTACCCACTAGGCTGTCCAGCACTCCAGGCCACCCTTTGCAGGCCCGAAGATTTCCCTTATTCTCTTCCCCATATTGCAGCATTGGGAGGAGAAAGCTGCAGGTCTGAACACCTGACCTCTATTCAAGAAGCACTGGAATTATGTAAGATTTTGCTCACTCACATACAAATTCTCTTGATGACCAGGTATATCATACAAAATTAACAGTTAGACAAACACCCAGGTAAGCATCTGTTTATAGGAGGCAAGCTCCAGCTCGAGCTACAACATCAAAGCAATATTAACACCGCTATTTTTAACATGCTAGCGTGATTGTCACTAGCACAAATCTGTCAGCCCAGGCTTGGAGGCTCAATCCCAGATGCATAGTAAAGATACTCAATGTGTCCCAGTAATGCTTGTGCACTCTCCATTCTTCTTAAGACCGAAGTCCAGATAAAATCCCTGGCATGCCTAAATCTGCATGACTTTTCCCTGATGACACCTGTTTAGCCTTGGATGCTAATTTTCATGGTTTGTGCATATTTTCTCTTTTTTTGCCATTCACCAAGACTCCTAGTCTACTACAGCAGGAAGAGGAAGAGATTTATGCCAAGGCCACTGGAATCAGCAGTCTAAACTAGGTTACAGGAAAAAATTCTACAAAATAGGCTACAAGAATTTATGTCTCGTCAGCAGAGTTTACACTCTGGTAGATGCATCAGTGCAAGCCCCTAAAATAGATGTGACACACTGATGTAAACTATGACTATGACTGGTTTGAAAATGGGTGAAATTCTATGCAAGAGGTCAGACTAGTTATTGTAGTGATCCTTTCTGGCCTTAAAATTTATGAACTTATAAGTGCAAAGTGGATGTTAAATGCTACAAGTGTGAGTGAAGAAGACTGGTAATACTGTATACCCAATTTACAATTACTTCACATAGGTGTAAATGATTACACCATGTGCAGGCTAGTGGAGACTCAAACCCAGACAGAAACGGACTATGGACTGGCAAGCTCTCTTTATATAGGCAAACTAAATCACTCAAAAATCATACTTCCACCGTCTCCATTTGTTATCATCAAAGAAATTATAGTCAAATGTCTAGACTAGTACAGAAGAATATCCAGGGAATTTAATTATGTAAGAAACCATTTACAAAAGGACCTAACAGCTGTAATTTCCTCATCCTATTTGCTTAATTTTTGATGGTGTTATTTTTATTTACACAATAACAGACTGGTGTTTATCCAATAACTGCTATATCTGCAGATAAACTAAAATTTTAATAGAATCATGACTGCTCAAATATTTAACCTGAAGTAGAATTTATATTAAATGAATTTACTTACTGAATGTAGAAAGTAACATTTAACAAAACGAATAAAGTAATGTCAGAAACCAAAACCACCAATTAACCATAACAAAACAGCAGAAACAAATATTGGAATACATAAAACCACACATAAATAATCCAAAGATATGTATTGTTACAACTACTGACATAGTTGTCAGTGCAGGGCCAACACCTCTGGAGCCTGTATTCTTCTGTGGTTTGCAAGAGCTCAAAGCTACAATCCATGCTTAACTTTATGCACACAACTATACCGGACTGCAGTAGGACTTGACATTACCTTCAAAGGGAGCACTTATGCAAAAAGTTAACTATGTGCAAAACTGTTTCCAAGATCAGCACCTGAGCTTAGTGGCCTTCAGGTCATAGTTTAAGACTTATTTTTGGCCAGCTTTTTGACTGAACTTTAACGAGAAGGAAAGGGATTTGTTAACAAGCAGGAGATTTTGCTTTGTTACATTTGGTTAATTTTAATTGATTATTTTACTGATATAATTAATACAGGTGTTTTAGTGACTGACATCAACATAATTTCTAAATATACAATTTTTTTTAATCTATAATTAGATTTCCTTAAAAATAGCTGTTGATATTTTCTTATTTAATTTACTCTGATCAGTAGCAATATGACTAGCCTGAGATGTGTTGTTTACTTAAAGTATAGCCATATCGTTGAACGAGAAAGATCTGAAAATACAAAAGCAATCCTGGGTAAAAATAGGTATATGATTTCTGTATTCTATAGTGCAATGTATTTTTCAACTTTAACACAATTTAGTGCATTTACATAAAAGTATAGTTGGGCACAGCAGTTTTACCATAGGGTAGGATCTAGACCCTGGTCTTTCTTAAACATCTTATCCTGACTGCCACTCCTGAAATTGCCTAAAATCACATGGGTTATATTGCCAGCAGCTGAACATTCAGACATAGGCTAGGTGACAAAAGTAAGCAGACTACACTTTTCACAGAGAGAAGTCCTTACAACCTGAGTCAAAACACTTACCTCTGTGAGTTGCTAGGGACCCTGAAGTATACTCTTCAGATTTGGGATACTATTTGGTAAATTCCACAACACTTTATAAACAATAATAATAGTACAGAAAACACTTATGAACATTTTTTTCAGCTTATAGGCAGAGAATAGCGGTGAATGGGTGGTATAATAGGGACTTCTATATAGGAAATGATGACCCAAGGTGATGGAGTTCATAAAAAGACAAATGTTCCTAGATTGGTCCACTTGGCCAGCAAGCTAACCCACAGGTCAAGGAGATAAGTTTGGTTTAGAAATGTAAGAGAGATGCATGCAAACACATGTACACGCAGGTGAATTACGGCAAGTAGTATAATAATAACATTGAAAATGACTCACATGCTAAAATTACTGTTTATTTTTTAAGAAGATAATTAATCAGTACAGATTATTTATTTTGAGACAAGCCAGCATAGTGAGTTGCAGAAATACATGATGGGGCCTATTGTGTGAAACAGCCTTCCCTTTCAGATCCTTGGATAGGTAATGTCAGAAGGTTCCACTTTGCTTTGTTTGACCAGATGTCAATGAACAACAACAACAAAAACCCTCTTCCTGATCTGTTCTCTAACATACAGCAATGAAACATTAATTAATGATACTACATTTAAAAGGTTATTCAGTACAGAAGAGTATGTTTGTTAAAGGCAGCAAAGAGAAAGAGTAACCGACATCCATAGGCAGGTGTTCCTTTTGCCAAAAAAAACACTTTTATTTATTTAGAATAGCTGGAAACTGCATGTGTGTTTGGAAAAGCCACTTACATGGATAAATCTTTAATTAACCATATACCATCCACAAAATAGTATCTTTTAAGAACTGTAGCTTTAGGCCATTGGAAAGAATAAGCTGCCTAATTTCACCAGAGAATTACACTGTCATTCCTCCAATCCTTTGTTGCATGACAGCTATGTATGAACAGCTACATGAAACGAAGTGCAGGGATGCCACATGACCAGAAGCAAAACAATACACTGTGTCAATGTCACTTCTGTCAAAGATCTCTCTGTACTCTGGCATCCAGAATGAAGTCACATGTTAATTTTCAATGGCCCACACTGCAGACAATATTCTCCCTCTTGCCTTGAATTTATTACCACTACCACTTCAGTAAATGGTTATTACATAATTGTCTGACTTCAGTAGGAGTTTGTCTGAAGATGAATAGCAACATTGGATCACCAGGACTGAGAATATAATAATTTTATAATTGTCCCACTTTGGTTCTTGAATACAATTCTATACTAAGAACAGATAATGTTTCATCTGTAACTGCTACTAAGTTAAGAGTTGAGTTAAGCCTTGTCTAGAAGGACTCCTATCCAATTATCTGCTGGCAACAAGATAGGACTTCGGTGAGTTTATCATCATTCCTAGTGTCTTCAACATCCAACTTAGACATTATCTATTGACATCTGCAAGAGTAGTGTCCCTGATCAGCCAGTCTTCCTGCAGGGGAGCACATGGCCTTCAAGCTCGAGCACTCAGAATACTGTTATTGTCTCAGGAAGATGCTTGACACTGGTACCAGCCCACAAGGTGAGAGACAAATTGACAGTATTGTTCTCCTGGAGTGAATCTATGACACTTCCAATGCTTGGGAAGTACCACCCCTGTGCACATAAAGGTCTATTATTTATTTTTAGACTAAATACTAATCTGTTTGGTAGCAGAGATTTGTTTTCCTGTGGCATCTTTTCCTGAAAGAGATTTCCATGATGACATGATTCAGAGGTGATGTACACATTCCCTCTGTAACACATATACCTACAGTAGTGTTTGTCATCAGACGCTACCGGTGTGGTGCTCTGCTCTGTTCAATGTTGATATCAGTCGGCTGTGTGCGCGCAGAACTTGCTGGCACAGCAGACCCCGAGAGAACCCCCAATGACCATAGACTCTAATAAGGTACAAAGGCACCCGGCCAGGTTTATTGTCAAACAAAGCACAGTAATAGTTCCCTGCGGACTCTACAGGACATACTACGAATATGTGCCCCCTGACAATGGACCGGCTCAGTCAGTGGTGGGACTCTCCACTGCCCCCTAGGCCAGACAAAGACACCACCCCAGGGATGCATTCTTATACACAGGTACAAACAAGTTACACATCACTCCTGACGTATTGAGGTGCAACCCCCCCCTACGTAGTAAGGTACAACCCTTCTACGCAGTAAGCTGCTGCCTCTCACCTTGTACATGTTGGTTTGAACAAAACAACTCTATCCATCATATTACCCTTTTGACCCTGTCTTTAGGATGGGTCAGCCTGTTCCTTGTTATCTGTGTGGAATGTGCAAGTATGTGAATGTTCAGATATCTAGTGTCCAGTACCTTTTAGGTATGTCTTTTTTTTGCAGCATCAGCCCTTCCTTGCCTGCTTCTGTGAGCAGGGCCTGCCTCTGGCTCACAGCTTAACTTTGCTTTACGTTAAGTTAGCAAAGTCTTGACCATCATTTTAGTTCAGGCCTTAGGCCTCATACCAGGCCTCTGATACCATAATGTTTCAGGGACTCATCTTACTACAGTGTTGTCTGAGTTCTGGAGCTCCAGCTGTGGAGCTTTCCAAAGAATGTCTGCAGGAGCTGGTACCTGAAGTACTAACAACTCATAATGAACTTTTAGGCACTTAAAGAATCTTCCCAAGCATCAACTGCATCTCAGATTCTGAACTTCCACAGACAAACTAGGGAAGGAGCACGTGCATCAAACCAACATGTTTAACTAAAGAAAACCCAACAAGATGTAACTCCTTTGCCAGTGGCACTGGCAGAATAAAGGAGCAGGTCCTTGCTTTATAGTGTTTTTTCTAACACTTAAATAACTCTGGCTCAAGCCCCAACCCAGTAACCTGGGAACCATTGATAGGTTAAATCACTCTGTGTGCCATTGATAAGCAATTTATTCCTCACTTGCAAGCACAGTGACCAGGGTTTTTTAACAGGAAATCATTATTAGGAAGAGGGAAGGACAATGACAGGGTAAGCTTTTTTTCAACCTTATAGCTTTCCAATTTCTACCACTTCTACCCCAAGATGCATGAGTAGCAGTTCCAACCTACGCCCATCCTCAGAATAGCTATGAGTGGTTGACGCAGCATTGTCATCTCCCCAGCTCCGCACTCACAGTTAGTTGGTCAGGAAGATGCAAGAGAACCTGAGTCCAGACAGCTGAAGTACAGCTGGGGTTCTGTTACCTGACCTGCTGTAGTGACATTCATGTGTAATGCTTGGTTAGGGAGTTCTCACTAGAGTTCTTAGGCAGATGGAGATCTGCTCCCTCCATTGCCAATCTGCTACTCTCCGTACATTCAGCCCTCAGTAATGCTGCTCCACACTAAGCACAGCTAATGGGCCAAACTGCCACTTTGCTCCATCCTTTGGCTGTGATTGGGAGCTCTCACCTGGCCTGGAACTCCTACTCCACTCTGTCTGTATACAATAGCTCTCAGCTGGGGACCAGATCTGGTGCTCTGCTAAGGCTGTAGCTCTCAAATATGGATCAGATTAGCTGCTGTGCTCTCCTCACAGCATACAGCTGCTACTCTCCACTCAGTTGTTTAACAAAGACATCACTGATATAAGGGACCCTACACAGAGTCTCTACCACTCAGAGAGATGCTCCCAGCAATAAATCGATAACAGACAGTTTTTCTCCCACTCTTTGGCTCTGTCCAGGGCCTCTCACCCAACCTCAGCAAACATCAGTCTTAATCGGGGTAATCCCAAACCCATTATACAGGCCTTGCCTAGGTGGTTCCTAACAGGATGATTTCCAAAATATCTGCCCCTAGTATAAAACTTTAGCCAAATTATACCCCCAATGTCCCCAAACTATTCATAGTTAATATTTAAATTAGGTACTACCTCACTCAGTCAACTCCCCTTGCTCTCCAACAGATGCCAACAGAGAGCTTACTCAGTTACTTCGCTTCTCTCGCAGGCTTCAAGCTTGCATCAGACCACATGTTTAACTAAAGAAAACCTAACAAGTGTTAAAAGGGGAACACCACTAAACTTTGAGACCAAAGGTGTCCAACCAGATAAAAACCTGATTAATTAGAAGTACTGAATAAGGCAAGGCTAATGTAAGACTGAGTCCTAGTAAGGGCTGAAGAAACCAGGAAAAAAATCTAGTGCACAGCTCCTGACAGGAGCTCCTTTGTTGACTGAAAAGAAGTGATTAAGAAGATTCTAGGGGGAGCTGTGGCAGTTGGAATGGAACTTGGGGTGGGGCTAGGGCTTGAGTAGAGTGCC
Organism: Trachemys scripta elegans; assembly: GCF_013100865.1. NCBI lineage: Eukaryota > Metazoa > Chordata > Testudines > Emydidae > Trachemys > Trachemys scripta. The sequence goes on from NC_048298.1 coordinate 43,223,835, forward strand.
AAAAATTCATGAGATAGGGGAATTCTGAACTGAGATACAGAGAAAGCAAAATCACCAATTAAAATAAGATCTGTCTTGAGAGACAGCAGGTTCAATTGCTGTCTAATGTATATGAAACAATCAGAAGTGTCTACCACTTCCACATTGGATTAGTCCTTTGGATTAGTTAGACCTAGTTCCCACTATCAAACTCTCCCAAGTGGATCAGATATTGGCTCCAGTCCTTCCCTCACTGAAGCCACGGGAGTTTTGCCATTGACTTCAATGGGTTTAGGAGCAAGCCAATTGTTTATTCATTTGCATAAAACCAGCCAGAAGCCTGGCACCATTAATACAGACTAATGCAACCTTTTTCATTGTTTTCCATGAATTAGCAACCCTGTTTCATATCTCTAGTCATGTAATTCACTAATCAATGTTTTACTATTGCTTCATAAAATAATATTCTTTTTTTCTCATTCTGCTCCGTTATGATTATGTGTAAATCTGATAACTGGTATACTTTGACTTCAAAGGAGTAACATTATCAAATCATAATTGTAATTTTCCAACTGTAGGCTCAGGTTTTGCTGTAGATGTCTAACCTGGGAAAAAGAAAAGGTGCTTTGTTTTGAATTTACTGCAGATCACCCTTTCTCTGGACTCAGTTCTTCCCTCCCTGTTCATGAAAACGCCCACTGAAGTAAATGGACTAAATCCTGTAGTCCTCACTCAGGGCAGTTTTGCCAGAATAAAAAGTCAATAAGGATTGTCTGGTTTGCTCAGTCCTATATACAGTATCCTCTCAGTTTTCAAAATTGTCCCCTATTAATGTTGGTTTAGAAAGGGAGTTTCTTCTCATTGGTGTACATAGAACGGGTGGTTTAACTTGAGGAATTTGGCACTCTTTGCTTTTATTACTTCAAATTCCCATAAGACTACTCCAAACTCCTACAAGACATCTTTAGGCCACTGGGGGAGATTTTCAAAGGCACAAAGAATAACTGAGGCATCCAACTGCCATTGTCTGAGTGCCCAAACTGCCTTTAAAAGTCTCCCACTAAGACCTTGGCTACACACAAATTTGCACCAGTTTAGTTAAACCAGCTTAGTTTAACTGATACAAACCACTATGTGGATACTCATTTCATTTTACTTTAAACCTCTTTCTAATCTACTTAAGATAAACCCACCTAAATCTAGTTTAAATAAAAAATAAGAGAGCCTAAAAAGCTTTTTACACCCGTTTTTTCTAAATCATTTTAAAACAACACCTTTAGTAAAACCAGTGCAATTTTGCATGTAGACTACTCCTAAATCCCTAACTGCTACTATTTTCATCTCTTAGGATCTATCTCTAATCCTCGCTGAGGCAAAACTTCCATTTTCATCAATTAAGTGCTCACTCCAATTCAAGAACTACATGAATTGGCCTTTTGCAAACAGAAAATCTGTTATAAATAAGAATGTATCTTCAGGCCTTCGTTTTTTACAATTCTTAATGTTTCTGCAGAGATTTTGCAACTTCATTTCACATGTGCCTTAGCGTTTTGTCTCCCAAATGAAAACACTGAGTGTCTGTAGACTCGTGGCTTTGACAGTATTTCCATTCGTCCACCCAAAACACAAGTTTCTCACTTCTGTCTTAGAAAGCAAATTATAAGGGATAATATAACAGCCAGATGTAATCATAACTGAGAACTGCAATGCCCTCTTTTCACATTATTCTTAATTCAAAATAGAACTTATTTGGCTTTCACTCTCAATTTCTTAGTCTGTTTAGTAACCTTTATTAGATGCTTATGAACTAGCTAGTCCATGCTGAAATCATTCATTATATTTAACACTGCAGTACAAGCTGTGCTTCTGCCAAAGAAGCTTTAACACAGAACATAAAAATCCTCTCTCCTGACTAAAGATTAAACTGTGAATCAGTTTTCAGCCTTATACCACACTAAATTATATATGCAACAGAATCCCTCGCATATTTAACATTGAAGTTGTTAATTCAATCATTGGTTGCAAATATTTGGGGCTTTATTTTTAAGATTCAAGAGTCTCTAAACATTTTTTTTCAATTTTGAGCTGACCATGTATTTCAGATGATTTATTTATTTTAGACTTTTAGAGATGCAAATTATTATGACTCAATCCTTATATTTTGAAATATATACAGTAAACCACAGGTCCAATCTGCTCTTTTATAGTTGCCTAGGAGTATCTCTGGCTTAAGCTCATAAGTGCTAAGCAGGTCCAGAGGTGCTTTAGATACTCACTACTCTCAACTTCAAAGTAGTAATATAAAGTAGTACTTACAGTTATATGGGATGTGTTTAGCTGTGGGCACATTTCAGTAGGTAACCTATATATGGCCAATGAGAAATTCCTATTTCTCTCCATAACCTATTTTCTCCATATAGTCAGAGACTAACCCCCCGTGAGTAATGAGATTCACATAAAACAGTTTCAAAGACAATTTTAAAACCGAAGAAGTTTGGTTAAATGAAAGAAAACTATACAGTTAAGTTCCTTAACCGTATTTGTCTGCATGGGAAGAGGTTACTCACCCTGAGGTTCTTCGAGATATGTTTCGCTATGGGTGCTCCACTATAGGTGTGGCAGCACCCCCTATGCTTGGGATCAGAGATCTTCATCAGAAGTGCCTGTTGGACCACACATGCACACCTCCCACCTCAAGTGCCATGAACAGGACGTATATATAGCACTGTGCAGTCCAACTGACTCCCCCCGCATTTCCTTCTTGCTGCAGAACTTGTTTGTCAGCTATAAAGCAGGAGGGCAGATGGTGGAGCACCCATAGCTAGTCTCATTCAGGGCCGGCTCCAGGCACCAGCTAAAGAAGCAGGTGCTTGGGGCAGCCAATACAAAGGGGTGGCACTCCGCCCGCTATTGGGGCGGCATGTCTGGGTCTTTGGTGGGAATTCGGCAGCAAGTCCCTCAGTCCTCTTTGAGCTGCCGCCGAAGATCTGCCAAAGAGGAAGAGAGGGAGTGAAGGACCCGCCACCAAACTGCCGCTGAAGAATGGAGCGGTGCAATTGCGCTGCTACTGCTTTTTTTTTTTTTTTTGACGCTTGGGGCGGCAGAAAACCTGGAGCTGGCCCGGTCTCATGGGGGGAAGAAGAGAAATGTAGTGTTGATGGAGCTTCCTCCTCCTTTTCTTCCTCCTCAGCCAGTACCAGGGAAGAGTCAGTCTCTGGTGGGCAAACAACCAATGGAGAAGGGAGAGGTGTAGGTCTCTGGCTTTGTTCAATGGAAGGCTTCCCGAATTGTGCCCTGTAGATGGCCCAAGGATCCCAATATGGCCAATGTGGAGGGAGTGGTTGCATCCACAGTGGTCCATACCAGTATGTGGATTGCAAATAGTGAGGATGTGTAGATGAAGTCATTGGAGCCTGTCTCGAATAAGAGGGTGCGACGGAGCACTCCAACTCCTCCTCTTCTTCCTTTTTGTTGCTGCGGAAAAAGGGGTGCCATCCTTGGTGCAGGAGAAATGAAGGAAGTGGAATGAGTCTGGAGAGGAAGGTGGAAGTGTGAGGAGGTCATGTCTGAGCAGAGGTGACTCAGGCATATCAGATACAAGCAGGTCTCTAGGGTATCTGAATTCCTGGGGAGGAGGAAGGAGCATCATTGGTACTGGTGCACAACTTGGTGCTGGGTGAGAGATGCATTCTCTTGAACAGCCAACAAGTGGAGCTGAAGACTTGGTCAGTGCCGTGGACTTGCTCGGTGCTGAGGACTTGCTCGGTGCTGATGGCTTCACTGGTGCAGAGCACTTGGTCGGTGCTGACAACTTTGGCAGTGCTGAAAAGGATACTGGTTTTGTTGGTGCCATATCTCCCAAGTCAGTCTGTCTCAGTCTCTGGAGCTGAGAGATGGTATTGAGAGCTGTAGGTCTGTCTGGCTAGGGTCCTTAGGCCATAGTTTCATGCCAGTACCAGAGATACTCAGATGGGCCCTGGAGCTATGTCCACTGTCAGATGATGTTGAGGCGACTGACCTCACATGGGAAGGTGTTCTGGTGTGCTGTGCCTCACAGTGTGAGGAGGGAGTCCATTTCTTCTCATCAAAGTAAGAAAGGGACAACTTTCTCTTAGAGGGATACAAGGAATGGGGAACGGTGGATGACTTGGCAGAGCCTGAAAACAGCACAGGGGGAAAGTCCTGGCCTGGGTCTGATGCAAGTCATAACTGAATGTCCCAGTCTTTTCTGTCCCCAGCGGTCAAGTTGTGGCAGTGGGAACACTTTTGTAGGATTTGTCCCTCTCCCGGACAGCGAATACACTGCGGGTGGCTGTTCATTACCAGGAAGGCATTCCGGCAAGAGACACACCTCTTAAACCCAGGAGATCCAGGCATAAGGGTGAGGAAAAATGCTTCCTGGTTGGGAAGGGCAAGAAGCAGAGAAACAAAAACCTAATCTATGAGGTAACAAGAAAGGTAAAGCAGAAATAAACAAAAAAATTATAGCGGAAAGAAGAAGACAAAGAAGAAGTACTAAACTGTGCTAAAACTGACAGGTAAGGCACTTTTCTAATGAGGGAAAAAGGAGAAATGGGCTCTGCTGTGGATTCTGTCTCAGACCAAAAGGCAGTAAAGACGGAACTGGGGGGCATATATACAACATATATACAATATATACGACAGGCACGGCTGAAGAATATCTCCGATCCCAAGCACATGGGGTGCTGCCGCACCTACAGTGGATCACCGATAGGGGCATCACTTGAAGAAGAATCTGTAGCTCCACCAGGCTTAGAACTGTTCTGTAATTTTCTGCCTTTTCCAAGTTTTGGGGGCAGGTAAAAGTTTTCTTTCTGTCATTTTCAAGTGTGGTCTGCTCCTTTATGCATGTGCCTGGTGAACCTCTGCCTCTGAGCACAGAGGCAAAGAGCTGGGGAGCATCATTGCAGTAGCTATCCAGGAGTACCTGGAGTACACACTGACAGCCAGACTATATAGAGGAACACACAATTGTATGAATACAAGTTACAGTTGCTCTGGAAATCAAATTCTGTCCTCAGAAACTACAGAAATCAGTGGGCTGCCATGTAAATGAGAGCAAAATTTGCCATAGTAACTTTTGACTTTATAAATGTTTGTGAATTTAAATTTACAATAATAATATTGAATATATTTGTTTTTTTTTCCATTTTTAAAAAAGGAAAGAAAAATTAGATTGAAAGATTACACAATTTGATCTGAACTAAACCAAACCCAAAATACATCTGCTTGAAAACAGAACTTAGCAGAATCTGAAAAGGGAAAAAGATAAACTTTAATGCACAGTCAGAGAATTTCAGCTGCACCTTCAGCTGCCCGTCCTCAGTATGGGGTTGAACATCTCATGGCAAAAGACCAAAGTCCAAAATGTCAGAACTAGGCTACAAGAACCTGCGGTGTAGGTGGGGTCAAGTACTGTGGAGAGTTCATCCACCTACATTGCAAGCAGAGTTCAAATAGTTGCAGCAAAATGGATGTTGTTCAATAAGTAGGTCTCACCACTTTCTGCATGAAGTCCATATCTTGTTTATGGATGCAAAAATGTCTTTGCACTTAGACAAAGTTCAGGATCTATCAAACTTGTGTGATGCCTTTATTGCTATATGGATCAGAAACCTGTACTCTCTTATAGGCAGAGTTGGAGCAGCGTCCCCCGGCCACGGCGGCTCTGCTCCTCCCCGACTCTTTGGCTCTGTTTAAGAGCCGGGCTGCCCAAGCGCTACCGGCTTTGGGCAGCCCCCGTGCCTCCGGACCCTGCGCTGCTGGAGCCCGGGAGGGGAAGTGCCCGGCCAGGGGACGCAGGGTCCGGAGGCATGGGGGCTGCCCAAAGCCCGAGCGCTACCGGCTTCATGGTTTGCCGGGCAGCCTCCAGACCCTGTGCCCCCGGCTGGGTGTTTCCCCTCCCAGGCTCCAGCTGCGCTGGGGAAGCGCCGGCCAGGGGCGCAGGGTCTGGGGGCTGCCTGGCAAACCGTGAAGCTGATAGCGCTCGGGCAGCCCTTTCTGCGTGGCTGGGAGTGGGAGGGAGGAGGGGCGGAGTTAGGGCGGGGAAGGGGCAGAGTTGGGGCGGGGCTAGGGGTGGGGAAATGGGCGGGGCCAGGGCCCGTGGAGGGTCCTCTTTTTTTATTTATTAGATATGGTAACCCTAATTGAGCCAGACCTGGGAACTTCACTATGCAATGCCTGATGCAACACCATCAATCGGGGTCACTCTCGCTGCCAAAACAGTCCTTAGCAGACTATGCGTGTTTGATTTAAGGACACAGGTTCAGCCAATCATAAGCATGAAGTAATACCATGTGAGGAATCTTAACCAACCAAGCTCAAAATCTGAAAATGCCTCATGAGAATGCAATCAAATTTTCACTGACATCCAGGGAATGGAAAGAATGTCTTCCCAACGTTGAACATTTTCCAGAAAATACTGTTTACATGGAACCACTGTGAACTGAAAAACTGACAGTTTAGATATGTTCAGTGTCACATGAATATTTTGCACAACTCTGTTTCCCAGGATTCTAACTCTCAACCTCTCAATATTAAATAACAAATAAAAAGTTAGTGGGCCTGATTTTCAGTTATACTAAGGCCCATCTACACTGCTATGGGAATGTAGACGGGCCTGAAGGTGGGCATAAATATACATATTGACTGTAAATACAAATTTAGGTTTTACATATTATATGTTAATGTAACATTCTAATTATTTTACAGTTAAACTCCTAAAACTATGCTAAACTAGTTATTATAATGAAGCTTGAGGTATAATATCTATAAGTCGATATGAAATGTTGCACTAAATAAAACACTGCTACGTTAGAATTTACATTGGTTTAACCAAGTCCCCATGTTCAAAAGTTGTTTTATTTTACTTTATTGCCAGATGTGTCAATAGTATTAAGACAAAGCAACATGTGTCAAAGTTCGTTAAACTAATGGCTTAAATTTTTTAGAACCCTTTCTGAACTGATAGATTTTAAATCATTGGCTTTACAATCATATAATTACTATAGAATACTATATATAATTGCACTTACATAATAGCATTACCCTCTGAAGACAATTTAATTTTGAAAAACATGTTCCGTAATCTTAAGAGCCAATCATGTTTTCAAGCACATCAATTTGGAATGATGTTTAAGAATCTAAAACAATTTGTTTCATTCTCACTTCCTCCTAACCAATCTTTAAATTCTGTATACCTTGTAACTTTAAGCAATAATAGATTAAAGTAAATTGTTATTTTTAATTACAGCAAAATGTTCCTTAAAATCAGTATACAATGTACTATGTATACAGCTGAAAGATAATGAAAAAGACAGTATAAAAATATTCCCATCTGAGAAGGATATAATTACATATTAGCAAATTATACTGTAATGTGTTACATAGCTATAAAAACTACCAGTCCCTATAATGCATGATAAATGTAAGGGTTAATGAAGCACTAAAACATACATAGTCATAGAACCTAAAATTTACAGAAAAAAAAATATGAAACAACTTTGCTCTTTTCCATAGAATTTATACCAAGATTTCTTAACATTTAGACCCCTACTGATATTTATGAGTAAAACTTAGGCCTGGTCTACACTACGGGTTTAGGTCGACTTTAGCAGCGTTAAATCGAATTAAGCTTGGACACGTCCACACGACGAAGCCCTTTCTTTCGACTTAAAGGGTCCTTTAAACCGGTTTCTTTACACCACCTCCGACGAGGGGATTAGCGATAAAACCGGCCTTTGCGGGTCGGAATTGGGGTAGTGTGGACGGAATTCGACGTTATTGGCCTCCGGGAGCTATCCCACAGTGCTTCATTGTGACCGCTCTGGACAGCACTCTCAACTCAGATGCACTGACCAGGTAGACAGGAAAAGACCCGCGAATGTTTGAATTTCATTTCCTGTTTGCTCAGCGTGGAGAGCACAGGTGACCACGCAGAGCTCATCAGCACAGGTAACCGTGATGGAGTCCCAGGATCGCAAAAGAGCTCCAGCATGGACCGAACGGGAGGTACGGGATCTGCTCGCCATATGGGGAGATGAAGCAGTGATAGCTGAACTCCGTAGCAGTAAAAGAAATGGAAAAGTATTAGAAAAGATCTCCAAGGCCATGAAGGACCGAGGCCATAACAGGGACACACAGCATTGCCGCGTGAAAATTAAGGAGCTACGGCAAGCTTACCACAAAGCCAGAGAAGCAAACGGAAGGTCCAGGGCAGAGCCGCAAACTTGCCGCTACTACGCGGAGCTGCATGCGATCCTAGGGGGTGCAGCCACCACTACCCCAACCGTGTGCTGTGACTCTCTCACTGGTTTACTTGTGTTTGTGCCGCATGTTAACCGGGAAACCGCAGCCCCTCCTTTTACATTGAAAACCCATTTTAAATGGACAACTCAATTCATCCTTGATATGGGAAATGCGCTGCTGTTTGCAACCTTTCCCGCATGTTAAGAAGGTTAAAAAAGCCAAAACACTGTGGCCTACCATGGCTGCCTGCAAGCCGAAATATGCGACCTTGTAATGAAAGAGTGTACCCATTGTTCTCTAAAATGTGTCTTTTTTAACCACCTCTCCCTTCTCCTCCACCAGCTGCAAATGTTTCTCCTTCGCAGAGGCTAGTGAACATTAGAAAGAGAAAACATAGGACGAGGGACGATATGTTCACGGAGCTGCAGATGTCCTCCCACGCTGATAGAGCACAGCAGAATGCGTGGAGGCAGTCAATGTCGGAGATGAGAAAAGCACAATATGAACGAGAGGAGAGGTGGCGCGCTGAATGGCGGGATGAAAAGAGCAAGTGGCGGGCTGAAGACGATAGGTGGCGTCAGCTTGCAGACAGACGGCAAGAGTCAATGCTCCGTCTGCTGGAGCATCAAACTGATATGCTCGAGCGTATGGTTGAGCTGCAGGAAAGGCAGCAGGAGCAGAGACCGCCGCTACAGCCCCTGTGTAACCAACAGCCCTCCTCCCCAAGTTCCATAGCCTCCTCACCAAGACGCCCAAGAACACGGTGGGGGGGCCTCCGTCCACCCAGTCACTCCACCCCAGATGATCGCCCAAGCATCAGAAGGCTGGCCTTCAATAAGAGTTAAAGTTTTAAAATGCAGTGTGTCCTTTTCCATCCCTCCTCCCCCACCCATCCCAGGCTACCTTGGCAATTATCCCCCTACTTCTGTGAGGAACTAATAAAGAATGCATGAATGTGAAAAAACAATGACTTTATTGCCTCTGCAAGCGGGAGGGGAGGGTGGGGTGGGGTGGTTGGTTTACAGGGAAGTAGAGTGAACCGGGTCGGGGGGGAGGGTTTGGAGGGTTCATCAAGGAGAAACAAACAGAAGTTTCACACAGTAGCCTGGCCAGTCACAAAACTCGTTTTCAAAGCTTCTCTGATGCGCACCGCGCCCTGCTGTGCTCCTCTAACCGCCCTGGTGTCTGGCTGCGCGTAATCAGCGGCCAGGCGAGTTGCCTCAACCTCCCACCCCGCCATAAAGGTCTCCCCCTTACTCTCACAGATATTGTGGAGTGCACAGCAAGCAGCAATAACAATGGGGATATTCTTTTCGCTGAGGTCTGAGTGAGTCAGTAAGCTGCGCCAGCGCGCTTTTAAACGTCCAAATGCACATTCCACCACCATTCGGCACTTGCTCAGCCTGTAGTTGAACAGGTCCTGACTCCTGTCCAGGCTGCCTGTGTACGGCTTCATGAGCCATGGCATTAAGGGGTAGGCTGGGTCCCCAAGGATCACGATAGGCATTTCAACATCCCCAACAGTTACTTTCTGGTCCGGGAAGAAAGTCCCTTCCTCCAGCTTTCGAAACAGAGCAGAGTTCCTGAAGACGCGAGCATCATGTACCTTTCCCGGCCATCCCACGTTGATGTTGGTGAAACGTCCCTTGTGATCCACCAGGGCTTGCAGCAGCATTGAAAAGTACCCCTTGCGGTTTACGTAGTCGGTGGCTTGGTGCTCCGGTGACAAGATAGGGATATGGGTTCCGTCTATGGCCCCGCCACAGTTTGGGAATCCCATTTCAGCAAAACCATCCACTATTGACTGCACGTTGCCCAGAGTCACTACCCTTGACATCACCAGGTCTTTCATTGCCCTGGCAAATTGGATCACAGCAGCCCCCACCGTAGATTTGCCCACTCCAAATTGATTCCCGACTGACCGGTAGCTGTCTGGCATTGCAAGCTTCCACAGGGCTATCGCCATTCGCTTCTCAACTGTGAGGGCTGCTCTCATCTTGGTATCCTGGCGTTTCAGGGCAGGGGAAAGCAAGTCACAAAGTTCCATGAAAGTGCTCTTACGCATGCGAAAGTTTCGCAGCCACTGGGAATCGTCCCATACCTGCAGCACGATGCGGTCCCACCAGTCTGTACTTGTTTCCCGGGCCCAGAATCGGCGTTCCACGGCATGAACCTGCCCCAGTGACACCATGATTTCCACATTGCTGGGGCCTGTGCCTCGTGAGAGGTCTATGTCCATGTCAATTTCCTCATCGCTCTCTTCGCCACGCTGCAATCGCCTCCTCGGGTGGTCCGGGTTTCGCCTTGGCATGTCCTGGCTCTGCATATACTCCAGGACAATGCGCGTGGTGTTCATAGTGCTCATAATTGCCGCGGTGATCTGAGCGGGCTCCATGATCCCAGTGCTAGCTATGGCGCCTGGTCAGAAAAAAGGCGCGAAAGTAGTATCTGATGGACCAGGAGAAGGAGGGAGGGCGGGAGGGAGGGAGGGCCGAGTGACGACATGGCGTACAGGTACAGGAACAGGGAATTAAAATCAAGAAAGGTGGCTGTGCTTCAGGGAGAAACACAAACAACTGTCACACAGAATGGTCCCCCCAAAGATTAAACTGAAAACCCTGGGTTTAGCAGGCCATTGATTTGACGGAGGGAGGGGGAAGCAAATGAATACAGAGCAAATCTATTTTTTATATCTTAAGACGACGGTGCAGCGTGACTGATAGCCCTCGGCATCTTTCTGGGTGCTTGGCAGCAAATACTGGGCGCTTGGCAGTTAGAGTATGACGATGGTCTTCAGGCCTATTGCACGATCGGCTGCTCGGGGAAGACTCTGCTAATGTGCGATGACCCAACTTGTAATAGGACGGTTAACAGTCGTAATACACCATCTACTGCCAAAAGGCAAGCCCCACGGCTGCCAGCACCCAGATCGCCGATGAAGGCTACCAGTCTACTGCACCGTCTACCGCCAAAAGGCAGTTAGCAGCTGCTGCTGTGTAGCAATGCAGTCCCACGTCTGCCGGCACCCAGAGGACATATGGTGACGGTGAGCTCAGCTGAGCTGAGCGGGCTCCATGCTTGCCGTGGTATGTTGTCTGCACAGGTAACCCAGGTAAAAAGGCGCAAATCTATTGTCTGCCGTTGCTGTGACGGGGGGGAGGGGCATGACGACATGTACCCAGAACCGCCCGCGACACTGTTTTGCATCATCCGGGCATTGGGATCTCAACCCAGAATTCCAAGGGGCGGCGGAGACTGCGGGAACTGTGGGATAGCTGTGGGATAGCTACACATAGTGCAATGCTCCGGAAGTCGACGCTAGCCTCGTACTGTGGACGCGGTCCGCCGACTAGAGCACCTAGAGCATTTTATGTGGGGACACACACAATCGGCTGTATACAACCGATTTCTATAAAACCGGCTTCTATAAATTCGAACTAATTTCGTAGTGTAGACATACCCTTAGATGCAAAACTCAGTTACTGTAACTGAAAGATAGAAAAAAAACAAATTCTTAAACATTTAACCTGGCTAAGTGGATTTAAAGTACCTTCTAATCATACCATATCAATTTTACACTTCCAGTACAAGTATGATATTTGTCACATTTATTTCTGATCTGTATTTAAAACCAGTTTTGTTGTCAATAAGGCCAGTACTATTCCTAATTACTATAAAAGATTTCCCATCATGAGCTTGATTGACAGTGTCTATGAAAGTCATACTATCTACGAATAAGCCAGCATCTGAAAAAGTGTTCAAGGGACAATGCTCTAGGCCCCTTGTGTCAGAGGATGGTGTGTGTGTGTGTGTGTGTGTGTGTGTGTGTGTGTGTGTGTGTGTGTGTGTGTGTGTGTGTGAGAATTTTATATTAAAATATTGAAAAAAAATCTTAGTGATCAGGCCTTTAAAACTACACAATTATGAGGTAGTTTTCAGGCTGTTTTCGCAAATGTAGGAACACAACCTATATTATATGCCTCTTCTTCCGACACCCTGGGTCCTGTTATGACATCTGTCACTCAGCAGGGGGACAATGCTGTTGTCAGAATGGGACTCTCTCTTGGAACAGAGAGACTAAACCAGCATGCAAGCAATCCCTTGTTTTAGGAATCTCAGCCCAACACAAATGCCCTATTCCCGGAGAGCAACTCTGTCTCGAGAATTGTCTCCAACGAGACACAAAGGCAGAGAGCAAATTCTCCTGCTGCTCACCAGCTCCCTCTACACAAAACTTTGCATAACTCAAAATTAAAAATGACACAGCATGTCTTCCCAAGACTGAACATTTGCTTTCCAATGAAGAAAAGAACTTGGAAGACTATGAGCAACAGAATCATCTGGTGACATTTATCATACCATCATGACTGCAACATCCTCCTTCCACTCAGTTAGCCTTGTCTCTTCTCCAATCTGTTATGTTCTTGTGGGAGGAGGCTCAGTAGTCTGCTATATCCCTTCAAGGTCTTCAGCAATCAAATGGAAATCAACCCTCCATAGGCATCTCCTCTCCCTTGCCTATTCCAAGGTCTTCAACCCCCTTTCTGAAATTTCTCAGTCTCCCCTTCTCTCTTCTGAACTTTTCCGCAATTAAATTCCATTCATTTCATGCTACCTTGAATTTCATATTTTTATAAAATGTCATGAAAGCAGAAACTTGGCTAAAAAAACCTAAGGAATGGCAAATTGTGCATGTTTAGAAAAATAATTGCTGGAAAATAGTCAAATTTTAGCATGAAAATTTCATAAAAATGGGACCAATTTTGAATTCACAATGAAATGTGAAAATGCCCAAATGTCACACATTCTTAAAATATATTTTTTCCAACTCTAATTATGACCAATGGTTGGATAGGGAGCTGTCATGCAGCTAATACTGCAAAACTATCACTAAGGATAAAGGTGTGATCCAGTGCTCCCTAAAGTCAATAGGAGTCTTTTCCACTGAATTGAATGGACTTTGGATCAGGACTTAATTTACTTACTAACTGCATGAAGAACACAAACTTTAAAAGTAATTATTTTTGTTTCATTTATGTTCAACTTAATTTGTAGTCAAAATGTTCAAAGTGATTTTGTAACAGATCCACGTTTAGAATTAAACAATGGGAGAGATTTCGATTAACTTTGGGATGAGGTAGCACAAGAAGCTGGCTAAAAACTGTGAACAAGCTTTGTATTTAGAAAAAGTATTGGGCTCTGTGCCAACTTTGAAAGAAAAAAAATGACTCTATATAAAGAAGTTACTATTCAAATAATATCTTTGGGCCTTATTCTGGAAACCCAAACTCTTATCCACATGAGCACTCCTTAGTCATGCAAAAAGGCCCATTGAAATTAATTCAGACAATGAAACAAAAGATAATACAGGACCTGATCCACCAAACTCTTATGTGAACAGCCAATTTACTTACAACTGAGATAAGACTAATCATGAGCCAGATTCTGATACCTTTACATAAAGTAGGACCTTACTCTTTAAGTAGTTCTATTGATTTCAATGAGCCTTAGTCAGCATGGGCAAGGGTATCAGAATCTGGCCTTGTGAATAAAGGTTTGCAGAACAGAACTGTATATTTGTTTCCTTAGCATATAGAGTCAAAGGAGACCAGATATCCTTGTTCTCATGCCAGACATTAATTCTTCCCCATTTTATTTGTGAAAGATATTATAACTCTGAGAAAATGTTAATGAATCATTCATATATAACAGTTTTAAAAATTAATCCTTGCAGGTTTACAGTTCCCCCATAAAGGCAGAATGTAAGCAATTAATTTTTTTAAAGAGTTTATTGTATTTTTTGTATATCATGTATGACAAATCAAAGTCTACCATTTGTTTTGAATCAGTAAATATATTTGAGGACTCCATGAAGTGCATACCTTCTAAACAGGGCCGGCTCTAGGATTTTCGCCGCCCAAAGCAAAAACAATTTTGGCCGCCCCCCCCTTCTTTAATTACCCCACCCTCGGCCCCACCTCAACTCCGCCCCTTCCCCAAATCCCCAGCCCTGCCTCCTCCCCCCACGCTCTCAAGCCTAGGAGGGAGGGAGGGAGGGACGGGGAGAAGCGGCGCTGCTCCGTGGCCACTTGGAGTCTCCCCCTCCCTCCCAGGTTTGAGAGCCTGGGAGGGAGGGGGAGACTCCAAGTGGCCGCGGCGGCTCAGGGTCTCCCCCTCCCTCCCTCCCAGGCTCCTAAGCCTGGGAGGGAGGGGGAACAGTGGCGCGCGTAACAGCCACTCGGGATCTCCCCCTCCCTCCCAGGTTTGAGAGCCAGGGAGGAAGGGCGAGTAGCAGTGTGCGAATCAGCTGTTTCGCGCGCCATGGCCGCAGCAGCGGAGGTGAGCTAGGGCGGCCGGGGCACATTTTTAGGGGTGGCATTCTGGCGCCGGCCATGCCGCCCCTAAAAATGTGCCGCCCCAAGCACCAGCTTGTTTTGCTGGTGCCTAGAGCCGGCCCTGCTTCTAAACTATCGTAAAATATGTTTCACTTCCCATACTAAAATCTGGTGTATTCACTTTTTTATCACCTTTTGCTCAAAGTATAGCTGCTTAAAGGAGATTAGTGTGGTGGTTTAATCTAATATGACTATTGGGTATCTGAGTCTTATTCTTGCTGTCTCAAAAGACAGGGGAAGAAGCAAAAGGAGTAGTACAAAAAGTACATCTACTACTTTATATGATTAAAGTATATATACTACTTTATATCATTAAAACTGCTACACTGTATTTTAACAGATATTCAATGGTATGTACAGGAAAAAATAGCTTAACCTTTACAAAAATATGTTAGGATGCTTTTTCTTGACAATAATATTCCTGAATGTCTGTTAAAATACCTTTCAACAGTATTAATAATAAAAAGTAGTAGAGTGCTTTATTCCACCACAGGCGACTTCTGGCAACAACAACAACAACGACAACAAAAGGTAGTTTTAACCACCACCTTATCTTGTGGAAACACCAAACAAGGACCCCTGCACGTATGTGATTCTCTGAACACGTTGCTCATAGAAATACTGTGTTTAAAGTTAGAAATGTCTCAGAGATCTCCTATGTAGTTTCAAAAGGAAGATCCTGGGTATATCAAGCATCAGAGTTAAATCCCCACATAGCGTCCTTGATAATTTAATTTATAATAGAGTGTAATGGACTCAAAGATGTAACTTACTGACAACCCTTAAAAAACCTGCCTATTTCAGAATGGCACTTCACAGCTTACCCTACAAACTCTGAGAGCTTTTACCTGTATTCTAAGAGATAACACTAAGCCATTTATTTAGCCAATATTACAAGCAGAAGAAATCATCTGAAATGTAGACCTTAGTAGCTCCAGAAAACTCCCCAGATTTTGTGATTGGTGACAGATTTCAAATACTTGTGGGAATTGAGATGAGTTGCAATCATTTTGAGCCAGATACTCTGTCTGGCCCTTATGTAGGTGCTCGATGCTGAAGGGAGGAAGGGCACAATAACCCTAAAAGGGCCAGGCTGATTCCAGGCTCAGTGCAGGCAGGGAAAGTTAGAAATAACTTATGGCTACAGCTCCACTCCTTTACACAGAGCCTAGCAGACCTGGGCAGACATTTGAGAGCAGGGCTGGATTTAGTAGCAGGTGACCCAGGTGACCAGCTTGGGGAGCACCAGGCTTTAGGTGCTGTTTTTGTTGTTAGTGACAAAAGGGAAAATAGAATGTTTGAAATAAAATGTTTTAGGTATTCCGTATGTGGATTCATTTTTCACTAACCTCCTAGAATGTTCTGGACTTTGTAGAATCTCGTGGAACCTTCCAGACTTTGTGAGTACTACATTTTCCTTGGAACCTCCTAGAATGTTGTCAGACATGCCCTCATAGGTATATAAGGGACAGGGTGTCACCAGTCAGTCAGTGAGATATAAGAATGAAGTGAAGTGAGAACCCAGCTGCTATATTGTGAAGTTTGTTTTACTGTATAATTGTGAAAGTGGCCTTGTGTTTTTAGACTTGAAGAGTATATATAACAATGAATAAAGGACATATATAATGAGATGCCAGATTTATCTATCAAACTCCTATCTATGCAACAATATAAAACAAATACTGTTACTTCTTTTGTCATGTTTAACACGTAATGTTTGAGGACTTTTTAAGACTGTGGAACATAGACTTTTGCTCCCCCTAATACTGTCTGTTTTCCCCTATAGAAAATAAAAGATTCCCCTGAAGAAGCCTTCAGGAGCTCAGTATAGGAAACAAAAAGCTCAGCTGAGATCTAGTTTGTAGCAAGGGGCAAATCTGATAGGAAAATATCTGAAACAGAATAACATAGACCATACTTTAGGCAATCGTCCCAATGCAGAACAAATTGAGGAGTGCAGTATAAATGATGGAAATCCTATTATGAAGGAATTAGCAGATTTACCTGAAGATAAAGAATGGAAATGTGAGGAAAGTGATGGAAAATTGTCCAGTTTTCCTGGCAGCATAAAGCAAAGTAATGAGAAAGAAAAATCTGGTTTACATGAAAAGGAGAGAAATGATAAAGAACAATCAGCCTTGCATGATGACAGAAGCAGCAGTGAGAAAAACTGCACACCAGAAATCGATACATCAGATCCTGCTTTATGGCTGGTGATCCTAAACTCTGCTTTTGAATGAGCTGGGCAAAATCAAGGATATGATGTTTCCAGTAAATGAGCAGAAGCAACACTTCTCAAAGTCATATTGTGAAATAGTGCTTGAGAATGGTGAGAAACTGAATCTGCGTTAGTTAGTTTACTCAAAATCAACTGACAAAGTGTTCTATTTTTTGTTGCAAAATATTTGATAAGAATGCCAAATCATTGTTTCTGCTTTTTGGGTACAATTACTGGCATAACATAGCTAATGCTCTGAAGCAATATGAAAAGTCGCCCAGCCATTTTACAGCCTACTCCAACTGGATGGAGGGCGAGTCCAGGCTCAAGCTGAATAAATGCATAGACGCAGAAAACCAGCACATTATTAATGTAGAAACGCAGCACTGAAGGAACATGCTCGAGCATCTGATCTCAATTATCCTCTTCCTTGAAAAGAATAATTTGGCTTTCTGGGGCTCGGCAGATAAATTATTCACTGAACATAATGGTAATCTCCCCAGTTTGGTAGACTCCTTGGGAAATACAACGATGTAATGCATGAGCACTTATGTTCAGTAGTTCAGAAAGAAGCTATGGACCATTACTGCAGCAAAACAATTCAAAACAAATTGATTGACCTTATGGCAAAGAAGGTGCTTGATAACATATTGATGTGGCTCAGAAAAGCGAAGTACTACGCCATATTAATGGACTGCACTCCTGACATTAGTCACAGTGAAAAGATGTCATTTACAGTAAGATTTGTTGACGATGAGGATGGCTGTATCCAAGTAAAGGAACACTTTATCTGTTTCCGGTCGGTGGACGACTCTACTGGAAGAGGCCTAACAAAACTGTTTATGAATGCTTTGAATGAGAATAAAATGAAGCATCAGGACTGCTGCAGCCAAGGCTATGACAACAGTACAAATATGAAGGTAAGAAACAGTGGCGTCCAGGCAAGGATCCTTGCACTGAATCCAAGAGCTTTCTTCATGCTTTGTGGCTGTCATTCCCTCCACATGGTTATGTCAGATACAGCGTCATTTTCTTTAGATTCAGTATCTCTCTTCAAAGTACTGGAAAGGATATATGTCCTGTTTTCAGCATCAACTATCGTTTGGAAGATCCTCACAGACAATGTTACAAATCTGAGTGTGAAGCCGCTAAGCGATACTCGCTGGGACAGCCCATTGATAGCATAAGGCCAGTGAGGTACCAAGTGATGAGGTTTACGATTCCCTAATGGAATTGATGCAGTTGAGTAAAGCTGAGGTCAGAATCAGACATGAGGTGCAAAGCCTGGCAAACCAGATCACTGGCTTCAAATCTCTGGTCTCAGTTATGGTTTGACACAATACATCTTGTTCCAAGTAAATGTTGTAAGCAAGGCATTACAAACTCAGGCAATGGACATCACAACCACTATTACTTTGAGGAAAAGCTGCCATGATCTCACAGTGACCTATAGAGACAACAGATTTGAAGATGCCATCAATGCTGCCAAAGAAATGGCAGAAAACTTAGGAGTTGAGCCTGTCTTCAAGGAAACTTGTATTTATCAGAAGAAGAGATAGTTTTGTTACAAGGGCAAAGATGAGGTGATGGGAAGCTCAGAAGAAAAATTCAAAAGGGAGGGTTTTTGCTCACTCGTTGACACTGCTTAAGTGTCCATGAAAGCTGACACTGCTCGAGTGTCCATTTGGACAAATTAAGCACCACAAAAAGACCTGAAGTGTTTTGTATGACCCTAGTAAGCTTCCAGCAGACAGGAAAACAATCTTTAACTATTTTGTGGACATTCACCAGATGCTGACACATGGAAAATGTTCGGACATCAATGATAAAGACCTCTGTGTCAAATTAGACACTATCCATCACATTTTGCAACACAGGAAGCACTCTCCACTCCAAGTTCTCCAGTTCATTCATGAGCAGAGCTGAAGGACACTTTTCCTCATGTGTGGATAGCTTTGAGGATTCTGCTCACACTGTCAGTCACAGTCGTGAGTGATGAGCACAGCTTTTCGAAGCTCAGAATCATTAAAACATATCTTCAATCGATTATGGCCAATGAGAGACTGACATCACTTGCTATTTTATTGCTTTAAAATGCCATTGGCTAGTCTTTTAATCTCTCTTATGCGGTCCTTCAGTTCGTGAGGGCAAAGGCGAGAAAAGTGACCTTTTGAACTAAAGGACTAGGGTTAAGTCTGTTACTGTAACACTGTTTAATATTGGTCCACCCAATGTTGGTGCACAGTTCAATTTCTTGATGTTAATACATCTCTGTTATTCTTAAAATTAAAAAGTGTCTATAAGCTTAGAGAAAATGTATATTTTTATTTGTTTATATTTGGCATGAATAAATACACATTTACACAGCCTAGTGTGCAAATTTATCATCTTACATGACAGGGATAAATCTGCATGCAATTCATGCATCAAAGTCATGAAATGAGCTACAAATGCAATAAAAATAAGGTATTGAAAAGTTGAACAAATGGAGGGGGGACACTATTTGGTCTAGGGCAAGCCCTGTTTGAGAGGTACGACACTGCACCTTATATAAGTATGTAGAAGTAACTGTGTTGCTTCTGCACTTCCAGAGCTCCAAGAGCTATTCTGCTCAGACACCATAGCTCTGTATCTCCCCAAACTTAGGACTGAGCCTATAAGGTACAACTGAGCCTTGCTCTGAAATACCGACTCTTCCCATGCATACCAGCTAAAGAGCCAGTGCATGAGATGCAGCTAGGAGGAAATTAAAGGGAGGGCATCAGAGCTATTCAAGAAGCTAGGATGCTACTGCCTCCTTAAGCACTTCAAAACAATCAAGGTCATAACCAAGAAAAGGATGACAAGCTGTATATGCCTATGAATGAAAACAAATGGAACCTCTCCCTACATTCCTGATATCATGCCCGTTGACATGGTAACCCACAAGTTAGATTGAAAGTCTTTAACTTCAACCAGGTATTTTCGAGCACCCTGACATGGATGAAAAAGGTGTCCGCAATTTGTTTTTCTAGGAGGCAATGAGTTATAATCTAGTGGCTTGTCACATTTAGGAAAGATTGAAGGTGAAACACCAGCTTTCACAGTTGAAATTCATTCCCTTGATTTAGTGCATTTAGTCCAGTATTGAATCCTGTGAACCCCACTTCATCATGTCTTAATCAAGAAAATAACAGAACCTCACAGGAAATGATGCAGTTTTCTTACTACAGACTAGTACAATAAGTAGTCACTTTTAACTTGACCAACTTTTTCAAAAGTAGGCTTCAATGGGAGTTGCTGGGTGCTCAGCACTTTTGAAAATCAGGTCACTTAGGTGCTTAAATAAAGGATTTAGAAACCTAACCACAGGCATTCATTTCACTTTTAGAAGTTTGATAGTTATAAAGCATGTTTAGATAGTAATTTCTCATTTCTGCTCCTGTTTTATACCTACAGTTTTTAGATTGTATTTGTAATTGAGATAAAAAAGCTTATTGAAGCCAGAATATTCTTTTTCCCTAAACAAAAAAATTCAGCTAATGTTTGTGAATAGAGTTTTAGCACGCTGAGAAAATTAATTAAACATTTTTTCTCAATGGGATAGTCTCATGAGATACACATTTCCAGGATCCAACCAGGAAGGCATTCATACAATCTTTTCTAACATCAGTACAATCTGTAACACTGTGAAACTCCACTCTGACCCACAATAGAAGATAGTGTAGCTATTTTCTGTTTTGCCTATAGAAAGCCCAATCCTACATTTCTGACTCAGGCAAAATTCTCATCGACTTCAGTAGAAAAACTGTCTGAGTCAGGGTGACAGAAGAGAAATTTTAAGTTACGATAGTAAACAGCATACAATGTGATGTTTGACATACTGCAAATATAGTAAAAACTGAATATTTGATTCAATATATCAATATAATTGGAACTCTTGTCCCCATACCCAACTACCTCAAAAAGAATTCTGAAGGACCCCTTGCTGATAGCACTAAAAAGTGATAACATATGAGGCCTTTTTCTATTCTAATACAGGTGTAAAACGAGTGGCTATTGAAGTCAATGGATTTACACTGCTGTAAAACTGATGTAAGTGGGATCAGCAATAGGCTCATCATCTAATGCTTGGAACTGCTTCAATAAAAAGACTAGAACTAAGAAGAGCACCTTAGTCCTTAGGTACTTTGGTAGTGGGTGCTATAAAAACTGTAAAAAATAGAAGACTGACTTCACAATTGCATAACCACAGTGATCACATTAGTGAAAATAATATTAGTCTTTAGCTAGGGCTGAAGTCACCAACCCTGACAAAACTCCACTTGGGCAAGTAAATAATTGGTTCCACATTTAGCAGTATATTAACAAAGCAAGCACACAGGCACCATGGTGATGGTAACAGTATATAAAACCTGAATAGAATGCATAGTTCTCGAGCTCTACTTTATGCACTAGTTTCTCTCTGAATCCAGAGTCAAATCCAGGTTTCAGTCATGATATTCAAAGTCTTTCACAGGACTGACCCAAGCAACCTGACAGACTACTACTTCCTGATCATGATCTCCTAGGATATCTACATTATCAGGAACAATGGAACTGTCACCCAGCCAGTAGAGTGAGACTTGCGAGCATGAAAGACAGTGCTCTCTTAGAAACTGACCCAACATTGTGAAACTCACAAGAGATTCCGGTGACAACAAACCTTCATAACAACCTTCTTTGGCTTTCTCACATACAAAGAAAAAAATAGCAGGGAAAAGAGAAAAACAGAGATTCATTTCAACTACATTTGTAAGACAATGAAATAACATAATGCAATGTGTGTGCGTGTGTTTGTGTGTGTGTGTGAGTGGAGAGGGAGAGAGAAAACTCACACTGAAAATGAAACAACCACAGAGTGAACGTATAACAACAAAGACATAGACCAAGACTTTCTGTGTATCCCAAATACGGAAAAGATCAGAAGAAGCAAAAAAAGTAAGATTTCCTCTTTGGTTAAATTTTTTTAAATTACTAAAAAAAAAATAGCAAGACTAAGTTTAATTCATAATTTAAGACATCCATATTTCAGTAGCTAGTACACTAAACTGATAATTGTTCACAAAAACAGCTAGAACATATCTGTTTGTTTTTCATATACTAGTAAAAAAAGAACTGACACCATAAAATACTCAACCTCACAAGTTTTTAGCTTCTCTGTCACATTTCAGTGCACTTAATATCCTTCTGTCATATTATTTATGACTTCACAAAGAAACCAGTTATTTCTTATTATCTCTTCAATAAATAAGTAAAGCAGTGTATGCTGCAGAGCTACAATTTGTTAATAAGACGGCCTACAAAATCGTCATGGTATCTAGTCTCAGAAGCTTGCACAGCAACTAACTATTAGAGCTTGCCTCAATCCTGAAGAGTAATTGCATTTTTTACACATTGATATGTTCCAATCCGATGGACAAGACATAGGTTTTGAAGTGGATTATATAAACCAGATAAAGCTTTCCTTGATGCACTTAATATTGATCAAAAGAAAGACCCTTAACTGTTTTTATATACATTATATTATTAACATTTCTACCAATGCATCTCCAGCAGGTTGCCTTCTTCTATGATGATAAGGAAGGCAGTTCAAAACTATGAGTTGTGGGTTTCATGTGGGAGAAATGTAACACCACAAATTCCCACGAGAATGATTTCTTTGAAAGCCATGAACTAATGACGTAAAAATATTAGTTTATATTTTAAAATGTAACTGGAGGCCTGATCCAAATCCCATTGAAGTAAATGCGTCTTTGCATTGATTCCAATGGACTTTGCATCAGACTCTAAATGCTGGTTGAAATAATTAACTTCTCCACCCTATTTATATCTTTTTTGTGCCATATCCATAAGAAAGTACAAGTAATTATCATGGAATTATCTGTAAAATTAGAAAGGGAGAAAAAATTATCAATACATATGTTTCTCACTTGCAATAAGCACCACTCCCCTAAAGTCTCTAGCAGCTTTTCCCCATAATATGTTGTCTTGTTCACCATATGATGTCTTATCTTGAAGTTTCGTACATTCTCTTGATTCATTTTATTAGGTCTCTAGGGCCCTTTGGAGCCTCCCCCTCCCCAAATCTGGTACTATTTCCCTTCTTAGTATATCAGTTCACTTGTACTCTGCATTGTTTAAGTGTAAGTGATAGGTAATTTCATTCCTGTGTATGTTTTCCCTCCTACTATTCTTTTAGTAGGAAAAAATATTCTTACACTAACATCCCAACATTTTTTTAGAGAAATCACTGCAGGGAGTGCCCTTGTCCTTAAAGATGTATATCCAGATTATTGCAGATCTAATACATAAATGTGTTGTGACTATCAACCAGTACATGGATGACCACATTAAAGTTCTTAGGCAACCTCCTGAGCGGATAGAGCACAGCATTTGTCTTGTTGATCAGACATTATGGCTAGAAGAAATAATCTTATGCAACATATTTTGGAAAGGGAAATAAGCAATAGTTATGAAGAATTAAGCTGCATTACGTTATTATGCAGACTGGACTCAGATCTTTAAACCTAAAAAACTGGATGAAATACAAGTAAATCTGTAGGTTTCAGAGTGGTAGCCATGTTAGTCTGTATCAGCAAAAACACTGAGGAGTACTTGTGGCACCTTATAGACTAACACATTTATTTGTGCATAAGCTTTCATGGGCTAAAACCCACTTCATCAGATGCATGGAGTTTAAAATACAGTAGGAAGATATATATAACAGAATATGAAAAAACGGGAATTGCCTTACCAATTGGGGGGGGGTCGAGACAATTCAGTTAAAGTGGGTTATTATCAACAGGATGAAAAATCACTTTTGTAGTGATAATCAGGGTGGCTCATTTCAAACAGTTAACAAGAAGGTATAAGTAACAGTAGGGGAAAATTAGCACGGGGAAATTAGTTTTTCTTTTAGTTCTTGTAGTGACCCATACACTCCCAGCCTTTATTCAGGCCTAATTTGATGGTGTCCAGTTTGAAAATTAATTCCAGTTCCGCAGTTTCTCGTTGGAGTCTGTTTTTGAAGTTTTTTTGTTGAAGAATTGCCACTTTTAAGTCTGTTATTGAGTGTCCAGGGAGGTTGAAGGGTTCTCCAACTGGTTTTTGAATGTTATAATTCTTGACGTCTGATTTGTGTCCATTTATTCTTTTGCGTAGAGACTGTCCAGTTTTGCCAATGTACATGGCAGAGGAGCATTGCTGACACATGATGGCATATTTCACATTGGTAGATGTGCAGGTGAACGAGCTCCTGATGGTGTGACTGATGTGGTTAGGTCCTATGATAGTGTCCCTTGAATAGATATGTGGTCAGAGTTGGCAACGGGGTTTGTTGCAGGGATAGGTTCCTTGGTTAGTGTTTTTGTTGTGTGGTGTGTTGCTAGTATTTGCTTCAGGTTGAGGGGCTGTCTGTAAGCGAGGACTGGCCTGTCTCTCAAGGTCTGTGAGAGTGAGGGATCGTCCTTCAGGATAGCTTATAGATCCTTGATGATGCACTGGAGAGGTTTTAGTTGGGGGTAAAGGTGACGGCTAGTGGTGTTCTGTTACGTTCTTTGTTGGGCCTGTCCTGTAGTAGGTGACTTCTTGGTACACTTCCGGCTCTGTCAATCTGTTTCTTCACTTCAGCAGGTGGGTACTGTACTTTTAAGAACACTTGATAGATATCCTGTAGGTTTGTCTCTGTCTGAGGGATTAGGAGCAAATGCGGTTGTATCTTAGAACTTGACTGTAGACAGTGGCTCATGTGATGTGGTCTGGATGAAAGCTGGAGGCATGTAGGTAAGTATAGCAGTCAGTAGGTTTCAAGTATGGGGTGGTGTTTATGTGACCATAGCTAATTAGCACTGCAGTGTCCAGTGTGGAAGTAGAGCAAGGCCTGACAGGGATTGGAAGGGGGGTTCAATGCAAACAGTCTCTTCTGTTAGCAAGAGTCAGCCTAACTGTAACCCTAATACCGCAAGATTTGTAGAAGCGAGGATTGCGTGAGGCGAGTGGGAAAGAACTGTGTGAGAAGTTGTTGTGACCTTGTGTAGATAATATGGAATGTAGACTAGAGTCTAAATAAGTGAGAAAAATAAGATATCAGGATGACCTATGTATAATCAAAATGCAGCTGTTGCTCATTATCGTCTGTAACAAAGGTATAGATGCTTGCTGTAATTGTTTACCTGTAGAGAGACCTGTTCAGCTCTCTCCCTCCACGCAATTGCTAGAGATAATAAAGTATTTGATTTGCTGCACCCAGCCAGAAAAGTGAGAACTCTGTTTTTCTCTGACACCAGGAAGTGGATCTCTTATGTGGACTGGTCCAAGCTGAGGTTGATGGTGGGGTGGAAAATTATTGAAATCCTGGTGGAATTCCTCAAGGGCCTCTTTCCCATGGGTCCAAATGATGAATATATTTATATATCATATATATATATATATATATATATCATATATATATATCATCAGTGTAGCACAAGTAGAGTAGGGGCATTAGGGGACAAGAGCTGAGGAAGCGTTGTTCTAAGGCAGCCATAAAAATGTTGGCATACTGTGGGGCCATGCGGGTACCCATAGCAGTGCCACTGACTTGAAGGTATACATTGTCCCCAAATGTGAAATAGTTGTGGGTGAGGACAAAGTCACAAAGTTCAGCCACCAGGTTTGCCGTGACATTATTGGGGATACTGTTCCTGATGGGAGTGGATGGGTCACTAAAAGAACTAAAAAAAACTAATTTCCCCATGCTAATTTGCCCACACTGTTACTCACACCTTGTTAACTGTTTGAAATGAGCCACCTTGATTACCACTACAAAAGTGATTTTTCATCCTGTTGATAATACCCCACTTTAATTGAATTGACTCAACCCCTCACTTAGTAAGGCAATGCCCATCTTTTCATGTTCTGTTATATATATCTTCCTACTGTATTTTCCACTCCATGCATCTGATGAAGTGAGTTTTAGCTCACGAAAGCTTATGTCCAAATAAATTTGTTAGTCTATAAGGTGCCACAAGTACACCGCTACCTCAATATAACGCGACCTGATATAACACCAATTCGGATATAACGTGGTAAAGCAGTGCTCCAGAGGAGCAGGGCCGCGCACTCCGGTGGATCAAAGCAAATTCAATATAACGCAGTTTCACCTAAAATGCGGTAAGATTTTTTGGCTCGCGAGGACAGCATTATATCGAGGTAGAGGTGTACTCCTCGGTGTTTTTAAATAAATCTGTAGATTTGCAAATGTCCTGTGTTCATTTGAGGGTAAATCCCTAATACTTTCCTAGAATCTATCCCATACCATATTTTTTCTTTCTGAAATCTGTGACGCAGGAAAAATTATGAAAGAAATTTTATTTGTCTGTGTATGGGGGGGGAGGTGTTTCTGTGTGTGTGCGTGTGTGTTTTTCTTTGGCATGAAAGAAGGGAAGTAAGATGTATAGAATAACTCTTTCATGGAAACGACAATATGAATCTTCTGTTGGCAGATTTCCCATCTGTGAAACCATTATTAAGAAAATAATCGCCACAAATAAAAAAAAAAATTAGTCAATGGAAAATGCCAGGATGAATATGACCACAGTTCAGGTAGGTGCTTTGTGTTGGTTTGTAACACTCATTTAGGCATATATTATATGGTTAGTTTCTAATAATCAAGTATTTTACTCTCACAAACTAATTGTTAATATGCAGAGCATATTAATTTATATATTAATATTATATTGTTAATATACATTGATGTAATTTATCTGCATTTATAATGCTGCAAAATGTCATGATTTGTAAATAAAAACTACAGCCTGGGTCAGCTCTTCTTCCGTGATTTCCAGAGCACTGGAGATTTTTCATTCTCTCAGATCAAAAATTCTGTAGACATACCAATAAGGGGGTGGGGGGAGGAATAGCTCAGTGGTTTGAGCATTGGCCTGCTAAACCCAGGGTTGTGAGTTCAGCCCTTGAGGGGGCCACTTGGGGATCTGGGGCAAAATCAGTACTTGGTCCTCCTAGTGAAGGCAGCGGGCTGGACTCAATGACTTTCAAGGTCCCTTCCAGTTCTAGGAGATGGGATATCTCTATTAATTTATTATTTTAATATATGAATTTGTCACAAAACAGATTCTTAAAATAGTGGCCATTCTTAATGGGGAGTGGGATAAAAAAATAGGATCCTTTTCACAACCACAGTGATCTTAATCATAGAATCATAGACTGGAAGAGACTTGAGAGGTCATCTAGTCCAGTCCCCTGCACTCATGCAGGACTAGTATTACCTAGACAAGTGTTTGTCTAACCTGCTCTTAAAAATCTCCAATGATGGAGATTCCACAACCTCCCTAGGCAATTTATTCCAGTGCTTAACCACCCTGACAGGAAGTTTTTCCTAATGTCCAACCTAAACCTCCCTTGCTGCAATTTAAGCCCATTGCTTCTTGCCCTATCCTCCGAGATTTAAAAAAAAAAACAACACTTTTTTCTCCCTTCTTCTTGTAACAACCTTTTCCGCACTTGAAAACTGTTATGTTCCCCCTAGTCTTCTCTTTTTCAGACTAAACAAACCCAATGTTTTCAATCTTCCCTCATAGGTCATGTTTTCTAGACCTTCAATCATTTTTGTCGATCTTCTCTGGATTCTCTCCAATTTGTCTACATCTTTCCTGAAATGTGGCGCTCAGAACTGGACACAAAACTCCAGTTGAGGCCTAATCAGCACTGAGTAGAGTGGAAGAATTACTTCTCGTGTCTTGCTTAAAATACACCTGCTAATACATCCCAGAATGATGTTTGCTTTTTTTGCAACAGCGTTACACTGTTGACACATATTTAGCTTGCGGTCCACTATGACCCCCCAGATCCCTTTCCTCAGTACTTCTTCCTAGGCAGTCATTACCCATTTTGCAGAAACAAAAGAAAGCTTATCAGTTCATACAATTCTAAGTGCCTTTGATATGTACAGATTTTAGAACTCTATATTTTCTGCTCATCAATTACTTGATTGACCCTGATGGTGAACCAAACGTTTGGTCCTATGTGTCTGTTTATATAACCTATAGGCCTATCTACACATAAAAGTATAGTATACCGGTATACATAAAGTGGTACAACTCCTTAGTGTGGATGCAGTTATATCTGTATAAAGATGCTTTATAGCTAATCCCATATGGGAAGGAAAATAAGATATACCAGTATAAGGCACCTTTATATTGATATAACTACTTTCATACTGGTATTGTACTAGTATAACTATTTTGTTTTAAAAATAATCACACCCCTAACCAGACTAGTTAAAAAAAAGTGTATATAGACCAGGCTTATAGCTGTGATGTTGTCTGATTGTATTATCATGTGATGTCCTTTCAAGGACCCCTGAAAGTTCAGGTGAGTTAACTAGATGGCTCTAAGTTTAGGAAAGAATTTATTTTTGATGTTTTTCTCTTCCTCCACCCATCATTTTTGTGCAGTCATGAAGTTTGAGTGAGCTTCCCATCTGGTGTCCCTTATTACCAATTTTTG
This sequence comes from Trachemys scripta elegans, assembly GCF_013100865.1. NCBI lineage: Eukaryota > Metazoa > Chordata > Testudines > Emydidae > Trachemys > Trachemys scripta. Next base: position 43,252,221 of record NC_048298.1, read on the forward strand.
TGAGGCACCCTGAAAGAGTCCCATATATGACAATTACCTAAGTTACCAGAAGAGAGACTGTGTTACTTGCTGGCCACAATGAACTACCTCCTCTTGGTAATTTGCAGAGACAGTCTGTTATATTGTGAATTGGAATCAATTATCAATTTTTTACCACTGATGATAAACTGTGCTTCAGCAGAGATAACAGAGCTCTGTTGGTTGCCTTCCATACTAAATCTGTGAATGATGCTGTCACCTAAACTGACAGAGATCGATATTATCAACAGAGATCTCAGCTGTGCTACCACTACTTTGAAGAGTTTGGTTAAAACTCTTGGGCTTCTGACAACCCAAATAGTCAAAGCTGTACTAGTCATCATCCTGGCAGCCATGTTCATATAGGGGCCTGATTCAAAGCCCAGTGGAGTCCAAGGAAAGACTCTGGCTGACTCCAAAGGACTTTGGATCAGGACTTGATTCTGCAAGGTGTTGAGCTCTCCCAGGAGATACTGAATGCCTTCAACTCCCACTGAAAACCTAATGAGTTGTGGATGCTCAGAACCTCACAGGTTTTCTCACCACTTTGCAGAGTAGGGCCCACAGGCATATGAGTATGGTCAGATAGATATTTGCAAAACTTATAGACATTAAAGTTGTGATTAAAAGCCAGGTTTTTACCAAGCTTTTTCTGATGCACGTCTCAGAATTCTGAAAATCTAGCATCATTCTTAGTCCCTTTGATTCTTTGATGCAATAGAAAATAGAAACCCTTTTCACTATCATTATCAGTTCTTCATATGAACATTTTTGTTCACAGACTTACAAAACACTTTTGCTTTAAATAGTCTGTTTGACCAGGGAGGAGTATAAAAACATTGTTCAGGCGTGCAGGAGTGAAATCAGGAAGGCCAAATCACACTTGGAGTGGCAGCTAGCAAGAGATGTTAAGAGTAACAAGAAGGGTTTCTTCGGGTATGTTAGCAACAAGAAGAAAGTCAAGGAAAGTGTGGGCCCCTTACTGAATGAGGGAGGCAACCTAATGACCGAGGATGTGGAAAAAAGCTAATGTACTCAATGATTTTTTTGCCTCTGTCTTCACGAACAAGGTCAGCACCCAGACTGCTGCACTGGGCAGCACAGTATGGGGAGAAGGTGACCAGCCCTCTGTGGAGAAAGAAGTGGTTCGGGACTATTTAGAAAAACTGGACGAGCACAAGTCCATGGGGCCAGATGCGCTGCATCCGAGGGTGCTAAAGGAGTTGGCGGATGTGATTGCAGAGCCATTGGCCATTATCTTTGAAAACTCATGGCGATCGGGGGAGGTCCCAGATGACTGGAAAAAGGCTAATGTAGTGCCCATCTTTAAAAAAGGGAAGAAGGAGGATCCAGGGAACTACAGGCCAGTCAGCCTCACCTCAGTCCCTGGAAAAATCATGAAGCAGGTCCTCAAGGAATCAATTATGAAACACTTAGAGGAGAGGAAAGTGATCAGGAACAGTCAGCATGGATTCACCAAGGGGAAGTCATGCCTGACTAACCTAATTGCCTTCTGTGACGAGATAACTGGCTCTGTCGATGAGGGGAAAGCAGTAGATGTGTTATTCCTTGTCTTTAGCAAAGCTTTTGATACGGTCTCCCACAGTATTCTTGCCGCCAAGTTAAAGAAGTATGGGCTGGATGAATGGACTGTAAGGTGGATAGAAAGCTGGCTAGATCATCGGGCTCAACGGGTAGTGATCAATGGCTCCGTGTCTAGTTGGCAGCCGGTTTCAAGCGGAGTGCCCCAAGGGTCGGTCCTGGGGCCGGTTTTGTTTAATATCTTTATTAATGATCTGGAGGATGGTGTGGACTGCACTCTCAGCAAGTTTGCAGATGACACTAAACTGGGAGCAATGGTAGATACACTGGAGGGTAGGGATTGGATATAGAGGGATCTAGACAAATTAGAGGATTGGGCCAAAAAAAACCTGATGAGGTTCAACAAGGACAAGTGCAGAGTCCTGCACTTAGGATGGAAGAATCCTATGCACTGCTACAGACTAGGGACTGAATGGCTAGGTAGCAGTTCTGCAGAAAAGGACCTAGGGGTCACAGTGGACGAGAAGCTGGATATGAGTCAACAGTGTGCTCTTGTTGCCAAGAAGGCTAACGGCATTTTGGGCTGTATAAGTAGGGGCATTGCCAGCAGATCGAGGAACGTGATCATTCCCCTTTATTCGACATTGGTGAGGCCTCATCTGGAGTACTGTGTCCAGTTTTGGGCCCCACACTACAAGAAGGATGTGGAAAAATTGGAAAGAGTCCAGCAGAGGGCAACAAAAATTATTAGGGGGCTGGAGCACATGACTTATGAGGAGAGGCTGAGGGAACTGGGATTGTTTAGTCTCCAGAAGAGAAGAATGAGGGGGGATTTGATAGCTGCTTTCAACTACCTGAAGGGGGGTTCCAAAGAGGATGGAGCTCGGCTGTTCTCAGTGGTGGCAGATGACAGAACAAGGAGCAATGGTCTCAAGTTGCAGTGGAGGATGTCTAGGTTGGATATTAGAAACACTATTTCACTAGGAGGGTGGAGAAGCACTGGAATGTGTTACCTAGGGAGGTGGTGGAATCTCCTTTCTTGGAGGTTTTTAAGGCCCAGCTTGACAAAGCCCTGACTGGGATGATTTAGTTGGGAATTGGTCCTGCTTTGAGCAGGGGGTTGGACGAGATGACCTCCTGAGGTCCCTTCCAACCCTGATATTCTATGATTCTATGATTTGTTTCCTCAATCTGAATTTAAGCCAAACCCCACTGGTGTCAGTGAGACTCTATTGACTAGAGCTAGGCAGGAAATGGTTTTCCCATCCTGTGAGAATTGTCAACATTTCAAAATGTGTTCTTGTCCCAAACTGTAACAAAGTCAAAATTTCAAAAATTTTCACAAACCAAAATTCCCCCCAAAAAAGTTTGAATTGGCTCAATTAAAATGTTTCGGTTTGATTTCAAACATTTTTTATTTTCTTTTTATTTATTACATTTTATGACCATATTAAATTTCTAAACAAAGTCATTTCAACCATAAAAATGAACATTTGCATTTTGAAAATGTTGAAACAGGACAATTTCAACTCTTTTTAAACTTTTCAAAATAAGAAGTTCGTTGAAACTGACCCTTTCTCCTGAACAATTATGGTTTCAATGAACTGGCATTTTCCAATGAAAAAACATTTTGTCTAAAAATTCCTGACCAGATCTACTGTTAACGTGCATGTCAATGGATAAAGCTTTTGACAGTTTTTGATGAGAAATATTCATAGGTGATATCAAGAGTTGCTTGAACAAAATCCTAGTTGCTGTATTGAAAATGTAGTTCCTAGGCTGGCAGGAAATCTAGAAAGCAGAACTTTTTTTTTTTAATTTTAAAAGCTCTTGGCACTTTTTTATATTTTATAGCTTTGATCAAATTATGTAAACAGAATTAGTAAATAAACTATCAGGTTTTTAACACCACAGTAAACAAAATATGAGAAAAAGATGTATTTCTCTTCCACATCAGATCATCAATCTGTCACTAGCAGGTTGCTTGCTTGTAAAACAAGCAGTTCAGATTTACAGCACTGTTTTTCTTTCTCTGTTTCTTTATTTCTAACAGAGTGGTTAGCTAAAATATTTTTTCTCTAGCGACACTACATGGTTCCACTTCCTTCCCCCCCCCGTCTCTGTAGATATCAGAAAAGTGCTAAAAAAAAATCCATCCAAATTCAGAAAGTGTCTGAACAATCCTTCTATTCATGTAAAAGTTTGTCAAGATTCAAGGACCTAAGAACTGAAAGAGAAGCAGGAGTACTACATGCTGATATTCCTACTATCTCTTTTCGAATCGGGTCAACATTAATGAAGGTTTCCCAGAACAGCAGAACTTCAGAGTTATGAAAAACTCGGGAATGGAGGTTGTTTTTCACTCTGATATGTTCGTAACTCTGAACAAAACACTGTGGTTGTTCTTTCAAAAGTTTACAACTGAACATTGATTTAATACAGCTTTGAAACTTTATGATGAAGAAGAAAAATGCTGCTTTCCCTTTATTTTTTAGTAGTTTATGTTTAACGCAGTACTGTATTTGCTTTTGTGTGTGTGTGTCTTTGCTGCTGCCTTATTGTGTACTTTTGGTTCCAAATGAGGTGGGTGTTCGTAATTCTGAGGTTCTACTGTGTTTTCCCAGAAGTCACGAAGTACACATTGTCCACATTCACCAGAGAAGCAGATATTTCACATTTTTCTCTCCTAGCCTCTAACCAAAGGTAAAGCTCCAGTTTAGTACCTTATATTTGGAACTCGCTCTGAAAATTTATGACAACTCTGTCATTGAGAGAAACTTATCCAGGACATACTCTTTTAACAAATAGCCAAAAAAATAAAATAAAAACCCACTAGAGAGAATAAGGTAAACTAACAAAAGCTTAAGGAAGTATTCTTCCAATTCTTTTAATTCAGAGATGGGAAAAATGAAATTCCAATTAATACACAAAATTCAACTGGTGAAGTCTGACAAAAGGAAAGACAGGCTCTTTGAGAGAAACATGTAATTTCAGGGGACCTATCAATAATAGAAACATGGTAAAAATATGCCAGCTGGCAAAGTTTTGATTTTCCAGAGAAGCAAAACATGGAGAGGAAGTTTCAATTTTTTCAAGTAATAATAAACAGGCCACCGTCAATAACAAGATTCAGACCAAATTACAGAAGTTCACCTACTGGAGAGGCTCACATATTTTGTAGAGAAGCAGGCAAAGTCAGAAGACAAATGAGTAAAACTTCATGTACTCTGCTGTAAACTTATCTTCAATTCTTTGGCAAGACACTCAGGATTCTGCAGTTCTCCAGTGCTGCAGACTGGAATTTTTGCAGCAATTTATGTAAAGTTAAAATTGTAAGTTTCTACTGAATTAAAATCAGTACAGTGTTTGGTGTAATCTAATTTAGTATTAAATTAAATTTATTTTACTCTGTCTCTAAATTTCCAGTCTGTTGCACAATTTTGTATTGACAAGGCACAACTGCATGGTAGAAGCTGGAGATTTTGACATCACGGTTAAAGGAGATTCAGAACTAGGGGCACTAAAGGTGTGGGAGGTAAGTTTAGATTGTCAGATAAGCACATTAGTTTGGTGATTCTTCTCAAATGGTCAGTAGTTAAATAGCTACAATGTTGACATTTAAATCTCCATCAGCAGGCTTCCCATTAAGATGAAATGGGAACAATTCACATCCCTTTTAGAGCTGTTGTTTTAGGCCCACGGGCCGCTGCGGCCCACCAAGCTACCAGCACCCACCCCGGAGTTATTTCCTGCAGCCACCAAGCTCCCCTCCCCGGCCGCCCCTGCTCCCCCCCCCAGCGCACCGCATCCCTGCTCCTCTGCCTACCTCCCGGCGCTTCCCGCCGCCAAACAGCTGTTTGGTGGTGCTTAGCACTTTCCAGGAGGGGGGGGGAAGGAGTGGGGAGCCATGTGCTCAGGGGAGGAGGCAGAGAAGAGGCGGGGCAGGGGCAGGGATTGGGGAAGGGGTTGGAATAGGGACAGGGAGGGGGCGGAGTTGGGGTGGGGACTTTGGGGAAGGGGTTGGAATAGGGGCGGGGAAGGGGTTGGAAGAGGTGGGGCAGGGATGGGGCCTAATCGAAGGGGTGGAGTGGGGGCGAGTCCGGGGGCAACCGGGGTGGGGCTTCTGTACCTTTATATGAAAAGGTATCAGTGGTGCAGCCCTCGGGCCAATGTACTAGTTCTCATGTGGCCCTCGTGGTGATTTTGAGGTTGAGATCCCTGTTTTAGGCTATCCATTTGCTGCCTCAGAAATAGAGCTGCTTGGGATTTTGAACCCTCTTTTCCTCCCCCCAAAAACAAAAAACTTTTGACACATTTTCTTTATAATTTTGTTCAAAAGGTTTTTGGTTTTATTTGAAAAACCATAAACCTGAAAACTGATTTTAACTGGGTATTTTGTTTGCATTCACAGGGAAAGGCCTAAACAGCAGGCAAACATAGGAAGTGGACCTGATGCAAAAATGAATCAAGAATGGTTAAATTTGAAGTGGATAGCTACTTCACTTTTTATGGTCCCAAGGCAGAAGTCCTAAGCAGAGGGCAGGCATGGGCTCCCCTATGGCCCTAAGATACTGTGGGATTCTATCTTTCCTACCAAGGGGAAGGGCTATGGCACAGGGAGGGCAAAGGACTTATTTGGAAGCCGTTTTATTGTGTCTGGACTTCGGTTTACCCTGGACGTAGAGAACCTTTTCAATGTGGCCACTGAGCAGGAAACCACTTCTAATCACAAGGAGGTAATCCAGTTGCCTCTTCTCTCTTCATATAAAAGCCCTTCAAATTCACTTATTTATGTGCCCTATCCAGTACTCCATATTATGCTGTACTCTTCTGCTAATTAACTATACTTTTCTTCAAATGTATTAGCCAAAACTGGAGTATTGTACTCCAAAATTAGTGAAGGAAATGCTTTATTGATAGCACCATCCCTAGAGTTATGTCTCTTTTGAAATAAGCCAACATCTTAATAGCCTTTTTACTGCTTCCCCTAGCAACTCAAATCAAGGGCCTTTTCTGCCTTTACTTCATTTTCATGTGTCAGGTAATGAAAATCTAGTTCTTCTAACCACTAAGGCAATTTTTAAATGTGTTTATTCTTAACTTTCTGCCTGTATATTATTTGTATTTTTGTGAGGTTTTATGCTCAGAGGTAAAAAAGAACAATGCTATTGATTATAGATTAACTAAATTCTCCACTGCAGTTGTTTTAAAACACAAAAATTAACTTAGTTCATTACACTATATCTAATAAATATTATAATGCAACTTGGTTGTTTTTATTATCTGAATTATTTAAACACCCCTAACTTGTCTATCTTCCATCTGGTATATGTAGCTTCTGCTTGCCTATTCCACTCTGTCCTTACGTCTTATTATCTTTGGCCTGGTCTACACTGCGGGGAGGGGGATCGATCTAAGTTACGCAACTACGTGAATAACATAGCTGAAGTCGACATACTTAGATCTACTTACCGCGGTGTCTTCACTGTGGTAAGTTGACAACTGACGTTCTCCCATCAACACCTGCGCCTCTCGCCCTGGTGGAGTACCAGAGTCGACGTGAGAGCACTCGGTGGTCTATTTATTGCGTCTAAACTAGAGACGAGAAATCAACCCCTGCTGGATTGATCACTGCCTGTCGATCCAGCAGGTAATGTAGACAAGCCCTTTGTCTCAACTTGATTTGATTTATTGATTTAATTGAGTCAAACACACTCTAAAACGCTTATAAAACTAAAATCCCCTAATTCAATCCAGAATAATTTAAATTAACAAGGAAGCTTCTCCTAAAAAATATAGGGATTTCTTAATTTTGATGTACCTTCAATACAAAGAGACTCATTTTTAAACCTCTTATTTTTAACTTCAATGAAAGATGAAACTTCATAAAACAAACTTTTCTTCTCAGTTTGATCAGGGGAAGACATCTTCAACCCCTCTACCCACTGTGGGAAGCAGGAGAGTTTAGAAACCAGCATGTTGCCACTGTAATCCACCATGTAATCCATCCATCCACTTTACTCCTAAATAGCCCAGCACAGTGCAGTAGTTGCTGCCCACAACTGATAAGGAAGTTCAAGAAATTGATAACCGGCTACAAGTGATACAGATGCAGGTTACAGAAATGGAAAGTAAAGTTTCAAACATGAAAATATGTTTCCCCCTTTTAGGAAAAAAAAAACAGATTGATAAAAATAAAACTGAAAATAAATTAAGTGCCCTTGCTACATCCCATGGTCTTGTATAGAAAACCCTTTTGGTATGACTTATTGAAGGAAGCTAACGATAGAGATTCAGAAGAAATTAGCAGGGGTTTATTAGAAGATTAGATTCAGAAGAAATTAGCAGAAACTAGCTAATGTTTCAGGCTGGCACAATTAGGATGGGTTGAGACTCATCCCCTCACAAAGAATTCCTGGAAGACTAGGTTCACAAATGATAACTTGAAAGATTCTTCCACATGGATTAGCCCACAATATTTTTCAAAACAAAAAAGTAACAAAAAGCCAACAATTGTGTAAGTGCTTATGCTGGACCTTTCATCAAAATTACTGTCTCTGAACCAAATTCTGATCTAACTGAAGTCAATCAGCGCTCCAGGCTATGACAGTTTTCAAAACTGGACACTTGCATATGCTCCGTTTTAAAATTTTGCAGTTAGTTACTGAAAAACATTTTCATTAGTTCAAGAATAACAAACAAGAAATTTGTAAAACTTGCATAACAAAATTAATATTTCTTACAATTATCTTCCTGCTACATTATCAATTACATAAAATGACAGCAAAAATTGAAAACCAAAGAGAAGATTTTGCTTTTAGAAAATCTCTCTCCAAGTTATTTCCCCTCTTTTAACTGTTAAACTATCTACTTCCCTTTCCTAAAAAACACAAACAAACAAAAAAAACAAATATCACACACACACATACACAATTTTCTGCTTTGCTAATGTTATAGGAACATAGGAAATGTTAATTTTTACAAATGCTGAGCACCCATAAATCCCATTTATTTCGATACCAGCAGCTGGTGCTCAACACCTCTGAAAATCAGGCCATTTATTTAGGTCTTTAAGTATGGATTTAGGTGCTTAACCTAAAATAACGGTAAGATTTTTAAAAGCATTTAGGCACCTAAAATGCAGCTAGCCGCCTAGGCACATAATTCCCTTTGATTTCAATGACAGTTAGGCACTTTTGAAAACCCATTAGGTGTCTCCCTGCATCTTTAGGCACCTGAATACTTTTAAAATCTGGCTCACAGCACTCTGATTCTGCAATCTGATCCATGCAGGAAGATCCCTGTGCTCATACATTGTCTCATTGACCCCAGTGGGAGTTCAATCAGGTGTAAGGGACTATTCGCATGTATCACTTTGAAGGATCTGGGCCTAAATTTGAAAATGTGGGCCTTATCATATATGATAAATTACATAAACATGAGATTATTCATACTAATATTTTTACAGCATCTTCCATCTTCACAATGGCCTGTATCCTGTCCCCATTGAAGGAAATGAAAAATCTCCCATTTAATTCAGCGGTGCAGGATCAGGCTCAAATTAAGTGAATGCACAAAGCACTCTGGAAATGCTCAGACCTCAGGGATGGAGGGTTGTAGCCAGCCAGTACACAGTATGCTACACAGCAATGTGGGAAAGGAAATATTGTTTTACCAAGGACCTCAGAGCAAACCACGTCACTGCTCTTATGAAAAGCGCCACTGGATCTTTAATAGTCACACAGACAGAACTTGGCTTTTACAATCTCATACAATCACAGTAATATGTTATGATTATTTAATCAGCTTTTAGAAATAGTAAGTGTTAACATTGCTGATATTTGAGTATGGTTTGTAGGGTGCAGATGAACTTTCAGACCTGGATATTTAGACCACTAAGGTATCCCTATCCCTTCCAGAGATGTGGGGATCTCTGCTATAAGATGCTTCTTATCTCTTGAAATGCCATTGTGCTGGTGTGAAGAAACTAATTTAGTTTCCCTTTAGCAAGTTTGAAATTTGAGGGATCTGGATCATCTCTGTCTCAAGACACTGTTTTTAGTTAGTATTAATTTGTATTATTTATTAATTACCAATTAATTATTAATTATTATTATTATTATTAAATTGAACTAAAATCTTTCAGGGAATGTTCCAAAAGCCACATAATTTTATATGTGCTAATGTTTTTATTTTGACCCTAGGTCAGTAGGTATATATGTAAAAATACTTGTATCCAGCGATCTCTCTCATGATCTCACATCTGTTGCACTTCAGTTGTTCTACCTCAAAGGTAGAATACATTTGTCACCTTAACTGACCCTTATTTAAGACAGTCTGGAAAAAATAATATAACTTCTTGGTGCACTGTGGTAAAAATGCTCCTTTTTTTTTTTGTCAAAATGCTCCTTTTTTCATAAGAAGTGAAGGAAAACTATTTTGTAGACTAGGTCTTAAATAAAAATCAGTGTTCTCATTCACCGCCTGATGAATGATAGGTACAGAAATATACAGGATCTTTTCTAGCACTGTGTCAACTTGGCTGTCAGATAGCTGATGAAATCTGAAGCTGCACCTGTATCTAAACTATGTCTTTGGGTTTGTATTTTATATGCCTTCTTTTAATCAGTCAGTTTATGATTTATAGAATCCAATTCTCTTCTCACTTTTGTTGGTGTAAACGTGGAGTAACGGGATTATACTGGGGTAAAATTTCAATAAGATGAGAAACAGGCCCATAGACTTACATTGTTTCAAATGTTTATTCTGCAAAATAAATAAAGTAAATTGAGGGTCTTTTCTTGTGTTTATGAAATGTTTTGTATAACAACAACAAGATTTCAGATGAATATTCAGCTCTTTTACAAGTTTCTGTATTCAGTACTACAATTTCATTTCCCAAGTACCTTCATATGTAACAGCACTATCTCTACTACTATATTTATAGATTTTTTTCCCCAGCATTTCCACTGTAAACATGTCTTGTTGGGCAGGGGTGCAGAAGTGCACAATGGTTTGAGTTAACTGTTGTGTCACCATTCAATTTAAACTTCCTGGATTTTTATCACTTAAGTCAAACCATTCATGTATTTCAGATTCGCATTACTAGCCCAGAACCGTTCATATGATGGGCTATGATCAATAAATCAGATGTTAGTGGTGATTATTCTGCATGTCAGTTTATACACTTACAGGGTTCTGGCATCTATTTTGTTATTGCCACCTCCTCAGCACCAACCCAAGTGTTGTTATTCTTGACTCACAGTAACTAGAAGAAACCAAATTCCATCTGTCTCCACCAAAAGAAGTAAATAAATAAATAAATGAGATTCTCAACAGAAAACTCATCTTCCTGACACCACATCCATGCTTGTATCTGTGGTAAGGAAATTCATGCTCAAGGGGAATTGCATGAAGTAAACAATCTTCCTTCCCTCTAAGAAATCTGCTTGATCTTTTAGTCATGCAAGTTGACCTATTTGAAGAGAACTAAAGCAGATATAATGACTCCTGTTTCCTAACCAGCCACCCAATAGCACAATGCAATTTTAAGCATCTTTTCATTAGTGAATAAACAAAAATTGTTTTCATTGCCACCAAACTGACCCTTATTTTCAAATACTTCCTATTTTATCTGGAGCCCATTTTGAATATCGAGTAACATACTTTGAAGGTAGTATTCTAGCTATTCAGACCCCACTGTGAAGAAAAAATAGATCAAAATATCTAATGTATTTGCAGAGTCTAACACTATCAAAAGATTGTACTCAAAAATAGAAAAATTCAATTTAAAACAGACTTGAAAAAATATCAAGCATACAAATACTAAAAGGACCAACCAGTTAAGTAAAAATACAGAAATAAGGATTCAATTCTGCAAATCTTTTCTCACATGAATAGCCCTCACTCCCATGAGTAGTCCCATAGGTTTTAATGAAACTACTCATGATATAGGGGTTTGCAGGATTGTGTTTTCTCTTTTTGTATTTTTACTTAATTATTGGTTCTTTATTTTTGATATTTGGGTGTTTCGGAGCAGACAAAGATCAGAGACACAGGAGACACTGATGGCTTGGAGGTCACACAAACACAAGATAGTGTGTAGATCAGGTATGAATTGTGCATTGCTGAAGGAGATTATGTGAAGATTGTAAAAAGGCAATTCATCAAGAAAAGGTCAGAGAGTGAACCATTATGAGTAAAGATTAGGTCAGGAGAATGACAATGGTGATGAATAGAGGATTTGATCCAGTTCTGGCAGCTGAATGAGGAAGATAGGGAGAGGACACAAATGAAAGCAAAAGTCAGAGGGGTCTTTCATGTGGAAGTTAAATTTGCCCAGGTTGTGAGTAAGGGAGCTGGAATAGAGGAACACAGAAAGCCAATAGTCAAAATCAGAGCTTGGAGGACTATAGACAACAGTGTTGTGAGGAGAAGAGAAGAACTAAAGGAAGTGTACTTCAAGGATCTGAAAGGAATGGGAGGTAAATGATGAAGGTAGGGAATGGAAGTAGCAGGTGCAGGATAGCATTAGATCCATCATCCTATTCCCTGATCTATTATTTGTATCTTTCTCATGCTACATAATCATATCATCTAGTAGACTGTAAACTCTTCAGGGCAGGGAATCTGTTGTAAGATGCTCAGCACATGAATAAATAAATAAATAATAATAATTAATGGAACTGTTTGTTACTTTCTTTTGTAAATACATCTAGTTTACATTATGAAAGCAAAAAATCAATTTTCTTATTTTTAAATAGCCCTCCACAAAGTCTATAATTCACCTATCTATGTGTTATATGATCTGTCATGCCCATAAATATGAAGGTACTATTTAATATACCTGTGTCATTGTTTTTGAACTAGTCACAAAAGATCAATACATTCTTTATTTTTAAGCACAATATATAACAGCATATATAAGTTTGTACAAATATTGCTGTATGATCTACAAACACACACTCCCACTCCACCAAAACTTGGCCCAGGCTTCCCCAGCTCATTTGTTGGCTATAGCAGTGTCAGGAAGAAAACCAGTAAATTAGGGGATTACAGCAGAAAGTAGCAGAATTCAGTCATTGTAGTTGTGGGTGTCTGATAAGCACCTGTGTAAGTCTCTCAGACACAGTTTCAATAGACCTCAGCCCCTGCTCTGCCTCCATTCCTACCCTGCAGCTGCTTGTCCTCTGTGCCTCATTTGTGCTGCTGGCCCCAAGCTTCTCTGGTCCTTATTGGAGGCTTGAACCCTCCTCCCCCGTCTCCACAACCTCCTTCTGCTTTTCCTGTGCTTGTTACTCACCTCTATCTCACTTGTAATCTTTTTCTATAATTAAAACTGATGCAGGTGAAACAAGCAAACCCCTAACAGAACTGGGGGGGGGGGGAGGTGTGCAAATTGTGAGAACGGCCAAGGACCTTCATGGTTTATAGAGCCAGAGTAGTAGTATAGTTAAAAAATCACTAAAATACTGACTTGAAATTTGAATGCACATTTCTCAGCTTCTACATGAGTGCATGTTCTACTCCTAGAACTACATTTCTCCTTTCTTTTTCTTTTCTTTTTTTTTTTTTTTTTTTGGTATAACTACACCTTACATACAACCCTTTCCACTGTGATATTTGGAGTTGAGGATAGTTAATAGTTGTGATGTACTTGGAGTCTAAAAACTGTAGCAATAGTTGAAGTCGCTGGCTTTCTACAGTGAAAAATGTAATCTGTGTTTTTAAAAGATGGTTTAATTGCTTACCAATTATGCAGAACTGAGAAATATAGCTATGCTTCCAAGATAACTACCCAAATTGCTACTGCTGACACTCAATACCCTTGCTATCTCACAAATTGTAAGAACAATATCCAGTCTTCAAAACTCAAATAAAGTTGGTCTATTATTTAGCATTAGCTTTCCTAAAATTTTATAACATTTCAGATAACTTGTTGGACATAGTGATCTTCTAAAATATAAGTGAATTAAGCTAGTTTTGTTCTTAGGTGAAGAACTTGGTTCATGTAAGACCAGTTTCTGCAGTCCTTATTCAAACAAAACTTTAATTTAAATTAATGGGAGTGTAGCCCAAGTAAGGATGGCAGGATCTGATCCCTAATCCAAGTTACTAGAAATAATAATAATCAGCTTTCATTGATCTTTACCTTGTTTCCCTTGTAACTTTCCCCTCTTTTCCTGCACTTACTCTATCAAGCTGAGAAGAGTTCTGAGCCTTTTATGCTACTCAAGTTATACATCACTATTTAACATTTAATCACAATCTTTACGTGGCTAACAAGATATTATTAAAAGGACAACATTCTTCAGTTAACATGCTACTTAAAACTTCTCCAGAATTATGTATTATCGTAAATGTTAATGGCCAAATTCAGGATGGCTGTGCAGCTATCTCCCAAATGGCACGTAAGGGCTAGATTCACAAAGGAACATAGGTGTGGGGATGTTGAGTATCACCATGCCTAACCTTTATCACTGGAATTCGCAAAGCCCGAGTTCAGCAGCTCCACTCCCTATACAACAAATAGGGAGAGACAGGCACCTCAGAATGGAATTCACATAAGCCATCATGCTAGGCGGCTCCTACCTAAACTAGCCAGCAGGAGGTGCTGAGGGGCGCATGCTAAGCCCTACCCCAGGGGTGGCCAACCTGTGGCCCCGGAGCCAGATGCAGCTCTTCAGAAATTAATATATGGCTCCTTGATAGGCACCGACTCTGGGACTGGAGCTATAGGTGCCAACTTTCCAATGTGCGGGGGGGTGCTTAACCCCTAGCTCTGCCACAGGCCCTGCCCCCACTCCACCCCTTCCCGCCCCCTCCCCTGAGCCTGCCATGCCCTCGCTCCTCCCCGCCCGAGCCTCCTGCACACCACGAAACCGGTGATCAGGAGGTGCAGGGAGGGAGGAGGAGGTACTGATCAGTGGGGCTGCAGTGAGTGGGAGGCTCTGGGAGTGGCAGGGGGTAGTTAATGGGGGGCTGCTGACATATTACTGTGGCTCTTTGGCAATGTACATTGGTAAATTCTGGCTCCTTCTCAGGCTCAGGTTGGCCACCCCGTCCTACCCCTCTCTCAAAGATAGGCACCTAAGTCCAGGCTGCAGGGAGGCACCTCCCTCTGCTTGGGATTCTCAGCTGCCAACCCTCTCTTGGAGTTAGGTACCTATACCATTTTTGCAAGAAGCTGGCGGATGGAGGGTGGGGGAAGAGGGGAGGAAATAAATAATGAAAAAGTCATTAGACCAGAGAGAGAGAAAAAGCAAACATGAAAGTGGCTCTGTAGAACACTCACATGGGAGACCCAGCCAGGATCCAGTCCTCTGCTCCAATGACTTTTTAAATGATTGATCCACAGTGGAACAGTTTCAATTGGAGAGACTAAGGGTGTATCTACATTGCAATTGAACACTTGCAGCTGGTCTGTGCCAGCTGACTCGGGCTGGGGAGACTGTTTAATTGCAGGGTCCTAGAGCCCAGGCTCCAGCCCAAGCCCAGAAGCCTACATTGCAATTAAACAGCCCCTCAGCCTGAGCCCAGCAAGCCAGAGTCAGCTGATATGGGCCAGCTGTGGATGTCTAATTGCAGTGTAGACAGACCCTTGGAGACCCCACATCAGATTATCCCATAGCCCACTGGCTAGGGCACTCATCTGAGAGGTAGCAGATCCCTGTTCAAAACTCTTTGCCGCCCTCAGGTAGAGGGGAGACTTAAACCAGAGGTCTCCTAGGTGGGTACCCTACCACTGGGCTAAAAGTTATGAGGGAGGTGATCCTCCTACTTCTCCTTTTTACTCTACCCCCCACCATTTTGTGTAAGCTTGCCTATTGGGGCCTGATCTAGTAGGTAAGGCCTGAGCATGCTTGCCAGATTGGGCCCCACAGGCAAGTTAGACAGAGGAATGCTTAACTTCCCCCTCATTGTACATTGCGCTATGGCTTGAACATGCAGATACCTGGTATGTCACTGCAGTATGTATGCTCAGAGGCAGAAATATAGGTGCCTAAGGAACTTTTACTGCACAAACTTAGGCAAGTTTAGGTGCCTATGGGATTCAGCAGTGGCTGAATGGGGGTTATGTAAATCCCCATGGGGACTGATTCTGGGATTTAGGTGCCTAAAGTGAATCTAGCCCCTATATGTACATGTATTTGGAACATGTATTCTGTCCAGCAGTGGTCCTACGCATCTTCTGCATGGCAGTAGCACAAATAGCATGCACAGGTCTTGTTGATGGGTCATGGAGTTTACACATGAGAATTTTGCCCCCTAATTTGTAGGCCCCTCACCAGAATGCCTCTTTACAGATTCTGTCACAGAACACCTATTAAGTGGCCTCTTGAAACCAATGGGAGTTAAGTACCTAAATCCTTTTGAAAAATCCTATTATCCTGCATCCTCAGACACCTATATCCCTGTAAAAAATTCCAGCCTAAGTGACTTAGGAACCTAAACCCCATTTTCAAAAATTGTTTAGACTCCAAAGTCCTACTGATTTCCAATAAGATTTAGGTTCCTAACTCACTTATCTGCTTTTGAAAGCGTTACCCAGTCTAAAATACTTTTGTAATCTGGAATCATAACATAATACACTTTTTATTTATTTTTTCCTACCAGTGCCAAACAGGCTCCTATATCAGAAACATAGACAATTACAAGGTGGACATAAAGTATTAACAGCAATGTACTGTTCAGTACCCTGAACAAGTACTGCCAACCAATACTGACTACCTTAATTGTCGAACAGATATCAGTTATTATCAAATACAGATCAGCCCCTGCATTTGTTATTTCATCTCCAGTGGTAAATGTTCTCAGTGATGTTAATCGATCATGACTGATTTTGCTGAAATTATCACAGCTTAGATAATAATTAATAATGTAACAGTATTAAAAAGCTATAATAATAAGATCATTTTACCCAATATAACAACAAATCCTTAATTTGTTACCAATGACAGCTTGTAACACATTTCTGGCATTACACACCAATACCAGAAGACATATGAAATATTTCCAGTGTACAGTATTTATCTTCATTTGTTATATTGTGCTAAAGATAAAAGCTCTGTATAAAAACTGATGGTAGAATACAGCCCTTTTATCTTTAAAGTTTTTTACATGGTTTTCCAATCTAGATTATGATAATAGGTAATAAATAAACTAATTCATTATACAGGTTTACTTTCATTTTGGTACAGTAAAAAAAAAAAGATGCATGTTTCATAAACCCAGACAATTTAAACAAGATGTGATGAAATGTTTGATTAATGAAACGATGGTCTTAGTGACAGAGAAAAGTTTTGTCTCTTAATACGCACAGTCATAAAAGAACTAGAAATTTACAATGAATAAACTCCTATTCAGATTCAATATAATAGCTATTACAACATGCTATATATCACAGAACTAAGACTAGAATGACAAATTGCCTCCTCAAATTAACCAACCTTTCTAAATCTCTGTTAGCATCACAGATAAATGCATTTCTACAACCTTCTCTATAGAATAAACAGCTTCAATGACATCAATATCATTTTTAAACAATGAAGTCTCCTAACTAACCACTAAAACTCATTGGATCTTAAATGTCAACTGTGATATATTTTAATTCCAAATTATTGGGAAGTTTAATTTATAACTAGAACAACTTTTAACATATATACTGGAATTAAATTAGTCACATATGTTAGTTATAGTTTCTCAGTCAGCTTCACAGGCACTTTCATAAGTATATGTAGGCTGACACATGTCATTCACTTTTGGTCAATTCCTAGTCCCATTGAAATCAAAGGGAATTTTGCCAGTGCCTTAATGGGATCAAGGTTTGGCCTTTGTGAAGTTTAAAGTTTTACTTATGCTTTTGTGAATTCAACTGACTTCACAGTATCCAAGTCCATTTCTATACATCACTTTGGCTCAAACAAAATGGCAGAGCTACATTGTTTTCTATATGGTAAGATTAAAACTTTATATCTGGGCTCTTTTGTTAATTGCCATTACATTAGCAAATATTGTAAAAGATTTTTCTAGGACTTACGTTACATCATTAAAGACCCACTGACACCTCATGGAGACTACAAAAAATACTCTCACTGTCCCAACTGCAAAAGCAAGGAGTAAAGAAACTACATATAATTTTGAAAACAAAAAATTTGATTTTATAATACATTATTCACATGTTTATCCTCTGGCAACACTTTTACACCTACCTATTCACATAGGTTTAAAATAGAATGTATAAAGCACCCACTTGTGTTTGTAAAGTTTTTGTAACAAATACTGATATTCCCACTTTTTCTAATGAAGTTTTTGATATCAAACATTGCTCTTTTGTGACAATAAAGTTGCTAAAATGTTGGCCATGGCCAAAGCAAATCTGCACTTACCCCAGCGTTGTCATAGTGACAATGGTGTACCAGAAGGCCGCAGGGATACTGGTGAACTTGCTGGACGACGAACCTTTCTCTGCATAGAACATGACCGTGGCAAAGATGATGATGGCCATGGTCAGTGAGAAGAGGAGAAAGCCCAACTCCGAGGCACAGCTTTTTAGCGTGTAACCCAGGATGCGCAGCCCCTGTGAGTGGCGGGAAAACTTAAAGATCCGGAAGACACGGAAGACACGCAATGTCACAAAAGCCCCACTGACATCCTCATTATCTGTCATCACCAGACCAATGTAATAGGGCATGATGGCCACTACATCAATAACGCTCATGACACTGCGCACAAACTTGTAGCGGTTGGGGGCTGCCACCAGACGCAGCAGATACTCAACAGTGAAGATCATGACACAGGCAGTATCCAGGCAGAAGAAAGCCACAGCATAGCGCTCCCCACAGGGCAGGTCCTTGATTCGACCAGGGTTTACCCCACAGGGCACTGTCTCCACCACATTGGCAATGACAGAGATAGCAATGAAGAAGCCAGTGACATAGTAGAAGACCAGGGCCAATGTACTTGTGTGTGGATTTTCGAAGGCCCGCCACATTCTCTCCCGAGTTGTCATGGAAGGCAGGGAACACTCAGCCGCATGATCCTGATCTGCATCATCCTGCAGGCGCTCAGCATTCTCACGCCGGCGATCCTTGTACTCCTCATAGCAGCAGTCGCCTATGATCTCAGGGATGATGCCAAAGAAGGCCAGCTCCTCGTCATAAGCTGATATACATTCTTGTCGAGGGTAGTGCAGCTTCCCTGTACGATAGAAGTTGAGGATGTGACGAAAGATGTCAGGATCCCGGTCAAAAAAATACTGCTGTGTCTCTGGGTGGTAAAAAAAGTCCCGCTCCGAGCTGCCCAGCAGTGTATCAGGGTAGCGCTCCAAGGTGTCCTGCCATGTCTGGAACTGGGTACCACTCACGTTCAGCACAATCAGAGAGTCCTGGCTTCGCTTTCTCTCCTGCCGGGGAGCAGCTGGCATGGGATTTGTGGCCACTGGCATCCATCCTATGGCTGCTGCCCGTGCAAATGGCAACCAAGCTGCTACTCCTGCTGCCATGGTCCAACCTGCTACAGCAGCTGCTGCTGAGGGATCACTTCAGAGCCAATCTAGGCTTGGCCACTAAAATATAAATTTAAAAAATGAATAAAACTGCTCACACAATATCAATGTACTGAACATTATTTATTTATTTATTTATTTATTAGTACTGGTATCATTTAAAGACTTGTCTTGTCTCCTCCCTTTCCCTTCCCTGTGGCTTAAGATAATAAATCAAACTATTGGGAAAGTCATCATGTACTGGTGTTCAAAAAAACCTCACCCTCCCTACCAGCTGGTTCCTGTGAAGAAAGGTCAGTCTGTTGCATACAGACACAGCCTACGAAGGATGTGCACCCAGCAGCCAGCTAAGGCCAGCCACCTGGAGCTAGGGGAAGATCTTTCTGCCCTAGCGATGTGCGCCCACCGGACTCTCCTCCCACCTGTTCCTGCCAGAAGAGACAAGCAACTGCCGCTGGCGGCGGGATGGACGCTGGAGAGAGGCGCCGGTGGATACACCGGCAGCCGCGGATCAGTTCCAGCCGGGGGCTACCGCAGAATTTCTCCCGAGCCCCTCCCGCCCTGCACAACGCTAAGTGGCCGGGCTGGAAGGGGAGTGGGCAGGCGCAGGCGGCCGCCCCTTCCCTATTCAGAGCCCCAGCGCGACGTCGGGACTGATCCCCCCGCCTGGTTGCCCCTGGGATTTCAGCCTCGGGAGAAGGGGCAGGGGGAGCCCGCGGCCGGGGGAGGAGCTCAAGGCGACAGCCTTAAACTTCACGGCAAGTTTTCTTCCAAGAAAACATGCTGGAGCAGAGAGTGACGCGCGGGGGAACCCCCGACGGAGGGGGCGGCTGCCTGCTGGCGAGGGGGAAATCGGGACTGGGGTGCTGATGCGGGGATGGGGCGGGGTGCAGAGCCGGGAGGAGAGCAGCGCAGAGCCGGTGCGCGGGGGACGGGTTGGGGGGGGGGTCAGAAGGGCTCCCGGCGCAGGGGAATAGCCAGTGGGGCGCTGAAGCATCCAGGCGAAGGGGTTGTTGGGGAGAGGAGCCAGCTGGTGAATGGGGGGCTGGGGCGGGAGAAGAGAAGTTTGGGGAAGCGGGGGCTGAAGCTGGAGTCGGGGAGGGAGAGACGTGTGGGAGCATTACAGTGAGTGTGGGGCTGGGAGGGGAAACACGGGTTGTGGAGCCTGGAGTGAAGCGCGGGTTGGGTGGGGATAGAGAGTTAGGGGGTCTCCATAGTGCAGGGGGGTCAGGGAGGGGTGATGGTACGAGGAGCTCATGTGAGGCTAGGGAGGCAGGGGGACTCCATTGTGCAGGGAGGTCAGGGAGGGGGAAGAAGGGCCAGGCAGTGTCTGGGAGGGGTGGGGGATTGTGAGGCCTCATGCTGAGACTAGGGAGGGAGGAGGATTAGGGGGTCTCCATAGTGCAAGGGGAGCAGGGAAAGGGTCAATGAGCCTCGCGTGGGATTAGGGGGAGGGGGGCTCGTGGTACGGATGGTGTCAGGGAGAGGTTTGGAGCGGGAGCCGAGGCTTAGGAAACCTCCCTGGTTGGGTGCAATTTGCCGGCTAGAGGCAGGGACCTCCCGCCCCCGGCTCGGCTCTCCTTCCCCCGGCCCGGGTACAGCCCGCGGTACGTACCTGGCAAAGTCTGGCCAGAGCGCTCACTTGCATGGAGACTGTCGGGAAAGGCGGAGAGATGGGAGCCACTGAGAAAGCCAGCCCCGAGCCAAGGGGCCAGAGCTACCGGGGCTTCCCCCTCCGCCGCCAAGCACCACCAGCAACAAGTTCCAGGGTGGGGGGAGGAAGCAGCGTAATCGCGCCTGGCAAGTTAATGCAGCGCGTCTTTCCCGAGGAGCAGAGCTTGCGGCGGGGTGGCCCCTGTCAGGAGGGAGTCGCGCCGCTGCCCATGCCGCCGGGCTGCTGAGGGGCTGCAGATGGCCGCGGACTGGATGGGGAAGACGCACTGGCGAGGCAGAGGGCACAGCAGGGTTTCTCTCTCCTGCCCCTCCAGTGGGTGGGCCATGCCTCGCCAAGCTGGGAGAGGAGCGACTGCTGCTGCGGCTGCAGGTTGTTATTTTCCAGGCGGCTGTTTCTCCTTTCCGCTCCTGCAAATGCCACCGAAGGAAGCAGCCCGACGAGGTGGCGTGAAGGAGGAGGACATCGATCCGAGAGAGGAACAAAGAGAATTACAAATCGTTACACGCCGGGTTGCGGTGCAGGCGAGGACATGGGGTGTGTGTTTGTGGCTCGTGTCCGCGCGGCTCAGTCCACCCCCTCATTGGCGGCGTAGTTAGTTGGCTGCTGCCTGGGGCGGAGGTCAAACTCTGGATACGGCATAGAAGAGACGATTAGGGTGATCTCTTTGAAGTGCTAGTTCCTTGCAACAAAGGGGGGAAATTAGTTGCTTAAGGGGAAAAAATCAAATTACAGACTGGAAGTGAAGTATTGCGAGACTTTTTAATAGCAGCTTCATTCCTCTTTGTAGTTCCCATCGCATCCCTTATCCAAATTGCTTTTCTAGCTTTCAAGAAAGACGATCGGTGGGACGGGTGCTGAGAGCATTTTCATCCTTCTGTCCTTTCTGTTGCCTTTTAAAACAATCCACCCCTTTCTCATCACTAGGTGGCGTGTGGATGACGAGAAGTTAATTCCTCACCTTTCCTAAAACTGCCCTGCTGTAGGGACCGAGGGAGAGAAGCAATCTGCACCCAACTAATCGTTCTTATTAGAAGATCTAATTAGAACCAAAATTACCAATGGGGAAAGATATGTCCAGTAATTAGAAAAATCCATCGGGTTTTTATTTTGTAATCGCTACCGTAGTTTTTAAGGGTGTGGCTTTTTTAAAAACAGAGATTGTAAATTTAGGCAAATTGTGCATCTTTCAGTAAAAAGTACAGAAGTTAGTGATATGGTTTCCTAAATTTGAAATTCTGTTTTACTAGTATCGTGTAAGCAAAACGAATGCTTTGTATTTCAGAATTAAAATACTTAAAATAATCAGTCTTTTAAACTGAGTTTGCAAAAAGGTTGTTATTTCTCTTCTTCACTCATGTTTGATTTGGCTTAGTAATAACATGAATATCTATAAATCTATCATATAGTAATTTGCCTCCTTCACATTTCAGTATCTGAAACAGTGCCTTTTTAGCTAATTCTTTCACTGTTGTTATATCTCTGGACACTGCCTTAGAAGTCTGGCTTATAAGAAGGAGAGACAAATCACCACATCTGGCAAATCATTAAAAAGTAGGAAGTATAGCAAAGTCTAAAACGGTGTATATACTGTACTTTTAAGTGGACTTGGATGTTTTTAAATAGTATGGTTAACTTTTAACATTTAAAACTGTATTGTTTTGGATTCCTATTGAGTAAGAGTACTCTAGCATGAAAAATCTACACGTTCCCCTGAGAGAGATTTGAAAAAAGTGAGTTTTCTACATAAATTAAGATCTAAGGATCATGAAGTGTATAACCCATCTAATTTCTAAATTAGGAGAACTTTGGATCAGGAGGATCAAATCAAGCTTGCTAAAATAATGTTAAAGGAAAAGGAGCCCTTCCATTATTTTATTAGAAGTGTTATGATTCATATCTAAACGTTCAGTATATTAATCCTACATTTTTCTGTTGTCAGCAACATGTATGCAGAAGTAACAGTGCTTTTTTAAAAAAAAAAAAAGTTTGACTTCTACTGTTGGAGAAAGCTTTCAAAATCTTTAATATTTTGCCCTTTAGAAAGCCTGCATCATTGTGAGCTTTTTATAAAACAATGCTTTAACACTATGTTAATTATAAAAAAAGCAATAAGTTATTGATTATTCTTATAAAATGACTTGCTCTCCAATTTCCAACAGGTTGGTCAAGATATATGTAAGGGGCTTTAAATGTCAGTGATACCATTTCCCAATGCTAAATGAAAGGGCTTGCCTCTGATCTAGCGATGTCAAAAGGTAATATTATGACCACTAACAAAACATCTGATTGATGTTTTCATTAGTTCAGCAGCTTGTCATATAATAGTGAGGTCTCCTTTTTTAACAGCCTATAACAGTGGACAGCCTTTGCCTATAAAATGGTTAGCACTTTATTGTAATCTTTCCTTGTATTTTTGTTTTGCAGTTGTTGTTGTTGTTGTTTTTTACAAAATTAAACTGTGCAATCAGAACTCATACTCCCCTTTTCCCCACATACACACACACACGGATGAGGATAGGTTCCCTTAAATAACTCACTGAAATTTGACATTGCTTTAAAGATGCAACCACAAATATATTTAAAACCAGCTGAGTTGGAAGACAGGGTAGGTCAGGATATTTGGATAATTACATCTTGAAACTTTCACTTTTAAGTCATAAGTTTGAGGTCAAAAGTGATTGAAAGTAATGTCTTTCAGAGAACTCTGACTGTGTGAAATGTTTATGTTTCAGTCCAGTTCCTGTTAAATAGGTGCCCACATCACAGAAATGATGAAACTGTTCAGAAATAGTACCCTCAGAAGAGAAGCTAAGGATTTTACGGGTAAGCATATTCTACTGCCTTCTCATTCCAGCGTGAAATCCATTAAAAATATTACTGAGAGGCATTTCTTGAGAAACTTGAACATTACTTGTGTTCTAACTGTTCTGTGCATAGAGAATTTCAGTCTCCAGTATTCTTAATCCAGCACTTTCAGGAAGACTAATTTCATGTAAGTAAAAACTACCATATAATCAATTTGTCTCCTGAAGTCATAATCCTCTGTCTGTGACATCACTATCGGTTACTGGGAAATTGGCATGATGTGATAAAGAGGATTATGACTTCAAATAAGAATTAAGCAGGAGGAGCACTAAAGAGACAAAAAATCCCCAATAATTGAAATGGTGGAAGTGAATGGTGTTAAAGAATATAACAATAAAATATAAAATAAATTGCTTCTGAATAGTTTTTCAAAATTTTCTTATGAGGTGCCAAGAGGACTCCATGGATTAAGCAAATTAAAGCCTGTGATGCCAAAGAATTATTGCATTTACTTGTCGATTTTCTTTAATGCATTCTTGATATATTTCGAGTTTTGACACCAAAAGCTTTCTTTGGTACACAAAATCATACGGTCTGTCTCTTAATAATTGATTTAGTATTAAGTTAATACTCGAGCCTTAATGCACAAAATTATGATAAAAAACAATGGAATTATTTAAAGCCACATTGTCAGCTTTCCTGGGACAAGGTTATGGGGCTAGCAGCACCACTACCTCCTTTCTGGTCTCTCTGGCACCCCTTGAGGTGTGACCTATCTTGGGTTGGAGTCTTGTGATTCTTTTACTCTTAGGCCAGGACTTGGATACCAACAATTTATCCCCCTACAGGGCGCCTGCATTTCTTCCCTTCAGGATCTTGTGACTGACCAACAGCTTTCTTTAAAAAAAGTATTTTCATTTAGCATTTGCACAAAGCGTTACACAATAAAAGGATATATTTTTTTAAAAAGCCTACATGTTAAGAAGCCTCATCTAATGTGCCTCTTCATTTCAAACATTTCAGCATGGGCTTTCCTCTTAAATTACAGAAACAGAAGTGACCTGACTTACATTCTCCTAGAAAACCCAGAGATTCTGTGACCCATCTTGGTCACCATTCACAGTATGACCTACTGTTCTTCTCTCCACACCTCTGACAGTGAGGGTACATCTACACTACAAGGGGGAGTTGATTTAAGATACGCAAATTCAGCTACGTGAATAGCGTAGCTGAATTCGACGTATCGCAGCCGACTTACCCCGCTGTGAGGACGGCGGCAAAATCGACTTCTGCGGCTTTAGAGAGTCTCTTCATCTGGATCTGTGTTGTTGTTTTTTTCCCTAGTGAGCAGGAGCATTCATCAGGGTCTATCCAGGAGAATGCCCTCCTAATGGCTGCTCCATTGTTTGGGCAGCTAGACCTATTCAGTCTCAATGAATTCTAACCACCTTCCTCGTGACTGTGTCTCCCCTTTAGGTGAGGGTGTTGAAACTGTCTGATCTGATTTGAAGTAAAGCACATAAATCATATTTTGTGAAAAGAATTGAAATATACAATTAATACCATAGGCACTGACTCCATGGGTGCTCCTTGAGCACCCACAGAAAAAAAATAGTGGGTGCTCAGCAGCCACCAGCCACCCACCCATCAGCTGTTCAGCAGTGGGCTGGAGGCACTCCGGGGTGGGAAGAGGCGGAGAGAGGGTGGGGCCTCGGGGGAAGGAACAGGGTGGGGCCGTGCAGTGAAGCACCCTCCCAGAAAAATGGAAGTCGGCGACTGGGATTAATACAGATAATTATGGTCATATATCAGCACAATCTTCAGTTTCCTGACCTTATTAAAATCTAGTTTGTCTTTTGACTGTAGCCCTGACAGCAAGATCAGCAAAATATTTTGAATTGGATTATAATTTTTATAAAAGGGGGAAAAATAATGGAAAATTATTAAGCAAGACTCAGGTCACTCCCCAGAGATCCATGCAGGAAGGATAATCTGTGTGCATGGATTTACCACTTTCCATGTGGAAAAAGAATGGTTGAATCTGCAGCACTATCCCTGGATCTTGTAAATGGCCTTCTGTGGGGCAAGGGATTGATGTGTGGAGAGAAGGCATGACATAGTTAGGGGAAAATGCACTACATGCACTGTTTCCCCACTAATTCCTCAAGAAGTCTACTTGAATGTAACCACAATTAATTTTATACTCTCTTTCCATGATATAGAAACATCCCTTTCCCTGTTTAGGGTGAGCCAGAAGCCTCAGAGCTTCAGATGAACTTGGAGAATCTGCAGTTTCTGGGAAGCTGACTGCCTTGTCATTTCTGCACAGAGGTGAGGGAAAATCCCCTTCTCCCATGGATGGAGTAATCTGGAGGAAATTTCACTGAGGACAACCTCAAAGATCTTCCCCATGTTTTTCCATTAGAAGGGATGATCTGACCTCAAATATTTGCACTGCAGCTGTTCTCAACCAAGAAATACTTATTTAATCACTTTTCTATAATGTTTGTTACATACTGTGAGTTCTAGAATATTTTTGAAAACCAGAATAAATATTACACTTAATAAATGCATAGGAAATACTAGTTGAAACTAGTAATATCTTACCTAATAGTGAAAAGATAAAAGCAAACTTTTAAACTTTATCCACTGTATATAATGATAGATTAATAGATATTTTTAATTTTAAATGCATGTTATTTATCTGATATCATCTCTTCAAAAAGATATATAAGGCTCATTTATATACAGATTGGGGGGCCTGATCCCCTGGAGGGCAAGCATGCCATTAAGTTTCATAGATTCCAAAGCCAGAAGGAACCATTATGATCATCTAATCTGACCTCCAGTTTAACACAGGCCTTAGAACTTCCCCCAAAATATTTCCTACAGTATATCTTTTAGAAAAACATCCAATCTTGATTTTAAAATTGTCAGTGATGGAGAACCCACTCTGACCCTTGGTAAATTGTTCCAATGGTTAAATACACTGACTGTTAAAATTTTATGCCTTATTTCAATCTGAGTTTGTCTAGCTTCAACTTCCAGCTGTTGGATTGTGTTCATATCTTTTTCTGCTAACTTGAAGAGCCCATTATTACCTAGTTGTTCCCCATGTAGATGCTTATATACTGTAATCAAGTCACTGTTTAACCTTCTGTTTGTTAAACTATGTAGATTGAGCTCCTTGAGTCTCTCACTATAAAACAGGTTTTCTAATCTTTTAATCCTTCTCATGTCTCTTCTCCAAACCCTATCCAATTTATCAGCTGCAAGGGTCTATGAACTATAACCTGAGTCTACAGAGCCTGATGTTCCCACAGTGCCATTAGGAGACCATGCAGAACCCCAGGGACCACTGTGGAGAGTAGATGCCACAGTAAGTACCACCTGTGGGAGCCAGAGTGACAGTACTCTGCAACCCTCTATTTGGCCAAGTGCCCTATTTAACCCCCGGGGTTGGCCCACAAAGTTGAAACACAGACTTCGGCTGCTGTGGCTCCAGACTTCACTTTGTCTTCTGATCCCATCCTGACTCTGACCCTGACTTTTGCCTCCTGACTCTGGCCTGGTATTGTCTCTGCTCTCTGGCTCTGACCCTGATTCCTGCCTCCTGATTCCAGCCTGGTACTACCTCTGACCTCTGGTCTCTGACCTTAGCCTCATATGACCATGACTCTTGCTTACTGAACCTCCCCTGTGCGATTCATCTGACTCCTGTTCAGTGACTACAGTTCCTGATGTGCAGACCCCAGCAGAGCAGTGACTGGAAGGCCAAAATGTATGCCCTGGTCCCTTACATGAGCATAATTCCTGAATTGTGGACACCAGCCTTTGCCCAAGTTGTTCTGAACAGACTTGAAACCCTTGCAGACAGAATCCATTCTGAAGCGCAGTTTGGCTTCAGAACCAAAAGCTCTGCTATCGACATGGTCTTCTAGCTAAGATAACTACAAGAGAAATACAGAGAACAAAAAAGCCTCTTTACAAAGCAATTTCACAAAGGCTTTTGATCTTGTCAGTAGAAGCGGGCCTATTTGTGTTTCTAGAAAAAATTGGATGTCCCCCCAAGCTCTTTAGCAAGATTCAATCCAATATGATAGCTCAGACTCCAAGGCTTTCCAGATTCATAGAGGGGTCAAGCAGGGCTTCTTCTCCTTGCTACTGAAACAAGCTTTTGGTTTTTTAACTGAGGGAATCTACTTGCACACAAGATCTGATGGAAACCTGTTCAATCTTGCAAGACACCGATCTAAAATCAAGACTCAGGAGGCCCTCATTCAACACCTCCTCTTCGCTGATGATGCAGCAGTGACACTCCACCCAGAAGCCCATCTCCAAAACCTCATGGATAGTTTTTCCAAAGCCTGCCAAGACTTCGAGCTTACAATAAGTCTAAAAAAGATTAACATAATGTGCCAAGGAGTTGAGCAAGCACCCTCCATCAAGATCAACAACTATGAACTTGAAGTGGTGAATGAATTCACATACCTGGGGTCCACTATTGCAGTCAACCTTTCACTTGAAATGGAACTCAGCATCCGCATTGGAAAAGCCACCACAACAATGTCTAGACTGAACAATAGGGTCTGGCAAAACAACAAACTGACAGGACACAAAGATCTGTGTGTATCGTGCACGTGTTATCAGCACACTTCTGTATGGGAGCAAGGCATGAATCTTATACTCTTATCAGGAAAAGAGGCTCAACAGCTTTCATATGCATTGCCTCATCAAATCTTTGTAATCTCCTGGATGGATAGAGTCACCAACACTGAGGTGCTCAAGCAGGCCAGCATACAAACACTCCTCAAACCGAGATGCCTCCACTGGCTTGGACATGTGTGCTGAATGAATGATGGGTGCACCCCAAAGGATATCCTCTACAATGAACTGGCATCTGGAAAAAAGACCCAAAGGACACCCAAAATTGCATTTCAATGATTTGTGCAAGCGAGACCTCAAAGAAATGGACATGGCTGTGGATAACTGGGAAGATCACACTCAGTACAGCAGTCTTTGGAAACAAGAGCTATAAAACCAATTGAGTAAATTATTTACCTCTCAGGGGCGCATACCCATGGTCTCGCCTCAAGACTGAAGGATGCCTATTAGTAGTGGACAGCAGAAATGGACACCATATTCCATCAGTGGTTGCACCAGTGCCAAATATAAGTAAACTAACTTCTCTATTGCTTGATATTTATGCATCCCAGGATCACATTTGCTCTTTTTTGGTCACAGTGCCAGGCCAGAAGTTCACATTCAGCTGATTATCCACCATGATGCCCAAATCTTTTTCATAAGAACATAAGACTGGCCATACTGGATCAGACCAATGATTCATCTAGCCTGATATTAAGTTTTCCAAAAGTGACTGGTGCCAGATGCTTTAGAGGAAATTAACAGAGCAAGGCAAATTATTGCATGACCCATCCCCTTTTTCCAGTCCCAGCTTCTGGCAGTTGGAGGTTTAGGAATACCCAGAACATAGGGTTGAATCCCTGGCCATCTTGGCTAATAGCCATTGATGGACCTATCCTCCATGAACTCATGAATTTATCTCATTTTTTTTTTTTTAGCCAATTGTACTTTTGGCCTTCATGACATCCCATGGCAATGAGTTCCACAGGTTGAATGTGTGTTGTGTGAAGTACTTCCTTATGTTTGCTTTAAACCTGCTCTCTATTAATTTCATTGGGTGACCCCTGGTTCTTGTTATGTGAAGGGATAAATAACCACTTCCTTATTCACTTAATCTACACCATTCCTGATTTTATAGACCTCTATCATATCTCTCCTCAGTCTCTTTTCTAAACTGAACAGTTCCAGCTTTTTAATCTCTCCTTATACAGAGGCTGTTCCATACCCCTAATCATTTTTATTGCCCTTCTCTTTTTTGACCACCGCTGCACACGGAGCAGATGTTTACAGAGAACTAGCTACGATGACTCCAATATCTTTCTTGAGTAGTAACAGCTAATTTAGAACACATGATTTTGTATAGTTGAGATTATGTGCATTACTTTGCATTTATCAACATTGAATTTCATTGTCTATTTTGTTGCCCAGTCACCCAGTTTTGTGAGATCCCTTTGTAACTCTTCCCAGTCAGCTCTGGATTTAACTATCGTGAGTAATTTTGTATTGTCTGCAAACTTTGCCACCTCACTGTTTATCCCTTTTCCAGATCATTTATGAATTTTTAAACAGCATTGGTCCCAATACAGATCCTTGAGGACCCCACTATTTACCTCTTTCCATTGTAATAACTGACCCTTTATTTCTATTTTTTAACCCTGAGAGGAGCTTCCCAGGATAGAGTTCCCCCATCCTATAAGTATGGCCTACAATCTTTGTTCCTAGATGTATATATTTACATTTAGCCATATTGTTTGCTTGCAGCCATTTTACCAAACTATACAGATTGCTCTAGATCAGTGATCTGTCCTCTTCATTATTTACCATTTTCCACATGTTTGTGTCATCTGCAAACTGTCAGTGATGATTTTGTTTTCTTCCTGGTCAGTTGATAAAAATGTTAAATATCATATGGCCAAGAACTGATCCCTGTGGGACTCTACTTGATGATGATTCCTCGTTTATAGTTACATTTTGAGGCCTATCAGTTAGCCAGTTTTTAATCCATTTAATGTGTGCCATGTTAATTTTATATCATTCTAGTTTTTTAATCGAAATATCATGCGGTACTAAGTCAAAAGCCTTACAGAAGTCTAAATACACTATGTCAGCACTATTACCTTTATCAACCAAACTTGTAATTTCATCAAAAAAAAGATATCAAGTTGGTTTGACAATATCTATTTTCCATAAACCCATGTTCATTTGCCATAATTTTATTACAGTGTGTAACATGCTGGTGGGGATAGTCACAGATGTGAACCACTATATTATACCCCTGCCTCAGCAAGAATGAGATTTACTGGCAATTAGATTGTGTCAGCTCCCTGCCACAGCAGTCTCTCTTCCTCACCAGCAAACTTCTCAAGGGTCTCCTATCCCCAACCTTGCCTATTAGTGAGCAATCAGTGAACATCAGCCCATAAGCTCCTCCAAGATCTTCTCCGCAGTGCACAGACCCTACCACTGTGCATTCACGGAAGATATTAAGTTCACTGTTCCGTTGAAAAGTCAGTATTTCAAGGCTTAACTGGGGTAAATATAACCTTCCCTCCAAACACCACACTTAAGTGGTTTATAGTAAAGGAAAAATAAGTTATTAATAAAAGAGCATGGATACCAAGTAAAAGAGAGAAAGGTAGAGACAGTTACAAGCAAATCAAAGCAAAAACATATATCTAAAAGTCTAAAACTTAGTTTAGCAAGATACAGTCTTTGTTCAAAATAATTTCTCTCACTTTTCCAGATTTTTGCTGGCTGGCCTGGCCAGGACCCATCACTCAGATCAAATTGCTTGATTTCTTTGTCTCCTTAAGGCGAAGGATAAAGATGGAGTGTGACAGAGTACACTCACCCCGCACTATATGGAGAAAGGCTAACTCCTCTCTGTGGGCTGAGCAAGCCACACCCCCACATCCCTCTTGGGCATGCACCAGGTGCAGCACTAGTATAAAAGGGAGAAGCCTAGCACAGTCTGGGCTGACTGCTGAGGAGGAAGGATGCTCTTTGCTGGCTCCAGCCCAGGAGCAGCTGGAACCCCTGACCGCAGAAGCTGGAGGCGCCGAGACCCAGACAGATGTCCAAGTGCATGCGGGTGCCTGAGTGGGATCAGAGTCACTAGGAACCCCACGTGCCAATAAGCCCAGGGACCCTGACAAAGCCTCGATGTCAGCTCCAAAAGACATGGTGGGAAGTGACCCGAGGGGGATTAGCTATAGTCCTTCAGGAAAACGGTGTGTTTTGGTTGTAGTCCTGCTGACTCAGTGGTGGAACACTCTGCCATTGCTAGGGCCCTAGGCTGGGACCTGATGGAGCAGGGAGGGCCCAGGTCCCCCTACTCCAGCCCTCACCCACCCCTATGTGGTGGCCCACTTCCCCAACTGGCCACTAGGCCTTACAGCCCTGAGAGCCAGGGCGACTCTACTGGCTCTGGCCGCTAGGCTTTACAGCCCTGAGAGCCAGAGCGACTCTACTGATTCTGGCCACTAGGCCTTACAACCCCAAAAGGAGGGATAACTCATTTGGCTCTGACCATTAGGCATTATTGTCCTGAGGTCAACAGCAATCTGGCACTTACTCATGGGGTACACTTACCCCGCACTGGATGGGGGACTCCACCCCATCACATAGAGTCTCTCTCTTATATCCCCTCAGGGATGTGTTTGGTCTGGCCTAAACTATAGCTATATCAGTATGACTTATGGGTGTGAAAAATTCACATCCCCGAGTGACGTAGTTATAGCAGCCTATCATCAGTGTGTAGACAGCACTATGTTGGTGGGAGAGCATCTCCTGCTGACACAACTACCACCTCTCGGGGAGGTGGATTAACTAAGACAATGAGAGAGCTCTCTCCTGTTAGCTTAGTGTCTTCATTAAAGTGCTACAGTGGTGCATCTGCATTGGTGCCGATGCAGTGTTTTGAGTGTAGATTTGCCCTAACTCGTACTGGAGATTCAGTCTCCTGCATCTTTCTGGGGTTCAGGAGCCATGTTAATTTTGTCTCTTGAGCTCAGGATAACCATTGTTGGTTTAGTTCAGTGGCTTTGTTTACACCTAATATGTAAATTGATGTAAACCCACATTACTTTGTCTAGAACAGACCTGCTTATCATATTTTCCTTGCTGGGCTGTCTGGTCTTAAAAATGTTCTAGTCACATCATAGAAAGGGAACTAATAACTTCATATATAACACATGCATTTTACAATAATATTAATAACCAGTCTATTAACTTTCATATACCTCCCAAGGCATATTTTGTACAAATATTATTGCAGTAATGTGTAGGGGGTGAATACATCCTAGGGTCACATCCTCCTTCAGTTCTTTATTAATTGAGTCCCACAACAGCTGCTTCATTATTTTGCCTGAGATCCATGTCAGACCTATTATACCAGGGTCATCCCATTTACCCTTTTTAAAAATTGGCACATTAGCTTTCTTTCAGTCTTCTGAAATTTCCCCAGTGCTCCAAAACTTATTGAAAATCAACATTAATGGTCCAGTGAGCTCCTCAGCCAGCTCTTTTAAAACTGTTGGGTGCAAGTTCAACAGGCTTTGGACTAGGTCCATAGTGAAAAGAAGCTAAAGAGTGAATGAACATAGAAACTGAACCCTCTCAGCCTTTGGGGTGGTACCTTTTGATCAGAGTTGGGAAGTCTATATAGGAAATCCATGTAGTTTGCTAGACCTGTTCTATGCTAAAGGGCTGCAATTGCCAATGCTACAAGCCACATTTGAAGTGTGGTGAATGCAGTCTCTGGTGCTGTCAGCTAATCACATTTTCACTTGAAAATTATTTTTTAAAAACAAAACAAATAAAAGATCTTTATTTAGAATGTGCACCAACACTCAGAGCCACCCTCTTCTCTCACAGCAGTTTAACAAGCTATTAAAGTGCTTCATGCTGGAAAATCTCTGGTCCTAATAGGGATGGTTGTGGGCCCTTGGGGTGTCACCTGATGTGCTGAGACACCACTGAGCCTGTCTATTCTGCCAGACTGGATCCCCTTTACCTGGCCTTGATGGGTTAGGCTCACAAGCCTCTTCCAGCCAAGCACACAGGCAGGGCCACACCCAGCTACACAGAGAGACAGAGATCCACTCTGGAAAGATTCAGCCTTAGGGGCTTGCTCCAAAACTCTGGTGCCCACTCTCTTTAAGGAGTACAAACTCAAAGGTTTTATGAAATTTGCCTCCTCCCTCAATGTGGAGGGAGATATGCACAACTTCTTGCCCCCCCCCCCCCAGTTAGAAATTACATAAACTGGGTTATATTATAAACAAAAAATAAGTGTATTAACTACAAAAGGTGAATGTTAAGTGAATATAAGAGATAACAGACAGAACAAAGCAGATTACTGAGCAAATAAACCAAAGTATGCAAGCTAAGCTCAATATACTTAAAAAATAGGTTACATAATGTAATTTTTACCCTAAATGTTATTTTAGGCAGGTTGCATAGTTTCTGTGGTTCAGAGTTCCAGTTATATTTCTTTTCAGACTGGACCCCTATCTGAGACTCCCCCCTGGTCTTCCTCCTGCCTTCCCTTCAGGTGCATTTAGCAATCTTTCTTCTTGGGCAGACAGGCCATAGAGAGAAGGAGTCCTGTTTGCCTTCCTCCGCACCCTTAAGTAGGATTTACATAAGGCGGGAATCCTTTGTTTCCCAAACTTGACACACACACACCCCTTCTCTTCCAGTGGAAAGTTACAAAACGTCATAGAATCATAGAAGATTAGGGTTGGAAGAGACCTCAGGAGGACATCTAGTCCAACCCCCTGCTCAAAGCAGGACAAACCCCAACTAAATCATCCCAGCCAGAGCTTTGTCAAGACGGGCCTTAAAAACCTCTAAGGATGGAGATTCCATCACCTCTCTAGGTAACCCATTCCAGTGCTTCACCACCCTCCTAGTGAAATAGTTTTTTCCGAATATCCAACCTAGACCTCCCCTACTGCAACTTGAGACCATTGCTCCTTGTTCTGTCATCTGGCACCACTGAGAACAGCCGAGCTCCATCCTCTTTGGAACCCCCCTTCAGGTAGTTAAAGGCTGCTATCAAATCCCCCCTCACCTTTCTCTTCTTCAGACTAAACAAGCCCAGTTCCCTCAGCCTCTCCTCGTAAGTCAAGTGCCCCAGCCTTCCTATCATTTTTGTTGCCCTCTGCTGGACTCTCTTCAATTTGTCAACTTCCTTTCTGTAGTGGGGGGCCCAAAACTGGACACAATACTTTAGATATGGCCTCACCAGTGCCGAATAGAGGGGAATAATCACTTCCCTCGATCTGCTGGCAATGCTCCTACTAATGCAACCCAATATACCGTTAGCCTTCTTGACAACAAGGGCACACTGCTGACTCAGATCCAGCTTCTCGTAATCCCCATGTCTTTTTCTGCAGAACTGCTGCTTAGCCAGTCGGTCCCCAGCCTATAGCGGTGCATGGGATTCTTCCATCCTAGGTGCAGGACTCTGCACTTGTCCTTGTTGAACCTAATCAGATTTCTTTTGGTCCAATCCTACAATTTGTCTAAGTCACTCTGGACTCTATCCCTATCCTCCAGTGTATCTACCTCTCCCCGCAGCTTAGAGTCATCTGCAAACTTGCTGAGTGTGCAATCCATCCCATCATCAAGATAATTAATAAAGACGTTGAACAAAACCGACCCCTGGGGTACTCCGCTTGATACCAGCTGCCAACTAGACATTGAGCCGTTGAGCACAACCCATTGAGTCTGATAATCTAGCCTGCTTTCTATCCACCTTATAGTCCATTCATCAAATCCATACTTTTTTAACTTTCTGGCAAGAATACTTATCAAAAGCTTTGATAAAGTCAAGATATCCACTGCTTTCCCCATATCCACAGAGGCAGTTATTTCATCAGAGGAGGTAATCAGGTTGGTCAGGCATGACTTGCCCTTGGTGAATCCATGTTGACTGTTCCTGATCACCTTCCTCTCCTTCAAGTGCTTCAAAATGGTTTCCTTGAGGACCTGCTCCATGATTTTTCCAGAGACTGAGTTGAGGGTGACCGGTCTGTAGTTCCCCAGGTTCTCCTTCTTCCCTTTTTAAAAGATGGGCACTATAATTGCCTTTTTCCAATCGTCCAGGCCCTCCCCCAATCACCACGAGTTTTCAAAGATAATGGCCAATGGCTCTGCAATCACATCAGTCAATTCCCTCAGCACCCTCAGATGCATTAGATCTGGACCCATGGACTTGTGCATGTCCAGCTTTTCTAAATAGTCCTTAACCTGTTCTTTCACCACTGAGGACTTCTCACCTCCTCCCCATACTGTGTTGCCCAGGACTCAGTCTGGGAGCTGACCTTGTCTGTGAAGACCGAGGCAAAAAAAGCATTGACTACTTCAACTTTTTCCACATCATCTGTCACTAGGTTGCCTCCCCCATTTATTAAGGGTCCCACAATTTGTCCCAGGTAATGTTTAGTATCAGGTGACAAGGCCACCTGACTCTGTAGTATCACAGTGTCCATGAGTCAGTGGCAGTATGGAGCGTCTTCAGGAAGCTTGGGAACCTAAAGTTCAGCAAGACAGAGGATATGAAATCTTGTATCAAAAGGTACTTGCCTAATGGAACTCTAAACTCGTCTAGGTTGGAGCTGTTCTGTGAGCAGCGATCCAGAAGCAGTAGGAAGGAAATGACTGGTCTAACTTAAGGGCAGCAGTAGATCAGGAAACAGAGGACTGGATTCAGTAAGGGGATATGGGGGAGGCACTGAAATTTTAAACCAGCTTGGCAGCCTGGAGCCATTACAACTAAAATCAGGTTGATTCCTGCCTTTTTCACTATCAGTACGTAAGTATTCAAGGTAGAAAACAAATTAGTTTAAATTACAATAGCTCTCAGTTGACAAGACAATTTACATTTAAATCCCCTTTCATTTCTCTAAGACTGTCTCCCCTTCACTATCCGCCAAGTCCACAGGCCACTGTTCTCCCAGTCCATCCCATCCATAGCCCTGCACATTCTATGA
Source organism: Trachemys scripta elegans (assembly GCF_013100865.1). Lineage (NCBI taxonomy): Eukaryota > Metazoa > Chordata > Testudines > Emydidae > Trachemys > Trachemys scripta. Next base: position 43,288,411 of record NC_048298.1, read on the forward strand.
ACCTATTCTTGCTAAAGACAGTATATGACTGCTCACGTCTTCTGGGCTGATACTTTCTGGCAAAGATATCCCTAGGCTTGTTGCAGATTCTACAGCCTGCTATGCCACTACCCATTTGCCTAGTTCCACAATAGAAGCCCCACAGTTCTCCTCATATCCCCTGCATTGCAGAAGTGTTGAAGCAGATTGCTGGGTGGAGAAGCAGTAATAGCAAAATAGTGGAGTTATGTAGCACAAATAGGGAATGATGTGGTATCTGGGGAAGTTAGACAGTCACATAATCCCATGAGGCCTTAGTTTTAATAGTACTTTGGTTCCAATGTATGGTTAGAATCTTTTTAATGAAACTAGGTCTACTGGCCTTTGGTTGGGAAGAAGTGAAAGGGGTAGTGTGTTTTTTTATTCCAACTGCTGTTTGCACTGGTATGAGACACACTGACTAGAAAATGTGAAATAGTGATAAACTTACAGGAAACTTGGATCCTAACATCTTTCTTCACATAGCAAGCATTCTCCTTTCCAGAATGAGTGAGCCTATTATGATTCTTCCTAACCCATTACCTCTTTGCATGGAATTTGGTATATTGCCTGGTTTTCATATAAATTATAACTAGAGCTCTGTTTTTTTCAGTGTTAATTAATTTCATTTAGACATTTTTTGAGTTCTCTGTTGATGTCCAAAAATTGGGAGGTTTTTTTCTCTTTACATAATGTAAATGAGAAAATTTCTTCTGGTACTACCCAAAATTCTTGTCTAAATAGGATCTACTTTAATTTTTATTATATGTATAAAAATGACTTACATAGATTCATAGATTCATAGATTCTAGGACTGGAAGGGACCTCGAGAGGTCATCGAGTCCAGTCCCCTGCCTGCATGTTAGTTTAAACATTGTATCTTTGTTATTGAACCCCTGGTTTAATATTTAGTGCATTTCATATACCTCTCCCTGGCACTAGCCAGACATTTCTGATGACATATTTACCATAAAAAGCAGCTAATATTAAATACCAAATAATGTAATAAGAATGCACTTATTGTTATCCAAAGAGATTACAATTCTTCATAAATATGCTTTTTGACTACATTGAGATATTAATGTGATGGAAAAGGATGTAATTTCCATCTTCAAGAAAAATGGAAGTTTATGAGAAAAATGTAGTTTCCACTGGTAGATGGATAGAGAAAATTGTTGATGAAGAATTTTCAGTGCCACATTCAAGCATCACAATCATATACATATCAAAAATAAAACTAAAATGCAAACTGTTTAACTTGCTGTAATAAAGCATTGAATACATCTTCATGGATAGTAGCATGCTCCTTGCTTCCGTTCACAACTGTTTTTAAAATGCTTGCCCAGCATTCGCAGTGGACACAGGTAAAGTCAACACTTGCAATACAGAGCGAGTCAATTCAGGCCACTGTGGCTGTGTTCCTTTCCAGAAATCATGAATGGTTAAATGGGGGCTATTCAGAATTGCTACAGAATGGTATTCAGCAAATTGTGCTGGTATTTTTCATCTCTTGAGAAGTGATCAACAGAAATCTGTAGTTCGAAAAGTTCAGAGAAAATTCCACTTTTCAAAATGGATCAATTACTTGTGCTGTGTACCACAATGTAGTAGAGCTGTTCTCAAATCTCATCTCAGGAGATGAAATATTTCTAGCCAGAGAGGAATGCTATTGTCATACAAGGTCTTGTAAAACAAATGGAAGTTTCATTCTGTATCTTGTTGCTCTTCTAAAGGCAAGTGATTCAGCAAAGTACATATTGCTTCTCCAATTCAGAAACTCTTTTATGGTTTTGCTTTCAAAGAGAACCTTTGCTTTGACTCACAGATTATTGAAAATTTTATGTAAGTAGCATAACAAAGTCAGACCTGACATCTGGAAGGAGGGCTGAAGGCAGGTATATCAGATTAAAGCCCTATTTTCTAAGAACTGAAAGAGGTTACCTCAGGTTAATTATAGACACCTGATTCTAACTAAGTGACCTCTAAAAAATTCTAACCTGTGACCTTTAAAAATCTCTTCCACTGAGAGAAAAGGGATGAAGGAATGAGAAGCAAGCTGTAGACGGGTTATGGGCAGTGAGGGGAAAAGGCTTCTAGGTAAAGAGCTATTTTCCTCTATAAGGGGAAATCTTGCGTTTATTTCTGTTTGTGGAAAGGGCCTAGGTTCCCAGCATAGCTAGGCCCAGAGTTAGTTAGGTCCTGTCTATACTGGCAAGTTTCTATGCAGTAAAGAAGCTTTCTGTGCTGTAACTCCCGAGGTGTACACACTGCTAAGCCACTTAGTGCACAGAAACTGCACAGTTGTAGTGCTTTAGAAAAAACACCCCAACGAGAGGCTTACAGCTTTCTGCACTGGGGCTAAAGCGCTGCGGTGCCAGTGTAGACACCCTGGTTGATTACAGCGTTGCGACTGGCCTTTGGGAGATGTCCCACAATACCTGTTCTCGCCTGTCTGGTCATCAGTTTGAACTCTACTGCCCTGCCCTTAGGTGACTAACCGTCATCCCCACCCCGTAAATTCCTTTGGAATTTTGAAAGTCCCCTTCCTGTTTGCTCAGTGACGTGTGCAGTGGTCTCTGCGCGTTTTTCCAGGTGATCATGCCTGCTCCACACCCGAGGTGATCCCCCGCTTGGAGCAATGCCGAGCTGCTGGACTGCATCAGCATTTGGGGAGAGGAGGCTGTCCAGTCCCAGCTGCACTCCAACCATAGGAATTATACCTACGGACAGATTTCACAATGCATGACAGAAAGGGGCCATGTCTGGGACGCATTGCAGTGCAGGGGCAAAGTGAAGGAGGTGCAGAATGTCTACCACAAGGTGTGGGAGGCAAATCGCTGCTCTGGTGCTGTGTCCAGGAGCTGCCGGTTCTACAAAGAGCTGGACACGATACTTGGCAGCGACCCCACCTCCACTGCGAAGACCACTGTGGATACTTTGGTGGCTCTCATGCCAGTCGAGAGTGGACTGAGCCAAGAGGAGGAAATCTTGGATGAGGATGTGGAGGGGGGAGGGGACCTAGAGTCACAGGATGACTCGGAGGTCAGAGATGCATGCAGTAGGAACTCTTTTCTACCTCGGAGGAGGCTAGCCAGTCACAGCTGTCGAATGTTGATGAAGTGGATTTGATTTTGGGAATCGCTGAAGCAAGTTGCTAGGGGCAGGAGGGTTGCTGCAGAAAGCAGGCTTGTCTCCTACCGCATGCCTAGTCTGAGCAGCAGAACAGGCTGTTGATAGACTCCCTCACTTCACGGGAATCTCCCTCAGAGATCTCCAGAAAACTCTCATGGAGATACTGGGCAATCTGCTGCCGCAGGTTCTTCAGCAGAGCTGCTTTGTTTCTTGCCCCATGAATGGTAACTTTCCTGGGCCATTGTGCTGTCATATGGAGGGGAGGGGAGGAGAACCATTGCTGCACACAGGCGAGCCACATAGGGGCCAGGGCGGAAGCCACAGTCTTGGAGAAGACCCTCCCTTGATTCCCTGCTCACCCTCGGCAGCAAGATATCTTCCATAATGATCACATTCTGTGGAAAGCATGGGGACAGGAATGATTATCAGGCCCCCGCTACAGTGCTGGCTCTCCTCAAGAGCCATGTGCCCGGTGCACAGCAGGGTCCGGGAAGAGTGATTTACCCTGCCCCTGCAGCTACTCACCACAGTAGGGTGAGTAGCTGGGTCTCGTGGCTCATGTGTGCTTGCCTGGGGTCAGCCAGTTAGTGACAGGTATGTGAGTACTGGCTGTGTTTTAAATCCCTGAATCAGTGTTCTCTGTGTTGCAAACAATACTGCTTCTGTAAAATGTTGTATTTGGACTTCACAGAGTCCCAGCCTCCCTCTTTGTTATTGGCAGCTGAACGGCTGCACAGAATTAGAAAGCGGCCATGAAGAACTAAGGAGGACTTTCTGCATGATGTTATGATGAACTCTGCCTCCGAGAAACAGGAATTGAAGGAGTGGCAGGACAGTGAGAAGAGGGACCGAAAGGAGAACGCAGCGTGCCAGAATGAAGCCACAGAGTGGCTCTTAAAGATTATGGAGCACCAAGCAGACACACTCTACGTGATATTAGCTCTTCAAACTGAGCAGCTCTGCGCCCGCCCTCCCCTGCAGCCGTTGTCGCAAAGCCCTTTCCCATGTGCCCCCTAAACACCGCCAACACACTCTTACTCCTGGCTCCAGTCTATACCCGTGGCATTTCACTCCTCCCCCCTCACATCCAGCACTGCGGACTCCTACTACCCACTGCACTCAACACCCATCCCTCTGCAGTTTGGCCCTGCTGGAGTACAGTACCCGCTGCATTGTACTCCAAAGGAGAAGGTTGGATATGATCCCTGGACATACACAAATCTTTAGCCATCCTGGGACCACTCCTCTTCCTGGGGCCTTTCCTTCCCCTATTCCCCCCACTGCTGGTGGGTTTTTTTTTTGTTTTGTTTGACTCTCTCCTCTGGTTATTGTTTTGTAATAAAAGAATTGTGTTGGTTTGAAAGCAATCTTTATTCTATTAATTGAAAGCAAAAGGAGCCCTGCAAAGTAACATACAATTATGTTAAACCCACATATTGCATCATCTGTACCAATCACAATCACCTCCTAGCATTACAAGTACTGCACTCCCGAGCATAGCAACAAATATTAGTGGCTTTCAGCTTCAAATTGCTGCCTCAAGGCATCCCTGATCCTTATGGCCATGCACTGCGCCCCTCTAATAGCCCAGGTCTCTGGCTGTTCAAACTCAGCCTCCAGGCGCTGAGCCTCAGCGGTCCAGCCCTGAGTGAAGTTTTCACCCTTTCCTTCACAAATATTATGGAGCGTACAGTACAGCATGAGGCTATAAGCATAGGAATATTGTCGTTGGCCAGGTCCAGCTTCCCATAGAGGCAGTGCCAGCAGGCTTTTAAACAGTCAAAAGCACACTCAACAGTCATTCTGCACTTGCTCAGCCTGTTGCTGCTGTCAAATTGCACTGTGTATGGCTTCCTAAGCCACGGCATTACGGGGTAGGCAGGGTCTCCCAGGATCACAATGGGCATTTTGACTTCCTCTATGGTGATCTTGTGGTCTGGGAAGAAAGTCCTTGCTTGCAGCTTCCTGAACAGGCCAGATTCATAGATTCATAGACTCTAGGACTGAAAGGGACCTCGAGAGGTCATCGAGTCCAGTCCCCTGCCCTCATGGCAGGACCAAATACTGTCTAGACCATCCCTGATAGACATTTATCTAACCTGCTCTTAAATATCTCCAGAGATGGAGATTCCACAACCTCCCTAGGCAGTTTATTCCAATGTTTAACCTGACAGTTAGGAACTTTTTCCTAATGTCCAACCTAAACCTCCCTTGCTGCAGTTTAAGGCCATTGATTCTTGTTCTGTCCTTAGAGGCTAAGATGAACAAGCTTTCTCCACCTCCTTATGACACCCTTTTAGATACCTGAAAACTGCTATCACGTCCCCTCTCAGTCTTCTTTTTTCCAAACTAAACAAACCCAATTCTTTCAGCCTTCCTTCATAGGTCATATTCTCTAGACCTTTAATCATTCTTGTTGCTCTTTTCTGGACCCTCTCCAATTTCTCCACATCTTTCTTGAAATGCGGTGCCCAGAACTGGACACAATACTCCAGCTGAGGCCTAACAAGCGCAGAGTAGAGCGGAAGCATGACTTCTCACGTCTTGCTCACAACACACCTATTAATGCATCCCAGAATCACGTTTGCTTTTTTTGCAACAGCATCACACTGTTGACTCATTGTGGTCCACTATAACCCCTAAATCCCTTTCTGCCATACTCCTTCCTAGACAGTCTCTTCCCATTCTGTATGTGTGAAACTGATTGTTCCTTCCTAAGTGGAGCACTTTGCATTTGTCTTTATTAAACTTCATCCTGTTTACCTCAGACCATTTCTCCAATTTGTCCAGATCATTTTGAATTTTGACCCTATCCTCCAAAGCAGTTGCAATCTCTCCCAGTTTGGTATCATCTGCAAATTTAATAAGAGTACTTTCTATGCCAATATCTAAGTCGTTGATGAAGATATTGAACAGAGTCGGTCCCAAAACAGACCCCTGCAGAACCCACTCATTATACCTTTCCAGCAGGGTTGGGAACCGTTAATAACTACTCTCTGAGTATGGTTATCCAGCCAGTTATGCACCCACCTTATAGTAGCCCCATCTAAGTTGTATTTGCCTAGTTTATCAAAAGGTACATCATGCACCTTTCCGGACCAGCCTGTGTTAATGTCTCTGAAACACCCATGGTGATCCACAAGCGCCTGGAGAACCATTGAGAAATACCCCTTGTGATTAATGCACTTGATGGCTAGGTGGTCTGGTGCCAGAATTGGAATATGCGTGCCATCTATCACCTCTCTGCAGTTAGGGAAGCCCATTTGTGCAAAGCCATCTACAATGTCATGCACGTTACCTAGCGTCACGGTCTTTCGGAACAGGATGTGATTAATGGCCCTGCAGACTTCCATCAACATGAGTTCAATGGTAGACTTTCCCACTCTGAACTGGTTAGCAACCAATTGGTAGCAGTCTGGAGTAGCCAGCTTCCGCAGTGCAATCGCCATACGCTTCTCCAACGGCAGGGCAGCTCTCATTCTTGTGTCCTTGCGCCGTAGGGCTGGGGCGAACTCATCACACAGTCCTATGAATGTGGCTTTTCTCATCTGAAAGTTCTGCAGCCACTGCTCATCATCCAGACGTGCATCACAATGTGATCCCACTACTCAGTGCTTCTTCCCAAACCCAAAAGCGGCATTCCACTGTGGTTAGCACCTTCATGAATGCCACAAGCGATCTCGCGTCATAGCTACTACGTGTGGTGAGATTAATGTTGCACTCCTCTTGCCTTTGTAGTTTAAGGAATAACTCCACTGCCACTTGTGATGTGTTAGTCAGAGAGAGCAGCATATTGGCCAACAGTGTGGGATCCATTCCTGCAGCCTGAAGAGGCAGGGCGCACAGTACACAAACCATTGAAAGATGGTGCCAAATGCAAATGGAAGCACAGGGATTGCTGGGATGTGAAGCAAAGCATCATGGGGCATTGGGACAGGATCCAGGATGCCTTGCGACCCTCTCCGGCTTCCCACAACTCTTAGTGACAGAAGAGGAAGAGATGCTCTGTGGGATAGCTGCCCAGAGTGCACCACTCCGAATACCGCTGCAAGTGCCGCAAGTGTGAACACGTTATTGCACAGGCAGCTGACAGTGTAAACACACAACAGCGGTTTCTCTTCAATGCTCTCTGAGCAGTGCTGTAACTCCTGGTGCTGTAACTCTGCCAGTGTAGACATGCCCTTAGAGAGGGAGGCTAGTGACTGGTAGCTGAAATAAGAAGAGGCAGTACCCCAGTGGGGGTTATGAAATGTAATTTTTTTGTTTTTGTTTAAAGAAGTCCTCAGGTCAAACCTAAGGCCTATCCTGTAAATATTATAAATAAACCAATGTGATGTATTGAACCCCTGGAGTGGGACTGATTTACCCCAGCCCTCCTCAAAACCAGAGGGAAAAACACTAAGCACTGACATGACAAAAGAGATGCGCTGTCACAGTAGGCATTTTCAATTTCCAAGCACTTTCAGTAAAAAAAAACCCCAACATATTAAGAGACAAAACTGTTTGTTTTTCTTTACATCATTGGCCACATACTTTCACAAAGATTCTCATTTCTTACCTCTGGCAGGTGAACTTCTGAGAAAAGTAGTAAGTGGACATCACATTTGATCAGAACACTTTTTGCCTCAGTAACTGAATACTAGCGGCTCTGTGTGACAACCTTGGGTTACTTTGGAAATAATCAAGGGTTCAACCCTGACACTGTGACAGACAGCAATGAACTATCTTTTGACATCAAATGCATATTTAAAAAGAGCTCCAGAATGCATTACAAAAGCTACTACGTCTTGGAAAAGTTTTGAATATTTGAAGCCTTCTTTTATGATATCATCCCGCAAATGATGAGGGTCACAAAGAACAAATGGGTTGAATTCTGGCTTTGCAATTTTCAAATCTTCACATAGTTTTTGATGCAGTTTGCTGAATTGCTGCAAAAACATACGACATGTTTACTCAAAACCAGATACAAGTAATGATCCATTGTACAAGCCAGGAAATGGCAACAATAATAGCCGCCATCAAAGTTAGTGGAATAATATTGAGACAGCTGGGGATTTCTCCACTTTGAATATCTATAGTGATGTAAGAAGCATCCCAGAGACACCATCATAAAATGGAGGGGGGCATAAAGTGAAAGGCATCTAGAAATTGAGGGTCAGCCTTTGGCAAGTGATGTCCATGAAACAGCAGATCCCTTCTGCGGCTGGGGGTACACTGGGAAACTGTTCAGTGGCAATAGGCAACATCTATTAGAAAAGAGAGTTTAATTTGAAAATGTAAAGTCTACGGTGGCATCTTCATGTTTATTTTCTGTATAACTTGCATATATTTGCTATTCCTCACTATTTTATCTTTGAAGCTGTGATTTTTCTATTAAACAAACCTTTTGATATTAACCCCAGGCAGGTATTTAGTGTGCAAAGTGGCGCGTGGTTGCCAAAGTAAGTTGGTGTCTGGGAGGCTGGTTTCACGCCTTTGGGGGCGACAAACCAGAGGGGGAAAGTCCTAGTGTCTAATACTTAAAAATGTGGGGTGGACAGATTTGGGGCAAATTGGAACTGGAAGGGCTGTTTGTGTCACCCTGCAAGAAGTAACTAGGCTGGTGGAGGCCAGGGTAAGACCTTGTGCTTGTGGACAGACTACTGGTGTCAAGGCTCTGAACCAAAACTGCATAGCATATAGACACTCAAGGTTACAGAAGGCAGTGCTAGAACTCCTTACTGGTCTGGGTGATTCCCAAAACATCACAGGAAGCTATTCCAGAACCTCATTCCTCTGATGGTTAGAAACCTAATCTCCAGCCTAAATTTGCTCATGGCCAGTTTATATCCATTTGTTTTTGTGACATTGTCTTTTAACAAAAATAGGCTTCACCCTCTCTGGTATTTACCCCACTAATGTATTTACAGAGAACAATCATATCCCCTCTCAACCTTCTTTTTGCTAGACTAAACATGCCAAGTTCCTTTAGGCTCCTCTCATAATATAGGCCCACCATTCCCCTGATCATCCTAGTAGCTCTTTGTACCTGTTCCAATTTGAATTAATCTTCCTTGAACATGGGTGACCAGAACTGTACACAATATTCCAAATGAAGTTGTATCAGTGCCAGGGCCGGCTCCAGTGTTTTCGCCGCCCCAAGCGGCAAAAAAAAAAAAAAAAAGCCATGATTGGCAGGACTTTAGCGGCAGCTCTACTGCTGCCGCTTCAATGTTCGGCGGCAATTCAGCGGCAAGTCCTTCCCTCTGAGAGGGACTGAGGGACCCGCCACCCGTGCCGCCCCAAGCACCTGTTTGCTGCGCTGGTGCCTGGAGCCGGTCCTGATCGGTGTCTTGTACAATGGCATTAATAATTCTCTGTCTCTACTGGAAATGCCTCTCCTAATATGTCCTATGATTTCATATGCCTTTTTAACAGCCGCATCACATTGGTGGCTTATAGTCATCCTGTGATTGACCTAGACACCCAGATCTCTCTCCTCTTCTGTTGCTTCCAACTGAGGAGCCCCCAGCTTATAGCAGAAATTCTTATTAGATCCTAAGTGCATGACCATGCACTTTGTACTAGTGAATGTCATCCCATTTCTATCACTCCCATCTTCATGGCCATCCAGATCTTCATGTACAATATTCCAGGCCTCCTCTGTATTGATGATGACACCAAACTTTGTATCATCAGCAAATTTCATTAGTGCACTCCTCCTTTTTGTGCCAAGGTAGCTAATAAAAATATTGAATAAGATTGGTCCCTAGATCCTTGAGGAACTCCACTAGTAACACTTCTCTACAGCCAAAATGCTTCTGAAATAAATGTAGTCAAACTTTACTAATTCTGGGTCACTGAGAACGAAAATGATGCTTAAAATTGTTGATTGGCTCTAGTTTTCAAGATATGCTATTGGGTCAGTATATACGATCCTTGACTTGTTAATGGTGGAGGATAAGTGAGTTATAAAGGGAAGGGATCTCCATTTAAACCAGAAATGACTAAAATACATCTTTGACTGGATCTATGAATAAATCTATGACTGGGTTTGGATAGTAATTGCTTTTTAGGCAAAACAATGAATGATGCAATCTGAAGCTGGTATTGCATCATACATGATATGAATTGCATCATGTTATTCCTACAAGTCATGGATGATGCAATCATAACGAAGCTTACATCACTCTGCTGAACAAATTGCCCTATATCAGCTCTAGAAATCATACAGTGTCATGCTCTCTTATTTGTCAGTGTTTGATTTTGCAAAGGGACACATTTCTGTTTAGCCAAAGTGAGCAGAGATGCCTCGTACTTGTGTGAACAGTGCAGATAACTTCTGCTATGTATGTGGTGAAGTGACTTTTGCATCCCAAAAGCGCAGTATAACAACTATGGTTAAGAAAGCCTATCACCTTTATTTTGGCTGCAAAATTGGAGATCAGGACAAGAGGTGGGCCCCACACATATGCTGCAACACTTGTGCAACAAATCTTCGCCAGTGGTTGAACAGGAAAAGGAAATCTATGCCTTTTGCAGTGCCAATGATTTGGAGAGAGCCAACAGATCATACCAGCAATTGTTACTTCTGCATGGTGCCTCCAGTTGGGAAAGGTGTGTCAAAGAAGAAAAAGTGGACTGTGCATTATCCAAACATTCCATCACCTATACGCCCAGTACTCCACGGAGAAGGACTGCCGGTTCCTGATGCACCAGAATCATTCTCACTTGAGTCAGACGAGGAAGAGGAAGAGGATGAAACTTCTGGTCCTGAACCATCAATGTCACAGGACCCACATTTTCTCCCATCCTCCTCCTCTGAACCACAGCTCATAACACAAGGTGAACTGAATGACCTTGTCAGGGATTTGGAACTACCCAAGAGTAAGGCAGAGCTGTTGGGCTCCAGACTACAGCAGTGGAATCTCCTGGCAGGTGATGTTAGGGTTTCCATGTTCCGTGACCGTCCAAAGGATCTTGTCCCATTCTTCTTCATGGAAGGTGATCTTGTAGCCTGCAACAACATTGATGGTGTGATGGCAGCCCTCAACATCGTTCACGATCCAGATGAGTGGAGACTGTTCATTGATTCATCAAAGACGAGTCTTAAAGCTGTTTTACTGCATAATGGCAATGTTTTGCCATCAATTCCAGTTGGTCATGCAGTCCATATGAAGGAAACCTATGACAACATGAAACAACTTTTGAGGTGCATAAACTATGACCAACATCAGTGGCAGCTTTGTGGCGATTTGAAGGTTGTTGCTCTCTTGCTTGGTCTGCAGACTGGATACACAAAAGTACTGCTGTTTTCTCTGCGAATGGGATAGTCGTGTAAGAGATTCCCACTACATCAAGAAAGATTGGCCACTCCAACAGTCATTGGAGCCTGTGTTCAGCATCCACCACTTGTTGAATCAAGGAAGATTTTGTTACCACCCTTACACATCAAGCTGGGTCTGATGAAGAACTTTGTCAAGGCCATTGACAAAACACAAGCAGCTTTCAAGTACCTCCATGGAAAATTTCCAAGGTTAAGTGAAGCTAAGATAAAGGAAGGTGTCTTTGTTGGTCCTCAGATTTGTGAACTTCTTCGAGATGATGCATTTGACCATGCACTGCGTGGCAAGGAAAAAATGGCACGGAAAGCCTTTCAGTTAGTGGCAATAAATTTTCTCGAAAACAACAAGGCAGACAACTACAGGTTGTTGGTGGAAAACCTCCTCAAGGCATACAAAAGCCTTGGTTGCAACATGTCACTAAAGAGACATTTTTTGCACTCTCATCTAGATTTTTTTCCACCGAACTGTGGAGCAGTGAGCGACGAGCACAGCGAGCGATTTCACCAGGACATTGCAACAATGGAGAAATGCTATCAGGGCAAATACAGCCCATCAATGCTTGCAGACTATTGCTGGACAGTGACAAGAGATGCTCCATTTAATGAATACAAGAGACAAGCCAAGAAGCACCGAGTGGACACTGAATAAGACTAAACTATGTACATAATAGTTTTTTGCCTTTTGTTTCATAATAAATTTTATTTATATAACCCTTTTGCTGATTTTTAAAGTGTTACATAAACAGGACAGGTGAAATATTATCATGTAAAGCAACCATAAACACATGAAAAGACCTAGGTTTACAATTTATGATTAAAACTCTACTATCTACACAATATACATAGACATAAAATGTAAAAACTTAACTATCTTAGAAACAGTAGCCAATCAGTTGTTTTAATTGTCATATTTGAATTCAGCACATCAAAATACATAATAAATAGCACATTTTATCTCTGAAGCAGATGACTTCTCAAAAATTGTAGACCAGTGTAATCTTCCTCCAGTCCAGTAATTCACCTTTCAGCATAACCCATTGCTTTCTCCCCTTTAGCAAGCTCCACCTTACAATGTTTTTATTGATCCCCATCTTCCCTAATTTAACTAGTAATTTCCCATGTGGTACCATGTCAAATGCTTTACTGAAGTCCTAGTGTATTAGATCTACTGCACTTCCCTTATCTAACCACCCCCCCCCACACACACACACACACAGTTCCCACCTCCCTCACACAGTTATTTTCTCAGAGAAGGAAATCAGATGAGTCTGGAATTATATAGCTTTGGTAAACCCATGTTGTATTACATCCCCTTTATTATTTACTTCTATTAATTTAATTATTCTTTCCTTCATAATTTGTTCTAAAGTCTTGCATACTACTAACAGGTCTGCAATTGCCCAGAACACTTCTTTTCCTTTTCTTAAATGTAGATATGACATTAGCTGTTCTCCATTCATATATATAGTACTACCTCCAAATAGATACATTTATTAAAAATTCTTGCTACTGGACTAGCAATCTCATGTGCCGTTTCTTTCAGTAGTCTGGGATGGAAATTATCTCATACCCATAGTCTTGAGCACATTAAACTCTTTAAGTTTTTCTTCCACCTCAGATATGGTAATTTCCATTTTTAGATACTCATTTCCATTAGCTGTACTGCCTTCGTGCACATGTTCCATGTTATCATCCTTACTGAAAATCGAGACAAACTATTTATTTAGGGTTTTGGCCATTCCTAGATTATCTTTAATACCTTTCCCATCTACATTGCATAGTGTCCAAACCTCATCTTTCCGTATTCTGTTTTCATTTATATGTAGCACCTCTATTCACCTGGTTTCCTCTTGTAGCGCTAATCTCCTTATGGGTTTTGATGGCCTGGGTTCTTCTGGATCCCACCTCCAGCTGAGCAGGGGAAAACTTCCTTAATTTTTTCCCAAATGAATTTTTTGGTGGTGCCTCCAACCCACTCGCTCCTTCCTGGCAGGGTCACCATGGCAGCTTGGAAGGAAAATTCTAACCACAGGGTAACCCCCACTTACTTGTCAGATAGTTGGAGACTTCGAAGTAATAACACAAACACATACAATATATTTTAAACACTAATTATATTAAACTGGAGGTAAATATAACATAATCGGGTAAAACACTACACTCAGTCACCAGTGCCTATGCCAATAATACCCGATTTCCCCTGCCATGTGACCTGATATAACTAATGCAAAAATTAGTGTCCCATTGGTTGTGTACTTTGTAGGGGCCCTTGTTGACCTGTGACCATGATATCTTCTTTAGCAGCAATTAACAACTTGGCTGACTTGGTTTAATATAGTCCAAGAGACACACATGGGACAAGATAGTAAAATCTCTCCACAGGTTTTATAAGCAGCATGAAATAAAATCCCCAAACCCTTACTCCTGGCTTGAGGACATAGTTCAGTGAGTACAGGGTCTCCCAGACAATTTCCCTGACTATCTAACTAGAAGATGGTGCACTCAGAGCTCCATGAATGATCCTCAGGTTCAGAGGTGAATCTGGACTCCTCAGTCACTGCAGAGGGGCTGATGATCACTGGTGGCAGGCATCCTCTTCATGCAGGCATCAGGCTGCTTCTGTTCCCAGGATTTCCCCTCACCAAAAAAGGATGCAGGGCTCAAGGTGAGTTACAAGCACATAGAGAGCCAGGAACCTAGGTAAGCTCCTTGAGGGTTACATATATATCGCTAAAAAAACTCTTATTATTTATTTTAATTTCCTTGGAAAGAGCCAATTCAGCTAGAATTTTAGCAACTCCCACTTCATTCCTACATTTTCTAATCTCCATAATCAGCATTCTTTGCTGATCAGCCCCCTTTTTTTAGTCTCTCTGCTTACTCCTTACAGCCGTTTTAAGATGGCTATTCATCTAGCTGGGTCTGGAGACTTCCCTTTGAAGTCTTTCCCCTTGCTTGGGTTGCAAATTTCAAATAGTTTTTCTATAATTGATTTGAACTAATTCCAAGCTTTCTCAACATTTATGTCCTTGAGTTCTTCAGTCTCAATGACTTTTTTTAACTAATTCCCCAAAGTCTGCCATTTTGAAATAAAAAAATCAGCATTGACAAACTGTTTTTGTTTATCCTTCTATTTAATTTAAATTGAATCTATTCGTAATCACTTGATACAAGGTTATTTCCCATGACCAGATTTTCTATGATGTCCTCACTACTTATCAAAACCAAATCTAAAATTGCATCACCTTTTACTCAGCTAGTGACACTCTAATGAAGAAAACTATAGTCTATCACCTCCAAGAATAAGTGGGCCTGTACAGTATTAGTGGCATTTATTCTCCAGTATATATGTATATAAGGACCTAGGGGTTACAGTGGACGAGAAGCTGGATATGAGTTGACAGTGTGCCCTTGTTGCCAAGAAGTCTAACGGCATTTTGGACTGTATAAGTAGGGGCATTGCCAGCAGATCAAGGGACGTGACCATTCCCCTCTATTTGACCTTGGTGAGGCCTCATCTCGAGTACTGTGTCCAGTTTTGGGCCCCACACTACAAGAAGGATGTGGAAAAATTGGCAAGAGTCCAGCGGAGTGCAACAAAAATGATTAGGGGGCTGGAGCACATGACTTATGAAGAGAGGCTGAGGGAACTGGGATTGTTTAGTCTGCAGAAGAGAAGAATGAGGGGGGATTTTATAGCTTCTTTCAACTACCTGAAAGGAGGTTCCAAAGAAGATGGATCTAGACTGTTCTCAGTGGTAGCAGATGACAGAACAAGAAGTAATGGTCTCAATTTGCAGTGGGGGAGGTTTAGGCTGGATATTAGGAAAAACTTTTTCACTAGGAGGGTGTTGAAGCACTGGAATGGGTTACCTAGGGAGGTGGTAGAATCTCCTTCCTTAGAGGTTTTTAAGGTCAGGCTTGACAAAGCCCTGGCTCGGATGATTTAGTTGGGGATTGGTCCTGCTTTGAGCAGGGGGTTGGAATCGATGACCTCCCGAGGTCCCTTCCAACCCTGATATTCTATGATTCTATGTGGGAAATTAAAGCCCCCCGTATGACACAATTCACAGATATTTTTATCTCATTAATAATATTAAAGAGATCACTATCTGTTTCCGAGTCTGACCCTGGAGTCTATAACAGATCCCTAACACTATCCCAACAGATAATCTCTTTTACAATCCTTCCCCAAACAGATTCTGTACTGTCCATACCATCACTTTGTATTTCTTCACATTTATTGCTTCGTTGATCTACACTAACCCACCACCTTTATCTCTCTCTCTCTCTCTCTCTCTCTCTCATAAACAGCACCTACCCTTCAATATCTATATTCCAGTAATTAGTGCTATCCCACCATGTTTCCATAATCCCTATAACATCTGGTTTGACTCCCTGCACTAATAGTTCCAATTCCTCATTTTATTGCCCAGACTCCTGGCATTCATATACAAACATTTCAGTTGTTTTCCTCAGATCTCACTCAGTTTTCTAGCTTGTCTTGTTCCATTATCCCTTACTATATCTTCATTTAGCTGATTTTCCTCCTCCTGTATATTAAATTCAGGCATGGAGATTTGGAGACTCTCCCAAACTTCTCTTCTCATCTCCTAATTTAAAGCCTTTCTTATTGATCATGCCAGCCTTGATTCCAGAAAATTAATACCCCAGGTACTCAAGTGGAGTCCATCAGTTGAGACGAGTCTTTTGTGAATGCCTTCCAATGGTCAATCATCCCAAAACCTTCCTCATAGCACCAATCCTTGAGCCTTCTGTTCATCTTCATTACAGTGTGATGCCTTTGCCCTCCTTCTCTAGGGACTTTAAATATTCAGCTAAAAAGCAGCTGAGCTTCTACTTCTTTAAACATCTTACACAGCCAAGCATAGTCCTCCTTGATCCATTCCAGGAGGAATCTAGCAATGTCACATGCCTCAAACTGCATCACAATCAGTGTATTTTTCTCTGCTGCCATCAGAATTTTCTTCAGCCTCACATCCGCATCTTTGCAGACAGCATGCACTTCTGTGCTCTGGATCCAGTCTGGAGACAGGCCTGTTGATTTTTCTGAGTATGGCGTCCTTAATTACAAAGACCTGTCTCTTCCTGGTGTTGGTATGAATCTGGTTTGTATTCTCTCTTGCAGTCCTCTGTATATCATCCTCATATTTCTTTAGGCTCTGGTCCCTGGCTACCTCCATTATTTTTTCTCTTCTGCAGGAACTGGCTTCCCTTGAGATCATGATGAACATCAGCAGTATCTCTGAGCACTTTCAAATCCCATTGAAGATAGTGAGATCTGAGGATGTTCAATGCCTTGCAGGATAGGGCCCTTATTTATCAGTAAGGAAGATAATCAGAATGGGTCATTACTATTAATTAAATCCCTTGAGCTATCATCACCATTTACTTCAGCAGCAGTATGAGTTGTAAATTTCCTTATGTTGCCCCATCGTCAAAATTCCAACGCAGTATTCTACCACATATGGTTATATAGCTTTTCAATAGAAAGATTTATTGACATTGAAGCATTGAATTAGTGTCTTTCATCACTAAATTTTTATATTAACCGAAAACATATTTCAGCTCTGCCCAACAGATACATATGCATCTCTACCTTGATATAACGCTCCTCGGGAGCCAAAAAATCTTACCGCATTATAGGTGAAACTGCGTTACATTGAAGTTGCTTTGATCCACTGGAGTGCGCAGCTTTACCGCATTATATCTGAATTTGTGTTATATAGGGTCGTGTTATATTGAGGTAGTGGTGTATAATATATCACAAAACAAAAACAAAAACAAAAAAAAGCATAAAAAATTAAAAAAAAAAGGCAACCCTCACGAAATGATACTTATAGATATTTTTCCATACAGAGACCAGCTATATTATCAATCTAATTTTACCAGTCTTAATGGAATAAGTTTGGCAAAAATGAAACACTTCAAAATGAATAGGCATCATTTTCTGTATGTTACATAAGCAGGGAAGTATCAGCAAGTAGAGATGTTATTGTTAAAGGCAAAATTCACTTTCAATTACACTGAACTACGTAAATCTGAGTAAATCTATTGAAGTGAACAGTTATTAGGATTTAACCTAGTGTAAGAGAAAAGTTTGGCCCATTCAGAAAACTTATGATAAATGTCAGCTGTTTCCTCAAAGAATCCCTCTTTTTACTAGAAATCTATATAATATTCTTCATTGCTAATCAGAAAATAATAAATGGGTAACACAATAATATAGAATTTCAACAATATGACTTCAAATCAAAAATATCTTTTTATATTGTTTGGACTCCTATAATCCCATACTATTTGTTTTCTCAGATATGAAAAGTCTAAATTATGCAGTATTTGTTTAAATCCACAAAGTAATTCAAAAAACAACACAACCCAATGTTTACCTTTGAATTATAACAGATTACGCCACCTGGTTCTCCAGCATTTAACCATCACAAGAAAAAGGAAAATAATTTATGAAAAACATTTTTTTGCACACGTAGACACTCACAAAAGAAATTAATGTAAATGTTTTCTGTTCATGTCATTTTAAGCTTGATTGCAAATACATTTTAACATAGGAAGATACACATTTCTTAGCAAAGGAGTAGTCATTGGTGCAGTACTGCAGTTCCCTTTTCTTTTGCTTTGATTTTTACATTGCTTTTACTTTTTTAGCTTTTATATATAGCTGAAAAGCCAATAGCTTCACAAATAAAATAATTCAAAATGCTTCCACACTATTGCCACGATATCTCAGGACTACCACCCTGTCACACAGCCCTGGTAGAACTCCCACAACTGGACATTCACCAGGCTGCTGGGTTTGGGTCCCAACATGCTAGACCTGTGTGCTCTTAAGTTTCCATTGGTCTGAGCAGGCTCCAGCATTGTCCCTTTTCTTGGAACTCTCTGGCACATTTCTTCAGCACAGGCTCTCTGTTACCCCTTCACTGAAATGGGGCCTCATGGACCACTTGATTTAGGCCTTCAGGGCGAGTGCTGATCCCCAGTGTACCCAGTAGCTTAATCACACCCTCACAAAGTCTGTGCTTTCCTTCTTACATGTCCCTGAGGAGGTGAACTGTAGGCCTAGAGTCCCCACATGGCTCATGGAAAGGGTGTGCTTAAGTTACTGGTGACTCTGGGGAGCAGTTGAGCCATAAGGCCCCATTTCTGTGAAGGGGTAACAGACAGAGAGCCTGTGCCCAAGAAATGTGTCAGAGAGGCAAAGGAAAGAGACAATGCTTGAGTCTACTTAGACCAAGGGCAACTAAGAGCACACAGGTCATGTTGAAACCCAAACCCAGCAGCCTGGTGAGTGACCAGCTGGGGAAGCTCTACTAGGGCTGTACAAAACCCATGCAAACAGACATCTGTGACTGCTTTGGAGCACCTTGACTTCAGTTGGACTCTGTCTGCCCACATTGTTCCCACTACAGGATCAGGGCCTGTTTTTGAAAGTGATGATTCTAAGTCTTGTCATCTAAAGAGAGAGAGCGTTACTGCAATATGTTCTGTCTTGGGAACTGAACTAACAAAGCTACAGCAGATAGTTTGAAAATTCATCATTGTATCAACTGTCCCTTTAACTTCACACTGTGCTGATCAGCTCATTCCATAGTGGGGAAGCCTAGTTGTGATCCAGTTCTAAGGTTCTGGTCCTGCTTGTTTCACACATTTGAATAGTTCCTTTGATTTTAATGATGTGCATAAATTTAAGCATATGTGTCATTGCTTGCAATAGCAGGAACTTAGATTGGAAGTTCTTTGGAGCAGGAACAGTGTCTCTCTCTATATTTGTAGAGTGACTTCCACAGTGTGGCCTGATCCTGATTGGTCTCTAAGGCCTACTGTAATAAATATAATAATCTAAGGTGGTTAACACTGATTATACTTCTGTAATTGTTACTCCTTTTCACCCCACTCCTACTGTGTTAACAAGGGCCTGGTTTCTAACCTTGGGTGTTCACTCATGTCTCCCACAGAAGTCAACAGAATCTGGGTATGCATAGTCAGGTATACAATTTGTCCCTGAATTGCACTGTAAGTTAAGCATCCTTGTCCACACACTATTTTTGCACGCTAAGATATATTGAATTTCAGGGATTGGATTATTTTATTATTCATTGAAAAACATGGTAGCTGAGACAGTATCATGAAACCTATTGTACAGGAGAATAACTTCTTATTAGTGGCAGTCAGGAACAATAATTATACTTAGCATTATATATTGCATATTACCTATTATATTGCTACATAGAGCTTTACTTGTGTGAAGTGCTGTACAAATATTAAAAATTTAATCCTTACAGTGTCTCTCTATATATTCTATATGTTCAGTGGAGCCATATAAACTCTGGGCCAGATTCTTCCACCTTAACTTGCAGAGTACAGTATTATTCAGTGTAAGGGCAGCAGAATCAGGCCCAGAGATACTGAATGGCTTACCAAAGACCTCACATTGAGTCAGGAGTAGGATTAGAATCAAGGATTAGAATCAAGCACTTGCTTCTATGATGAATCTTCTAGGTTATACTGCCTCTCAATCTACTTGTCCTATTTTTGTTGAATTGGTAATATTTATGTAAAAGAATCATTTGTGATAAAAACACATTTACTCAGATTCTTAATTATTTTAAAATGTTAGAAAATGATGAATGATGCATTTTTATTTACTAGATTCTTTTTTTAATCATGATTTGTGTCACATTGCATTAGGATGGAGATTGGAATTCAATTAAAATGCACAAAAACAGCATCTTAAGATTGTTTTTATTAGTTAAATAAAATTACCTTAAATGTGCTGGTTACATAAGAAAAAATAAATGTATCAAAACACGTTTTTTCATTTAAAACTAATTATTAAGCAAAGGAATCAATCAAAATTAGGAACCGAAATACCGTGGTGGATCTGGGCCCACATCCTTCAAGATTTTAGAACTAATAGATCTCATTTTCTCAATCCTAGCTTTTATTCATACATTGAAAGAGGAAACCAAGCTTTCCTGCCTTTTTCAATGAGATGAATTAGTCATTGAGCTGAATTAGCTGAAGAAACTGAAATGAAAATATTCTCTTTGCACCTGCAGAAGAGGCCAGTGCTATCAAAAGCTGGTTTAATAATTAAACAAACTCTGGTCCCAGCTGCTTAGCCAGTGACTTCCACTATTTCAGTAGTTTGACTTCCCTTAAAACTTCAGCAGTAAACCTGTACTGCTTGAACTTTTAAAATTTAAATTATTTTAATAAATTATAAGTTTAGGCCTTAACATAAGTTGTCATAATTCATAATTTAATTCTAAAGAAATTTATTTTTCAAAAGAAATATGTAGTTTATTTAAATTAAAACTATGATTTGATTTTACTTAAAAAATCATTCATTTTTATGTACCCTGATTTGAACCAATTTAGAAAAGGCAAGTTTCAACTGTTTAAAATACTTTTAAACTGCCCAAACCTTCTCATACATATAACCATTACAAATCAGTTGGCCTACATGAGATTTTACATATTGGTCAGTCAAATCGGAAACTCTAATGCAGAATCTAGCACCCAGGCAATAATGTTGATTTGTGACCATGTGTGAAAGGTTTAAGTTCCAGAAACTAAGTTATAGTTTACATAGATTCACCAAAATAGCTTTTGTTTCCATTGGTGAGAAGTATAATACTGTTAATATTCCTCATTTTACTGAATTGTTTTGGAATATTATTTGTGAGAACTAAATAAATTGTGAATTGTTTATTCAAAATGACAGAGAGAGTTGCAGAATTTCATGGCATATGAAAAGCACATCACATGCACAGACTTTCAGTCTCTGGCAGCATACTTAGACGGTGCCAAACTGAAAAGTAGGCAGCATGCAACAGCTGAAAAGACTAAGTTTGACATGCAGATAATTTCACCATGAGGATTGTTGTATGCTATGAAATACTTTAACTCCTACAACAAAATAGCAAATTACATGTTGCTTGTTCAGGTATATTGTGTTGTTGGATTATAGGTACAGTGTATTGTGATTGAAAAATTATAAAATCTGGGAAGAGTTATGTGTATGTATATGAAATTATCGAGTGGCACAGGTAAATATATGGTCTACTGCATTTGTAGTGCACAGAAATCCACTGATATGTTGCTTGGGAATTACAAAAGAACTATAGGACTCTAGGTATCTATTTGATTTTAAAACTACTATTTTTTCAACAATAAAGGAAAAACAAATCAAAACAGATAATGTTTATGAAAAGCCTAGAATTGTTTCTGTTTTGCTATTGAAAAATCAGTCAGCAAAGGGAGTCCAAGTCATTGAAAACTCACTTCTGATCTGTGCTGACATTAATGAAACCAACAAAAAAGCAAGTGCACAAAGACAGAATCAAAACAAAACTGAGAAAGTTAGGTTAAATTTGCACTTCATTGAAAATAACAGACAAAACAATGCTCTTGCTAAATAGGAAAAGACCAAATTTGTGAATAGGTGATATGAATGTATCAGCAGGGCTTAAAAATACCCTCAAAGATATTGCATGTTTTAAGTGATAGAAAAACATGCATAGTAACAATTTACTTACATCAAGAGATCAAAATTCCAAAGTAGGTAGGCTGCATGTTCCCCAAAGTGATTGTGTGGTTTCCTGATTGAATTTGGTACAATGGGCTCTGCTATCCAACTTTTAGACCCTATGGCTCCCTGATCTTTTGCCCCCCAGGCCCCCTCAACAAACTGACAATTGCAAGAGAAGGCAGCCTAATTGACTGAGAGTAGGAGAAAGTGACATTTTTCAGCTGATTTTTTTTTTTTTTTTTTTTTGCTGAGAAAGGCAGATTTGCATGGACCAAAACATTTTGTGAATCTGTCAAATTCATTAAAAAAAAAATTTCTGACCAAAACAATAACAAAAATCCAAAAAAAACAGAAATGTTTCATTTCAACCTTTTTTTAAACAAAATATTTTGATTTTTGATTCAAAATGACAGTTTTCAAATTCAAATGGTTTTCAGACTTTATAAAAAAAAAGTTAAAACCCACAAAAACGAAACAAAACATTTATGTTCGTATTGAGCTAAATGTTTCCCCATCTTTTATTTTGTGTCGAATGAGTTTTTTTGGTTAGCCAAAATATTCATTTTTTGTTTGTTTCAGGTCAACCCAAAACAATTTTCTTGCCCCTGATTTTTTTCAATCCACCAAACTGCACTAGTTCAGAGTTCCAAGGTGTCACCTACAAACTCACTTTTGGCCACCAGGTGGCTGCCTACAATTGGGACACCTCCTCTGGTGAGCTGCCAACATAGTCTCTACCTGTAAATAAAAGGGGGCAGCTTTTATTTACAGAAACTGATTAGGTGCAGGCAGCCAGTCCATGGGGTTCAGCAGTTGGACTTCATTATTCTTACAGAGGGGGTTGGTTGTGGCATGATGATTCCTCTGGTACTTGGAGAAGCAGCAAGAGTAAAGAATGCCAGTGGCAACCAATATTTCCAACCAATAGTTGTCTCTTTGCACCCTGCCCCACTGTTGGACAACATCTATAGGGGAGGTCTTCTGAAAGATTCTATCACGTACCACTTGTTCATGGGTAATTAGGAAGATAAAGGGCCCTATGGGGGAAAAGGAGAAAGAATGAGTTCCGGGCAATTAGGTAAGAGAGAGACAGTGTTAGGGAACAGAGGAGTAAGGAGATGTTTATGGAGGTAAACAGAAACCGGGTAGAGAAAGAGCATGTCCTGGGAGAAGATGGACCCAGAGAAAGATGAGGGGTCCTTCATAGGGTTAACTTAATTGGGGTACTGTGGAGATAACCCTTTTAACCTTCTGCTATCTGATGGCTGGTGTAGAGCAGCAGCTACAATTTCATCTGAAGTTGATCGAGTCAGATGGCTACATCAGGAGTAGCAGAATTTATTGCAGTGATGCCTCCTTCATATTTATGAATTGGGCAGTAGGTAGTGATCTGTTTGATGGTCTGTCGTGGGGAGCCACACTTGCATGCCAGGAAGTCCTTGATTTTCCATTTGTGCATTAGATGTGCACATCTACCATGGTTGGTTCGGATTTGGTTCAGAGTTGACCAAGATGTCTGTGGAAGGTCAAACCCAGGAACCTTCTGCATGGGATACAGCACAAGGTGCTTAAGTTTTAAGTCTTGTTTAGGCCAATCTGCTTTCCAAGCCTCCTTCTGATCATAGCCTGATTGCATGAGGCTAAGTGAATGTTCCCAGAAAGCCTTGCGGGACTTAAGACGTTGGCATGTGGGGTGGGGGAGGGGCGTTGTCGAGGTCTTGGTGGATAAGAAGACATCTGTTTTCCTACATTTGCTGAGCTTCACGGAACTGGCTGTTTTAATGAAACTTAGTCTGTTAAATACGAGGGGGGATGATGCAATCATCTTTTTTTTTTGTTGCCTCAATTTTGGAAGCCAGCCCTTTCTTTGATTTTCAGCTGTCATATTTTTTGCACTCCATTTCTCCTAAACCCAGTCCTAATTCCTCAGATTAAAATTGTGCTCCTTCCAACCTTAGCATGTATGTTAATGTAGTTAAGTGGGGAGTATGAATCCCCTCAGTTTCTGGAATCCTTAAGGAATCACAAAATGTGGCTGAAACCTTTCCCTTCTGTTTTGAAGTGCCAGGAGGCAACATCATCATGAGCTGTAGAATATCCTATCTTGGACAAAATTGTCACATACTGTCATATGAAAAGATGTAACTGCAGTGCACATCAGAATGAAGCCATTTAATAAAGAACTATAACAGTAAAATATAAATCCCCACCTATCTTACTTAATTGGGCATGCAAACTCCATTTTAGCAGTAACATGAAATGTCATCTAATGGTGTTCATACTGGTTACCCGAAGGATGAACTAGCAATCAGACACATTGCTCATTCTATTTGGGCTTGTGAGTTGCTATGCAAATCAGTATGCAGATATAGTCTGAGGCTGAAACAAACAGCCATGCCTCAGTGATGAGATGAAACATGAAGCTCTTAGTTGGAACCTTTTGGTGTTGCTATTACTGAGCCTCATTGCCTAAAGAACAGTATGCATACTATTACCATAAATGTTTGACAGTGTGTCTCTTTTATAATGTGCTTCTACTGAGCTCATTGTGACCTTATTGTGTCTTTACTTTTAAGGATTGAACAATAGCTTTGTCCTGACTGCAGCTGTAACATAATAATGAATCTCAAGAAACCAGATTCCAAAATTATTGTTTAACCATAGATCAATAAATATAGATCTTTAATTGACATTATTATTGCTTTATTATTTAGAAATTACAAAGCCATATAAGTACTATTTATTTTTCCAGCTATATGAATGTCTCAAAATCCATGGCTAAGAAAGCTCATCTTTGTTCCCCACTCCCTCCCATCCAAAAGGCTTGCAGTACTAACAAGACGCTCATTTAAATTTCAGTCTCTGATGCTCAAGAAAATAATTACTTATACCTGTTCTTTTGTGGCTCAGTAGAGCTGGATAGATACCTAGGGGGAAAAAAACATTCAGTCAGATAAAACAATGAATTAATTATGGTGATGGTCACATTCTTTTTGTGGTCCCTTTCTACAAATATTCTGGTGAATGAGTTTTCTGACAGGCTGTTGAAAAATGAATTCTAACGGGATATTATATAAGTAAAAAGCATATTTTGGATTTGTAAATTAGAGTAATGACACTGGACACCTGATTCTAAGAGTTATGCTCTTCCAGGCAGAGAAGAGGAAAAAATTACTTAAGTGTGATTGATGCTTGTTATGCTCATTAAAATAGTCTCACTCTAACTTTGTACTCCTCCTAATGTTGTATCCACCTGTTTTTCTCATCATATACTTAGGCCCTGATCCTGAAAACACTTACACACATGCTTAAATCTTATGCACATGAATAATCTCATTGAAACCAATGGGATTACATGTGTAGAAGTGTTTGCAGGACTGGGACCTTGGAATGTAAGCTATTTGGGGCAAGGATCATCTTTTCATTATATGTACAGCACCTTGCATGATGAGGCCTCAGTCCCTGAATTTCTTGCCACTGTACAAATAAATAGGACCCTATCAAATTCATGGTTTGTTTTGGTCAATTTCATGGTCATAGGATTTTAAAAATAGTAAATGTAATGATTTCAGGTATTTAAATGTGAAATTTCATGGTGGTGTAATTGTAAGGGTCCTGACCCAAAAAGGAGTTGTGTGGGGGGGGGGGGGCGGGGCACAAGGTTATTGTACAGGGATTGCAGTATTGCCCCCTTACTTCTGCACTGCTGCTGGTGAGGCACTGCCTTCAGAGCTGGGTGCCCGGCCAACAGTTGCCACTCTCCAGCTCTGAAGACAGTGCAGAAGTAAGCGTGGCAATAACCCCGCTAAAATAACCTTGTGACCTCCTGCAAATCCCTTTTGGGTCAGGACCTCCAATTTGAGAAACGCTGGTCTCCCCTGTGAAATTTGAATAATATAGGGTAAAAGCACACAACAGACCAAATTTCACAGGGGGAGATGGGAGAGACCGTGACAGGTTTTTTGTAGGGCCTACAACTAAATAATAAAGTGATTAATCAAATGAATCAACACTTCTTGACTCTTCAGTATGTGTAACAAACTGCTCATTAAGTTAATTCAGACCAAGATTCATTCACAAAAAGTATTTGGGAAATAATTATGAATGAGTAAATTCATAGCAACCTTACTCTGTTCCTGGACAATTCATAAACAAAAGAAGGAGGCTACGTTCCCTGAATAAATTATTCACTCCAAATGATTCTTAGTTCTCTGGCTTGATCATTGCTGCCCCAGTTTTCTGGCTGTATCTTGCATGTGAAGAATAAAACTATCATCCCAGTCCTCAAAGCTCTTGCTGATGCAAAGTGGCCATCTGAATTAAGTCAGAATTGGGCCCTGTTAGGCAGTTCTCTTTTGAAGTTGAATCTGTAGTTCCTCCATCCTCCTTCTCTGAGGGTCTGCTTCTACTCCTCTTGAATTGAATGCGAGATTTGCCTCTGATTTCAAGAAGAGTAGATTTGAGCCTTCAGGCTCTGACATCTCAGGCTCTGTTTACACACAAAGATCAGCAAGTAAAAATTCAGATTGTGATCATTCATGGCAGTGATGTCAGCCTGAACATTAAGGTTCAACAGTGCTATTGGTTCTCCGCTTAAAGCAGTTTGACATTTTTAATGATTCTGTAGCATGATTTTTCATTGCAGGTCTAACAGATGAACAGCAGGTAAAATCCATATACTCAGTGGAGCTAAGTCACTAGACTTAGAAATTCTAATGAATGACACACTGTGATCCTGAGCCTGAAAACACTTAAGCAACGGAGTACATATTACATTTAATGAGAGTACTCATGTGCATAAAGTTACCTGGCTATGTAAGACTTTGCAGATTCAGGACTTAGTTCTCTATTTGCTAAACTTCATACTGTGATTGACTCTTAAAATGTCTCTTGTCCTCAATCACTTATGTTATGAGCTTGGCAGGACAAGCCAACTTAAATTATTATTATTATTAGTAGTAGTTTATTTCCTCACAAAGTAAAACAGAATAAAGTGTTTTATTAACTAATTTAATCAAAGCCTAGATATGATAGGTGTGGTGGGGCGACGACTCACCGGTGTGGCACCTCCTGCTGGTTGTCCAGGGAATTAGCTCTTTTTAGCCAGGAGCGCCCTCTGCCGTCTTGCTGCCGCTGGCCCCGTGTCCCTCCCAGACCCCGGTGCCTTTCTAGATGAGGTTTCTGCCCCCTGGAAGTACCCCCTTAGTCTGGGTCTCCTCTCCCAGGGAACGCCCACCCCTCCCTTGCCTCAGTGGCAACTGTCAGTCATCGTCTAGCCCCCACTGTCAGTCATCGTCTAGCCCCCACTGGGGAAGACTGCAGTCTGTACTACTCATCATCAGCAAGGGGGTGGGGGGTCAGACCAGCTGCCTCTGCCTAGGTCTGGGCTGCCCCTCCGCAGCCCTAGTACCCTTTTGTGGGCCCTTAGCTTGGCCTGCAGCCTGGGCTTTGCTAGGCTGGAGCTCCCCAGCTCCCTCTGCCCTTCCCCAGCACTGCTCCACCCTAGGTACCCTCCTCAGCTTCTCAGGCAGCCAGGTCCTTCTCTCTCTGTAGCTAGAGAGAGTGTCTGTCCTTCTGGCCCACTACCCTCTTATAAGGGCCAGCTGGGCCCTAATTGCCCCCGCTACAGCTGTGGCTGTTTTCCCAAACAGTCCAGCTTTTTCCCTCTCAGCCCCCTCCCAGGGCTGTTTTAAGCCCTTCAAGGCATGGTGGGGTGATCACCCCGCCACAATAGGGACTAATGAAGTCTTGTCACTAGAAAGGAAACCACTAGAAAGCATTGGTTATAAATAAATTAGGAGCACTTTGGCCTTAGGGGTGAACAAGCTACAATGAATATTTTGAGAAAAGCTGTTCAGTGATGCAAACTCCTAAATGTGTATATTTGGTTGGCTAAATGTATTTGGTATTGAACTTATAAAGTGTGACAGGGAAAAACCTATTTTATTTTCAAAAAGTATTGGCTGAAATTGTAGTCAAAATGTCAGTCAATTAGAGTAGTTAGAGTTCTATACACTGTTGAAAGGTACTGACGTTTATTAATTCTGTCTGTGAAACATGGGAGTATTCAGAAACTGCCGAGGTGATAACGAACCTTGAGATTTAGAACTTAGTGCATGTTATTTTAGTATTTACTTGTAGTGGTTCTGTGGTCATCCCTCCCCATCAGGCTCGGAAGGAGGCCACGCTGCCTAACTATGTCACAGAGTAAGAAATCAATTAGCAAGCTTGGGCTCTGACCCTCTGGTCACAGCAGAGCAGCAACACAGTCTATTGCCCAGCCTCCTGGCTGAGGCAGGTGGCAATCTACGATCTATAGCTCTGGCCCTTTGGGTAGGGCAGAGCAATGAGCAGTCTTTAGCGGCAGCCTTCGGGCTGGAGCAGACAGCAAATACAGTCTGGGGCTCTGACCCTCTCGGTGGGGCAGAGTAACAAGGCACAGGTAAGGCACAGACCTTCCAGTCTAGGGTGAGTAGGCCACTACCCCAGGGGGTGGGGTTGGCGGCAGGGGGTAGGGGGACTTGGGCCCACCCTACTCTACCAGGTCCCAGTTGAGGACCCTAACAATGGTGGGTGGTCCTGCCACTTGGTCAGCAGGGAAGTCACTGAAACACGCTGATTCATTTCCTGGATACACAACCGGACTAATGTCTGGTTATCCTGGGCTACTTCCTACTGCCCTTCCTTGGTGTGGCTCCGTAGTCCATAGCTCCTCAGTCTCCCTGGGGTATATGACAGATGGCAGTCCCAGCAACTCCTCTCCACAGTTGGTCTCCTCCAGGGGAAGGATGCCGCTCAGCTTGGTCTCTGGTCTGGGGATCCGCAGAGAGGTAGAGACGTATGCCTCCTTCCCTGGCTCCAGCTCAACTGAGATGGAGGGCCTGCCTCTTTTGGCATGGGGGGCAGAGGTGGTTTGGCCCCGCCCCCCATGAGGTGTGGGGCAGTTCCTCCCCATCAGGCTCGGAGGGAGGCCACTCTGCCTCACTACAGTACTAAAGAAAAAAAAACACCTTTATTTTATGAATATTTTGGGAAGTTCACATGAAAAAAAGGAATAGGTTTTAATTGTAATGTATTGAAATCTTTTGCTGTTTCTCTCTCTCTTTCACACACACACACACACACACACACATTAACAGACAAATCTTAAATTTAGTGGCTGTTAAAGTTGCCTCAGGACACACCCACCAACCTTCAAAGCAGAAGTTAAGAAGCTAAAGGAAATGTTTCCAGCATTCCTTGCCACCTTCAATTTGCCCACAATTCTGTCAATGACACACTCCTGCCCTCCATAGCAGATTCATCTTCCATCTTCACCACATACCTGCCAACATTGCCCCAAAAGACGGAGTTATTTTAAATTTGCATAGATTTCCATCTCTTCACACATTTAAGCAGAACTTATTAAAGTGTTTGCTGATTATGCACAAACTTCCAATTTTTCTTCACACCGGGCTTAGGGTAGGAATGGCTCTTATAGACCCTGATGGCTCAGTGAGCTGATTGCTGGGCAAGGGTGCCTGTTGCAAGGAGTCCTTGCTCCTCTCCCCTAGAGTGAGGGAAGAAGGTGCTGTCTCTTCCATCCCCTTGTTTTCTTTCAATCTTATCCCTTTTTATATTATAAAATATAGCAAGGGGTGTGAGATGTGAGGGACAAGGTGGATGGGCAGGGGGAAAGAAAGATTGTGTGAATTTGGGGAAAAGTGGTGACAGGATTTTAGGAGGGAAAAGGCTGAACAGGTGGAGAAAAAGTGAGAAGTTTCCCCCTGTTCAAAATCTCGCTCCCCCCCATCCAATTGTGCTCTTTCCTCCAAAATAGACTATTGAATCTGTCATCAACTAAAACAGAGCCCCAAAATTGATATAGATCGCTATTTCACATACAGCAACTCACAACTGATTCAGACACACATACGAGATAGAGACCTGATACCCCCTCCCCACCCCCACACCACACACACAAACTGCTCTACCTTTTTTGCTGATTCTGCTGCCCCATCCTGCTGGGTGCTCTCCTGTGTTCTGGGCCTTGCTCCCCCTTGTCGCTTACAAGAAAAGCAGCAGTTTCTTTTACTCTGTGTCAGGAGTAAGGCTCTGCAGCTGCTCCTGACACCCTAACGGGCCAGCTAGGCTTCCTGACAGACCGCCCTGTCTGAGTGGCTGAGGAAGCCAGCAGGCTGGTTCTTTAGCTCAGCAGCAGCAGCCGCTTGCTAGGGTGCTTTCTGCACACACTGACGGACTCTCTGCGTCCTTGTGCTCACCTTTCCAAGCCCTGCTCCTGCTTTGCTCCTCCAGAGCTTCAGCCCAGATCCTGCCCTGCACCTAGCTTTTTTTCACCCTGTCCCAGCCTTGCTCCCACCTCTGTACCAGCTCTGCTCCTGCCTTCCCTGACTCCTGGTAATCCAGCTCCGATCCTTGTCTCTGACTCCTGATTCCAACTCTGTCTCAACCCTTGGCTCTGGCAGTCAGACTGACCACTAGGCTGGACTGTTATGAACTCATCTGCTAACACTCTGCTAGGGGAAGAACAATACAGTTGCTCTTTACCCTCCCTGTTCCCCAGGCCTGGGGAGGGGTCACCAGGTCAAAGGCTATCCATTAACCTGAGTGGGTTGGGAAGTCAAGGGCAGGGCCGGCTTTAGGAAGTGCGGGGTCCAATTCGAACAGTTTCGACGGGGCCCAGACAGGGATGACTAAAAAAAAAAACACGTAAAAATAACACGTGGGGCTTGTAGTCACCGGGCCGCGCTCCTAGTCTTTGGTGGCAGGTCCTTCACTCGCTCCGGGTCTTCGGCGGCACTGAATGACCCGCCACCAAAGTGCGGTTTATACGGCAATAACTTTCCTCTAGAAGTGTTAATAGTGGGCCACAGTGCCTATTGCAGCTGCACAGATGGGCCTCAGGAAAAAAACGTTTGGGAATGTCTGCCTTAACCTGTAATTTTCTCACTGACCAGTAGGAAGTGCAAGAAACTAATATTCTAAAATGAAAACCTGTAGAGGTTGCGACTACTAAAGATCAATACATACTCCAGCTCATCTCACACAAGCCTTAAGTGAAACCTCATTGTCTTTTCTATCAGCACACCAGTACATCACACAGTCTATTCATTTGTAAAGTGATTTGGCCTCAATGTGCTCCATTACATGAGGCACAGGAGATGTTAGAATTTGGCCCTCAGTGAGCATGTTCCTAAACTGCCAGTCAATTTATATATTGTGTGACAAAGTTCCTCCTCTATCTTGGTGGGTCCTGCGCTTATTGGCGGATTTTCTTGCTTCAGAGATTCACCATGTGGGTTGGGGAACAGCCCAGAGACTTTTCCCTCTGGAAGAACCCACAGTCCAGGTCAATTGGGAGGTTTGGGGGGAACCCAGGCCTGCCCTCTACTCCGGGTTCCAGCCCAGGGCCCTGTGGATTGCAGCTGTCTCTAGTGCCTCCTGTAACAGCTGCATGACAGCTACAACTCCCTGGGCTACTTCCCCATGGCCTCCTCCAAACACCTTCCTTATTCTCACCATAGGACCTTCCTCCTGGTGTCTGATAATGCTTGTGCTCCTCAGTTCTCCAGCAGCACACCATCTCACTCTCAGCTCCTTGCGCCTCTTGCTCCCAGCTCCTCACATTCATACCACAAACTGAAGTGAGCTCCTTTTAAAACCCAGGTGCCCTGATTAGCCTGCCTTAATTGATTCTAGCAGCTTCTTCTTGATTGGTTCCAGGTGTCCTAATTAGCTGCTTGCCTTAACTGGTTCTAGCAGGTTCCTGATTACTCTAGTGCAGCCCCTGCTCTGGTCACTCAGGGAACAGAAAACTACTCATCCAGTGACCAGTATATTTGCCCTCTACCGACTCCTATACCCCACTGGTCTGGGTCTGTAACAATTGTTATGAACTGTGTAAGACCTTGTTAAGTGTCAGGTTAAAACCTCAATGAGGTTGATAGGTATGAACTCGCCCTTCAATTAACATAACTGTAAACATAAGCCCCAACTAAGAAAAATGGTGTGTGTGTGAACCTGACCAGGAACATTTGGGCTGAGTATTATTTGAGTAGGTATGTGGGAGAGTGTCCAAGAACACACAGGTACTGAGGCCGCAGACAAGAACACAGCGAGAGACAAAGGAAAAGAGGGGGGGAAAAAAAATCACCACCAAGCAAGAGCCTGTAAGCACAGTATGATGCTAAGAGTGTGCTGTCTTCTAAAGAGTTTTCCAAGCTCTGCTCCTTTTGTTCTTGGTTCCTTCTACATTCAGAAGACACAGGACTTGATACATTCTTTGTCAATTAAGAAACCTTTATCAAAGAAATACCTGAGTACAACCAATTTCTATTTCCAAATGATAAATCCCCAGGGCCCCAAACTGTCTAGCCACTTGGGTCAAAAGTGGCAACAAAATAATAAAATAGGAAGGCGAGTAACTATCTATGCCTACAGTCTTAGACCATTGTGATATCAGAGGTAATGCAACAAATCACCACCCTTACTGTACAGCTAATTTGTATGCAACAATTTCATTGGTGTAACGAGTAAGTCATCTGAAGGAGACTGCACAGATGGAGGATTATTTGGCTTAACTGTCACAGTTCTTCAAAACCACCCACACAACACCACAACCAGAACATGATAGCCCCAAACACACACAGCCCTTCACTGCAGCATCTACTCCTCATTCTCCACTGCACAAGTGAAATCTCCCAAGACAACATATACCCTCACTTATACTCACCATAAACATGAGTGGCAAAGTTATAGTCAGCACTAGTAATTTTAAAATGTCACTGCATTGCCATATAACAACCTGTGTTTTTTTTAAAGGCACTCTAACATTTTTTATATTCATTCATCTATTGTTATCCTACTGTTCTTTATCGGGATTTCATTGTTTCATTTTTCATTTATGATATTGTAATCACACCAGGAGCAGAACAAGAAGGAAGGAAAATTCACTCTAAGGTCAGGTTTGAACACGTTCCCCAACCAGAGGTTTATTACAGAGGTTCTAGTTTTGTCCAAATTGACCACAAAGACACAAAAATCTCAGCTATGTTCCTTCCTGCAGCACTTACCTCAACAAACCTAAACATGACAAGCCATTCATAGTAGTTCCTGTGTTTCTCCAGAGCATTTTGGTCAGCACTAAACAGTATTTTGGTCAACACTACCTCATTTGCCTTTCTCCTCTGTGAAAATAACATCCTTCTTTTAAGTGCCAAGCTTAAATAGGTTTAGTTGCACTTAATTAGCTCCCAGCTAGTCAGAGCTTCCCTGAGCAATCTCTGTATCCTGGCTCGGAACTAACCCCCCTAATTCCTGGCTGGCTCATGGAACCCTTCCCTTAAGTTGTGGCATGTCTTTGGGGTTGCCAAAGGATCTGTACAACCAAATATAACATATACACTACAAGTATGATTAGATTCATGTTTTGAAATGGCCTATACAACACAATTTCATAATGTCAGTAGGACAGATGTATTTTTAAAATTTATTTTATGCTTTAGTACTTGTAAAAATTTCATTTAAGATTTTGGCCTTATTCTGTTCCCAGATACACTGGTGTAAATCTAGACCGATTGCACTGACACTGACATTAGAGGAACCACACTGAGACCTATAACTGAGGTGAGATTTTTCTCTTATTTTCCAGTCTGAATACATTTCCACTGTTATGAGATCTTGCAGTTTCTTTGCTGGTGCCTTTGCAAAGCCAGGCCAAATCCATGGAATAATGATGTAGGTACAAGCTCAGTAAACAACGAAACCACATCTATATATTACTGTGTAGGAGCAGGATTTTATATGTGTACTATCAGAATTCATGTATGATTGATCATCCTGCCAGCCACCCTTTTTGAATAGCAGAAAGGAATGACCCTCTGAGACACTGGTAGAAACGCATCTGACAGATTGCCAGTGTCTGTACTAATGTTAAGGAAGGGACGGACCAGAACAATCCTTATGACTGATTATGGTCACCCTTTTATTTTAGGATAAGTTATAATGTCTACTATGGTTTCCTATTCCTATATGTATTATAAATTACGCACTCTATTTAAATATAAATTTCTTTGTTTTAAGGTTTAGTAAGTAAGAGACAGGATCTTGTATTGTGTCTATGTTAAGGAGATTAGAGGAATGTTGAAAGCCCGGGCCACAATGTGAACTGTTTTGATTACAAGATTTAGTAAGGTTTAATTTACAATACCTTTCTTGCTCAACATAAAAACTGCTGTATACCTTTGAAGGTCTCTGTAAAAGACTGTTTGTGTGAATGAGGAATGCATGCATCAGGAAAAGATAAGTTGTGAAGCCACTGTTAACCAGATAGTCAAGAAAGAAGGAGCAAAGACACTTACAGAGACTTATTGACACCAGAGAACCATCAACGCACATCCATGATTGAGGAAGGGCAGATTGATGACCCTGAGGTGGAGGCTGGCACCCCTAAAGACAATTGATTAAATCAAATCCAGGACAGGATGACCCTCTCGGAGGTGTTTTGGAATGTTTACATCAAAAGATAATACCAATGAAGGAATAACCGGTCATAAACTGACACAGCAAAATCCATAGACTTCAATAGAGAAAAAAGACTGTAAGAACAGGGTGCTTTGCCATGAGACTTTGGGTTCATCTTGCCACAACTCCAAGAGCATCGGATTGCGACCGACAGAGCCCAGCTTCCCTCTGTGACCAATCTGGCTGGCCACTAGATTGATCCCAGACTCAGACTGGTAACTATAAACATCAATGGGCCGGACTGTGTGCATGGTGTGTGTGTGTGCGTGTGTGTGTGTGTAACTGAAAAGCATATGCTAACTGCTATATTCTCAATAAATGTGGCATTTTTGCTTTTTCCCCTGTAAATGATCTCGTGTGCTTTGTATAACATAACAACTGGAAGAGGGTACAGATGGAGTTCCTTTCCCTTGGCTAGCAGTGGTGTACAAAAACAGTTTTGCTCTTTCTCTTCACCATGAACTTGCTCTTAGAAATACTTCCTGAGATCCAGGCTCCTCCCACCCTGGGACTAGTCACACTTTTTAGTAGTGTTTATGTATATGCCAAGAAACACCCACTTATCTAGCCAGCAAAGTAACTTAGGCTATGTCTATGCTACAGACCTTACAGTGGCACAGCTGTACCACAGCAAATGTACCATTGTAAGGTCTTTCGTGTAGCCACTCTAGGCTGGCAGGAGAGAGCTTTCCTGTCAGCATAGTTAAACTACTTCCAACAAGCAGTGGTAGCTATAGTGCTGTCCACACCGGTGCATCTGTTGGTGAAACTTATGATGGTCAGGAGTGTGTTTTTTCATACCCTGACTGAGAAAAGTTTTACTGACAAAAGTGCTTGTGTAGACATAGCCTCATTTACTTCCCACATAAACCCAAGTCTTGAACTCAGCTCCTGACCTGAATAGACAAACTACGCCCCGGGGAAAATGTGTGTTTACGGAAAGGGGGAGGAATCATCCCCACAGATTGCAGAGCAGATCCACAGAGGTTAGAGTAGTCTTTTCAACTCTCTGTAGGGACAGATAAGAAAACTTCCATCCCTACTTGTGCCCCTCCATTTGCTCTATTCCTCGTGCCTTGTCCAATTCTGTCTACATGCCTACTGTGGCACAGGAAACTTTCTGTTTCAAACTCCATGGCTGTCCCCCTCTTGCACAGTGGAAGCTTGCTTTGGAAATCCCCCTTCCTTTGATGTGCCAATCTTCATTTATAATGACATAGGTCTGCCAATGAAAGAGACAGAGTAAACCAAAAATTTGCAATCCCAGTATTCCCACTCATTATGAAAAAGAACAAAAAAAGAAAAGAGGGTCAGTGATTAGCTGTGGAGCAGCAACAGCCAGCAAGCAGAAATCTCGGGTCCATTAGTTATTTAATATGCTTATAATTTCAGAAAAAGTAAAGATGCTAATTAAGTAATAAATGGACTTTGGGGTCAGGCATTTCCTGGCAGTTAATGTCTGGCCATTGCATTTGAGGGCCCAGGGCAAAGCTGAGGGCCCTTAACTTCACCCATCGTTAATTGCAAAAGAAATCCCTGACCCAGAGGTCAATATTGCTATTATTAACCATGAAAATACAAAAAAGGAAAATAAAATAAAGTAATTACTTTTTATGCATTGCCCTGCTTATAAAGTTCAAGTTTTTTTGTTATCCCACTCAAGGCTCTATATAGGTTGGCCTACATCTTTACCTTTGTCTTTTATCACTTTGTTTCTGTTGTGGAAATGGACACCCTCCTTCTAGGAGTAAAGCTCTCTGAAACGGAAGTTCCCCCAAGACTTTAGTAAAGTCTGCTTTACAGCATTTTTTGATTCTCTCTAGTAACTAGAGGATGAAGACTTTTATAGTTTTAATTTAGTTCCACATCTCTTTAGACCTTTAATCTCTTTTTATCTAGGGACACAAACCAGTAAAGCAAAAATTCAAGTGGAAATTTCAATTTTTCAACACAAATAAAATCTTCCTTTCAAAACAATTTAAACTAGGGCCTTAAATAGAGATAGTCCTATTATTGTAAAAATGAAGGGCCAGATTTCAAGTCAAAGGAGCTATGCCAATTTGCATCAACTGAAGATCTGGTCCAAAGGTTTTTATGTGAGATTATCAGTCTTCCAAACTGGGTTTGTACTTCTGAAAACCTCCATAGAGTTCCCTATGCAAAGGACTAACTTTGGGGACAATTTAGATTTCAAGTGTGATGTTTAAAATTAAAATCCTGTGCAAAAGCTATGAACATGGATGCTAACATTTAAAGACCAATACCAGAAATCAAGACTCGAGGAACTTGCAAATATTGTCTTGCAAATATTGCTTTTTCATTGCTGTATGGCTTGCCTTGCCAACTAAGTATATCTGGAAATGTAATCAGCCACAATATATGTACACATGTCCATTCCAGAAGAAAACAATTATTTTGTTACTCAAAATGTTTGTCAGGTAACATTATAGAGTAATGGTTCTTCACAGCTCTGTGCTAGTCTAAATTTGCTTGCTCAGACCAGCCCATAATCTTGATTGTTGTAGAACTATAGAATTATACCATTGGAAGGGACCTCGCGAGATCATCTAGTGTTAGTCCAGTTCCCTGTACTCATGGCAAGACAAAGTATTATCTAGACCAACCCTGACAGGTGTTTGTCTAACCTTCACTTAAAAATCTCCAATGATGGAGATTCCACAACCTCCTTGGGCAATTTATTCCAGTGCTTAACCATCCTGACAGGAATTTTTTTCTAATGTCCAACCTAAACCACCCTTTTGCAATTTAAGCCCGTTGCTTCTTGTCCTATTCTCAGAGGTTAAGGAAAATACTTTTTCTTCCTCCTCCTTTTAACAACCTTGTATGTACTTGAAAACTGTTATCATGTCCCTCTCAGTCTTCTCTTCTCCAGAATAAACAAACTCAATTTTTTCAATCTTCCCTCACAGGTCATGTTTTCTAGCCCTTTAATCATTTTTGTTGCTCTTCTCTGAACTTTCTCCAATTTGTCCACATCTTTCCTGAAATGTGGCACCCAGAACTGGACACAATATTCCTGTTGAGGCCTAATCAGCGTGAAGTAGAGCAGAAGAATTACTTCTCATGTCTTGCTTATAACACTTCTGCTAATACATCCCAGAACGATGTTTGCTTTTTTTGCAACAGTGTTATACTCTTGACTCATATTTAGCTTGTGATCCACTCTGACCCTCAGATCCCTTTCTGCAGTACTCCTTCCTAGGCACCAGAGGGGTAGCCGTGTTAGTCTGAATCTGTAAAAAGCAACAGAGGGTCCTGCGGCACCCTTAAGACTAACAGAAGTATTGGGAGCATAAGCTTTCGTGGGTAAGAACCTCACTTCTTCAGATGCAAGTAACGGAAATCTCCAGAGGCAGGTATAAATCAGTATGGAGATAACAAGGTTAGTTCAATCAGGGAGGGTGAGGTGCTCTGCTAGCAGTTGAGGTGTGAACACCAAGGGAGGAGAAACTGCTTCTGTTGTTGGATAGCCATTCACAGTCTTTGTTTAATCCTGATCTGATGGTGTCAAATTTGCAAATGAACTGGAGCTCAGCAGTTTCTCTTTGGAGTCTGGTCCTGAAGTTTTTTTGCTGTAAGATGGCTACCTTTACATCTGTTATTGTGTGGCCAGGGAGGTTGAAGTGTTCTCCTACAGGTTTTTGTATATTGCCATTCCTGAGATCTGACTTGTGTCCATTTATCCTCTTGCATAGTGACTGTCCAGTTTGGCCAATGTACATAGCAGAGGGGCATTGCTGGCATATGATGGCATATATAACATTGGTGGATGTGCAGGTGAATGAGCCGGTGATGTTGTAGCTGATCTGGTTAGGTCTTGTGATGGTGTTGCTGGTGTAGATATGTGGGCAGAGTTGGCATCGAGGTTTGTTGCATGGGTTGGTTCCTGAGTTAGAGTTGTTATGGTGCGATGCGTGGTTGCTGGTGAGAATATGCTTAAGGTTGGCAGGTTGTCTGTGGGCGAGGACTGGCCTGCCTCCCAAGGTCTGTGAAAGTGAGGGATCATTGTCCAGGATGGGTTGTAGATCACTGATGATGCGTTGGAGAGGTTTAAGCTGCGGACTGTAGGTGATGGCCAGTGGAGTTCTGTTGGTTTCTCTTTTGGGCCTGTCTTGTAGCAGGAGGCTTCTGGGTACACGTCTGGCTCTGTTGATTTGTTTCTTTCTTTCCTTGTGTGGGTATCGTAGTTTTGAGAATGCTTGGTGAAGATCTTGTAGGTGTTGGTCTCTGTCTGAGGGGTTGGAGCAGATGCAATTGTACCTCAGTGCTTGGCTGTAGATGATGGATCGTGTGGTGTGACCGGGGTGGAAGCTGGAGGCATGAAGGTAGGCGTAGCAGTCGGTGGGTTTTCGGTATAGGGTGGTGTTAATGTGGCCATCGCTTATTTGTACTGTGGTGTCTAGGAAGTGGACCTCCCGTGTAGATTGGTCCAGGCTGAGGTTGATGGTGGGGTGGACACTGTTGAAATCATGGTGGAATTCTTCCAGGGTCTCCTTCCCATGGGTCCAGATGATGAAGATGTCATCAATATAGCGTAGGTAGAGAAGAGGCATGAGTGGACGAGAGCTGAGGAAGCGTTGTTCCAGGTCAGCCATAAAAATGTTGGCATATTGTGGGGCCATGCGGGTGCCCATAGCGGTGCCACTGGACTGGAGGTATATATTGTCACCAAATTTGAAATAATTGTGCGTGAGGATAAAGTCACAGAGCTCAGCAATAAGTTGTGCTGTGTCATCAGTAGGGATACTGTTCCTGACAGCTTGTATTCCATCTGTGTGTGGGATGTTTGTGTAGAGAGCCTCTACATCCATGATGGTGGCTAAGATGGTGTTTTCTGGGAGGTCACCAATGCATTGTAGTTTTCTCAGGAAATCTGTGGTGTCACAGAGATAGCTGGGAGTCCTGGTGGCGTAGAGTGTGAGTAGGGAGTCCACATATCCAGACAGTCCTTCAGTGAGAGTGCCAATGCCTGAGATGATGGGGCGTCCAGGATTTCCAGATTTGTGGATCTTAGGTAGTAGATAGAATAACCCCGGTCGGGGCTCTAAGGGTATGGTGATTTGTTCCTGTGTTAGTGTAGGGAGTGTCCTGAGGAGATGGTGCAGTTTCTTAGTGTATTCCTCAGTGGGATCTGAGGAAAGTGGCCTGTAGAATTTGGTATTGGAGAGTTGTCTGGCAGTCTCCTTCTGGTAGTCAGACCTGTTCGAGACTGTGAATGGCTATCCAACTACAGAAGCGGTTTCTCCTCCCTTGGTGTTCACACCTCAACTGCTAGCACTTAAAGGTGCCACAGGACCCTCTGTTGCTTCCTAGGCAGGCATTTCCCATTTTGTATGTATGCAACTGATTGTTCCTTCCTAAGTGGAGTACTTTGCATTTGTCCTTATTGAATTTTATCCTATTTCCTTCAGACCATTTCTCCAGTTTGTCCAGATCATTTCGAATTTTAATCCTATCCTCCAAAGCACTTGCAGCTCCTCTCAGCTTGGTATCAGCCACAAACATTATAAGTGTACTCTCTATGCCATTATCTAAATCATTGATGAAGATATTGAACAGAACCGGACCCAGAAATGATCCCTGTGGGACCTCACTTGATATGCCCTAACAGCTTGACTGTGAACCACTGATAACTACTCTCTGGGAATGATTTTCCAGCCAGTTATGCATCCACCGTATCGTAGCTCCATCTAGGTTGGTGTTGGCAAATTATGTCCCAGAGGCCACATCCAGCCCATAAGCTCTGAAGGTAGCGGGGTCGGGGGCATGCTCTGTGTGGCTCCTGGAAGCAGCAGCACAATCCCTCTCCGGCTCCTACATGTACGGGCAGCCAGTGGTCTCTGCACGCTGCCCCCTTCCCAAGCGCCATCCCTGCAACTCCCATTGGCCAGCAAACAGGGCCAATGGGAGCTGCAGGGACAGCACCTGAGATGGGACAGCATACAGAGCCGCCTGGCCGTTTCTCCGTGTAGGAGCCAGAGTGGGGACATGCCGCTGCTTCTGGGAGCTGCTTGAGGTAAGTGCCGCTCGGAGCCTGCACTCCTGACCCCCTCCCATGTCCAAACCCCTTGCCAGAGTCCTGATCCCCCTCCCACTCTCCGAACCCCTCGGTACCAACCTCCTGCATCCCAGAGCCCGTATCCCCAGCCAGAGCCCTCACCCCCGCAACCCTACCCCAACCCGGAGCCCCCTCCTGCATCTGAACTCCTCATTTCTGGCTCCACCCCAGAACCCACACCCCCAGCCAGAGCCCTCACCCCATCCCACACCCCAACCCCCTTTATGAGCATTCATGGCCCGCCATACAATTTCCATACCCAGATGTGGCCATCGGGTGAAAAAGTTTGCTCATCCCGATCCAGGTTGTATTTCTCTAGTTTGTTTATGAGAAGGTCATGCGAGACAGTATCAAAAGCCTTACTAAAGTCAAGATATACCATGTCTACTGCTTCCCCCCTAATCACAAGGCTTGTTATTCTGTCAAAGAAAATGATTAGGTTGGTTTGACACAATTTGTTCTTGATAAATCCATGTTGACTGTTACTTATCATCTTATTATCTTCTAAGTGTTTACAAATTGATTGTTTAATTATTGCTTCATTATCTTTCCGGGTACTGAAGTTAAGCTGACTGGTCTATTTCTTTTTGAAGTATAGCAGTGACAAAATTGTGGTGTCATTTCACAAGCAGGCATTTATCTGTATACTGATAACTGCAGTCCTACCAATACAGTAGCAGGTCTAGCAGAAGTTTATTCCTTTGACTTAACCCTATTTGGCAAAAATAGGCAAGATTCTGATCTGTCTTATCCTTTTGGCTATGACTACACTCCAGCTTAATTCGACATAAGTATGTTGCTCAGGGGTGTGAATTAGCCACCCTCCTGTGTGACATAATGTATGCCGATTGAAGCACCACCTCTCGCAGGGACTGGAGTAATTAAGCTGACGGGAGAGCTTTTTCCCATCAGCTTACAGCGGCTACATTAGAGCTCAGGAGCATCAGTGCGCCACTGTAAGATCTCTAGTGTAGCCATAGTCTTAGTTATGTATCTCTAATTTGCTGGCATCAGCTGACTACTGCTGGAATTGCTGCTTTCACAAGGTGGATGTAGATCTTGGCTCCAACGTCATTTCATCTTCCATCAGCAGCTATTTAACCGGAGCCCTTCATAACAGGGTCTGCCACTATGTGTGCCTTCCCTGGGATGTGTTCAATTTTGAAAGAAAATTGCAACAGCTGCAGTCAGAACTTTCGTATCTTGAGTGGAAGGTCATCTAATGCTTATGAATCCAATAGTGTCACTTAAGGGCTTGTGGTCTCTATTTATTGTAAAATCCAGTTCCAACAAATATACACTACGTCATTCACAGATTCGGACTGCTAAAGCTTCCTTTTTCATGAGTATAGTGCTATTCTGCTTCTGTGAAGCTTTATGAAACAAAAGTGACAGACCTATAGACTACCTCTGCTGCTACTGATTGTAAATCATATGAAGATATGCTGTTGCTACTGTTGTTGGAGAGTGCATTTATTATTGTGCCTAAGCAGGTGGAGATGCCAGTTGTTTGTGTGTTTTGTTGTGGATTCCTCAACATACAAATATGAATACCACAAAGAACACATCTTAAAATGTTTTATTAGCTTTGGTATATGGGGTAAAATTTTCCTAAAGTGATTTGTTATTCTCATGAGTTTTCTTACACTGCAAATATTTTAGAATTAAGATAAGATAAGTAAAGTCTACTGTTTGTCTGGATCCAGCTGAATCTATGATTGTTAATTATATGCACCACAAATTTGACCTGCTACTTCCATAGTCGCATTTCCAATTCAAAGTGAGCATGGCCTGTTGGTAGCATCTTAGTGTTGCACATAGTCATCCATTATATGCACTTTTGGTTCCTCCTTGTTCCTACATAGCAGTATGGTAAAGGAGCCCAAATGAGCTGAGATATTTGATTTTGAAAATGCGGCAGTGCTGAAGACATTGCAAATGAGAACCAATTAACACAGTACTTTCCAAACATGGTGATGCATATTACAAGAGAGATTTGCCAAAAGCCTGCTGAGGTGTCTAGACTTACAAATATCTTGGTTTAGGATAACAGAATTAGTGTCTGGTCAACTGCAGGGTATGTGTCTTTCTCTGCATACACTATTATTAAGTACTGTGAAGTACATGCTAATGAGGATTTTATCATTCCTCCACCTATTGCTGGGTTCCTTTGCATATAAAATAACCTCAATGTATTCATTCTCTTTAGTTGTTTGAATTTCCCCAACATAGCGCTGTACGAACAAAAGGAATTGCTAATGGCACAAGTCTTATTTTGTATCCCAAATATCAGCTTTCTACTTGTGTAAACCCTTGTGGCCGTATCTCCACTATAGTTTGTTTTTATCATTTGTGCAAACAAGCTTCTCTGCTATGCACCATTGTCAAGCCTAGTGGGATGCTGTCAGT
The DNA here is from genome assembly GCF_013100865.1 of Trachemys scripta elegans. NCBI lineage: Eukaryota > Metazoa > Chordata > Testudines > Emydidae > Trachemys > Trachemys scripta. Next base: position 43,331,467 of record NC_048298.1, read on the forward strand.
CCTTGTGTTATGCATTCTGTTTGTCTAAAAATGTTTTTTCCCCTTCCACTTTCCCTAGGAACTGGACACAAAAGTCCAACATAGTGTAACTGAGCCCACATAAAATCTTATCAAGTCTTTGCAGCTCTCCATTCTTGGATCTCTTTTTGTTTTGTTTTGAAACTGCAGCAGCAGTTGATCCAGTGTCATCTTTAAGTTTAAGATTTTGCCTGTTTAGAGTAATCTCTATGTACCATTGTGTTTTCTTCATTGTTAAGGATATCTCCCTTAGAAATATGACGATGCTAGCAGTTCCACCTGGGTAGTTTCCAACTTTTCTGAGCAACCTCCATGTTGTTGCAAAATAAACTGTTTTATGGAATCTTCTACATTTTGCCTCTTGTGCTGTACATAGCTTCCAGTTGTGACTTGGTGTCTTGTTACCTCTTCCACAGCTTTTCTATTGTTCTCTCTTGTAAAGATACATTGGTCTCCCATTCTTTGGCTGTACATATTTTTATTGTGAGCTTTCTCCCTTTTACTGCTTTCAGATTTCCTTTTCTCTTTGTCATTGTATCAGTGCCATCTGATATGGTGTCTCTGTTTCTGGCATATAAATAACATTACTATATCTTTATGATTTCATGCAGTCTGATTTAAATTATAATTTTGGCTCTGACAAACTGGTGTTCCTTATGTCTACAACAATTCTCTCTCTTATTAGTTCTTTTAAGGCCACATATTTGCAATGTTCAGCAAGACTCGGATCTGCTGTTGTACATTCTGTACCCTTGTTTCTGGTATCTTGGCATCTCAGGTATTTCTAGAGGATAGCTTTTACTGAACTAGTCTGAAGAAATAATAGAATAGGCCAGCTTTTGAGACTCATTGTTTTGTGACTGTAATTTAAACAGAATAATTAAGTCGCGGAAGTCCATACGTACATCTTTAAAAAAAAAACCTGCTTCTATCACAGTCTGTCTCTTAATTAAATTACAAGATCTCAATCAACAACTTGCCATTATGTCAGTTGTTCTACTTGAATTATTTCCCTGGCCTGATAATTAGAATCTGTGCCTCTAGAAAGCTTGCCTACCTTATTACCTTTTTGTAATTAATCCAATATAATATAAATTAATACACGCAATTGTGTGTGACCTTTATTGTATAAAACTGTTATCTATGAATAATCTATATGAGAATCCTGAAGAGAAGCTAATTTGTCCTGATACCCACTCATGCAGCAAATGGGGATAGCACATCATATATCTCTGATGGCATAATAATATTAGCTCATTCAAATCTTTATAATTAATTCTCTGCATTTAAATCAATTTTGGAAGACAATCACCTCTTGCTGATATAGAGCACTGTAACCTGCGAAAGACAGATCTCTGTCAGATAACAACATTGGTTAATATCCAGTACTTGTAGATTTCTCAAATTGGTACTAATTGGTGATCTTACATATCCAGATGATGAAAAAGAGTGCCATGAACAGAAATGGTCAAAAAATGTCATCGAAAAATAATTTCAAAGAAAAATATTTTTTGTTAAAAATGTAATTTTCTGTGGAAAAAATTCATTTTTAATTGTTTTTTTTTTTTAGGAAAACCAGAAACTGAAAGACAACTCTTTTTTTTTTTTTTTGGTAAAAAATCAGTTTTTGGTAAAAATATTGGGCTTTGATTTTCAAAAAAATGTACCAAAACCTGAATTTATTTATTTACCAAAAACCAGGATTTTTTTTAAACAAAACCAGTTTTCAAAAACCTCTCCCCCGCCCAGTTTTCATTTCAATTTCTCAATGAACTCCCCCTTCTTGCCCCCACATACTCACTCACTCTCTCTCTCTTTCTCACACACACACACACACACACACACACACACACACACACACACACACACATAAAATCATGGGAAATTTAGACAAAAATGAAAAGGAGACTATTTAGAAATTTTTCACAAAATATAATTGGTATTTTTGACCATCTCTAATACTGAATATGTTATAAAGATGTCTTTGTATCATTCTCAATAGGAGCCCAATCCAGCGCCTGCTGAAGTCAATTGCATTGATTGCAATAGGCTTTAGATAGGGCCTCTCCAAAAAAGCTAGGATGGGACACACTGGAAAGGAGGACAGGTGTGCATGTTGATTTTATACATTTTTTGTGTCTCATAATATTACTACTTTCATATAGGAAAGAAAAGGCTGCTTATGTTTTATTGGATAGTATCCCATGCCACTTCTAGCTGTGAAAGAGCACTTGGTCTGAATGTCTGGTGGGAAACCAGAATTTCTGTGCACAAGAAAAAGTAAACACTCATTTAAACTCAGATCACATTCCTAGCAACATATGCTTTTATTATTTCTTCATCTCATTTGTGAGACCTACTGCATAAACTGCATATGAGTCCCCTTTACTTCCCTGTGCAACCAACCCATGTTGACAGATTAGTGAGGGGGCAACAGCTGCTAGTGGACTTCTCTCCCCTTCCTAGTTTCCAATAAGTTCATTCCCTCCCCCCAAAATTTCCAGTCAGTTCTGATAATGTATTGAGGACAATTTTTTGTTTTAGAAAGTGGAGGAAGTAACCAGGGGGGCAGCCATTTTAAACTTGATTCTGACCAACAGGGAGGAATTCGTTGTGATTGTGAAAGTGGAAGGCAATTTGAGTGAAAGTGTTGAAAGTGTTCATGAAATTGTAGACTTCATGATTCTAAGGAAAGGAATGTGTAAGGGCTGCAGAATAAGGCAAATGGACTTCAAAAAATAAGATTTTAACAAACTCAGAGAACTGGTAGGTTCTCTGATAGAAAATCTAAGGGATAAAGGAGTTCAGGAAAGTTGGCAGTTTCTCAAGGAGGCAACATGAAATGCACAACTGAAAACTGTTTTGATATGAAGGAAAGATAGGAAGAATAGTAAGAGGCCAATATGGCTCTGTCGGGATCTCTTTAATGAAGTAAAAAGAATCCTAAAAAAGGTGGAAACAGACAAATTGCTAAGGAGGCATAAAAAAGAATAGCACAAGCATGTAAAGACAAAATCAGAAAGGCCTAGGTACAAACTGACATATAACTAGCAAAGGGCACAAAAGGCAATAAAAAAGGTTCTATGAATGCTTTAGGAACAAGAGAAAGATGATGGAAGTGTAGGTCCTCTACTTAGTGGGGAAAGAGAGCTAATAACTGATGACACCAAGATGGCTGACATATTTAATGTCCATTTTGATATATTTTGATTTTAGTAAGGCTTTTGGCACAATTTAACATGACATTTTCATAAGCAAACTAGGGAAATGTGATCTAGATAAATTAGTGTAAGATGGGGTGCACAACTAGTTGAAAGACTATACTCAAAGAGTAGTTATCAATAGTTCACTGTCCAACTGGGAGGGCATACCTGGTGGGATCCCATAGGAGTCAGTCCTGGTCCTGGTACTATTCAATATTTTCATTAATGATTTGGATAATGGAGTGGAGAGTAAGCTTATAAAATTTGCAGATGACACCAAGCTGGGAGGGCTTGTTGGAGAACAGGATTAGAATTCAAAACAACCTTGACAAATTTGAGAATTGGTCTGAAATCTACAAGATGAAATTAAATAAAGAGAACTCCAAAGTACTTAACTTAGGAAGGAAAAATCAAATGCACAACAACAAAATAGGGAATAACTGGTTAGGTGCTAGCAGTGCTGAAAAGGATCTGGGGGTTATATTGGATCAAAAATTGCAGTTTTGAAAAAAAGGCAAATATCGTTCTAGGGCGCATTAACAGGAGTGTTGCATGTAAGACACAGGAGGTAATTGTCCTGCTCTACTCAGCACCGGTGAGGCCTTTGTTGGAGTACTGTGTCCAGTTTTGGGTGCCACACTTTAGGAAAGATGTGGACAAACTAGAGAGAGTCCAGAGGTTTTCAGAGGACAGAAACAAAACACAATAAAAGGTTTAGAAAATCTGACTTATGAGGAAAGGTTAAAAAAAAATGGGCATGTTTAGTCTGGAGAAAAGAAGACTGAGGGGGGACCTGATAGGCTTCAAATATGTTAAGAGCTGTTATAAAGGGGACGGTGATCAATTGTTGTTCATGTCCACTGGGTGTAGGACAAGAAGTAATGGGCTCAATGGATGGATTCAGGTTAGATATTAGGGAAAAAAAATTAACTATAAGGGTAGTTAAGAACTGGAATAGGCTTACAAGGGATGTTGTGGAATCCCCATCACTGGAGGTTTTGACAAACAGCTGTCATGGATGGTCTATGTTTACTTGGTCCTATCTCAGCAGAGGGGGCTGGACTTGATGAATTCTTGAGGTCTCGTCCAGTCCTACATTTCTATGACTCTATGAAGTTGGGCAGCAAGTAGATGAGTAGTGGAATGAGTTAGGTGGAGCCTTAGCTCTGCCCACTCTAACTCACTATCTGGTATGCTGGAGCCTGCACAGGGGAAGAAATAATGTGTGCCAGCCTCCCTACAGCAAGGGAGAAGCAGGGTTAAGATTGTGACTCTACGCATTGCCCCTTACTCAGACTGGATTATATGGTTGCAGTCCACTCCTGCAAGCAACACTGTGACTCATGCATGAAAAAGATACCCACGAAAATGATCCTCATGGGTCTACCCTTCAGAGAGACACTTAGCCAGGGGAGAATTTTAAAGGTGTCTAGAGCACAGAGACCGCTTCCTAAATAAAAGCTTCATTCTGGAGTTCAGCAAGGGAGCAGACAGGGGAATTCTTTTTCTGTCACACTACAAGTGAGAATAAGACAAATTCATGTTGCAGTTCCTATGTGGAACTTAAGTGGCACACCACTGGTAAATTTCACCTAATTTGAATATGATCTAAATATTACACAGGACAAATTGTTTGCAACATCAAAGTCCTGACAATATACTCCTTGCACTCCACAAACTACTGGTCCCCAGGACATAATTTATCCCAAGTGAATCTTCTTATTGACACACAGCTGATTGAGAAGTTTAGTTTCAGAATGCTATGAAACCTTGCTGGTCAGTACATCCCTTTATGCACTTTAGGGATTTATTCACATTTTAGTATCTTTTTTCAGTGGCAAATATACGTACAGTATTATGAGTATAGTGTGAAATTACATGGAAAATTGGTTGTGACAGAAAGGATAAAAATCCACACACTTACGGTGCCTTATTTAATTTGTCAAAAACACTTGAACTGCTGAGTGGATCTAATGAAGCTCAATGAATTTACGAGTACATCTTCAGTCTGTTGAGAACGACTGACAATTCAGTTACTTCATGAAACTGAATGGTGAACAAATATTATTTAGGGAAGCTTTTATTTGGGGAGGTGGGCTAGCTGAGTTTGGGATTGATTCACTGGGTTGCTAGCTCCTGAACTAAGCTGGAATCTATTTATTTTTAATTGTACCTGGATTTGGCACGGCTGACTGGCAATCTTCTGTTACATTTTGGTTTCAATTTATATTCATTGTAAAAGTGGTTTTGGAGGAGAATCAACCACTGAGTTTGGAATGTCTTGAATTTCTACCTCTTCTATTTCGAAGGCTGTTACGGTAGCTTTTGACCTCATTTGCTCTTTGAAGTAGCTTTTCGAGCACAACCACACTTGTAATAAGAATATGTAGTATAAAAATGTATGCTTGGGAAGTAAAGTATGCTTGTTCTAATGAAATGAGCACTTCTACAGCATTTGAGATAAATAAAAGGCTAGTGGGGAACTGTGGTAGTTTTAAACTGGAGTACCAGTTTACAAGTACAGTAGTTTTATAAGGACCTAATTAACAAAAGGGAGGGGATACACAGACTCATTGTTTTGAATTAGAAATAGACTCTTCTGTTTTTTTCCTTTGCTGTTAGCATTCTTGTTTGGTTTACAGTGCAAATGATTAATCATATAAATGTACCATCTCAGAACCTGCTGAAGGAAGAAATTACACTCACTGGTTTTCTTCTCTTCTGCTCACACCTGGCAGCTGTTTTCAGCTCACTCATAATTCTGGAAGCTTTTCTTCCGGTATATATTTTTTCCACTGTATTTTAAGCTTCTCTAAATATAAGATGATTATGCTATTTACACTTTTCTTGGTGGCAGTTGATCGCAGGCTCTCAGTTCTAACTGAAATAAACTCTCCCACATACTTTGGTTCCTACTACTCTTGAGCATATGAAAATTTTCATCATGGTGATTTTGTGAAAGTAAGCATATTACTCAGACATATAGGTGCCAGGTCGCTGTTTGCTCTTCTTAGCGAGATTAGCTATTGATTGGCGGAAGGAGATGAATTTGTACTTTGCTTTAACTACTTTTTTTGTTGCAATAGCAAGGAAATGCAAGAAACATATTTATTGATTGGTTGATTATAGGCTTGTGTATAGCTTTCTCATTTTAAATTACTATCTTTTCTAGAAATTGTTGTATTTTACTGTAGCCCATGCATCCAGCAGTTGTAAAATCGAAACAGCAAATGAGACATGATTTATGGAGCAAAGGATTGTATGTGCATAAGAAGTCAAATGTAACAACTGCATATTTGTCCCCAGATCATGTTCCAATCACAGTTAATTTTTCTGTAGGTCTAAATGCTTTGAAATTACTTACTTTTAAATACATATTCTGCCTGGCATAAACAGTATAGAGACAATACATTATTCTTCCTAAATGCTAGCAGTACAAAAGAGGACAGCATTTGTGGAAGGCTTGAGCAATGGTGTATTTGAGTGAGGATTTAAAATACTAGAATAAAGATTACCTTTTTGGGCCCATAAAAGAACAGTGACATTTTTTAAAATACATTTGGTGCTTATAAAAAGTGCTGGATTTACTGCCAGAGAATGGGAAATCCTTTATAATCCACAGATCATGTGCAGAATGGCAGTGGCAGTATAAGTTTCCTCCCACTGCCCAAGCAATGTGCCTTATTTGTGACCTGGAGAAGCATAGTTCTGTTTCCATGCCAACTCAGTCCTTCTTGTCTGTATTAAATCAGTGAATAAGGATGTCACCTAGGCCTAGGAATTCTTGATATGGACATTTGTCCTTCAGACACTTAACTGAGACCAGTGTTAGGAAGCAATTTCAAATAAGCTAATGAAAAACTGTCAAATGGTATTGACTAAATTATGACCAATCTATTTGAATTGAAAGCAATGATCTGAAGGTGAAAAGCTCTGTCTTCCCTGACCTGCCCCCTAGTCATACACTTCTTCAAACAGCAAAATTCTATGTGAACAATAAACATATATTCTGCCACAGAGGAATCATGTTGCACTAAATTCTTGGATTTATGCTAAGTAGGTGGCAAGAACGGCTTCAATATTCTGCTCAAGGTAATGCTTCTGATTCTGCCACTTTGGATACTGCTAGGTTGTACATCTACACTCCCTTCTGCTGGCACTAACACTTATTGCAGATGGAAAAGCATAACCACAGATATTAAGATGTATTCTGACTAAGGATCTTATGCAAGCCAAAATGGAGTTCCAATTCCATTCCTATGAAAAATATAAATGGACAAACAAAAGCTGCTTTAGCTCCTTGTCCTTTTCAGGGCCAAAAGATGCCAGAAAGCAGTCCCGCCCCTCCATCCAAAAAAATGCAGAGTGCCTGATACGAACATTTGACTGTATGTAAGATGGTGTGGCAGTTCTTGTCTGAATAGAAAGAAAATTCAACTTGAAAAAGAAACAAACTATACATAAATAAATTGAAAATGCAAGGCCCTGATTCAGCAAAGCACTTAAGCACATGTTAAATCCCCTTGATTTTGATAAGCCCATGTGCAAGAATTTTGCTGAACTGGGGCCTAACCAAGGTGGTCAAAAGATTAGTTGGAGAGAGAAGACTCTTACCTCCCAGGTTCTCATGGAGCTACTCTAGGTACAGCCTTGTACCATATTCAGGCTGTGTTCTGGAAGGGAGGTCTTGGGGCTGAGTGCAAGGATACACTTAAAGCTTCAGTACCTAGGTGTAGCTTTTAATGTATATATCTGGTTTTGTTCCGAGACTTCAAAATATTTTAGCTATACCATCCACTGAAGGTTAACTTCTGGAATAAATATGCCGGTTTCTACTTTTCCCACCATCTTTGGAAAAAGCACTCCTTCTTTACTGCCCCCTGCTCCCACTTTATATACCTGGTAGGTCAAGAGATACAGAAAATGCCTGGAGACAGAGAAAGAGACAGACAGAGAGTGATGAATATATGTAACTTAAAAAAGAGAAATACCTTCACAACTTTTTTTGGTAGATGGAATTTTTAGTACTTAGGTATTACTAGGGTGACAGCCCTTGAAATGGAATTCTTTTCTTTATCCCCAGAAGACATGCAACATAGGCAGCAGAACATCTATCTTTCCAATACTACTCCATTAATATGTAGCAATTTGGTGCTGGAGGGACCATCTATAAGTGAGGAAGTTTTTCAGTTTCCAGTAAGATCTCTGATCACTGGCTGAATTTGAACTGGCATCCTAGAGGTGGAAAATTCCTTGCCAGATTACCAAATCTTGCACCCCAGCATTCTGGATTTTCCATTACAAATAATTAAAACTACAAAGTATTGTGTGTAACGATATGAAATATGTCATGCATTACATAGCTCTTATGTCCTTAACTAAGAAAGTGATCTAAAAGGGCAAGCCAAAATCACTGTACACAATTATTATTGAATAGTTTTTATAAACAGCTGTCCAAGAACCTAAACTGAATTACTTTCATTAACTGGGTTTTAAATGTCTATGCTTTCAGGAACATGAAATACACTTAATCTGCATCATCACTGTTAAGCCTTAATCTATCCTTAGAGATAAGCAATAAGTACTAACATTTCTTAGATACACCAGAACATTTTCAGGATGATGGGGTTGTGGCAGACAGAAAAGCCACCCCCTTTAAGTATAAAATTAAGGTCCTGAATTACTATTGTATCCAAGGTCATGATGACTTCTTTATGCTAAACAGATGATATGTCAGAATACAATCATTGGTTGGCTTTAGTTTTGAATCTTAAATTAAATGAGATCAAACCCTTTGAAGTGTAGTATCTTATAATTTTAATTTGTGACCCTTTAATTCATATCACAGCCTTAGGAAATCTTATTTTACATCGTGGATAATACCTGCTATCTGATCTGCCTTTTAATGAGCTTTTTACCTGTTCCTGATGAAGTAGCACAATCTCTTCTTGATTTAGTTAGGCAACAATTGTAAATTACTTTTCGTTTTGGTTTTGTATTTAATTGCTTGTAAAAGACACCCAGAAGATCACATTTGCTACTTCTAAAGTTTGAATGTAATCAAATGCAAGTCTTAAAGACATTTTAAAATAATATTTTATTGCTGGAATTCAGACAGTTATTTCTGTATTGTAATCACATGTAGAAAAACAAGTTTTGAGCAAAGTTTTAACAAAATAACACCCAAAAATGAAAAGAATATAGCTGCTGTGATATACAATTTATTATATCAAGACAATTATGTAGATATTAGTGATGTTCTTATTTATTTCTAGTTAGCTGGAATATTGTAACAGCACAGTGAATTAGATTAGTACTGGTATATGCATTTCCATATATCAGGAAAGTGTATTATAGTATGTTATATTAGCATATTTATTATATTAATTTAGCATATTAGAATGGCAAAATTTATCATGTGCATGTTTATTGGTACAGCAAAATGCACTAGGCTACTTATTACAATGCTGTCATTTGTGCCACAGTAGTTAAGGTTCTCATCAGCGTTTCCATTATAATGCTCTGTTTTCAGGGGGTTATAACTCACACTAAAACTTTGCTCCAGGCTGAAACCTGGCATGAAAACTCTGTGCCCAGGAGCATATTATTTGCTACAAAATTTTAAAGGGACACTATAAGGTCAAAACATATTATTGCATGATTATTATATTCATTGCTATTACTATTCATAAACATTGAGAATACTGAAAAATATATTAAAGGAAAACATATAGGGCCTGATTCTTCAATAAGTTACATCAGTTTCACACCATAGTGACTTGGAGTCACACTGACATAAAACTGGTATAACAGAGTGGAAAATCCAGCTCATAGATTCTTCCCTTTTTCCATGGTTTGTATATACTCACTTTCACATCTTGATTTTCACATAAGAGAAAGATACCAGCAAGGCAAGTAAATTGTGAAGGTTAGGGATTGGATAGATTCACAATTGTTGAATTTGTCTGGATATCAAAGCATGATAGTCAGTACAGTAAGATATCAGGTCAGGATTCCCACTGCCAGGGAAGGCAGAAATGGGAAATGTGAGATCAGACATGGAATGTCTGGTGTCAGGGTAGAGTTGGGAAGCTTTGGGGGCTGTTCTGCCCAGGGAAACTAAGCAGTTGGAGTGAGCAGGTCTGGGGCATGATTCTCTGGAGCCATGGTACATGCTACAGTGGGTAAGCTGTCATGGAGACTAGGTATTTGTAATCCCTGGGTAGTATCATAAGTATCTCTCAGACACTTGCATGGGACTAGAAGGATCATAGCCAGGTCTCTAGTCTGAACATATATAATGTGTATGCTTCTCGTTCAGTAGAGTTTGTGTGTTGTATTTATATTTTGAGATTGCTGGTGAAAGAACCATGTTTAAGAAAGATGAATACAAACTGGAATAGGTGCAGAAAAAGGCTACTAAGATGATGTACACTGATTTAACTGGATTTGTTGTTTTAACTATTATACAAATATTTCAGCCTAGTAACCAAGATGAAGGGGTCTAAAAGGGTAAATCTTCATCAATGTGGACAGGGAGGTAAATGCAAAAATCTACTATTGGAGACATGGCCAGCCTAAAAGCCATATATTGTAAATACGTATTTCTTTACCTATTTATGACTCTCTCACAGTCTGCGCATCTCATATCTTGGACAATGAAAATCAATTAAGATGATTCCAAGTTCTCAGTGCTGTAATGTTTGGGTTGTGAACACTTGATGGAAATTTGTCCACACTGGTGTTTCACACTGAGTTAAACTGTTCCAGTACAAGTCATGGTTAACTGGGCATGGATTGTCTACACTAGGGGCTTGCACAAATGCAGCTATGTTGGTGTAAAATAACCCAGTGCAGACAAGGCCTACAAGTCAGACAGTCTAGCACCTACAGCAATGCACCCCTAAGAACCACCAGTATTCTCCCCGCCAACAGCAGTGAGCTCCAGAGGAGGCCCCCCCCACCCCTCCTCCCTCATCATGACACTCACGCAATCCCCAGGTGGGTCAGTTGCAAGGCTCACAAAAGAGAAGATGAATGCACACCATTCTCTGCAATGCCTTATCAGTCTGTCCCTTCCTTCTACCCTAACTTTTTCTCCCAAACCCATAGTAGTTACTCCAGCACAAGAGCAGAGTAAGGATTGGAGCCCCGTGGAAAACTTTCAGAAGAAAGAGCGATGTAGAAGGGAGAGTCTCTGTTGTTTCAGGAAGAAATCATATGAAGCTCAGCACTTTGTTATGGTTTCGGTTCAATGTCAGACCAAACAGAGTTACTCAGTTTTTTGGTAGTGGGGGTTCCCTTTGAATTTATTGCTTCATTTGAATGCAATCCCATAGGATGTGGTAATGATAATTAGGCAAAAGCCAAGAAGTTAAAGATTTGATTGATGACCACAGAGCATCAGTGACAGGTATGGAAAGCATGGCCCTAATACAGAACCTGCCATAGCTATGGAGTAGAATGTGAAGAACCATCATCTAGGCAGTGCTGAAGTTGAATTAGGAGAAATGAATAATCTGGATGGCTACCATATGGAGCAGCTTGCTATGGATGGTACAGATAGTAGTGCATCCTCACAGCTATAATATGGCTCACTCACTGTTTTCTAACTAATCATTACTATCTTCTATCATCTTTTGCAGACACAGATAACAATAGTGAATTGACACATATCTCACAGAACAGGAGCACTGAAAGCAAGCTCATCTACTATTAGTATGTAGCTGATTGCATACACTACTTGTACACGAACAACAGATGTGACAATTGATCCCCACATTCACAGAACCACAATCTTCATGCAAACAGCTTGCGAAAATGGTGTTCATTACTGACGTTTGTGGCATGGTTTTAGATTCAGCATAGTAACAATAAAGAGCTAAATGGATACTTAGAAAGCATGCTGAATACAGTATGCAAATCAAAACATTTACCTTGGCTTTCTCCATTGGAATGGCTATATAAATTCATTTCTGTGCATTTATTTTTTTTAAGAGAAAATAAAACACAGACGTGAAATTATGTGAGCTATTAGCAAGGAAACAAACAAAACCTCAACATCAAAAAGATGATTGTGTTCAGAATTTTACACCAGCATTATTAGAACAGGGAACAGCTGAAGAATTTGCCCCAAGTACAGGGGACCATATCTTCTTGTATCTTTCTGATGATGACACTATTATATCGATCTTTCTTCTGGGATTCAAGACTTCAGTGCCTATAGCCACTCATTTTGTGCATATGTATTTTGTATACATCTGTTGATACTCTTTACAACCTTGTATTTCTTATATATAGTAACTTTGGGAGGCTGGTGATACCAATTCATTAGTTATAACAGGAAACTACTAAAGCCAATATACCAGTTTCCTAGTAAAACCATTTACATAGTCTAACACAGTGGTGGGCAATGCAGGGTAATCTGCGAGCTGCAAGACATTTTGCTGACGTTGACCATCTGCAGGCACGGCCCTCTGCAGCTCCCAGTGACCATGGTTCACAGTTCCCGGCCAATGGGAGCTGTGGGAAGCAGCGGCCAGCATGTCCCTACGGCCTGCCGCTTCCCACAACTTCCATTGGCCGGGAACAGCAAACTGCGGCTACTGGAAACTGCGGGGATCTGTGCCTACAGACGGTCAACATCGGCAAAATGTCTCGCGGCCCGCAATCAGATTACCCTGATGGGCTGCATGTGGGCCGCAAGTTGCCCACCACTGGTCTAACCAGTAAAAAAGAGGGCCTCTTGTTATCTCAATGATTAGTATGCTACAAGAGGGGTCTCCAAGACTGGAACTGATGGTTCTGGTTAGGGGTCAATGTGTACTTTTTGGGCTTTCCACAAACTATAAATGAAAGGCTTTATAACATGGGTATAAGTGTAGCCATTTACCTGTACAGAGCATCCCCAACTCTTTAAACAATGCAATCAAGTCTTTATTAATGCCCTGTTTTGTTCATTCCCTTTGAAGTATCTGACATTAGGCACTGTTAGAAGACAGGACACTGGGCTACACTGGACCATTGTACACTGATCCAGTATACAGTTCTTATATTCTGATGATAGAAAAGGGTGTATTCCACTCTCCTATTTAAGGGTAATCTTTGGAGTATTTTTTTACATACTCACCTGTTTTTGGGTAAATATACCATTCCCTATACCTGTATGGTTTTATTTGTTTTCACAGCAATGTTTTTTCCCCACAATAAAGATTTGCAGCTGTGTGTGTGTTTGTGTGTGCTGCATGTAGGTATGTTTTATGGGTACATTTAGTTGTTGCATTAACTTTTCTGCTCTGAGTCAAAGAGTAAATTCATTTCCCCCGCTGTTTCCATTTGAGACATTCAAAGGCTAGTTGATATTATTTAAAACAGATGTTCTTTATATTTCCAACATGAAGAACAACATCAATTTTGGGAACCATAAAAAAGAGAAAACAAGTGTACACTCTCCAGCTGATATTGGTTGTCTTTGCTTTAAGCGGAATAAATCTTTAGTTGCACTGATATTTCAGATAAAGTGGACAACCAATGCTGATGTAAAATAAAACAATGGCATTGATCCAAGTTTCTCAGGTTCCTTTTCTTTCTCTTTCTTTCTTTCATCCTTTCTTTCTTTCTACATATTTCAAGGACATACTAAATGTAGAGTAGACCTTCAGTGTATGGATTTTGTGTGTGTGTGTGGTGGGAGGAGAGGGTAGAGAAAAGGGCAGAGAAACTGTTAATTAAATAAATCACTGGGAAGGGTTTCCTGCAGCATTACGTCAAAACTGCCATATCAAAACAGAACAACAGTCTGCCTAGACTGATAGCTTCTCTCTGACTAAGGTTGTTTCTAAGGAATACAATTAAAGACTCCATAATACTTCTAATTGTGTTATAGTAAAGCAGTAGGCAGTCTGCATCTGTTTCTATAGCAACAACTAAAATTGCAGAAATAAGTTATTCAGAGTACACTGTATGTCATAGTAATATGGTGAATTCTTATCAGCAGAATATTAAAACAAACATAACTTTCTAAGTTTTAAAATACATTATTTATAGTTGTAGTTCTGAAACCATGAGACTACTCCAGGGAGAAACTAACAGTTCAAAATAAGGAAGACATCTAGATGAAAGCTGTATAGATCTAATCATGAGACACACTGCAATTTTTCTGTCAATATCTTCTATTAGATAAACTGTATAATTTTGCAGACAGACTTTTGACATTTAATATTCCTTCAGATTTTGATTACACATTATCTGGAAATGTCTAATAAATTGGAAATAAAAAACAATTACTAATCAGAACCAATCCGGATTTCTTTAAATCAACAAATTCACTTGTGCTATACTTAGAAACTGTTGTATCAGCTGGTATTCAGCTGACAATGCCTTGGGCTGAATCGTTATTGATTATTTGCTTTTAAAGTTCTGAGGATCTTGTAACACACGTCCTTAAGCTGATAATCACTCATCTCATTATATTCTTTACATAAATTGAGTTTCTGCTGAAAAATGCAGTTCTTTCAACATAAATAACCAGTTTCACATAGTTTGCAATGACTACTTTCAACTTCATTATAATAGAAATGACTAGGAATAGCATTGTACTCATAAAAATGGACTAGAATTAAAAGTAAGAGGAAAATGTAAGGGCCTATTTCCCTCTTATGTGGATTATTCATATTTAAAGGAAAACTGCAGTGATTAGTTGAACTATCATTTATGGTTTCATAAAAATGTACCAAATTAGAAAAAAACCAACAACAGTGAAGGCTGCACAATGATTTGGGGGTATAATCCTGCAATTTTCACACCCTCATAATTGTGTTTAAAATACTCCCTTTTTGTGGAAGCTTTCTATATTAGTCTTTGTCCAAATATTTTCTTTTAGTCAGTTGTTTCTTAGTTGAGAGGTCAGAACAATACCCTTTTCTCATTTCTAGAAATACTAACTACTTTAAAGAAAACAAAAGACCTCTTCAAAAACTGCTACAGTTTAAAAGTAGGAACTTATTCTGAAATTCCACATAATTCTGAATAGGGTGATTATAAAGGTAATAGGGTAACAGTGAATATATCTTATGACCATTCAGATATTGAATATTGATCAACATTTTGTTAAGATCAGCACAATTATAGTGATAAAAGTTAAAAATAGATTTAACTGTTTCCTCCCATCCCTTATTGCCACACAAAGCAGTGTTTTTTTTCAATATATGATCATTCCTTCAATTCAAATGTCCTGAGCTAATGCACTAGAATACATAGATTCTCCAGATCACTGGCTGGTTACACTGTTTTTGGGGAAATGAACATGTGGAAGAGGAAAGTAGTTGCATTGGTAGAAACAGTGGAGGAGGATCATACTTTGTATTCTGGAAGGAGAAGGTGTAGTAAGAGAGGTTGGGCTGCCTGATTAGAGATGAACTTTAATGGGAACTCTATTAGGTTTATAATCCTCAATAAGGGCCAGTATGCCTGAAGAAGCAAAGCAGTGCAAACACTCAAGAATACAACTCAATGGTGGTTTTCTATCTTTACTTTCTTTTCAAAACTGCACACAACAGTAAGTGAAGTTTCCTGGCTAAGATCTTGCATACTAGGAGTGTGGAGTGAATTTCTGTGTTTATGATTAAGATACTGATACGACCCTATAATAAAAGGTCAATGTCCAGAGTAAGCAGACAGCTGATTGATGAAAAACTGCAGTTTTAGAACCCAATCTTGCTCCCACTGAAGTCAGTATCGAAACTGCCACTTGATTTAACAATTAGCAGGATTTGGCCCATATGTACATGGGTTGTGTTTGCTGTCTGAATTAGTACAGTACAACCATTATTATAATTGCTCTGGGGTGATGCACAGTCTGGTCATCAGTAGTACCTGTGAAAGGCCCAAGCCTGTTCAGTGAGGATGGAATCTTGGGAGATTCTAGCTGATAAAGTCAAAATCTCAAATGAGCACATGTGAAGAACAATTTTCTAAAGGCTTATCACTTGGCCAAATTTTGATGGACTTTCACAGGGGTGTCAAAAGGCACATCTCTAACACAAAGACTATACATCTCAGCTCTAATTTCAAGTCCCTGCTCCAAAGTATGGGTCACTTGAACTGTTCAAATAAAAGGTCTCAATAATTTTTTTAATGTGGGCAGAACAATGTATTTTCCCATCATTCTTGGAAATGGCTGAACCATGTCGACTGAATATTAAAAAAAAAAAAAAAAAAAAGCCCAAGGCAGACACGTGGTATGTAAAAATTCAGCCTAAATGGTTAAAGCTTGGCAAAGATATAAGCAACTGAAAATAGGAGCTTCTAATAGCAAGTGTCAGGCAACTGTAATAATAGCCAGCACTATCAGCCCTAGCTATAATTAGACAAATAACAAAACTAATAAAGGTAAAGGCCACAGAAGTAGGGAAGGAAGATAGACAACAGCAAACAATGGGAAGAGGAGTCTGCTCATCTTTTAGAAGGAAAGCAAGCTGTATACGCTGGTTTCTTTCATTTCTTTTATGTTTTTTTTTTTTTAAATGCCCAGGTGCAAGAGTGAGAGTAGATAGAGTCAAGGGAAATTAATGATGGAAGAAGGCTGAAAGAAGCACATTCTTTACCACCTAAGGCCAGCATTTGTATAATATAGGTGGGCCTGATAAAACATGCTGTTACAAGGTGCACTTTTATTCTGGTTTTCAAAGAGGCCAGCTATCTCAGCACTTCACTGCATTCTGTTCAGGAAAGTTTAGATGAGATTTAGGACAAATTTATGGCTTCGTTGCTCCAGCAATAGCAGCCAATAATACAAGGAAAGGACAAGAGAAGAGCTCAACTTTCATTCCCCACACAGGATATTATGTATGACATTTGCATTTTATATGTTGCATGCAGTTTTCTGAGAGTTTACTTTCTGACATTTATACTGTCTGAGAGAGCTGAGCATTTGTTTACTTACATTATTGTTATTATCTAGATTGCAATAGGCCCTTTGCAGACATGCAAGAAGATATAGCCCTTGCCATGGTGTGAGAGCAATCTTTAAAAAAAAGTCTAGGGTTTTTAACATGGGTATAACAGATTTGGCTTCTATTTCCCTACTCCACCACTCACTTGCTGTGTAACATTGGACAAATCACGTTACCTCTCTATAGCTCAGTTTCCCATCATTGTTACTTAACAACTTTTGAGAGAGAGATTCCCCCTCTCACAAGAAAAAGCAGAAGGTTCATCCCACTGATCTACTGATTTAAGGGATTTGATAGAGGTCAGGGCCATCCTGCCGTGTGACCTGTCTCTGTGCACCAGCTCCCAAGACCCCATTTGTTCTTCCCAGCTCCATGGTCCTATGGAGTGTATTCCAGGATCTGCTGTAAAACATATCAGGAAAGGGGGTACCATGGTGTGCAAGGGCATTGTAGACAAGGGAATACAGCGTTGGATTATAATACCTTTTCTGTGACAAGCCTGCTGGTTACTACAAGGGTAGGGAAGGGACAATATATTCACCCAAAGCACTCCCACATCCTGCTTGCTGTCCAACACAGAGCCCCCCGATTGGAAAGGATGCTTGGTGGGTCCTGAGACAAGGGAGAATGGGACCACTGTCCTCCTTCCACAGGGTAGCAAGAGCAATGCATGGAGGAGAGACCCTCGTATGTGTTGATTTAGGGGGAATGATCTCCCCACTCTCCTTAGGAACAAAAGAATGTTGATGAGATTTGCATTACACCAGGAGATTAATAGATTTAATGAGTTTTAATGAGTGGATTATTCCATTGCTAAAAAAATTACAGCTTCACATTTGTTCTGACTGCATTATCAAAAGGGAATTGACAGCTACATGCTTTGTTGATACACTGGTTCTGGGGAATCCCCTCTGTGTCTGGGCCGATTTGTACAGTGGCAAAGAGAAAATCATCCTATTAAATTCCAAAGCAAGTGCTTAACTTCACTGTTCACACGGATTCTGATGAAGCACCCTCCTATTCCAAAGGGAGGGAGAAACATGTTTATCAGTCTCGTGTTGGAGAGCTAAACCCTTTGTCGAACTGTTAAAAGACAAAACAAACAAACCAAAAAACTAGCTGAGGATTTGCTCTCAGGATCTTTTAAAATAAAAGTACATATTTTAAAAGTTCTGTCATCATTAATATATTGTCATTTGTACTTTGCAAAACTAACAAAACCTATGTGCACTGTACCTTTTCGAGACAAATTATTACAGTATTGCCAACTTCAAGCATTTAAAAATCATGCCAGGTCCCCTCAAATCTTAAGATTGGCTTAAAAACTCTTGAGATTTTAAAAAGTAATAAATTGGGGATTCTTTTAATTTGCCTGTGGGTTTCTGTGTGTTTAGAGTCAGTTTGGGTTACAAATTCAAGGTTGAGGGTTATAAACTTATTTTTTACTTTAAGTGGAAGTGAGATTTTCATGTAATAATCTGACTCTAGGAGCTGGGTGTTTAAGGAAAACACCAAAAATTGTAAAAATTACGGTCAAATCACAAGAGTTGGCAACACTGCAGTTAATGGGGGGAAGGCATAATTCAGCCTGCGCTGATAATGTTTTAAGTTAATAACAATGGGCTAGATTGTAGCTTTGAGCACATACCCATACAGTCGGGAAAGAACCTCCTTGATGCCCCTGATTAGACTAATTGGGATATAGGTCAGGTGTGCAGGGAGAGGCCGGGAATGGGCAGAGCATTGGCTGCATCTTCTCCTATCTGAGTCAGTGGGGTTGGCATCAGTTTGCTATTGGTATAGTCCAGCAGCAAATTATTAGGAATAACCTGTGTAATCCAGAAGCCATTTGCAAGGCATGGCAACAATAATTTTATTGGTACAACAATCTTACGACTTATGTTATATATTCTTATGTGTCAGTAGCTTAAGTTTCTGTGTATTCATAGCTGTGCGTAAGTTTGAGTGTGTGTGTGTTTTATATAAAACTCCCATAATATTTACCATCTTGGAGCAAGCAAGAAGGAAATCATGACTTAGAGGCACATGACCTGAGGCGATGTAGTTTTTATGCTACCACTTGCTACAGGTACAATCTATCCCAATGTGTATTTTTACATCACGTGTGCAAATACATTTGTCCAGCTCACTGAGGGTATTTCTGTTTCTGATGCATCCATAAGGTGCTTATAATTTAGGCTTATTATTTCAGGGATCCACCGCTGACATGGAAGAGTTTGGCACTGCAGAGACTCAGAACGGATGTGGAGTTAGCAGTGGCATTTATAATAACGGACACAGGCTGGAGCTACAACTGGAAGTATAGGCAGTTTAAAAACATGGCTGATGAAAGTGAGTGAAACCTGGAGAGCTGACACTGAGATGTGACATAGGGAGCCAAAAGCTGTCAGAGTAACTGAAAAATGCAGTTAAGAAGAAGCTAAAAGACACACAGGAGACGTTAACAAGTTCTCAGAAGGAGCAGTTAGGGAATTTAGCAGATATTTAAAGGCAAAAAAGACAAGCAGAGAGAACTGAGCCCAGCAGGAGAAATATATATTTTTACAGAGACTATTTTGGGAATTAAAGTCTTGAATTTATAGTTGTAAAACAATTAAATGTTAAATGTAAATTAAGGGTATATAAGCTTTGATTCTTAACCTGAGATAATTCGGAATTCATTTGTCAGTTACTGGGAGATTATCTTTTTGTTCCTATTTTAAACATACAAATTAAAAATGTAAACATGAATTGAGGCTGATATTGTAGTCCTCACTCAAGCTAACTTCGGTGAAATTAGTGGGAGTTATGCCTGTAAGGATTTCAGGAGAGGTCTATTGAGATTTCATGGTAAATGAAATGCACATTCATTACTTGATGTTATATCTGATGAGGTCAGTGGTGCTGGAACATTTTTAGTAGTTTGGGTGCTAAAAGCCAGCCTCCTTACCCTGTCCGTGCCCCCATCGCCAGAGCTGGGGCCGGGAACAGGGGCTATGTCTCCAGGAAAGGGGGACCTGGACACGGGTAATTCCAAAATCTCTTCTAGTGATGCCTCAATCTGTGACAATTCCTCAGATTTGTCACCTACAAAAGCCAGCTCAGGTTTGGGAATCTCCCTAACATCCTCAGCCGTGAAGGCTGAAGCAAAGAATCCATTTAGTTTCTCCGCAATGACTTTATCGTCTTTAAGCTTTCCTTTGTATCTCGATCGTCCAGGGTCCCCACTGGTTGTTTAGCAGGCTTCCTGCTTCTGATGTACTTAAAAACCATTTTGTTATTACCTTTTGAGTTTTTGGCTAGCCTTTCTTCAAACTCCTCTTTGGCTTTTCTTATTACATTTTTACACTTAATTAGGCAGTGTTTATGTTCCTTTCTATTTACCTCACTAGGATTTGAGTTCCCCTTTTTAAAAAGTGCCTTTTTATTTCTCACTGCTTCTTTTACATGGTTGTTAAGGCTCTTTTTTAGTTCTTTTACTGTGTTTTTTAATTTGGGGTATACATTTAAGTTGGGCCTCTATTATGGTGTCTTTGAAAAGCGTCCATGCAGCTTGCAGGGATTTCACTTTAGTCAATGTACCTTTTAATTTCTGTTTAATTAACCCCCTTATTTTTGCATAGTTCCCCTTTCTGAAATTAAATGCCACAGTGCTGGGCTGTTGAGGTGTTCTTCCCATCACAGGGATGTTAAATGTTATTATATTATGGTTACTATTTCCAAGCAGTCCTGTTATAGTTACCTCTTGGACCAGATCCTGCGCTCCACTCAGGACTAAATGAAGAGTTGCCTCTCCCCTTGTGGGTTCCCATACCAGCTGCTCCAAGAAGCAGTCATTTTAAGTATCGAGAAATTTTGTTTCTGCATTTCGTCCTGAGGTGACATGTTCCCAGTCAATATGGGGATAATTGAAATCCCCCACTATTATTGAGTTCTTAATTTTGATAGCCTCTCTAATTTCCCTTAGCATTTCATCGTCACTATCGCTGTCCTGGTCAGGTGATCGATAATAGATCCCTAATGTTATATTCTTATTAGAGCATGAAATTACTATCCATAGAGATTCTTTGAAACATGTAGATTCACTTAAGATTTTTACTTCATACTTCTACATTTTCTTTCACATATATTGGCACTCCTCTCCCCCCTCCCCCTGCATGACCTGTTCTGTCCTTCCGATATATTTTGTACCCCAGAATGATTGTGTCCCATTGATTGTCCTCAGTCCACCAGGTTTCTGTGATGCCTATTATATCAATATCCTCCTTTATCATGAGGCACTCTAGTTCACCCAACTTATTATTTAGACTCCTAGCATTTATATACAAGCACTTTAAAAAATTGTCACTGTTTATTTGTCTGCCCTTTTCTGATGTGCCCGATTCTTTTTTATGTGAATGTTTCTCATCTGATCTGGCCCCTAGATTATCCTCTTCCATCCTCTCCTCCTGACTAAAACCTAGAGAATCTCTATCAATAGACTCTCCTCTAAGAGAAGTCTCTGTCCGATCCACGTGCACCGCTGCAGCAGTCGGCTTTCCCCATCTCTTAGTTACAAATCCATACAGCAAAACCACAGAAATGCACACCTGTCCAGATACCTATATAAATAATTCTGTAGAAACTGACTCCCACACCTACATGCAGATACACACATGTATTCATGTGTACACACCTAGCATGCACTAACACATATACTTCCACATTATTTAATATTACAATTGTTGTTTAGTGCCTAGAGACCCCAACTAAGATCAGGGCTCCAGGGTGGTAGGTGCTGGATATACACATAAAAAGAGAGAGAGTCTGCAACAAAGAGTTTATAATGTAGCTAGACAAAGGTAGGGAGACATGTCTGATCCATTGGCTCTTCTGCAATTACTAGTCAACAACATTCACTTTTTGAGAAATAATACTTTTCTTTTAGAGTTCCTTTCTCTTTTAAAAACTTGTTATGAAATGAACACACACATTTTATGTCAATTTTTTTTTGTGCGCAAGCCAGCAAAAGTAATAAAAGTCGAAGAGTTAAGCTGCAAATTTTATTCACACAGGTATACACACATGCGACAATACACACCCCCCCCTACAAGAAGACACACAGTCTCTTACACACATACAATGCATGCATGCACACACTTGCCTACACAGAGACACTTTTTCAGGTACTGCCTAAATCACCCAGCCGGGAAGGGAGGAAGGTGGGCTGGAGGGGAAAAGATGGGTAGGGAAAAAGGCCAAGGATGAGAGCAGAGTGGGGGTGAGAAGGGGCAGAGAAGGAGAGAGGAGGTGGTGTGGGAGGGTATGTGGGGTGGATGGGGATGCAGGGGGAGTCAGAAAGCTACAGGTGCATGAGGATCTGGGGGGAACAGGGGTGTATAGGGCCATAATGGGAGTGCAGCTTTGTAAGGAGGTGAATGGGATGCAGGGCTATGGGGGATGAGGGACATGGGAGTGGCAGCTCAGGCAGGTGGAGGGATGGGTGGGAAAGCGCTGTAAGGGGTACAAGGCTGGGATTGGTAGGTGTGGGGGCAGGACAGGATGGGATGGAGGAGGGATTCAGTGAGGGGAATGCGGGTGCAGGGGTGGGATGGGGAGGGATGCAGTGAGGGGGATGAGGGTGTGGGGGTGGGATGGGGAGGGATGCAGTGAGGGGGATAGGGATGGGGGGTTGGGACAGGAAGGGATGCAGTGAGGGGGATGGGGGTGTGGCTGGGTTGGGATGGGGAGGGATGCAGTGAGGGGGATGGGGGTGCATCCCCATTCCCAGCACTCGGAGACGGGAATACACATACCTCCAACTCCTGGGTGCTGGCGATGGGGCGACAGACCATGGTTCGCCGCAGAGCAAGCATCGCAGTTCGAGCTCAGCCACACAAGGAGCACGAGGAGAAGAGGGCCGGGCAGCAGTGGGAGAAGCGCACACCATGCAACCCCTCAAGAGCTGCTTGCTGAGCACGAGTCACGCTAGTTCCTCCCCTGCCCTGACCCAGCCAATGGGAGCTGCGCCTGTGGGCAGGGAGTGGGGCAGCACGTGGACCCCCCTACCCTGGCTGCCCCTAAGGCTGAGAGCTGGACATGCCGGCTGCTTTCTGACCCGGGAGCCGTGCATGCCGCCAGGATACCTTTTTGACCGGGTGTTCCAGTCCAAAAACGGACATCTGGTCACCCTAGGAGTGGGGCTGGCAGCCGGGACCCGAGCCCCAGGTGCGGGGTTGGGGAATGGGCTCAGTGGCTGGGAAGAGGGGCCGGTGGCCAGGCTGGGGCGCAGGGCCAGGGTGTGGAGTCCCGTGCAGAGGGCTGGGAGCAGGGCCCAGGGTGCGGAGCTGGCGGCTGGGGAGCGGGGTGCAGGGCCTGCCCCCAGGACCGAAGCTGGGGAGAGGAGCCCCGGGCGTGGGACTGGCGGCCCCACATAAAAGCTGGGGGTGCTGCAGCACCCCCTGCATCCCTACTTCCCACACCTATGGATGAGGTTACACCTACAATACAATTATTTAAAATGAAAAACTAGATTAGTCATTTTTTTTTTGTAACTTTACTTGTTGGTCTTATCATAAAGGCATATTGTTAACTTGCCCAAATTCATTCTTCTCAATTGGTCATCAATCATCTTTTCTCTCTTGTTTGCTTTGTATAAGCATTTAATATAAAGGCATCACAGACAGAGATATAAAAAGTCATTTTTACTGCTGTACAGTTACATGGCAAAAATAACCTGTATAAAAGAATAAGTGTAGAGATCAAAGTGCTACTACTGATTAATAATGTATGTCAACATCGTCTCTGTTAGAATATTTGTAATAGGCAATGATGGTTTCTCAGTAAGGTACATCTGCATGTAGAGAAACAGATCACCCTTTTGCATTACATGACATCATAGTTTGTTGGGTGACTGTTAATACAGTAATCCAACTGATATAATCAATGCACCGTTTTTGGGTGAAGTTAAACAATAAAAACAGTAAAATAAATCATTAGAATGATATAAACACATCTTTTATTAATTCAGCCAGTTGTACTGTATGTCTCCTCTTTTGATTCTGACTACTATTATTAGATATGTATATTGTGGCAGCACTCAAAGGCACTAAACACATAAAAAAAAGAGACCATCCCTTCCCTGAAGGGCTTATACATTTAGGGCTTGTCTACATGGTCATTAGTCTGCTCTAGAGGGATGCCATTTCAAACAGTACTAGGGACCTTCCAGGGTGCACCAGCAGGATCCACATGGGCCAGTTAGTGTGCAACACACTAGTTTGCACTAGAATTTACACGTGTCTAGTGTGGACTAAAGCAGCGCATAGTCAAGCCCTTAGGCAACGCCCTGTATTAGGGGTGATGTGACAACACTTCTCCCCAACAGGAAGAACAGCAGGACACTCTACCTCATAGATATAGCGCATCTTGCAAAGCTTCTAGACATGCAGGGGGGAATATGACCATTATTATATGCCATACTCTGATCACTGAGCTGGTCCTGCTCCGTATAAAAATAATAGAATGGAGGGATGTCAAATTTCTTTTCCTGTATCAGCCCTTACTCCATATATTGTCATGGTGTTGTATTGTAATTTGAAATGTAACAATGACTATTTTGTATCTGGTCATAGTCTGCAAAGTGTAGAAAGACAGCAGTCTCAACTTTCTCAGTAGCATGTCACAAAGGCCTGTCACTTACAGACTTTTATCAAGAGGGTTCAGCTACATGCAGGGGAGGTGAGGATTAAGGAGCATTCGCAATTTTATTTAGCACCTTCAGAATTTATGTGTAATTCTTTCATTATTTTACATACTGCATATATAGTGTTGTCCAGAAATTTTATGGCTTGGGAGGAAATTATTGAAGAGATTCCTCTTATGACAAAATGCCAGATTCCTAGATATCTCCTGACCTGCTTACTTAATGATGCAGTAAAGGATTTACATTTTAAACAGAGCAACAAATTAATTTCTTTTTATTGTTAGCCATAAGACTTTTTATTGCACATTACTGGAAAAATGTAACTTCTTGTCCTAGGAATTGTGGTATAGTAAAAACATGAACTTTTCTTGTAATGGAAAAGCTTTCACACCAAGTATGTACACAAGAGAAGTGCCAAAAAGTGGATAGGCATTTAGAAATTTAATCACCTATTTAATGTACTCAGAGGAGGGGCAACGGCGCCATCGACAGAGCCCTGGGTTGAGACCTGGTGGGTCTGGGTCCCCTACCCTGGCCGCCACCCACCCTATTGACTCTGGCCACAGACCGCACAGCCTCAGCAGAAAGGGCAGCTCTATTGACTCTGGTTGTGTGGCCGCACAGCCCTGACAGAAGGGGCTGCTCTATTGACTCTGGTTGCTAGGCTGCACAGGCCCAAAAGAAAGGGCTGTTCTAGTGGCTCTATCCTATTGACTCTTGTTGTTAGCCCACCCAGCCCTGATAGAAAGGACAACCCTACTGACACTGGCCATTAAGCCACACTGCCCCGAGGCCAGGGGTGCACATCCAAATTCAGCTGCAGGGCCATAACACCCCCTCCCCCACAAAGGGGATAGGATGGATCAGGCCCATGACACTCCCTTACCTCACAGCTCCTGTTGCTCACCATCTATTCCCTCCCTCCCACCCCTCCTCACTCATTTGCTTTTAGGACAGGCTGTTTCCTCTTTCTTCTCCAGGATGCCTGAGCATCAGCAGGAGGAACACAAGAGACACACCCTCTCTACTCTCAGTTCCGGTGTCTGGCTTCACAACATCCCAGAACAGCTGATAGAAGCAATTACAGGGAAGGTCCATCTTCACCCCTGTTGCCCTGGGCTGGAGCATGCTCAGTCACTCTGTGAGAATGGCCCATGCACAATCAGGTCAGCACTAGGAGTGGTGAGGGCCTAAGGCATATGCAGAGCATACAAAATCTTTGGAGATGTTAGCTGCTAAACTTTAAGAAATCTCTACAGAGCATGTGCAATCCGAGACTTTTCAAAGTCTTATAACTTGGCCAAATTCACCTCGTTACTCTAAAATAAAGATGAAGACTTGCCTTTTTTATTGTAATCTTCCTCTCTCATTGCTCTGACGGCATTTTCTCCATCCAGCCAGTATGTGCATTTATATAGTAGAGACAAGATGGGTAAGGTAATATCTTTTATTGGACCAACTTCTGTTGCAGAGAGAGACAAGCTTGTTCAGGTCAGAAGAGCTCTCTGTAAGCTCGAAAGCTTATCTCTCTCCCCAGCAGAAGTTGGTCCAATAAAAGGTATTACCTCACCCACCCTGTCTCTCAAATATCCTGGGACCAACATGGGTGCAACAACACTGCAACCATTTGTACAATATTTGTCATAGTGGTATCTGAGTATCTTCCAAATATTATCATATCTATAAAATATAGATCTGAACATGATTCCTTTGAATCCTTTCACTTATTTCTTCTCACCTTGGTCACCAAATCCAAGCTTCTTGTCTTAATTTTTAAGGCCTTGAACAGCTCTGCCCAATCCCACATCTCTACTGCCATTTCCTTCTTTCTGCACTGTCACTTGCAACCCTTGAGAATTTAGGCCAGATTATACTTACATGAGGGCCAGGAACACACACTATGTAATTACCACAGTCAATCACAGTCCCTTCTCTGGGGAGGACATCATCTGAAAAGAGATATACAAGAGGTGGGGTCATGACATTGGCCCTCTTCTGAACGAAAACCATAAAGTAGACTAGGTACACTGGACAGGGCAGGCTTCCCTCATCAGCCTCCGAGTTGATGTGGTTCTGCACTGCCCCTAGTGCAGAGGCGGAGTTAAGAGATGCAGAGTGAAATTTTCAAAAGTGCCTGAAATGCTGCTGTCTCACCTTAGAGAGAGATGGCAGAGGTCCAGGCTAATGTGCTAAAATGATTTAAGCCCTTCCTGGAAGGACACACACAATGGGTAGCAATGGGAAACTGCACCTCCGCCACTAGACCCCTCATTTGTGACATCCCAGAAGGATCAATTCTCTCTTGAGTCCTTTTTAACAACTACATGCAGCCATTAGGTGAACTGCTCAGCTAATATGGTGCCAAATGCCAGCAAACTGAAGAAGACACACAGCTCTAATTTTCCTTCACCACATACAACCATGCCATTAACACTGAGAAGGCCCAGTGCTTGGATGAAATCAGCTCCTGGATGAAGAGCAGCTAGTTGAAGTTGAACCCAAGCAAGAAAGAGGGGATGCTGGTGGACAAAATAATTTGCAGCCACTGGCTGGTCTCCTTTGCTGAAGGTACATACACACAACTGGTTAATTCAAATTTTAGATTAGAAGTGCTCTTAGATTCCTTGTGGACACCTGTCTCACGTAGCAGTACCCATATCTCACAGCTGGACTGCAATGCAATAACTGGACATGAAGTCTTCAGCAGTTGGGGAACTCCAGTTCATACAGAACCCTATAGAACATCTCATCAGCGACACTGACTACTGTGAACACACCAGATCAGTATTCAGCTCTCTACACTGGCTTCCTATAGAACACTGAATCAAGGTCAAGGTCTTAGTCCTTATCTACAAGGTGCTTCATAGTATGGGTCCAGTGTATCTAAAGGATAGACAACTTCACTCCTGAATCACAAAGGAACTCTACAATAAGGGTAAAGCTTGTCAGCATGGGAGACAGAACTTCCATAGGGACCAGCCCAAGACTATGGAATGAACTCCCCAGGAACTAAGGACTAGCACAATCCTCACAGTCTTTCACTCCAGGTGCAAGGCACATTTTCTTGACCTGCCTTGCTAAATACATAGCAACATGAATATTCAAAAACAACAATCACCTACCATAACAAGACACTCCACTGCACACACTGCTCTAGGAGAGAGGTAGTTTGTTCCCCCATCAAGTGACAGATTTGTAGTCATGTCATTTAATGAACTACTGCAAGGTGTTGAGCTACTATGATGATGAGCATGGTCTAAGAACCTTTAGAGAAGAGAAAAGGACAGAATTTAAGGCACCTACGAGTTTAAATCCCATCGACTTTAAATTAGACTTAGGGTAAAATTGTCAAAATTGCCTGAGTGTCTTAGGCAGCTAAGTAATTGAAAGCCAGTAGGACCTTTGAATACTTTACTCACAATCTAGACTTGGTATTACTCATTAAAGTACTGTTTACCCTCTCACACAGTTCATTGATGAGGATGATAAGTAAGACAGGAACTAAGCACAGATGCACAATAGAATGAACTCTTGAATATTTGATGATTATGACCTCCAATGGCAGTGAAGTGGATACTAACCATTTAAGACACTATAATGATATACAGATTCAGAGAATAAAATAATGCTGAAGATGCTTTTATTCTCTCTTTTTGCATTATTATTAATATTTTAAGGAGGTCTAGCTAAAACAAAGACAATTGTTCACAGAAAATCAAAGACCTTTGCATTGGTGCACATTTTTGAAATACTTTTCTTCATGGACTGTAAGACATTACAATTTGTAAGATGATAGAAACAGTTATTACTACTTGAAAAGTGTTGAGAACCAGGGCTGCTGCTGAAGAGGTGAGATAATAGAGTCTCCCTTATTTAACATTGAAATATTGTGACTGAAAATCATAGGATGAAATTTTGAATCACTAGCAAAAATGCAAGATGAAGCATCTGCAGAGGTACTGATGGAATAAGAGTAAATGGGGAAACAAAGATTTTAAAGAAATCTTTACAGGAACTGGAATATCTAATTTACATTCTATACAAATATTCTTTGTTTTCAGAAAATGAATGCCAAATGCAGTTAATCTACCACTGACATTTTACTAGGAACTAACACCACTAAGATTTGGGAACCTGATTGACTGATCATTTTGCCCTTTTGCTCATAGGCCATGAAGACAGTAAACTCTCAGAGGAACAAAAAGTCTAGCTAATCAATATATCATATTGGAAAGGTCAATGCAGTATGGTGCTTTAGCTCTATCACAGAATACATAAGATGTCAACTTTGAGGGGTAAAATTTTCAGAAGAAGCACCAGGGATAAAATTGTTAAAAAAGCCTAAATGATTTAGGAGCCTATGTCTCATTTATCTTCATTTACGCTTTTAGAGTGATGCCTTATTCTCATCATTCACACTGCAATAAAAACACAAACAGGCCCATGACAGAATAGTTATGTTAAGACAGCAAATATCACAACAGAATTCTATTTTTAGGATGCTGGCTGATCGAAAAGAATGAAAATTAATTGCATTCTTTTAACCTAATATTATGGATCTTCTCTGAAGTGAAAGTGTCTGCATCATGGCTTCTACTGTACAAAATCTCAACATGCAAATTGACATTTATTGTTGTTATACTGTCAAGTCATAACCACACTGTTCTAAACTGGCTGATAAATAAAAAGGAAAAAATCTCAGCATCCTAGTAAATCATACTAATAATAGTTTTTAAGGTTTTCTTTAAGGCTGATTTTAGGAAAATGGAAAGGCCTTGAATATTTGGAAAAGCTATTCTGAAAAGTAAAGTCTGCAATACATATTTTTACATTTATTAAAGTAGGTGTTAAAATCCATCCTTAATCCTGTTAACTAGCTTAATTTAATGTCCATCATTACAAAGTACAGAAAATAAAATATTCGCTATTATGAACAATTATGTGGATTGTATTATGTGGATTGTCATCAGAACATAAGAATGGCCATATTGGGTCACACCAATGGTCCATCTAGCCCACTATCCTGTCTTCTGACACTCGCCAATACTTGGTGCTTCAGAAGGAATGAACAGAACAGGTAATCATAAAGTGATCCATCCCCTCTTGCCCATTACCAGCTTCTGGCAAACAGAGGCTAGGGACACTTCAGAGCATGGTTTTGCACCCCTGACCATCCTGGCTAATAGCCATTGATGGAACTAACCTCCATGAATTTATCTAGTTCTTTTTGAACCCTGTTATAGTCATGGCCTTCACAACATCCTCTGGCAAATTGTTCCACAGGTTGACTGTGCGTTGTGTGAAGAAATACTTTATTTTGTCTGTTTTAAACCTGCTGCCTATTAATTTTATTTGGTGACCCCTAGTTCTTGTGTTATGAGAAGAAGTAAATAACATTTCTTTATTTACTTTCTCCACACCTGTCATGATTTTAAAGATTTTCTTATACCCCCTCCCCCCCTTTATCATTGCTTTTCCAAGCTGAAAAGTCCCAGTCTTATTAATCTCTCCTCATATGGAAGCTGTTCCATACATCTAAGCATTTGTGCTACCCTTCTCTGAACCTTTTCCAGTTTTAATATATCTTTTTTGAGATGGGGTGAGCAGATCTGCATGCAGTATTCAAGATGTGGGCATACCATAGATTTATATAGAGGCAATATGATATTTTCTGTCTTATTATCTATCCCTTTCCTAATGAGTCCCAACATTCTGTTAGCTTTTTTGACTGCCACTGCACAGTGAGTGGATTTTTTCAGAGAATTGTCCACAATGACTCCAAGATCTCTTTCTTGTCCACCATTTGCAGCTGCAATCTTTAAAATTATTTTTTATCCTAACCATGGGCAAATAATGTGAGTCCTTTAATCAGAAATTGAATTAATTTTATTTACTTTTAGTGTAAAATGTTCAATGGTACCTAGGGAACTTGGATACTTAATTCCTATTAAAATTTATTAAAATTAATATTCAAAATATTAATATTAAAATGGCATTTGAAATACCCTATGAGGCTTTGAAAATCTCACCCTTGATCTCTCTTGCTTTGTAGATACAAGCTCTGTTTTGATCAAGCCTCTTACAGTTACGCTATAGTTTGACTATCATTTGAAGGATAAAAAGTATGCATCTGTTGCTAAACCTCCAGGTGTACTGACACTAGAAAGATACATTTATACAAAATTTAATACTATGCTGCCAGGAATTGGTGGCAACAAGAAAATTCTGATTGTAGAATTGCTTAATGGAGTCATAAAAACATATATTCATAAGCAGAAGAGGCCAGATTTTCAAAGGTTTTTAGGGGCCTTAGGATGTAGATTGAGGCCTAACTGTTTAGGTGTTTTGAAAAATCCCAACAGTTGCCTATCTACATCTTTAGGCACCTAAATATCTTCAAAATCTGGCCTGTTATGCTTATGACTGTGTTTTATTACTCCAGTAAGCAATTGTACAAGATTCCCCAATCCATTACCAAAGCAATCCCAAAAACAAAACACCCAGCACAGCAAGAGAAAGGCCCATCTGAACAGACTGGCTGTGCACTGTGGTTAACAAATTCGATTATATCATACCAATGGGATAAAAAATTTTGGTGCCTTTCAAAGTCTCCCATCTTAATTCCTATTCCAAGACTATGAACCAGATAAGTTTTACAATGCCTATATTAGCTCTGTATTGCATAAGGGAGGCAGTGTGACCTACTTGAAATGGCTGTGGACATAGACTCAGGAGACCTGGTTCTACTTCACGCTCTGCCACTGCCTTCTAGGAGACCTTGGGCAAGTTGTATCATTGCTCTGTACCTCAGCTTTCCCATCTGTAAAATAGGGATAATGATGTTGACCTCCTTTGTAAAGTGCTTTGAGATCCACAGATGAAAAGTGCTATCTAAGGGGTAGGTATTATTATCTAAAATAACCCCTTGTTTTGATGATCCAATATACACAGAAAACCAGTTCAATAGTACAAGAAGTGCTGACTTAGTCCACAGGATTGATATGAAACCTGAGATGGAATTATCAAAGTCACCGCCACTCAACTCCAGGGGCTGGTATTCCAGAGATGAACAAGGAGGGTCTCTGTAATCCCAATGGAAGATCATCAAAGTTAGGTGGATCCAGGTCATTTCCCAAAATGGAAGGAGATGTGGCCTGTTTGAGAGTGTTCCAGAAAGGAGAACTTCCCAATGGCTGACTAGCATGAATACATTTCTGATAAGCATAAACAATTTTAATTAAATTAAGCTTACTACATCTCATATTCATCAAAGTGTCTATTTCTTTTTGTTGTGGATATTAACCTGCTATTACTAACCAACATTTCTACTGTCGATTATTGCATGGGTAGTGTTTGTAAATGTAATCCTTCCAACAACGGCACCACAGTAAACAACTCAAACTTGCACAGAGGCAAGTCAGATCTGTAAAATATTCAGATTACTAATAGGTGTCCAAATCCTCCTATGTTCGGTAACACAAACTCAAGACTACTAAGTAGAGACCAAAGGAAGGACTTTAAGCAGTAAAGCAAATATATTCCACTAGCTTGAAATCAGGATGTTTTAAGCAGGATCTCTGAACGCAAAAGACCTTGAAGACTATTTCAGTACAGGCTCAGGGCAAACAGAGACACTTTGATGTTCGTGCAGACTTATTGTGGAGATAAAAAGAAAGAAATAACTGAGGTATTATTTAAACCCCCGTATATTTTCAACAGCACAATAAAATGCCATAAATGAAATACCAGCACATTGTCTTACCATAAATACATTAAAGCTGTGTATCTTCAGATGAAATGGTTAAAACAGATTTTCATTATAATAAACCAACAGAGGAGTGACATACTTTACAGGTTTTTGAAATGCAACATGTACTATAGAAACATGTTAATCTATATGATATTAAGGCCTGATCTTGAAAATGTTACTCATAATAATAGTCCCATTGACAGTAAGGGTATAGCGGACTGGGCCAATAACCCTTATAAACTTTTTCTTTCCACACATGCCTAATGAAGAATTCTCAGATTTTCTTTTGTGTCTACAACCTCTTCTTCACCTTTATTTAATTTTATTTCTTTAAATTAATAAAAGTCTTTAAAGGCTCCTATGCTCTGGGTGCCATTTCATCAATTGGAATGCAATGTAGAAGGTTACAGACACATAATTAAAGACCCACTGACCTCTCACACCCTCAGACTACCCCTTTCCAAGAGTTGGAAAAAAGATGGCTTTGCAAGGCCCTTACAGTTCATAGTCTAATCTCTCAGTCACCACAGATGTTCACATTTATAGCATATGTTCTCACAAGCTCAATGTACTGTACAGAAGTTGCATACTAGTATATTTACCCACAAGCTTTAAGGAGATGACTTAAGTGCACGTAACATCACTGGAGCCTAGTGTCCTACAGTCCTATGACCCTCGTATGCTAGCTCCAGTTTGCAGTAATACACTTTGCTTAAAGTTGTATGAGGCCCTTTCTTTAATGAGTTTGTTAAATTTAACGTAGTCAGCACAGTAGGACCAGAAAAAATAAGTTGTCATATAACCTACTTAGCTTTTTAGAATCTAAGTTTCTGTGTATATGCAGTGTTGCTGTAGCTGTGCTGGCCCCAGGATAGAAGCTGGTCCAGTAAAAGGTATTATCTCACCCACCCTGTCTCTAGTTACTGTGTGAAGCAGTTTGTTTTGGAATGTTAATAAAAACTCAGAATATAAAGTTTTAGGCTAATATTTTGGGCCAAATTTGGTCAACTGTGGCCTCTGAAATTGCACCTGGAAAATGTGCACTTGTGGGCATGAAACCTGGAGATTTAGAGATGAAATTCATTGCTTTGCATTCACATGACAAGGCTTGCTTTGCATATGCCAATGGATATATGCAAAATTTACCAAGGTAATATCTCAGGACTCATTTGAAAATTTGGTGGTATCTTGCAACCCTTATTCTTGTGAGCAGCCCCACCTACTTCACTGCAAACATTTTAAATATAACTCATTGTAAACATACAGCACTTGGCCCTGTGTTCAAATTATGGAAAACGAAAGAAGAGAGCTTGAACTGGGCATGCTGGCTCAGGACTAGATTGTGACATTTAGCTACTATAGCACTCACTAGGAGAGGTCATGCCTACCACTTATGACTGATAACCTACATATAATAAATAATAGGCATCTAAGAAGGCTAATCCTGATTATACTTCTGTATCCGTTACTTCTTTTGATCATACTCCTAATGTGCAAGCTAAGGGCCAGTTGCGAACCTTGGATGTACACTTATGTCTCTCAGAGAAGTCAATGAAAACTGCCCACTAATGAGAAAAATTTCAGGGCAAGATAGTGGATTGGCCTATGCAACTGCTTACCTCACCTATATGGACTACCTGCAGCACAGGTCATAGCATGGCCATGAGAGCAGCCTCAATGGGGTCACTATGCTTGCCTCTTGTTTGACATAATATCAAGGGAATAAAAGAAAATCAAAGCCAAACAATAGCCCAGAACTTGGTCTGATCTTCTAAAGATGGCTGGAAATATTTTGGTCATCCTTCACGACTGACATAGAAATTGGTCTGGGACAGATAAATTCAAGTTTGCATAAATGGGGTAATGAGAACATCTAAATAAACATTTTTAGACTAAGAGCTTTTAAATCCTTTAGACACAATTTTCAGAGATGTCTTTTACTCTGAATGCTCGAGGGAATTCATGCTTAAACAGTTAGATGATTAACAATTTGGCTAAACAGCCTTGATTTTTGTTATACTTAGCTTTTGATTAGCTTTACTGCTTAGTTTTACTTTATGCCTTTATTCATCCTTCAAGCCTCTCCTAAAACACACTTCAACAAAACTGAGCTGGTCAAATATTGGCAAAAAAAAAAAAAAAAAGTTTGCAAACATTTCTTTGAATTCAAAATGGCTGTTTACTTCATACCACCTCTTTTTTGCTACTGATGAATATTCTCACAAAGGGTTTTCAATACACCTGGGAAATACTGTAGCTATTTTTCATGCAAATGAAAACTATTCCTATTTGCTAGTCCCTATTTACCATTTACTATTTGTTATCCTCCTATTTTAAATTTTTTTTTCATCTGATTAAAGAGCGGAAACAATACAACATGATTTATGTGACCAATTAGACAGATCAAATAATAAATGCTCAAGGTGATGCGCTCATAAGTAGCCCATGAACTGAAACATATTTGTCCAAGCTATACATAAGCTACATAGTGGCTATTTATGAAAAAAAATATGCAGAATGCAGGATAAGATTGTGAACAAATAAGCGCTAAATTTCAGACAATTTGTTTCCAATTAAAATTCAGGCAGCTTTACTTCAAACTTAGTGTGCCCTTCTTTGAAATAAAACAAACAAAACAAAGAAAGTAGCTTCAATGACCAAAGCAACTGCATGATTATGTTGTTACTTTCATCCTCCCTTCTCCCAGCTTCATTTTTTTACCTCACCTCATTGTGTCAAGCCTAGATTTAGGTTATGTCTACACTGTAATTAGTAGGTATGATTGCTGCACATGTAGACATATCTGAGCTATCAAAGCTAGCTCAGGTGTGTCTACATGTGTTGCACTGCTGGTGGCATGTAGAGTACCTTTAACTACATGCCACAGTGAAAAGCAGGCTGCATCCACGCTGCAATCTGTAGCTACATGTGTCAGTGAAAGGCTTTGGGAGAGAGGACGCAGAAGGGAAAGGCTTCAGCAGCTCCCCATAGCCAGAGCCTTTCACCGTGGTGAGGAAAGGCTCTGACAGCTTAGAGGCAGCGTGGTTTCCCTGCTTCCTCCCTTCTGTCAGAGCCTTTCCTCACTGGGGCGGGGGAGTCTTTTCCTGTGGAGAAAGGCTCCAGGAGAGGAGAGGCAGAAGGATACAACACTGCTAAAAATAGCAGTGTAAATTGGAGCCACAGCTTGGGCAAATAGAGAGCGGTATAGGTATATACACTCATACCTGCCCACATCCTTCAGGCATGTCTGTACTATACTTGCCTAAGGTGTGCCTCACCATCCACACTGCTATTCATACCCATGGTGTGTGTGCACTTCATACCTCACTGAAGCGTGCAGTGTAGACATATGCTTTTTGGAGAAGAGATACTAGTGCAGGTTGGATCCTTCATTTCCACAGTAATGGGTACAGGGTTCTAGCAGATCTTGCACCCATAAGACTAAAAGAAAGACACTCACATAGTATCCTACCCTCACTTCTCTTGACTCATCAGAAGCCCCATCAAAGTTGACAAAGAGACAAGCTGCAGAAATAGTCCCTGCATCCTCATGGAATTTTAATCGGTAGGTCGGTGCTAATAAGGTTCATGCATCCAGCATTAACTTTCTCCTCTTCTATGAAGTAAGAGGGGCTCCAGGAGCAGTGGCTGGTGAGGTAGCCCCTATTAGTCATTTTAACAGGGAGCCAGTGGGAGCCAAGGACTAATGCAAAGTCATAGGTTCTCTACACAGATGACTCCGTGCCTCTGAAGATCCAACAAGGAACTGGTGCATTTGGGGGCCCAATTCTCCATTTCTTATATGAAGTGAGACCCTCTCTGACCAAAGAATGTATAGGCAATTCCATGTTGAGAGCTTCACAGGGCTTCCTGACCCCCTACATTGCAGTAGCGTCTCCGTAAAGATGTTAGCAGTCATTGCCTTTTACTGACAACATCCTGCTCCAAGGTGGGCATGGAAAGAGCATCTGTTCCCCTGTAGCTACTGCAGAGGTTAAACAAGTGCGGTTACTTTACCTGTGATCATCCTTCTTATCCTGTTAATTAACCCAACAAAGGCTGTACAACCTGCTGACCTTGCCTAAAAGGGACTCTTGGGAGTTCAGAAACAACCCAATGAGTCTGATCTAAGAAGTCTGGGTAGCTTATTAGATAGCTAGGAGGGCAATTTCTCTGATTTAAACTCTTTCTAGTGTTTTTTAAAGAAAGATGCTATTTAAGGACTGGAAAATTAGTACCTAGACTGGTAACCTAGGTGGGCAGGTCTGTGGTGTGTCTTTTGTTTTGTTAAAGGTTTAAAAAATACATTACTCCTAGAAGTGGGGAAGACTTTGTTTTTAATCAAAACATCCAGGAAATTTGGGC
The DNA here is from genome assembly GCF_013100865.1 of Trachemys scripta elegans. NCBI lineage: Eukaryota > Metazoa > Chordata > Testudines > Emydidae > Trachemys > Trachemys scripta. Next base: position 43,368,439 of record NC_048298.1, read on the forward strand.
TCTGTTACTCTTTTTATCAACACACAGTACAGATCCAGAATCACGAGTTAAAATACAAAAGCATTCTATAGAGTCCATTGCTGAGACCTGTTACTACGTCATTAAATCATTGCTTGTTTACCTTTTTCAAAGATGATTTTTAATTTCCACAGGCCTCTGCCCTTTCCAGGTTACATGTACTCTTTCAGCTCCCATTTATTTCTAAGTTACTGACAGTGTAAAACTCTGCTGGCAGGGAGCTGACCCTAGAACAAGTTAATTGTGCACATTATACTCCAGTTACACTGTGATCCTATCTGCTTTCCCTCCTTGTCAAAAGTAATTTAAAATTTCACCTATACTTGGACTGATTTCCTTGTGAAATGTTGATTTATGCATTTCTGTTCATTCACTGAAATGGGTACTTACCCATTTGTTTTAATTCTCCTTTGATGTGGATTAGCTCTCATGCCCTGAATTTCAGACTTCAGTGCAAAAACAAAGTGTATCAAAGCATTGATTTCTTCCTATCACAGTCAGGAAATGTTACTTCTTCAAGGCTCATTTAAATTAGCTTTAGCTACTCATTCTGTGTGTACTTTGCAAGAGATGTTTTGTGAAATGCAATATTATCTATTTTATTTTCTACAGCATCTGATATGGGAAATTATAGCAGCCACTACGCAGAGAACAGATTGTATTGTGCTATTGGAACACATTTTCTTTATACTCTACACAAACTATATGATTAAGACAGAAAAAAACACAAAGCTTTTAAAAGTTTATAGAGGAACAAGTGTGAATTGAGCGAACCAAAAATATTATGCTAAATTAAACTTAGGTTGTGACACCTCTACTAGTCATCATGACATGAGCCAGAGTAATGTGTGTCTGACCCCATGGTCCTTACTCAGGCAAACTTTCCATGGGAAGTCAGTCATGGGACAGAACTGAATTCAGGGCCTAAGTGTGCAAATATCTACTACTGGGAATAATGCTTACTACAGTAGGTAGTGCTATTGAGGTTAATGGGATAACTCCTGGAAGTAATTTATATGCCCAGGACTAAGTGTTTCAAGAACCAGGCTCTTCTATGAGGAATTGTGGTTTCATCCTCAATAGCAGAGGGTTTCATCCTCTATAGCAGAGTCTGATACTACAAGATGTAGTACTACAAGATACTAAGCATCTCAGTTGATGTCAGTGGGATTTAGTAAAAAGCAACAAAGAGTCCTGTGGCACCTTTAAGACTAACAGATGTATTGGAGCATAAGCTTTCGTGGGTGAATGCCCACTTTGTCGGATGCATGTCCGATTTAGGGGCACCTGGCACCTGTTGGGTAATAGGGACAGTTTGATATTGCTTGTCTGTTGTCCTTGCTCCCATGCTCTTTTCTCCACCTCTCCCTTAGGTCAGCACCATTATATTTTCTTTCATACCGTTAAAAAGAGGAAAGTAGGTAGTATCTCAATTTTTCTTTCCTTCAGAGTGGGGAAGGCACAGTAATTTATTTTCTGCCTTTCCCATGTAGACAAGAAGAGAGGGAGGTCCTGGAGCATATCAGAGCTCAGATTTTCAGAACTGTGACAATGTAACCATTTGCACATAATTTGCGTGGCCAGAATTGCATGCCTCTAGCTGGGCATCCATGCACATTATTACTCTGATGTATGTAATCACAGGGACAGAATGCGGAAATCTGAATGCAGATTTCTGAAATGCCGGAAGATTTTTAAACAAGAAATTTGGTCATCTGGCTAAGGCACGGAGCTAGGGAATCAAGTAACCTGGGATCCATTCCTGGCACTGGCACAGACTTCTTGTGTGACTTTTGGTAAGTCATCTAATCTCTCCATGTCTTAGTTTACCAACATGCAAAATAGGGCTAATAATATCCACAATCTTGTATATTTAAATTGTAAGATCTCACAACAAAGACTGTCTCTGACTATGTGTTTGCAGTGCCTACCACAATGGGCCCTGACCATGCCTGGGGGGCCTCTAGGTGTTATTATATTACTAAAAAATTGTAAATCCCTAGATAGGTATGCCTTTGACAATAAATTGGTGCTCTCTTTACTTTGCCTGGTCACTAAATCCAGCAGAACATACATCAGTGTTCCAAGTACCCTTCTTTCTTTTACTCAATAACATGATTATAATTTTTAATTCTGGGCAGGGATAACATTCAGTATTCCATGTGCTTGTCTATTTGAATAGAAAATTGGTATTACTGGACATAACTGAGCAAAAGCAATGCACAGAATTTTGTGACCTATTGATGCAGATTTCAGAAAAGTAATTATCCATGATATATATATAGGTGCAGCAGCACCACTTTAGTTAAGGTGGAGTCACATCTGTTTAAATGTCAAGCTTTCTAAGTTCTCTAAAATTGACATTTTGATTACTTGGAAATGAGGTGTGTCTCAAGAGGGTACAGAGTAGTGTTAATGACCCAAATTTGGAGTCATTTGAGTGAGGGGATCCCAGAGATATCACCCAGTTAAAAGTAGTCATTAATAAAAAAGGGTTTGGGGGGTATTTTTGTGTTCAGAACTAGAGGTCAAACTATTAATGTGATACAGGTCAAAATGGTCTTAATCTGTCAAATTTTATCCAAGGCAGTGCATGGCTCCCACTAAATCTTTGGGGGACTGTAATGAGGTAGAACTCCCCTCTCACAAGCACCCCCTTGTCCGAGAGCATGTGTCTACACTTTCTCTCTCGCTTGCAGTGGAGTCTTCAGTCACTCAGCCCTCTGTCCAAGTAACACACAGTCTGTATGTGACATAAAATCAAATCCCTTCCTGGGTATAAGTCCAACAGAGGGCCTATCTCAGTGCCTTCTGTAAGGTCCCTTTATCTTCAGCCCTATCCTTAGGCTTGATCCTCAATCTGCGCAGCAAGGCCTATCTCAGTATCCTGGTTCGGACGGTCTCTCAGCCCCCTCTGGCCTGTCCCTGCTCTTCAAGCAGTCTCAGCCCTGGTGTGTGGCCACATCCCCCAGAGCTCCCTCCCCAGAGACTCTTTGCCTCTCTGGGCTTTTCTGGCCCCACCTCTCCAGCTGAGCTGCTAAACAGTGCAGTTCCCTTCCAGGGATATACAGTCCAACAGGGCCTATCTCAGTACTCCTTGGTTCTCAAACAGTCCCTGCCCGTGGGGCCTTGCCCTCAGGGCTCCCTCCCTGGACACTCTTCACCTCTCTGAGCCTTTCTGGTCCCCAGGTCTCCAACTGGGCTTCTAACCAGTTAAGTTTCCCTTCTGAGGGTGCATCAAAGTCTAGGCCACTTTGTCAGTGGCTGGTGAAGGGGGACCAGGCACACACACTCCTTCAAGTTCCAGCCCAGGGACCCTATAGCCATCTGCCACATCCCTTTATTTAAACTGCATTGCTGCTACGATTCCCTGGGCCATTTCCCTGCGGCCCCAACACATTCTTCAGGCGTACCTCAGGGCCTTGTTCTCGTTGAATCCCAGCAGCCAGCCCGGAGGTCCTTTTCACTCCTCCGGGTCTCTGCCAGCACTGCTCTGTCCAAGGTCCTCTCGCTCTCTCAGCCAGCCAGCCAGCCAGCCAGGCACACCATTCACACTCCTCCAGCTCCAGCAAGGAGCTGATCTCATTCTGGCCCTGCAGCTATTCTCTTACTAGCCTGCTGGGCCCTGATTGGCTGCTCTCTGCAGCCCTTTCTGATTGGCTGTGTCCCACTCTAGGCAGCCACTCTAGGCAGCTTGGAGAGCTCGCGCCACTGCCCTTTTCTGGGGTGGTATGTGGCTGGGCTGCAAGGCCTCAAGCAGGGCCTGGTCCACCCCACCACAGGGACCCACATTGTGAATGGTATTTAAGAACATGTTCGCTTCTTCGCTTGCCTAGATGTGCAGTCTGGGACGATTACAGCAGGGGTGCTGGAACAATTTTTATAGTGGGGGTGCTGCTGATGGAAACCATGGAGATCATGTATTTGTTTTTTGTTATGACTACTTCAAGCCACAGGGTGTGGCAGCACCCCCAACACCGCTAGTTTCAGCACCACTGGATTACAGTACTTATGTGCAAATAAATAAATAAATAGACAAACATGAGAGGGTCTCTATGCACTTGCTTCATGCTAGCCTGGATAGTTTGAGGGACTGTGATGACACCATTGTGCCGGTGAACACACGATGCATGCGCCAATACAGAAAAATGGCTAGACTGTTTCCATTCCTACCATTTTGTACGCTTGAAAGCCTGACACCTGTAAGTATTTTAAAATCTGAACAGTTAATCTGATGGCTTTGAAATTTGGTGTGGCTCATGGGGGCATAGATTAGCATTAGTGATCCAAATCTGGAGTCATTTGACCAGGGCTTCCTCAGTTACAGTGCTCCCTGAGTTACAGACCCCCTCCCAAAAAAGGGTTTTCTCCTGCCTTGTACTGTTAAATTGAGAGATACTAATGACTGGATGAATCACAGATCTAGTTGAGCTTGATGGCTGTGAACTCACCCTTGAATTAACATAACTAAGGATAAATTAATCACAAACTCCCACCTAAGACCAGAGTGCTCCCCAATCCCCTGTATTAGTGCACCCCAACCCTCCTGTACCTCAACCCCAGTGCATTTCACAACTCTGCCAGTACATCCAAACCATCCTGCACCCCCCATCTCTGTCCACGCACCCCAACCAGACTGCACCCCAATCATCATGCAGCTCCAGCCCTGCCAGTACACCCCAACCTCCCTGCATCCCCCCAAAGTGAGGCATTGGGGATTATGGGGAGGGGAATAAATGGGGATGGGTGGTAGGGAATGGGAGAGAGGTTGAAGCTTCATGTGAGGGAGGCTTGGAGGGTAGGCGGAGTGGACGGGTGGGATGAGACAGAGGGAAGCGAGATATGGTGGTGACTGGCAGGTGGACTGGGGGAGATAAGGTGTCAGCTGACGGTCCCACATTCTTCCCTCCCGTTCGTGTGCCCAGATCAGAGTTTATGGGGACTCTTTCCTGTCTAGGTGTCTGAGTCCCTTTCACTTCCACTTGTGTGTGCATCATGCACATTCCCTGGCCTTCTCATATGTGCCAGGTTCTGGGGGAGTTTGCCCTTTTGGAAGGGTCTGAGGCCTGCTCCCTGCTCCCCATGTAAGACAGATTCTGGTGAAGTACTGCCCATTCAGGTGGGGAACTGAGGCTATGTCTACACTACTGACCTTACAGCAGCACTGCTGTAGCTGCACCACATAAGGTCTCCCTGTAGCCGCTCTATGCTGACAGAACAGAGCTCTCTCGTTGGCATAATTAAACCATCCCCAATGAATGGAGATAGCTACAGCAGCAGGAGAGCTTCTTCTGCCAGCACAGTGCTGTCCACACTGGCGCTTTTGTTGGTGAAACTTATATTGATTGAGGGGTGTTCTTTTCACACTCCTGACTGACAAAAGTTTTGCCAACAAAAGTGCTAGTGTAGACATAGCCTGAGAATGGGTATATGTCATGCATCACACCGGTTCTAAGGCACTTAGGAAGGGGATGTGAATTCCCACTGAAATGAATGGACTAGTTCACACATCTCAGAGCTATTGCTTCAGCTTGTATTCATCTCCCTGAGATGTTTTCATTCAGCTGAGAAGATCATACTGAGATGAATGGGGCAATTCAAACTTTTCAGAGACTCCTGTGCTGCAGATGGATGTGGAGAGAAGCCCTTTCACCTCCATCATCCCTTTATCCTTCCTGTTTAAAGGATGATGCTTCTAAAATCCACATGCTTGCACGAAAATTTCTTGAAATTAGCATTGCCTTGTGGGAGTGCAGCATAGGGTTAGTGGCCCACATTTGGAATCATTTGAGCCAATAGTTACAGAGATATAAGCCCCGAGAAAAGAGCAGTTTTTCAAAAAGTTTCCAGGTAGGTTTTACACACAGCCAGAGATCAAACTATTGATATGATGCGGCTCAGAATGGTCTCAACTGGTCAATTTTTACCCAAGGTTGTGCATGGCACCCACTAGGTTTTGGGGGTATTTAAGAAAGTGTCCATGTCTTCACTTGCATGGATGTGCAGTCTGGAAGGATTACAGTGTGCATGCACCAATAAAGAAAAAAAATCTGAGAGGTTTTCTGTGCAGCCACTTTATGCTTGCCTGAGTAGTTTGAGGGAATGTGCCAATGTGCCCCAGTGAACACACCACCACTGATGTTTCTAGCCCAAACCTTTTCACACCTGTGCAAAAAAGATTTAATAACTCATGTTGCTTGCTACAAGTTGCCTGTTATAATATAAAGTGGGGAGGCTTACTGTGAACACAGCAGAATAGTCAATAGCTGATCTGTGAAAAACTGTTGTTATTTTGGGTAGGGAGGAGCTGGAAACAGAGGACATGGGGGAGTGGGGAGGGATAGGGACAAGGAGAGGGTTTGCAGTTGCAGAAGGGGTGTGCAATGAGGATAGGTGGTAGGCAAGCCTTGGATTGGTTGTTTGAGAAAATTTGTATTTTTCTAACCTCTGGGGAGGCGAGAGCAAGTGGTTCTTTCCTGATCTTGGAGCAGATTAAAGAGGTGTTTCCAAAGAAACATAGTGCGGAGGTACAAAATTGACAGCACAGGGTCCTTGAGGGAAAAGAAATATGTGCTGTGCCGGGGTTGGCAACCTATGGATTCTGGGCACTTCCAGGATCATAAGATTGCATAAATTTGTGGCAGACCAAGAAATACACCATGAAATGGAGATTGCTGACACAAGCTAATTTGGCTCAGCATGCAAATTGCAGAACATATGTACAATTTCTGAAATGACTATCTCCTAACAACAATGAATCTTTCCCTGTTCAAAAAACTAGGAAATTTCATGGCAAAAAAACTGCATTAACACAGAGTTAAGGTTAGTTGGTGCTATGTCGTTCCTTTGCAGAACGCTGAATTGAACAAAACTCAAACTTCTAAAAATGAGGAAATGCATAGTAATGATTGCCCAACTCCGCTCTCCTTTTTTCCCCTTTTTATCCTTTAATAGTGTGAGATGAATCCTGTGTCTGAGAGTCAATGGGTTTTAAAAGGAGGTGAACAGCTTGCACATTTCAGCAACTGGGGCATTGGAAGAGTAAAGATATGTGTGTTCGCGGGACATATTGGGGCATTGTTTAAAGAGGGCAGAAGAATGCATGGGCTACCTTAACTGTACATTTTCAGAAGTTTAAGTTTTGCTCAACCTATTTCTGCAAGGGGATGACATACCACCAAGCAACTTTAACTCTGTGTTAATGTAGTTTTCTTACCACTGAAATTTTTGTATATAACATTATATAACTTCTGAGTAAAAACTGAAATGTTGATATTTACAGCAAAGCTGATAGAAAGTGCATGTTAAAAAAAGAAAGAGGATATGAGGGATTTATGAATAATACGCCAAAGAGCCTTACAGCTAGGGATCCTGAGCTGCAAAGTTAGGATCCAAATTTCCCCATAATTCAAGCTTATATCTACTTTCTTTGCTAGTGAAATTGAACTGCCTAATAGTTTTCCTTGAATACTCGTGAAGAATGAGCATGCACCAGGAATGAAATATTCATTTAATCTTTATAAAGAAAATTTCAGATTTTATTCAGACATATAATTTCATCATGATATGCAAGCAATTTGATACCCTGTTGACATAATCAACAGAGTGAGTTCATTTAGATTTATAAACCACACATAATAAAAGCATACATATAGGAGTCCTTTACAAAATCTAACATTCACAGTAATCACAAAAATCAAATTAAACCACTTAAATCCACTGTCACTATTCATACAGTCTTCATCATACCCCGCTTCAAAACCTAATTTCCCCATGCTTCAGGAAAAAAATTGACTGTGAAATCCTTAACAAAAATTACATCCACCACAATCTCTCCAATACAGAAAAAAAGATAGCTATATTGTCCCTGAAATCCAACTACCAGACTGTGATCAAATCAGCAGACAAAGGGGGCGCTATCATAGTCTTCAACCATGATCACTATGTCAACAAGGCCAACTGACAATTCTTCAACACCACATACTTTAAGTACTCAGAGAAGACCCCACACCACACTTCACACAGGAATTTAAGGATGTCATCAAATTGTTCCCCAAACAACTCCAAGAGAAACTCAATAACCTCATCTGACACAAATCCACCTCAGGACATGCTTCCCAAGATGCACAACAAAGGAACCCAGGCTGACCCATCATATTGGCCATGGCATCCTTATTGAAGGAATATCGGGACTCATAGAAACCATCCTCAGACCACGCACCAGACAAAGGGCCAGTTTCCTCCAGGATACAACATACTTCTTTCTCCTGCCTGTCTCAAATATCTACAAGACAAAGGACAATGCTCAGATATCCACCCTACACACATTGGTGAACTCATCTATTTCATCCCCATACATTACAACTTTACATTTAACAACAAAAAATTGGTCCAAACCATGCAACGGGCATGTGTACTGGGATGGCTCCCCAATATGCCAACCTCTTCATGGGCCACCTCGAGGAAGAATTTCTGGAAAAATGCATGACAAAACATATGATATACCTGAGATACATTGATGATATTTTCATCCTCTGACAGATTACTTAAACTCACTCATAGATTTCCACCACAACTTCAACCACCAGCCATGCATCAAACTCTCTCTAGAACACTCCCAGGGAAGATGACAGATGCCAGTGAAAGCCATGAGCTGTTGATGCTGGTGTCTGATCCGAGTTTTATTCTTGATATCTAAAATTATCCCTAGAAATGTTTGGAATCAACAAAGAGGTGATAGGTGCATGTTCTCTAGATTATTTCAGATTTCATGATTAATTGCAGCTAGTTAAAAAGATGAAATAAGATAGTTTTCCAATTTATGTAATGAATGAGAAACCCAGGATGTTCACCTCACTGACACTACAAAGACAAATGCATTCACTGGAGATATCTTTCTGTGAGCTGACTGAGCAATAGCTTCAACATTGTGAATAGAATTGCAGTGATATTTACTGGTCATGGTTATATGAAGGCGGAACATGTATGTATTTTAACTAGTTTTAACATATAATTCTGTTATGATTTTTCTAGAATGATCAGATTAGACATTGGTGAGGATAGACTGCCAATATGCTTTTTGATGGAATCTTTGCTTCATTTAAGTCAATGAGAATTTTGCCATTAACTTTAATGGGACCAGAATTTCACTCTCTCTGTTTAGAGAAAGTCCCCTTATATAATATCAGAAATAAGGAAAAACTTCTCTTACTGGGCAAATAGTCCTCTTAAAACCAACAAGAGTACTTGTGAAATAAAGTACTATTCAACTTGAGTATGGAGTGTGGGTGCATATTCTGTCCTTTTGTGACCTTAAGTGCCTGATTTTCCAAGGGGGAGGTCCACTTCTGTCCATGTAACTCAGTGTTTATTCACAGATCAATGTGCATTTTTTTTTTACATTTTCACATGCATAGGAGGTGCATTTTGCACATGAAAATTCTATTTGTCCAAATATGTTTTGCCTTTTAATCCTATCATCTGCAAGCACAAGTGCCAGAATTTATTTATTTATTATGTATGCATTTGTTTAAAAGCATTTCTATAATACTTACCATACACAGGTTTATTCACCTTACAACTATTAACAAATTTTGGTTAACATACCCCTGAAAAATAGGGAAATATCCCCATTTTGCAGATGGGAAATTGAGGTACAGAGAGGTTAAAGGACTTGAATAAAATCACAGTGGAACCCTGTGGCAAAGCCAGGACTAGAACTCAAATCTCCTGAGTCCCAGTTGGGTACATTAATTATCAGCCAACCTCTCTTCCCATATGTGCATAGAAGATCATAAATATAAAGCATGTGTCCACCTATGTAGATGCACAAGCAAAGGCCAGATTGAAACCTTATTATATATCAGGCTGTAACTAAGAAACATCCATAGACAAATTGCCAAACACAATCTGGGACCCTAATGTTGTTTCCCATTATATAAATGCCATTTTAACTAGAAAATTCATGTCAAAAATTGGCAATTGCATGCATGACTACCATTTTGGATATGCATTCATATATTTTGAGGATGCAAATTAGGCACCTATATTTGAATAGTTGATCCATAAAGTCACTTTATGTTGTGAATGTTTGCTTACTAGTAGATAAAATACACTACCAATTCTGCTTGAAGCAACACATAGAATTCAACTGTTAGAAATGGAGAGGGACTGAGCACATCAGTGAAGTATTGAACTGGCCAGAAACCATAATGCCTGTGGAATTCCCATCTGAAGATCAGAAGAAAGAACCATTTATGGCTATTAGACTGATAGAGACTGAAGAGGTTTTTCACAGCTATCAATCAATAGTCACTCACTAAATCTTCCTGGAAATATTTAAAAGAACTGAGGTTGCTGTACTCTATGACAGAGGCTATATGGAAAAGTGGTGGATTGAGATAAAACTTTGAAATGGGGTTGTGAAGAATCTTACAACTACAAGATCCAAGAATGGCAATTGATTGCACCAACTGGTAAAGCCTTTGAATCAGGTTTTTCAGCTGTACAATAATGCATATTCTTTCTAACCCCAAAAGCAATGTATAGATTAGCCTGGATCAAATCAGAGAGGAAGTACATGTATAACTCTCCCATTATTTAGCTCCAACAGAGTTTGAGACAAAGTGGTTTGAATAAAATAATATCTTCCTGAACCTTTAGTCATTTTCAGAACGAAAACTGTTTTTGTGTTGTTCTGAAATGTTCAAATAACTTTATTTTTAACTTGCAGTTTCAGTTTCTGGTTGGGACTGAAGTAATAAATGGTGGACTAACACTAGAAATGTTGCAGTTGAAGTATTTCTGGACACAGTTGGAAGCCTTAATTCTGGAAACTTCATGAGAAAGCCTTTTCTCAGGAGATTTCTATGCCAGTATTTCAGAATCAAAAAGGGTATGGAAAGCCAGAAGATAAGCAGTTGAACCTTTGGAGAACCTCAAGGTTACGAACTAACCAGTCAACCACACATCTCATTCTGGAACCAGAAGTACAAAATCAGGCAGCAGCAGAGGGGGGAAAAAAGCAAATACAGTCCAGTCCTGCATTAAACATAAACTACTAAAAAAAAATAAAGGGAAATATTAAAAAAAAGAAGATTTGACAAAGTAAGGAAACTGTTTCTGTGCTCATTTCATTTAAATTAAGACGGTTAAATGCAGAATTGTTCTTCTGCATAGTATAGTTTCAAAGCTGTATTAAATCAATGTTCAGTTGTAAACGTTTGAAAGAACAACCATAATGTTTTATTCAGAGTTACGAACATTTCAGAGTTACGAACAACTTCCATTCCCAAGGTGCTCGTAACGTTGAGGTTCTACTGAGTATGCAAACCACACCTTTAAGACCACGCTTTCACTCTATGCATCCGAAGAAGTGAGGTTTTTACTCACGAAAGCTTATGCCCAAATAAATCTGTTAGTCTTTAAGGTGCCACCAGACTCTTTGTTGTTTTCACACCTTTAAGAGTAATTAAATAGCAGAAAGGAAAAAAGAAGTCCAAGAATGGAAGGGAGAGAAGTTTGTTATTATCTGATTGTTTTCTCTAGCTTGTCCCTTTGTGGTTTTAAACTTTCACAAGCTCAACATTTTCTTTTCCTTAACCATATTTATTTATAGATACGTTCAATCAATCTCACTGTAGCTTTCATTCCCAATTAAAATCCATGCTCTTACTTCTACACTGCCAGAACTTGCCTTGCCTCTACAGCTTTTTGTCTTTTCTTTCTCTTCTTTCTTTTTTGAAAGGTATTTTATATGCCATATGCAATAAACATCATCCCTTATTTTAACACTCTCTCTTCTCCTTATTCTGAAGAATTTATTTGTGGTGAACTTGTTCTGTGAATGAAGCAAAGTCCCTTTCAGGCTTTTCCACAAAGCACATGTATACAATTTCAGAGTGCCTCATGAAAAGTCAGCAATTACTTTACAGCAATTACTAAATCATCACCTCATTAAAAACTGGGTCCTTTTTACCTGGAAATCTAACACCTTATTTTCATACAGTATTTTCCTTGGTATATGTTAAGGGCCATGATTCAATATAATCATTAATTCATTAAACTCAATTCATGGGAAGGGAGTATCTGAAGAGGTTTGTATCTATTTGCAATTTTTGGATTTCCTCCACTTGTAATGATGCTGGCATTGGTGACTGCAGACAGAGCAGGGTGCTGTTGTAGCACAGTAAAACCCAAATGCTCAGCTTGATTCTCCTTTGCATTTCCTCTCTGATCCTGAAAATTAAAGTGCTTCCATTTAATCTGCAATTTTCAGCCTATCATATATGCTTTGGCAACTTTATTCTTAGCAAAAACACTTTTACCCCCACCTACTAAATTCAGCCATTTCTACATATGCTTCCGCTCTCACATTTGCAAAAGCTTTCAGTTAATGTAAAAGGAACATATGTTCCTGATAGGAGGAATGTTTCCTAGTCTATTTTTTTAAATTTCAGTTTGTGGTACTGAATCAAAATATTAGATTATGGAAAAATGGCATGTGCTACATTTTAGCTGCTGCTTCTGACTGTCATTGACCTTAAAGTCTGTTCTTGCTAATAGATAGCAGCAAATTTCACATATGTGGCATCCTTCACAATAAAATAAGAAGGTGCTGAACAAGCCAGTACAATGGGGCATATGCTCATCTACCTGTGCACAGACCAAATACAATGGATCTGAGCCTGCAGCCTTTATTTCCAGGATGGAGTAATTCCATTGGGCTTGATCCTGCACCATGAAGCTAATGGGAAATTGTTCATTGACTTGAATGGGAGCAGGATCAAGCCCATTAACTCTCATGGGTCCTTAATTATAAACAAGTATATTAAATAAATAAATTGCACCAATATAAGAAAAAGGGGTAGACTGTTTGGCTGTATGTTTGTATGTCATGCCCTTTTAGATCACAGCAAGATATGTGCAGCTAGTTTGACACTTAGGGAAGTGATTCTCAAGCAGGGGTAAATGTACCCCTAGGGGCATGCAGGGGTCTTCCAGGGGGTACATCAACTCATCTAGATATTTGCCTAGTTTTACAACAGACTACATAAAAAGCACTAGCGAAGTCAGTACAAACTAAAATTCCATACAGACAATTACTTGTTTATACTGCTCTATATACTACACACTAAAATGTAAGTATAGTATTTATATTCCAATTGTGGTTTTTTATAATTATATGGTAAAAATAAGAAAGTAAGCATAAACATTTTTTTCAGTAATAGTGTGCTGTGACACTTGTATTTTTATGTCTGATTTTGTAAGCAAGCAGTTTTAAGTGAGGTGAAACTTGGGAGTACACAAGACAAATGCAGTCCTGACTCCTGAAAGGGGTACAGTAGTCTGGAAAGGTTGAGAGCCACTGACTTAGGGAACTGTTTTGCTATGTGGCCTTAGTTGATGGGGACATGGAAACAATGAATCACAGACATCATAATATGGTTAAATGAAGAGGTTGCAACTTTATTTAAAACTATTACCTAAGTGTAGTAACCGTCCCAAACTACCCAGCCAAGTTGTTCCAATGCAGATGGCAATGGGCACCAATGACACTGCTGGACTACAGTAACTCCTCGCTTAACGTTGTAGTTATGTTCCTGAAAAATGCAACTTTAAGCGAAACGATGTTAAGCGAATCCAATTTCCCCATAAGAATTAATGTAAATGGGGGGGTTAGGTTCCAGGGAAATGTTTTTCACCAGACAAAAAACTATATATTATATAGATATACACACAGTATACGTTTTAAACAAACAATTTAATACTGTTCACAGCTATGATGATTGTGAAGCTTGGTTGAGGTAGGGAGGGATATTTCCCAGGGAATGCCTTGCTACTAAATGATGAACTAGCACTTGGCTGAGCCCTCAGGGTTTAATACGTTGTTGTTAATGTAGCCTCTCACACAAGGCAACACGAACACGAGGGAGGGGAGACAGCATAGCAGACAGAGACAGACACACACCTTGTGTGTGGGAGAGAGAGAGAGATGCACACTGCCCCTTTAAGTAAACTGACCCACTCTTAAGTGCATTGTCTTTTTAAGTGGACCAGGAAGTTGAGACAGCAGCTGCTGCCCCAAGCTCTCTCTGTCTCTCTCCATCCATGTCCCCTCCTTGCTCTATATGGAGAAGGGGTAAGCGGGGTGCAGGAGCAGGGGGAAGGGGGACACACTGACATTAGCCCCCCCCTTTCCTCCCTGCACAGCAAATAGGAGTCTCTGGGAGAAGCTCCAAGGCAGAGGGCAGGAGCAGCACATGGCAGTGGGGGGAGGGACAGCTGAACTGCCCGGCAATTGATAGCCTGCTGGGCGGCTGCAGCACAGGGAACTTAGGGGAGTGGGGAGCTGATAGGGGGAGCTGATGGGGGGCTGCCAGTCCACCCTGGTTACAAGCCCCCACCAGCTAGCTGCAACGGGCTGCTCTTCCTGCAAGCAGTGGACAAAGCAGGCGGCTGCCAAACGACATTAGAAGGGAGCATTGCACAACTTTAAACGAAGATGTTCCCTAATTGATCAGCAATGTAACAATGAAACATTAACCAGGATGACTTTAAATGAGGAGTTACTGTATAATCCTGAAGGATATGCCATTTCGGCACCCTCTGGCCTGCCGAGGGACCCTAACTAGAAGCTGGAGGTTGAAAAGCTAAGATGAGGGCAGCCACAAGCTGCCTGACACAGAGGCCAACCCTACAATATTGTGCTCAGGATCAATGCCTGAGCAGCCCACTGCTCACAGGGTTACACAGACCTGAACTGGACCATTTTGAAACCATAAACCACACTTGAGCCTGCCAAAGTTGTGACAATTGTAATTTAAATCTCCCAAACCAGACCGCCTAGATGCCTGGAGGAAGATGAAAACCCAACCAGCAGTTTGGCAATTTTGCCATGTGGGAAATTTCTCTTCCAGACCCCAGAACCAGTGAGTAGCCTAACCTCCAACATCATCAGAGATCCAGCAACTAGATTAAGAGTGGGAAGGGTGAGTTTGACACAGAGAACACAGAATGGCCAACCCACCTAGATAGTGAACTGTATCAACCTCCTCCTCTCAATGCTGTACAGACACAAGACAATCACTCAGCCCTAGCATGACCCCTACCTCCCAATGGCGGCAGCAGCAGTGGGTGGGAGAGACCCCTGAGTCCTGACCCCAGGTGCAGCATGTGACCTCCCGACACATCCTGAGCACAAGGAAAGAAGATGGGGACTGGGAGGGGAAGGGAGAAGAAGCATGCTGCAACAAAGGAACTGGTGGAAAGAGAAAATAAAGGAGAGGGAGCACATAGAGCACTGCCTTAGACACTCCTCAGTTGCGTTCTCTCCCCCCACACAGCTCCTCAAGGTGTCTCCACTGCTCCCAGCCCCAGCAAAGCCACACACCACCTAGCAAGGTGAGCATTTTACAAAGGTTAACAAATTAACTCCAATACTTCTTGTCTTGCTTTATTCATCACATTCAATTTTCTACCAGACTACCCGGAAAACGCTTAGCAAGATCACTTGTCAATCTTTTTTTTATTACTATGGAAAGAATTTAGGCAAAACTGAGTTCTGATGGAAATGGATGCAACTCCATTGATCTCAATGGAGATGTGCTTGTAAGCACAAGGGCTGAGTTTGGCCTATTATCTTCAGTTAGTGGAAAAGATAGAGTGGTTATTGGTCTATAGTATTTGTTGTCTGAGGTAATTTTCTCTTCAGTTTTGGCCTTTAATGGCTGACTGGAGAAATAGCTGCACCCAGAAGATACAGGGCGGCCATATGTGGAAGTACTCAATTTTGCCATATTACTAGCTCAACTCTAATAGATGCCATATCACAACTAACGTAATAGCAATGATACCTCTCTAGAGCATTCCTGAACAGTATACTCAAAGTTCACATTGTTCACTGAAACTATTAATGCAATCATTTTGACTTTAAATGTGTCTTTACATGTAAATCATTGGGCCATTAACCTTAACAAGACCAACATGCTGTCATTTATCATGCTCATCTAAATTATTTGGTACAGTAATAATAAAACACTTCACAATGAGAAGTGTATGAATGCAATGCTGAATCCTAATAAATACAGCAACTTTTAATGCACTGAGAGTGATTTCTAAAGGACAAATACATGCTAGAAAGAGTGAATGGAGGCAGTGGGGACATAAGGAAAAGCATACAGGTAAACATAAGACAGGTAAAGGGTGATGATAGCGAACATATATGCCTGTATTATAACCAGACACTCTGCAGCAAATAAAGGTTTGTTTTTTTTTTTAAATTACCGTGCATCCTAGCAGGAAAAAATCAGCCAGATCAGTTTACTGAGGTAGGCAGATAATATCTATCACCATCTTCAGTGATTGACTCAAAAATACATGAAAAGTGAATATGATTCAGTAACTAGAGTGTGTCACATTGCAAACGTTATAAATCTTGGTACACTGTAGGAAAAGTACCTGAGAGATAGTGAAGAGCAACTGTATGGATCTATTCAACAACATTTTGATAATGTAGTAGATCAAAAGTCCAATCTGGAAACTGGTTATCTTATAAAGGGACTTCTTAGTTAGAGACAATGGAAAACATTATAATCTAATCATACCAAGCCCATCACTTTACTCTCTACTTCCCCCTGTGTAACCCTATTCTCTACTCACTAATGCTTAATGACAATATAGATGCTTGCTTTACAACTATTTTCTTAATGAGAAACTAACACAATATTTGGCATTGACCAACAATTACTGAATTGCATATTCAAGACAGAAGAGAATAGTGACTATTTCCCTCCTTTTCTCTCCAAATAAGCAACTAAGTAGTAAAAAGGAAGAAACAGAAACACAGAAGGCTGCATAACCAGAAGTCAGGGCAGCATGAGCAACGAAGATGAGTAAGAGAAAACAGAACCTTCTGAAAAGTTCAGGGAGTGTTTGACAGAGGGTCAGGACAGATTTCTGAACTCCTCGCACAGCTTTAGGAAAAAAGTGTTCAAAGGGGGCAAACAAATATCGATTATGCAAGGATAGCTACCCATCAGGCACAACAATAAGGCAAAAGTAAAGATTATTGTACTTCAGGCTGTTTGGAGGATTGAAAGTAGCAGTCAGTCACAGAATGAAAAGATACAATACCTTGTCCCTTCCCTAACCAACTGTTGGCATTACTACATTCTATGTTTTCAGAGCCAGAGCTATATAGTATTACACTTTAGACTGGATGAAAATCTAATTGAACAACAAACTCTAGAAGCCCTAGTACTACGTAAAGGCACTGAGCCAGGTTGGTGTAGTTCCACTTAAATCACTTGTGCTACACTGATTTACACCAGCGGAGGATCTGACACAGTATTTCCATAGAGACATTGTCATATTTCCATGAAAATCAACCTGGCAATTTCTCCTGGTTTATGAGAAATTCCTCAATTTAGCCATTCTCAATATTTATTTTTTTTTAAACCTTATAAGACATGGAATCAAGTCAAAATAACTTATGTCTGTAGCTATGTATAAATGCCAACTGGCAAGCAAACTTACCTCTACTGAAAACAGTAGATTTGACGTTTCATACTAAATGACTAGTTGGGAATGGGTTTAGCATTTTCTAACTAGCATTAACTAACAGATCTACACAATGAAGATGGGGAATAAAACTATATCTTATTTCATGCAACCCACTACCAAATTAATGATACGTGACTCACAGCAGGAATAAGCAGCATCTTTATATAAGACCATGCATTGCACAATATCCAATGCTCTACACAAACAATAATCATTCAAGATTGTCTGTCATGCAAGGCAATCTACTTTATTTTCTTTCAGTTTTTAAGTGTCTAAGATCAACTGTTGATGGAAAAACATAATAGAATGTTCCAATGATCTTCAGTCACTGCAGGATGCCAACAGTTTTCCACAAAAGCAATTGTGAAAAATAAATTTTTCCTACAGCTGTATTGACAGCAGGGCTTTGGAGCTGTGCTCCAGCTCCACTCCAGACAAAAACCTGCAGCTCCACTGCTCCAGAGCTGCTCCGCGCTCCAGCTCCGGGCTCTGCTCCAAAGCCCTGATTGACAGAGTAGCAAATATTCTTAGCACTAAATAGCTATTGTAAAAAGAACAGTAGACCACTTTAAGCCAGGATTTCAGTAATGGTATTAGGTATGGTCTCCTTTCCTTGCTTGTATTTCCTCCTTTGATTGGACTCAATAGATCATCCACTCTGGTCAAGTTGTACTTGGACAACTGAAGGAGGCAGGGAAAGAGAGGACACCTTTATGAGTGTTCAATTCCAGGACTAACCAGGGATGAGGTTGGCCCCTAACAGAAGTTAGACCAGCCCTGAGACTGCTCTAACTTACATCCAGCAACACATAATCCTAAGGGGAGGTTCTCATAACCCACAGCAGTGGTAACTGAACTGTTTCACTCCAGGCCATGTCAGGAATAAATCTATGGGAACACAGTAATTCCGTCTGATGAAAGATTAATGCAAGTAAGCATGTGCTATCTAAAACTGCACTTTATTAGATTTAAGCACACACAAACATAAGCAATAGATTTAGATATTTACCTAAATCTGATATTTACCTAAAATCTGGTATTGAATAATTAACAGTGGATATGCAGTGGACAGTTGCTTACCTGCCAGGGAGAAAAGGTGTCAGGAAAAACATCTCTCAAGATGGCTTCAGAGGACTGGTCCAAAATACACTGTATTAGCTAGTCTTTTATAACTAACTTCTACAAAACACACAGGTCATAATGACCTCTAATAAATCATCCTTTTCCTAACTTTCAATAAACTACTTATCAACAAACATTCCTAGCAATCTTAATTATAATAATACTTCTAAATCAAAGGTGCCCAAATTCAAGGTTCTCGGCCACCAAGGTTTTCAGTGTTAATTGTTGACTTGTCTTTCCCCTTCTCCCATTCTGATTAGCAGATGCTGCCAGCTAGTTTTGAGCTTGCCTCTAAAAGCCTGCTTTCAAATTATAATATGTGATGTTCTATTTTATTAATTCATGGTGGCTGAATGCACATAGTATGTTTGCAATTAGCTTACTCGCATTCTGGGGTACACACCCCTCATATCCACAGTAACATTTCTGGCAGCCAGGGTTGATTGGGACAAAAGGGTTCCCTGACCTCACCCCTTTTCTACTGGACTTGGCTGCTGTGGGCTTTGAAGGGGGGCATAGAGCCACAGAGGGGGAGTCCTTAAAGGGTGAGATCTTTTAGCTTTCTGGTTGCTTTGAGCAGGCTGTACACTAGCTAGGGACCCTTTTGCAACTCATCTTTGTCAGGGATGATTTAGCGGTATCTAGAGAAGGAACAAACTGTCTCATGATCTGTCTTCACTGCAAAAAGAGGTGTGTCCTTCACTCAGACTAGCTAATTCAGGTTAAAATAGCAGTGAAAACACAGCAATTCAGCTTTCAGCTTGGGTTAAATGCTCCATTTAAAGCTTACAGGGGAGATGGGGTTGAACTAGAGCTGCTGAGTTAAAAGCCAAGTTGCAGTGTCTTCTCTGCTATCTTAACCTGCGTTAGCTAACCCAAGACAAAAAGCACACTTCTTTTTAAATTAATTAATTAAGTCTCAGACACCTGAGACTCTCGCCAATTTCTCTTCTCTGTTGTACAATTTTATCAAGTGATTTCTGTGAGTTCCCCTCTGGAATAGATCTTCAAAATATTCAGAGTTCAAGTTCAGGTTAGCTATTTGTCCAGAGATTTTCTTAACAGTTCAAGCCTCCACAGTCTGCAAAACTGGGCTGGAAATCTTAAAAGAGCAAGCTATTTCAGAAGCTTTTTGGTGCTATCTACTTCCAGACAGGTAAAGTATTTCAAGAATTCTGTTTCTAAACCAGGCAAAAACCCAGAAGGGTAGAGACATTAAATATATGAAAGTAGTACCAAACAAAAGTTGATCATAATTTTTGACTCTCCAGAAAGGTTGTTTGGATTCAGTTCAAATTTGGGACACTGGTACAAAGAGAGGTCTTATTTTATCCAAACTTATTTGCTCATCCTTTCATATGATTCTCTTGATAACTCCCATTTCATTTCCCCTGAAAAGTTGCTGTTCTTTTCTCTATTATATATGTAAAACTAAAAACTGACAAATAAGAGTACAATAGTGTACAAGAGAAAAAGGACAGATCAGTCAATAGAAAACAAATTGCAAAATTCAAATTATAAAAATATTAAACTGACATGTCAAACCAAAAGGTTAGAAAATGAATAATCTGGGTTTGTGAAACAACAAATTACAAAAACTTACCCTAGAATTAATACTGTGTTTATTACTATTTCTGATGTTATCAAATGTCAATTTTAACCTATTTAATAATGTTTCTCAGGGGTACAATTTCAAAGTACAATGTGTGGGCGTTATATATGAAAAATCCATTAACAACAACTGTGTGTCCCCCTCCTCCTGTTCACAGCTTGGAAAATGTACTCCTAAGCATTTACTTAGTGTCATCTGGCATTACTTTCTATTTTTCCTCACACTTATATAGGTCTGCATAGTACTCGATTAGTGTGCACAACAGCTATTGTTGTTTAAGGGTACGTCTAAACTTCAAAAAAAAAAAAAAAAAAATACTGAGGAAGCAAGTGCCAGAGCCTGGGTCAATTGACTCAGGCTCATGCTACAGGTCTAAAAATAGCAGTGTAGACATTCCTGCTGTGGTTGGAGCCCAGGCTCTGAGATCTGTCATGGGGGATAAGCCTCAGAGTCTGAGCTTCTGCCCAAGCAAGAATATTTACACTGTTATTGTTAGCTCTGTTATGTGAATAATTCCACTTTCTCCTTAGAAGTCCCACCTACTTACGATTCAGATCCACTTGCTGAAATGAGGGCCAGAATTAAAGAGGACCAAAGAGTGCATTCAGCCATATGTTAGAAAAACATTGCACTTGATTGTTCTCAGTTAAACTAGCATAAATCTGAAATAAATCCAGGGCCGCCCAGAGGATTCAGGGGGCTTGGGGCAAAGCAATTTCGGGGCCCCTTCCATAAAAAAAAGTTGCAATACTGTAGTAACATGTATTTGGAAATGTAAAAAATAACTAATGAAATAGATTCAAAAATTAATTTGTAATAATTTGAAAATACACTAAATACATTATTTAAAAACATTAAATGCTTTAATGGTATGTATACATTTGCAATTACATAATGGGCTATCGCTGGGTGATGGTTATGGTTGGTGCCAATGGGCTGTTGCTGCCTGGGGGTGGTGCTGCTGTTGCCCAGGGCTGGGCGGGGAGCTGGGCTCTGGGTTGGGGGGTGCCCGGCTCACAGGGGTTGGGCTCAGGGCTGTGGGGAAATGGGGTCAGAGGGGTGTCCAGCTCAGAGGGGCTGGGCTCGGAGCTGGGGTCAGGGCTGTGGGGAGGAATGGGGCCGGGGGGGGTGCCCGGCTCAGAGGGGCTGGGCTAGGAGCTGGGGTCAGGGCTGTGGGGGGAATGGGGTGGGGGGGTGCCCGACTCAGAGGGGCTGGGCTCGGAGCTGGGGGTCAGGGCTGTGGGGGGATGGGGTCGGGGGGATGCCCAGCCCTGGCCCCTTACCATGCCGCTTATCCCCTCTCCTGGAGCCGCAGTGCGCCGTGTCTAGGAGCGGCCCCAGACAGCGCTGCAGCAGCGTGGTGTCTCCAGCGGGGCCTGAGTTCCCGCCACTCAGCCACAGCTCGCAGCCCTCCTCGAAAGGTGACCGCCATCTCTGCCTAGCAGTCCTTCCTCGAATAGCATCCTGTGGTCAAGGAAGCCAAAGCCCTCCTGGCGACACCATCTTCGCAGCCAGGCATTCACCTCCATGATGCATCTGTCTCTGCCCGGGCCCCTACCTTTGACAGGAAGAATCGAAGAGAATATCACCTGCGCTCCAAACTCCTTCACCCATACTCCCAGAGCCCTGTAGTCACTCTTGATCTGCAGTATCATTTGTGCCCACATGGATGAGTAGCATGGGGTAGTAGTCAGAGGGCAGGATAATCCTCGACAATGCCTCCGTAACGTCTCGGATACGGGCCCCCGGCAGGCAGCGTACCTCCCGATATGAAATGTCAGGGCGACAGACGGGCGCCTCCTTCCCCCTCAGCAGAGAGTCTCTGACCACCACTACCCTCCGTTTCCTATTCGCAGTGGTGGCAGCAGACCTCCTAGCCTTAGGGGTATGAGGCTTCTCCTCCTTTACTGTAGGGGGGAATTCCTTCTCTTCTGTATCAAGAAGACCATAACGGTTACCTATTACCACGGCGGGAGGGTTCAGAGCAGGGGTGGAGCACTGCCTGCTGCCAGAAGTAACCAGCTGCCAGTGTCCACCCTGAGCCACCGCCTCCTCCACCAGTTGTGTATCAGCAGTCCTGTGTACTGGGACAGCTACCTCAGCTGTCTCCACATGGACACTGTCCAGGAATTGCTTGTGGATTTGGATGCTCCTCAACCTAGCCACCTCCTCCTGTAGCTCTCCCACCTACTTCCTGAGAGATTCCACCAGCAGGCACCTTTCACATTGGATGGTCCCCCCCAGCCTGGATATCAGTAAGTGGAAATTGCAAGTTACAGTCTCTGCAAAACCACACCAGGATCTGGGTAGAAGCATCCATGCTCAGGCACTCTGTCGGGCTACAGGCGCAGGTGGAGGAGACAGAAGCAGTGCTGGCACAGGTGTTGCGGGTCTTCCTAACCATCGTAAGCCTCCCTCTGTCAAACTCCCTCTCAAACTCCTCTGTCTGCAGCCCCCTGTCCGCTGAAAGGGTTGTTTAAGCAAGTTTTGAATGTAGTTGGTTTATAGGTTTTAAGGGGAATAAAGGGAAAACAG
Organism: Trachemys scripta elegans; assembly: GCF_013100865.1. Taxonomy (NCBI): domain Eukaryota; kingdom Metazoa; phylum Chordata; order Testudines; family Emydidae; genus Trachemys; species Trachemys scripta. Next base: position 43,391,288 of record NC_048298.1, read on the forward strand.
ATAGAACTGGCAAGGGACCCTCACTCCCTTCCCAACTCCCTTGCAAAACTCCCTGTTAGCAGCCCCTGGTCGCAAAAGCTCCCTGGTCGCTTGTGCGCTGCTTTATAAAGCCCTGGCCTGGCCTGTATGAATGCCCCGCCCACTGATTAAGGCTCAGCCAATTACCAGAGGCTTCTAGCTTTCAGACCTTCCTTTGAAGCTCACAGCTTCCAACTGCCAGCCACAGCACATGGTCCTTCAACCAACCAACCAACCAAACAGACTGATAAATACAAGCTCAGCACACAGCAAGTAACTCCCAAACACAAACTACAGACAGTCACTTACCCCAAGGGTGCTGTATTGCTCCTCCTTCACCTGGAGAACCCCTTGCGAAACACCCTGTTAGCAGCCCTTGTTCTACTTGATACTCTGACAAGTAGAAATATACCAAACCACACAGAGATAGTATAAGTAGTGACAGTGAGCATTCTCTTCAGTGCCAAAAGCCACGGTGGATATTAATTCATTTTCTGGGGTAAAAAATGATAATTTACAAAATATGTTAAATCAATCTTTAATATGTAAATTTTTTGCTATCTGCTTAGAAAATGAAGTGGGCTTAAAATTTTAGTGGAATAACAATGCAGAGGGAGCTTTATGTCTTGTAGGAGGATTAACTAATTAATCTTTACAATACCCCTATGAAGAAGGTATAGATATTTCCCCTCAACTGAAGAGGCAGAAACTGAGATTTAGGGATGAGGGCCAAAATTTTCAAAAGTCCCTACTATAATTTTGTGGTTTGTTTGTTTTCTTAAACTTCAGTTAGAGTATTTGATACTCAGCACCTCTAGAATCAGGCCCTAGATATATCATATTGGGCACACAAAATTAGTGGAGACTTTTTTTGTGATTTTTTTTAATTGATTTGCTTAAACAAACAGTGAAAGGGACAAAGAGGTAGATGACTTACAGCTTACATACCTATTTTCTGAATGCCACACACTTTGTGGGATCTCCAGCAGAACTATGCAATTTTACAACTCAAAGCTGAAAGACCAGACAATACTACAGACAGATAACATGCTAGGTTGGGGGTTACAGTAATAAAATAAAAGAAGATGTACATGAATAAGGAGAGGAGGCATTATGTAGAATGGAAATCTGGCATTATTTGAGCAGTCTTAATGTTTTTTTTTATCCACATGTATCTAAAACTGAGGATTTATCATTTTCTTTCTCCCATAACATTTCATTGTTATCCCCTAACCCCACAACACTGTATTGTTTTCCCCCTTCTTGCTTCCTTCCCTTCACCATCTTCTACTTCCTGAAATTCTAAATAGCTGAGACTTAGTAGAGCACAGAGGAGGCCTCCAAAAAAGAATGTGAAGGCTGAAGTGCACCCCAAACTTCAGGAGATACAATAGTGGCGTCAGTGTTCCACACAGAACACAAGATATGTACTGTGAACTCCTACTTGCTTATAAAAAGGACAGGTGGAAGAGATGAAGGGCTGTAGACTCTCACCAATGCTCAGAAGTTAGAACTTCATCTAACCCATATCCCGCAGAGGCTCTTTGAATGAGGGTAAAGCGATAGCACTAACATCCTTCAGCTGGTAGAGAGCAAGATCATTAACCTCAGTAAGTCTCTGTTCCCTTTCCCCCAAATAACACAGTTAAAATTCTTAAGGACTGAAGACTATAGATATCTTTACAGTATTTTATCTACCTGAAGGATGTTTCTAAAACATTTTTGTAGAGTAAGGTTATTTGGAAAAATTTCTCGTAGAAAAATGTAAGAGAAATTTTTAGCTGACCTTTTGCCATTAATACCCACCTGATTTTTATATAGTGTTTTTCATGCATAGAGCTCAAAGTACTCTGCAAAGGCAGCAACTATCATTATAGACATTTTACCGATGGCGAAACAGAGGTGAAGTGACTTGCCCAAGGTTACCCAGCAGGCCAGTAGCAGAGCTGAGAATGGAACCCACATTGCTGCCCTTGGCCACATGGCCTCTAAGAAAAGGGCCATGAAGAGCTATAAAATACCAATAGCTCAGTTAGACATCACCTGGTGGTAAAGTATACTTGATCTGTGACTGATAAGTCTATGACGCGTTGACATGTATAGTATATTGCCACTTTCTCCTTTTCCAGTGCTTTTATAGCCACTGGAATAATTTTAATATGGCATCCCTCCCTCCCTAATTATCTGAACTGCATCCTGCATTGACAGATTTGATTCAGAATCAGACAGATTGAGCCAATTTTTGTGCAATGCTCAGATCTTTTTGCACTGCTCAGGTGGTGCAAAGTGGCTAGTTTCTCGCTGTAACATTTCAACAGAAAATTAGAGCCCTGCGCAGATACAAAATTTATATCCACAGAGCTGCAGGGATCTACTGGAGTGTGTGCAAGTGGCTCACGTGCTCTTGGACAGGAGACGCAGACTGCTGCATGGAAGGAACTCCTGTCTGGGAGCATGTGAGCTGCTTGCACACACTAGTGCGACCAGGGAAAGCTGCCGGTGAACCGAGTGCCCGCCCCAGTGAATGGGGGTGGTACAGCCATGCTGGAGGAGCTGCTCATGCTGGGCACTGGTTCCCTCAAGTGGCAGCCCAACATGTTGCTGCTTTTGCTGCTGTGGTTCCCAGTATAGCCCTGCAGCTCCACAGATATCCACATCCGCAGATATACAGAGAATTTCCCTGGTGGAAGGGACTCCACGCTGTCATAAAGCCCGCTCCACTGACTCGCAGGGGCAGGGAATGGAATGTCAGGGATTGGTTGAGGCACAGCACCTCACATCATCCACCTCAACTGGTATAAAATCTCTTAGGGGCCATTTACAAGTGGTGTAAGTTGGAGCATCCCCTGGGCTGTGCTGATTCATTCCATTGCCAGGCTGGTGCACAATTAGAGAGCTGTGATCAGCTAATGGCACCCACTGTAAAGGACCAGGATGTAGGCAGCCTGGCCTAACATTCACAGCTGGGCTGAGGTCTGTACATCAGAGACAGTAGTCTCTAAGCAGCAGGTTGGAGAAATTGTAAGAGTCAGACTCAGAGACCAGAGAACTGAGGCAGTACCAGGCTAGAATCAGGAAGCAAGGTCAGAGTCAGCCTGGGATCAGAGACCAGAAGATCAACCAACATCTGGCATTGCTGCAAGTTAAAATCTGTGCAGATTTTACTACCCAAACAACTTCCTGGGGCAATCCGTAGGGTTAAATAGGGTGCTTGGCCAATCAGAGGGCCTCAGGGTACCATCACACTGGGTCCCTTGGGCAGTACTTCCTGCAATGCCTACTGTCTACAGTGCTGCCTGGGAGGACTGTAGGAATATCAGCTGTCCTAGGCTCTACTGACCTGGGTTCTAATCCTCCAATTCTTAAACCTCTCTTCTGCAGTGAGAGGAGTTTTGACACAGGGGAGAATAGACCCCAAAAGGCGTAGCTTCTAAGTGGTTCTTCCAAGCTAAACCAGCATAGTTTAATTTACAGTTCATGTGTGGGGATGTCTGTTGACTTTGATTTTTCAGTGACTGTAGGGGTCAAATTTTCAAAAGCACCTAATTGACTTAGGAGCTCAAGTCTCCATTTAAACTCACTTAAGTTGAAATTTTGGTGCTTTTGAAAATGTTGTCCTAGATCTTATTTCTTTCCCTATACCAATGATGTTAAATAAACTTTTGAAAATACATCAAAAACCTAAATTAAATGATGTCATGAACAACTTAAAAGTGCCTCATACTTCTGAGGAGCTACCATGAGCAGCTTTCCTACATTTTTCCCGTCAGGAGTGATTGAAGTTTTGTTGATGTACAGTATAATGTCAGCATACTCTCTTGATGATGTGCAATGAAATAAACTATAAACTATCAAAATAATTAAACACCAATGACAGCTTCAAAATAGACTTTAAATAAACAGCTGTCAGTTGCAAATGTATACCAGTCTGCTCATGTCATATCCTAGATTGTGTGCAAGACACATGGTAATGTATATTTATTTACTAATTTCTATAGCACCTGTTGCAAAGCAGTCATCTAATTCAATTGCAGTGATTAAACCAACAACCAAACGGTTAATCACAAATGGAACAAAATAAATGAGCTCTGCATTGTGCCCTTAATATGGTTACATTTGGGCTCTTATAGATGACCAAGGGGAGTGGATTCCAGAAATAGGAGGCTTGCACTGAGAAAACCCTGTATTTGCGAAGGCTTTGGGAGTGCAGTGGTTTATACTGGGTCAACATTTGGCCCAAAACGATCACTTAGTGACTGTCAGCAAATACTTCTCAGCTGTTCTCACCTGCCCTGAGTCTCAGAGTAGAGAAATGATCAAGAAGCCAGCTCATAGATTTAGGCATATATATTCATGGTAACTCACCCCATTGAGATGATGGACAGCTGTGTTCTGCATTAGCTACAGTTCCTGGGTGAACATCAAGAGTAGGTCTAAGTGAAATCTATTATGGTAGTCAAGTCTCAAGTTAAAAAGGTATGGATGATCATTGGAAGGCTTACATTTGAGAGGGTTGGCCCCAATTTCCTGGCTAGCTGCCCGTGGTATTATTCTCTAAGACATTAAATGCTATAGGAATGGCACTGTATAAAAGGTTGAGATGGAGAGATGGATGGATGGGAAATGTACAGTAGCTCACTATTGCTGCTTGTGAATCTAAGAGCAATGATGGATCCAATATGATTCTGAGGCTGCAAACCCTTTTGGAAATTGTAGGATATCTACCATTAATACATGGTCCAGACAAAATCTCTGTCTATAAAGTCTTCAGAAATGTTCAGAGGTTCCTCAGGATTTTATACTTCCTTTTCTTCAACCAGTCAGCTGAGGTCTATCTGTGTAGCATTTACAGAACAGCAGTGATTTCCTGCAGACACAGTAATGAGGGGATCCCACAACAATGCTCCTGCTTGCTTTGTGATAAACCCTGTATACTATTTGTGAGTGTAGACAGGACAGGTGAGAGGGAGGAGGAGCTATTTGTTTTTCCTATGTACATAAAAATGTTTTTTCATAACCTTAAGCAAGGAGATAGGAAAACAAACTCAGATTAAGTGCTCTTACTAGAAATGTTTATACTTTGATCTGGAAAAATATACTGTGTCTATAGATACTATAGCAGAGGGTTCAGTGTAAGCAGTTTAAATGGGTGGATGGCGATGGTGGTGATGGTGAATACCTGGTAGGGAACTTGAAGTATCCTCATCCAGCAAATATTTAGACAATTCCTTAGGCTGTGTGTAATTTTGGTACATTTTAAAGACAAAGTATCAACTCTTTTATGAGTCTCAGGGCCTCATAAGCCAAAAACACCTCAACCCACCTTGTGCTGTTGAAATTCTGGTGGTATCTTAAAATGGAAGGTTGTCTCTTTACAAGTTTCACTGTTACTATAAAGCATATTGTGTTTACGTGCTTCCCAATATTTCAGTTTTAGTTCTCTCCCCGATGCGGAATTTTATCTACATTTGAAATGAGAAAAATATACTTTCAGTTTTGTAGCAGTCAAGCATCATGGTCCATATAGCAAAACTGGAATCATGCTGGAAGAGATTAAATGTCCCTAATAGTGTCTTTTATTCACATAGTTCAAGGTTGCTAAACAATTGCTTTGATTTCTTAATAATTTGTTGTCTCCATGTCTGAACTATGAATGAAAACACTGTTTTGCATAGTACCATATCAGAATTTCAGCACATTCATATCAGAACTATCTTCACAGAAAGCTTCCAATTGCGGCCTTATGAAAGCAATTCCTGTTAGCCATGCTTCATCTCTAGGATGTGCATGCATATAATCATATTAGCTGTCTTCTTTATGTATGGGACAAAAAACATTGAACTGGAAAATTCATTAACAAGGAGTTCTAATCCTTCAAAGATGTTTTTTGCTGTGTGGAAGAATGATTTCTCTGATGGGACAAGCTTTCAATGATTCACACACTGCTATTCATTTAGGAAACTGCTACATCTCTACCCAGGTTCATTTGTTCTTCTGCTGAAAAAATCATTGAGGGGAGGAATTAAATGATTCTATCCATTTTAGTTTAATTTTGATACAGCGGAACAAATCTGATGCTTCTAAATAATAAAATAGAATACATGCTGGACGGATGAAGGCGGTTGTGAGGAAGCGGTATCTTACTGCAAATGGCTGGGATTTGATGATTTCTTCATTAATGAGATAGGTAATTAATTGCAGCAGTAGTCACAAGACTTCCACATTTTCTACAGAACATGAAGAGGTGGCTCATTAGAGAAGTTGTTCTCTGAGGCAAGGAGAATTCCTCAGGAGATCTTGACTGAGAAGTGATTATATAGTATTCGTGGGCTGAATGCTTGGTTTTGTTCTGTTCAGTTGAGTCCTAACTGATTCAGTACATTGTCACTGTAAGCTGGAGTTCCAAGCCTCATTAGATTAACCATTAACTTATAAAAGGACATTTAAGGACACATACCTCTAGTTAGTAGCTGTTCTTTTCAATAAAAATAGTTGATTCTATCCCATAAGGAAGATTCCTCTCCTGATCTGCAAACCTGTATTGGCAGCCAACCCTGTAGTATCCTATTGTCTCTATTCTCTGTACATGTTTCTGTTTTTAATTTTTTATTTTTTTTTTGTAATTTTTATCAATTATTAATAGTAGTACTACTACTACTATTATAGTAGTACCAACTGAGATCAGGACCTCATTTTACTAGCTGCTGAGAATACAGACAGCAAGAGACAGTGACTACCCCAAAGCGCTTACAATCTACATGGGCAAGGCAGACTTTTGTGGGTGAGAAAAAATAAGTATTATTAGTCCCATGTTACTAGGGCACAGGCAGGTTAGGTGACTTTCACAAGGTCACACAGGAAGACTGTGGCAGAGAACAAACTGCTTTGTTCCTGTTGCTTAGAATTATATTGATATTTTGGATTAGTTCTTCCTAAGGATGGCAGAGATGTGTGTCCAGACAATTTCATCTTGGGAGAGCATGAGATGCTTGAGACTTTCCACCAGAACCAGTTCTGTAATGATCAAGTTAGAAATTCAGTTTCTGAAAAGTTGGATGAGGGAAGACATGTTGTTTGCGTGGCCATTGCATGGCTCCCACCCAGAGAAAGCCAGTCAAATTTTTGTGAGTGATCTAAGTGGTGGTGAGGAGGAAAAAGAATGAAAGCATTAATAATGTAGAAAGCATCAGGAGATTGAGTGGTTTCACAGTGGGGTTGCACAGAGGAAGAAGAGGTCTGTATGCTTAAAGGGCAGAAAGAAAGGGACACAGTGTAGAAAGAGACCCTGGATGAGATATCAGCATCTGTAACACTGGATGAGGTGCTGAAATCAGGGACTGAAAGGCAGTGTGTGCTGCAGAAATTTAAGGTTGGGATAACAGTATGAAAGGAGACAAAATAAAGAGATAGGGTTCTAGAATCACAGATAAAAGTCATTTAGTAGAACCTCAGAGTTATGAACACCAGAGTTATGAACTGACCGGTCATCCACACACCCCATTTGGAACTGGAAGTACGCAATCAAGCAGAAGCAGAGACCAAAAAAAAAAAAAAAAAAAAAAAACCCAAGGTAGGGAAACTGTTTCTGTGCTTGTTTAATTTAAATTAAGATGGTTAAAAGCCACATTTTTCTTCTGCATAGTACATTTCAAAGCTGCATTAAGTAAATGTTCAGTTGTAAACTTTTGAAAGAACAATAATATTGTTTTGTTCAGAGTTACGAACATTTTAGAGTTACAAACAGCCTCCATTCCCGAGGTATTCATAACTCTGAGGCTCTGCTGTAATAGACACAGGACACAGGCATTCAGGAGGACAGGATTGTAATAAAAAATAAACCAATAAACGTCACTACATGCACTATCTATGTGTGACTTGGTGAGCCGAGAGATCTCAAATAGTGGTTAATATTTCATACCATCATATGAACTCATCTATTTAGCGAAACACATACATTCTCTTCTAAATAATTCCTTTCTAACAAATGATGTGTGAATCTAATGCTTGTAAAAAGACTAATAGCACTGAGTAAAACTTACCGAATTTTGGAAAGCAATCTGTGATCTTTGGATGCAAGGTGCTATATAAGAGCAAAGAAATATTTATTATTATGGATGGTTGCAATAGTGCACAAAGGCGCTATTTACACTTCCCCAGCAAAGCTCAGCCAACACTTCCAACTCTGCTTTGCAACTCCCTTGCTAGACTTCTGAGGAGATGATGTTAAATTATGTCAAATTGCATGGGGGTTTTCTGATGTGGACAACTGTGCAAAGGACCAGGTTGGGACCGCCAGCCTTATTTTAATTTGTTATCAAAGTCCAGTTTTGAACTCATTTTTTCCCAGAGGCCATAAAAAGGTTCCAAGTGGTTAGAGAGACATTTGCAATTTTTTGTGGAGCTGTGTGGATTTTGCGAGTCCCCAAACTTGCAAAGCTATAACCTTTGAGTTTGGCAAATCAGTCATTGTAAAGCACATTTCAAAGGCTAATTTCACAACCTGACAGTTCTTCACTAGCAGTTCTGTATAAAATCTTGAGACATGGAGGGGAAAAAACCTTTCAGGGGATGGAGTTGCAGCTATTGCTTCTATTATTTATTCCATTATTTTAAAGGGAAAAAAGGAGTGAGTTGTTCCCTCATTGCAGTATAAAGTTTCTGTACACCAAAAAGCCATCATTTCCCCCCCCTGCTTTGTCCAGCAGTATTTCCTCTCTTGTATGTAGGATGCTAGAGACAATTTTGCCCTCTGCTCAGTGTTTGGGAAAATATAAGAGAGCTGTATTATTTTTTAACTCTTTCCACATTGAATTTGTTCCACAGAGTTATATTGACTGAATGCCCATGCAGGGAAGTGTAGCCACCTCTGTTTCTCTGCACTGGTACACGGATCATGGGGTATTTCTACACTGGAGCTGGAAGGTGTAATTTCCAGTTCGAGTAAATATACATGCACTAGCTCTGATTGAGCTAAAGTGCTAAAAATAGAAGTGTATCCACGGCTGTGTGAGTGGTGGAACAGGCTAGTTGCCCAAGTCTGATCCCATCTGAGACCCTAGGTATGTCCTTGAGTGGCTTAGCCCCTCCCACTGCTCACACTGGCATGGCTACGCTTCTATTTTTAGCATGTTAGCTCCATCAGAGCTAGCACAAGTCTGTTTACTCCACCTGGAACTTATACCTTCCAGTGTAGACACACCCTTAACTCTTCTTTCCCCTGACCCTAAATAGGTAGATGGGGTGTGGGAGAGGAGGAATGGAGAATAGGCAGAGCTGTTGGCTCCACCCCTCCAACATTCCAGCAGGCGCAGTACATTCAGCAGTATATTATTATGGCCCAAACCATCAGGACTAGCTGAGGCCATGAGCTACAATGCTCCCCTGCACTACTCTTGGGACAGCATAGTAAGGTGCCTAAAATTACAAAGAGCTATGGTCTAATATAGGGACACAAACTAGCCCTAAATACGCTATCACATGGGTAACTATCACCTGTCTTAAATTTACAACCAAAAGGAGTTTCTAGCGCTCTTGGTTGTGGGCAAAAGTTTGAAAATGTGATTCTCCTAAAGGCTCAAAAATCAAAAGACAAATCAAAAGCACCCCAAATTTATGATTAATTATTATTATTATTAATAAAAAACCTTGTGTTACTTTGGGGCCTGACGTGATTTTTGACTACTTGGGGCTGCAGTATTGTAAATATTTTAAAAATATTTTCTTTTAGGAGCTGATGTTGCTCCTGTTGACTTTAATAAGAGCAGGACTGGGCTCACATAATGAGTTATTTGTCATGTAGCAAATAAATGTCTGATCATTCAGAACTGTGATTTGTTTACAGGGTTGTGGAAGGCAGAAAAATGTCTCCTCTTTCAAACTATCTGTGCCATGGCTATTAACAGACAATAACTTCTCAGCCCCAGGGAATGTGTTTTCTTCTCCACTCTACATTCTTCCATAGTTTGTATTATCATTTGCTACATGACATCATGCTATTTACCATAGTCTGTAGCTTTGGAACTGTTTTGTGATTTTCTCCCCTCCATGTACTTTACATCTAAATCACTGACTCAGGGTACATCTACACTACAGGGGGGAGTCGATTTAAGATACGCAAATTCAGCTACGTGAATAGCGTAGCTGAATTCGATGTATTGCAGCTGATTTACCCCGTTGTGAGGACGGCGGCAAAATCGACTTCTGCGGCTTTCTGTCGGCGGCGCTTACTACCACCTCCGCTGGTGGAGTAAGAGCGCCGATTCGGGGATCGATTGTCGCGTCCCGACGGGACACGATAAATCGATCCCTGAGAGGTCGATTTCTACCCGCCGATTCAGGCGGGTAGTATAGACCTAGCCTCAGAATTATGGTTTGTAGATGAGAATGAGTTTAAAGAAAGAGCCTACTACTTTATATCAGTGTGTTCCAAAAAAGATGTTAAACCTTTACATTAACCTGGAATTCAGTTTTTTGCTACTTCCTCTAGAGCATCTGTCAGAAACATTAGTGCATGTACATAAGAACAATGCTAAACTAGTGCCAACTGTGAAGTTGTAAAGTCATGAACTTTGGGTGCAAATGGAATGCTGTTTTGCTGATAATACCCTCTTCTAGCACCTATCAATGACTTCCCCACTTGGTGCCTAGTCATAAATACAATGTCTTTTCACCTTTGCTGAGGGTATGTCTACACTACGAAATTAGTTCGAATTTATAGAAGCCGGTTTTATTGAAATCGGTTGTATACAGCCGATTGTGTATGTCCACACAATAAAATGCTCTAGGTGCTCTAGTCGGCAGACCGCGTCCACAGTACGAGGCTAGCGTCGACTTCCGGAGCATTGCACTATGGGTAGCTATCCCACAGCTATCCCACAGTTCCCGCAGTCTCTGCCGCCCCTTGGAATTCTGGGTTGAGATCCCAATGCCCGGATGATGCAAAACAGTGTCGCGGGCGGTTCTGGGTACATGTCGTCAGGCCCCTCCCTCCCCCGTCACAGCAACGGCAGACAATAGATTCGCGCCTTTTTATCTGGGTTACCTGGGTTACCTGTGCAGACAACATGGAGCCCGCTCAGCACAGCTGAGCTCACCATCACCATATGTCCTCTGGGTGCCGGCAGACGTGGGACTGCATTGCTACACAGCAGCAGCTGCTAACTGCCTTTTGGCGGTAGACGGTGCAGTAGACTGGTAGCCTTCATCGGCGATCTGGGTGCTGGCAGCCGTGGGGCTTGCCTTTTGGCAGTAAATGGTGTATTATGACTGTTAGCCGGCCTATTACAAGTCGGGTCATCGCACGTTAGCAGAGTCTTCCCTGAGCAGCAGCTCGTGCAATAGGCCTGAAGACCATCGTCATACACCGCCCAGTATTTGCTGCCAAGCACCCAGAAAGATGCCGAGGGCTATCAGTCACGCTGCACCGTCGTCTTAAGATGTAAAAAATAGATTTTCTCTGTATTCATTTGCTTCCCCCTCCCTCCGTCAACAGGGTTTTCAGTTTAATCTTTGGGGGGGACCAGTCTGTGACAGTTGTTTGTGTCTCTCCCTGATGCACAGCCACCGTTCTTTATTTTAATTCCCTGTGCCTGTACGCCATGTCGTCACTCGGCCCCCCTCCCTCCTCCCCTAGGCCGTCAGATACTACGTTTGCGCCACAGCTCGAGCCGAGAAGCGGTTCGCGCCTTTTCTTTGAATTCTGGGTTGAGATCCCAATGCCCGGATGATGCAAAACAGTGTCGCGGGCGGTTCTGGGTACATGTCGTCAGGCCCCTCCCCCCTCGTCACAGCAACGGCAGACAATAGATTCGCGCCTTTTTACCTGGGTTACCTGTGCAGACAACATACCACGGCAAGCATGGAGCCCGCTCAGCTCAGCTGAGCTCACCGTCACCATATGTCCTCTGGGTGCCGGCAGACGTGGGACTGCATTGCTACACAGCAGCAGCTGCTAACTGCCTTTTGGCGGTAGACGGTGTAGCATGAGTGATAGCCGTGGGGCTGGCAGCCGTAGTGCTGCATTGCACCAGCCCCTTGCAGGCGATGGTATATTATGACTGGTACCCGTCGTCGTCGTACTGGTATGGCTGTCAATCATGGCCACCTGGGCAGACATGCTACTGTTTCGATGATGACGGTTACCAGTCATAATATACTATTTTCTGCCAATTGCCCAATATTGTCTGCTAAGCACCCAGAAGAGGCCAAGGGCGATGCTGGGTGCTGGCGGACGTGGGGCTGGCAGACGTGGGGCTGCATTGCTACACAGCAGCAGCCCCTTGCCTTTTGGCAGATGATGGCATATTATGATTGGTATCCGTCATCGTCATACTGGTATGGCTGTCACTCATGCTGCAGCGTCGGCTGCCACCTTAAGATGTAAAAAATAGATTTGTTCTGTGTTCATTTGCTTCCCCTTCCTCCGTGAAATCAACGGCCTGCTAAGCCCAGGGTTTCCAGTTTAATCTTTGGGGGGACCATTCTGTGTGACAGTTGTTTGTGTTTCTCCCTGTTCCTGTACCTGTACGCCATGTCGTCACTCGGCCCTCCCTCCCTCCCGCCCTCCTTCTCCTGGTCCATCAGATACTACTTTCGCGCCTTTTTTCTGACCAGGCGCCATAGCTAGCACTGGGATCATGGAGCCCGCTCAGATCACCGCGGCAATTATGAGCACTATGAACACCACGCGCATTGTCCTGGAGTACATGCAGAGCCAGAACATGCCAAGGCGAAACCCGGACCAGGCGAGGAGGCGATTGCAGCGCGGCGACGAGAGTGATGAGGAAATTGACATGGCCATAGACCTCTCACAAGGCACAGGCCCCAGCAATGTGGAAATCATGGTGTTACTGGGGCAGGTTGATACCGTGGAACGCCGATTCTGGGCCCGGGAAACAAGCACAGACTGGTGGGACCGCATCGTGCTGCAGGTATGGGACGATTCCCAGTGGCTGCGAAACTTTCGCATGCGTAAGGGCACTTTCATGGAACTTTGTGACTTGCTTTCCCCTGCCCTGAAACGCCAGGATACCAAGATGAGAGCAGCCCTCACAGTTGAGAAGCGAGTGGCAATAGCCCTGTGGAAGCTTGCAACGCCAGACAGCTACCGGTCAGTCGGGAATCAATTTGGAGTGGGCAAATCTACTGTGGGGGCTGCTGTGATCCAATTTGCCAGGGCAATGAAAGACCTGGTGATAGCAAGGGTAGTGACTCTGGGCAACGTGCAGTCAATAGTGGATGGTTTTGCTGAAATGGGATTCCCAAACTGTGGCAGGGCCATAGACGGAACCCATATCCCTATCTTGTCACCGGAGCACCAAGCCACCGACTACATAAACCGCAAGGGGTACTTTTCAATGCTGCTGCAAGCCCTGGTGGATCACAAGGGACGTTTCACCAACATCAACGTGGGATGGCCGGGAAAGGTACATGATGCTCGCGTCTTCAGGAACTCTGCTCTGTTTCGAAAGCTGGAGGAAGGGACTTTCTTCCCGGACCAGAAAGTGACCATTGGGGATGTTGAAATGCCTATCGTGATCCTTGGGGACCCAGCCTACCCCTTAATGCCATGGCTCATGAAGCCGTACACAGGCAGCCTGGACAGGAGTCAGGACCTGTTCAACTACAGGCTGAGCAAGTGCCGAATGGTGGTGGAATGTGCATTTGGACGTTTAAAAGCGCGCTGGCGCAGCTTACTGACTCGCTCAGACCTCAGCGAAAAGAATATCCCCATTGTTATTGCTGCTTGCTGTGCGCTCCACAATATCTGTGAGAGTAAGGGGGAGACGTTTATGGCGGGGTGGGAGGTTGAGGCAACTCGCCTGGCCACTGATTACGCGCAGCCAGACACCAGGGCGGTTAGAGGAGCACAGCAGGGCGCGGTGCGCATCAGAGAAGCTTTGAAAACGAGTTTTGTGACTGGCCAGGCTACTGTGTGAAACTTCTGTTTGTTTCTCCTTGATGAACCCTCCAACCCCCCCCCCCGACCCGGTTCACTCTACTTCCCTGTAAACCAACCACCCC